>NC_080171.1:18789589-19433034 GCF_950295315.1 Erinaceus europaeus
GACCTGCCAATATACGCGGAGATCTTCGCCCACCCTGTTCAACGCTTGATGTCTCGTCATCCAATCTGGTCCCCTACGCCTACACTGAACTTCTCTGTTCCAGACTCTTGGAAACAGAGTTGGCAGTCAGCTGAGGTAAAGAACAAACACCTCATCACAGACCCCTGCAAGCATCAACCCGGCTTTGACCTAGCACGTTATGATTGGGCCCTCCTCAATCGCTATCGAACAGGCCATGGCCGGTGCGCCGCTATGTTCCATCGCTGGGGAGCCAGAGACGACCCGAACTGCCCCTGCGGCTACAGACAGACTATGACCCACATAGTCAATGACTGCCACCTCTCCAGATTCAAAGGAGGTCTCGAAACTTTACATCAGGCTCAACCTGACGCTGTTGACTGGCTACGGAAGAAGGGCAAACGCTAGAAGAAAAAGTGAAATTGAGAGGGGAGAGTGGCGGATAGGAAGAGAGACAGAGAGACACCTATAGCTCTGCTTCACCACTTGTGAAGCTCTCCCCCTGTAGGGGGGGACCAGGGGCTTGAACCTGTATCCTGTGCATTGTAATGCGTACACTTAGGTAGGTGTGCCACTGCCTGGCCCCGAAAGTATTCTTAATATGTTGTGTGAAAAACAGATTTGAAAAATGACATACAGTCTGCTTTCATTTTATCATGAATACTTGATTCTTTTTACATATGCATAGAAATACTTGAGAGGACATAACATCACATGTTAAAACATGAAATTTCTGGGACTGGGTGATATAGCGAAATGGGTTAAGCGTACATGGTGCAAAGCGCAAGGACTGGTGCAAGGATCCCAGTTCAAGCCACCAGCTCCCCACCTGCAGGGGGGTCGCTTCACAAGCGGTGAAGCAGGTCTGTAGGTGTCTATCTCTCCCCTTCTGTCTCCCCTCCCCTCTCAATTTCTCTCTGTCCTATGCGACAACAACATCAATGGCAACAAGAATGACACCAAGGGCAACAAAATGGGAAAAAATGGCCTCCAGGAGCAGTGGGTTCATAGTGCAGGCACCGAGCTCCAGCAATAACCCTGGAGGCAAAAAATATATATGTATGAAATTTCCCAGAGTACTAGGGTGATTTAAGGGTGATTTTTAGTGTTCTTATTGCTTATTTGACTTTTTTTTTTTTGCCTCCAAGGTTATCATTGGGGCTGGGTACCAGCACTATGAATCCACTACTCCTGATGGTCATTTTTTCCCTCCCCCCCATTTTATTAGATAGAAGTTGAGAGGGGAGAGGGAGATAAAGAGGGAGAGAGAAGGATAGACACCTGCAGACCTACTTCACCGCTCATGAAGTGAACCCGCTGCAGGTTACGAGTAGGGGCTCAAACCCTGGTCCTTGAGCACCGCACTCTGTACACTTAACTGGGTGCGCTACCTTCTGGCCCGCCTTATTTGACTCATAAACTAGATAGCTAATATTTTTGACAGAAGCTATCAGCTTCTTGCTATAGGCTGTGATGATCCCAGCACTTACTCTTTTTCTGACTCCTCTGCCCATGTTGATGCTCTGAAAGAAAAGAAACAAGATAAATCATAAGCAAATAACCACGGGATGATCAGAAATAGTATCATAAGGAGGCTTCCCTTAGGAGACTGAACTTCCCCAAGTTTTAGAGTAGTGCCTACTGGCAACATGAACTGCTTAGCCCAGAAAAGGAAATTCTGTATTAAGGCAATTCTATCCCAGCTTCAGTAGTACTGACCCATGGTAGCTTAGCACTGGTCCCCTCCCCCTTGATGGTAGGAGTGTCTTGTACATGTGTGATCACACCACTCTTATGTCAACCTGCTCACCCAGAGATGCAAAGATGGGAGAGGTACCACAGCATAGGAGCCTTCCCTGGTGCTCTTGGCACTCCGTTGGAGCACTGGGGTTTGGACTCAGGGCTACCTGCATGGCAAAAAACACTCACCCAAGTGAGTGTAGCTATCTTTGTACCCAGAAATAGCTTTTTATGTATTTTTTAAACCAGAGTACTGTTTAGTTCTGATTATTGATGGAATGATGATTTAACCTAGGATTTCTCACATGCAAGTTTCACGTGCTATTTACTGGCATGCCATTCCTCCAGTCCCTTTAAAGATAAATTTTATGGGGCCAGGTGGTGGTGCATCTGGTTGAGTGTGTACATTACAGTATGCAAGGACCCAAGTCCAAACGTCTGGTCCCCACCTGTGGGGGGAGGCTTCTTTTATAAAAAAAAAATATTTATTTATTCCCTTTTGTTGTCATTGTTTTATTGTTGTTGTTATTGATGTCCTCATTGTTGTTGGATAGGACAGAGAGAAATGGAGAGAGGAGGGGAAGACAGAGAGGGGGAGAGAAAGACAGACACCTGCAGACCTACTTCACCACCTGTGAATCGACACCTCTGCAGGTGGGGAGCTGGGGGCTCGAACCGGGATCCTTACGCTTGTCCTTGCACTTCACACCACTTGCGCTTAACTCACTGCGCTACTGCCCGACTCCCTGGGGGGATGCTTCTTAAATGGCAAAAGTGTTGCAGGCGCCTATCTATCTATCTATCTATCTATCTATCTATCTTTCTGTCTATCTACCTTCCCTCTCAATTTTTCTGTCTCTATCCTAGATAAATAAAATAAATATTCTTTAGAGATTTCTTTTATTTAATGAGAGATAAGCTAAAGTATTGCTCTAGCATGTGTATGCGGGGAAGGGTGGGGTATTGAAACTGGGCCCTCACACTTGTAAGTCCTGTACCCCACTGCACCACTTCCCCTCCTACAAATGGTGGGCATTTTTTTCTTTAATTTTTTTATATTTATTTTCCCTTTTGTTGCTCTTATTTTTTTATTGTTGTAGTTATTATTGTTGTTGTTATTGATGTCATCATTGTTGGATAGGACAGAGAGAAATGGAGAGAGGAGGGAAAGACAGAGGGGGAGAGAAAGATAGACACCTGCACACCTGCTTCACCCCTTATGAAGCGACTCCCTGCAGGTGAGGAGCCGGGGGCTCAAATTGGGATTCTTGTGCCAGTTCTTGCACTTTGCACCATATGTGCTTAATCCGCTGTGCTACCACCTGACTCCCAGTGGGCATTTCTTATTTGCAACTAGTTCAGCATATTTTTTTTCAAATGTATACTAATAATTTAAATCAAGGAAAAAAAATTTTTACCTCCAGGGTTATCACTGAGGCTTTGTCTACGTGATAAATCCACTGCTCCTGCAGTCATTCCCCCCCCCCCCGAATTTTTTGGATAGAACAGAGAGAAATTGAGGGGGAGGAGAAGATAGAGAGGGAGAGTGTGAAGCAAACCCCCTGCAGGTGGGCAGTCGGGGGCTTGAACCCAGATCCTTGAGCAGGTCCTTGCACTTTGTACCATGTGCACTTAAAAATGGTGCCTCACCACCCAGGCCCCTGGAAAAAATGTTAAGTATATCCTAAGTGCTTAATTCTGTATTCAACATCAAGGGAATTTCAAAGACAGATTATGTTCACAAACATGTGTTTGAAATGAATATAAACTTTTAATGAACAAGTTTTTTTTTTTGCACATCACATGTCTTAGGCATCTCAAATAGTATACATGTATAGGTGTAGGTGTTAAAAATATACTTGTCAGTGGTCTGGGAGGTGGCACAGTGGATAAGGCATTGGACTCTCAAGCATGAAGTCTTGAGTTCAATCCCTGGTAGCACATGTACCAGAGTGATGCCAGGTTCTTTCTCTCTCTCATTCTATCTTCCTCATAAGTATATAAATAAATAAATAAGTAAACTCTTTTAAAAAATACTTGTCAAGTAAATGAGTTATTGACATCAAATGCATAAATAATCATGACCCTAGAAAAATATTTTTCTTGTTCTGGGCTTTATTTTCCTTTTTAGTAAAACAGTAGGGTTGAAAACGGTGACCTTCCAGGTCTGTGTGCTAACAGTTTATGTTCTCCAGAAAATCACAGTCATTCAACCTAATAAATACTTGTTGAGCAACGATCTATGTATCAGGCACTAGCCTAAGCACTGGACAAAGATGAATGAAGATGAGATCCTTACCCGGTTTGCTGAGGGTTCCTAAGGACAGATGAATATAATCATGGTTATCATGTACCCACTCATTCACTCAGCATATGTTCCTTTAAAAGCCTGTCCTGTGATGACAATAGATACATGTGTGCAAGTCCAGAGCTACCTATTCCATCTTGGGTATGCAAGAAAGAGTTTCAGAGGTGGCAATTTCTCACCTGGACATCAAAAGACAGGTATTGAGTGTCCAGGTGGAGAAAAATGTCTTCCAGGAGGGGCTTTTCAGAAGAAGAAAAATAGTATATGCAAAGGTAAAAAGAGAACAGTAACTGAGGCAGTTAAATGTTCCTCAAATAAAAACCCTGCAGCACGCATTATGGACAAGTAGGTGTTTTCAGTGATCAAGCAAGAGGGACTCCATGTGGGAGGGAACTCCTGGAAGAACCAGGCCTGGGCCTGGAGCACTGAAGGGGTTGGAGGTCAGTGCAGCAGAGAAACCTTCGGGCATGTTGGTGGCATCAGGATGCCTTGGAAAAGACCTCTCCTCCCAGCTCTTGCTGACCACCTGTGTGATCTTAGGGAAGTCACTGGGTCTTGGTTTCCCAAACACAAAATGAGGGAGTTAGACCAGATGGGTTCTTACAACTCTTACATGATAGGGTCTGTGGGAAAGGCTTTGATGTTGGAGGAGGAAAGGGAACGGGGTGGGGATGAGGAGGGGGTGGGGGGGGAGTGAGACTGCTGCTAGTAGTCTGGGCAGCAGGGTTCAGATTTCTGCCAAGTTGCCAAGGTTTCCAGTGATGGGAACCCTTCTCTGGGGCTAAGCCACATGAGCGAGAAAGCTGCTTCCCTTTGAAGAGCCTCTGATCCCTAAGGTAACGAGATGGAAGCGTCACAATGTCCAACAGCTTTCTGGCCCACAACAGAACACTGGAGGGCCAATCCCAAGCCAAACTGCCAACCTTAAATAGAAAATGAGATCCAGTTACCACTGCCCCCCATAAATATGTCTGTAAAACATTTATCTGGCAATAAAGAACTGACAAGGCAATTTGAGTGTAATTGTTTTTGGCAGTTGGAAATATTTCAATTAACACACTATAAAAGCCACACTTATAATAAATGCAAAACAGGCCAATGAAATCAGCTACAGCCCTGACTACCCAACCATGGCAAAGGAGATTGAATGTCAGGCTGCCACTTTGGGCCCTTGGTCTTCCAGAAGGAGAAGCCTGAGACAGACAAGCTTGAATTCCTGAAAAGCTTTTGATGGTTCCTCCCAGAAGCCGTCAAACCACAGGGGAAGAAAGCTCAGACTCCCTTTCCTGCCCTTCAGAACTCCATCATCTGGCCCCAGGTCTCCACTGCGGCCTGTCTCCCACCCGTCATGTGCTAGTACTTTGAATTGCAGGCTGCTCAGATTTCTTTAGCTTGTCTTGTGCGTTCCCACCTCTGCATCTTTGCTTTTTAAAAAGTATGTATTTGAGAGTGAACCAAAGCATCACTGATTCATGTGATGGTGGGAATCAAAGTTGGGACTTCATGCTTTTAAGTGCAGTGTTCTAGCCACTGTTCCACCTCCTGGGTCATTGCACCTTTTCTTTTTATCATTTCTCCTGCCAGAAATACCGTCTTCTGTCCTTGCTCTTCCCACTGCTTCTGCCTAACAAAACCCTTCCCAGCTGGCCCCTGCTACCCTTTATTTAACCCTAACAGATTGCCACCTAGTTCCTATCTCACTCTACTTTTTCCTGTCCTACTGTTGACCAAACCTCTCTCCTACATTCTATCACCACTACACTACTGGCTATTGTGGAATGAATCTTCAATTAGAGACTAAGTTGTTTATAAGTCTGGGATGCAAAAGGAGATAACACGAAAAAGAAACCTAAAACTGCATAATACATTGGAGGTGGCTTGGAGCTTCCAGTGACAGAGTTTCACTCATTTTATTCCATTGAACAAAGAATGTTCCTTTCATTCTATTTACCAAGGGAGGACATCTAATTGTTTTAACTTTCCTTTTTTAAATTATCTTATTTATTTATTTATTTATTGAATAGAGACAGACAGAAATTGAGAGGGAAGGGGATGACAGGGAGACAGACAGAGAGAAACCTGCAGCCCTGCTTCACCACTTGTGAAGCTTTCCCCCTGCAGGTGGGGACCGGTGGCTTGAACCTGGGTCCTTGTGCATTGTAACATGTGCACTCAACTAGGTGCACCACCACCACCACCCCTTTTTAAGGTTCATTTACTTGATAAGACAGAAAGAAATTGAGAGAGGAAGGGGAGAGGGAAAGAGACAGAGAGACACCTACACCACTATTTCACCACTCATGAAACTTCTCCCTTACAGGTGGGGTTGGGGGTGATGAACTTGGGTCCTTGTGCACTGTAAAGTATGCACTCAACCTGGTGGTGCACCACCACCTGGCCCCACAAGGGAGGATATCTGTGGAGGAGTGAAGCCAGTGTATCCTGTGATCAATGGGCTAAAAGTGCCCCAGCCCAAACTTCTTCACAGCAAGAGCATTTTTCTGCACTCACTGTTACAGATTTTAGTGTGAGCATACTGAGGACAGACCCCATATCTATTCATCTTTGGACCAGTTGTGTAGAGCCTAGCACTTAGGTGGAGCTTACCTACTGGTGACAACTCAGTTGCCTAGTGGTCCCTTCTCAGTCCTCTTACATGACCTGGCACTGCTGAGGTCTCCCTCCCTCCTACTTGAAGGTATTTTCCTCTGCCTTCATTTCCTTATTGCCAGCTTCACCAATGTGTCCTATATCCTTGACTCCCAGGGGTAGGATCTTGACCTCCTAATCTTGCTCGACATGCTCCCCGTTGGGTGCTCTTATTTCTACCATAGATTCATCTTCTACCTAATGAAGCTCACATCTATTTCAATAGCTTAGATTTTCCAGAACCTGATGTTCACGTTGATGGCTGGCCACTCAAACCCAGTGTTGTAAGAAATCAATGCCAGTTTGATTTCCCGCACCCAAATCGTTATGTTCTCTGTTCACCTCAAACTTCTATATTTCCTCCAGTATTTCCTGTGTGCCCCCAGCATGTCGTCATCCATTCTGTCACCTCAGTTGGGGATTAAGAGCCATCAAAACGCTTACCTTTCTCTCACTCTCCCACTGGTATCATATCTCACATTCTAACACTTTAATTTCTTATTTCTTTTTTAAACATTTTTAAATATTTATTTTACTTATTCCCTTTTATTGTTGTAGTTATTATTGTTGTCGTTGTTGTTGGATAGGACAGAGAGAAATGGAGAGAGGAGGGGAAGATAGAGAGGGGGAGAGAAAGATAGACACCTGCAGACCTGCTTCACCGCCTGTGAAGCGACTCCCCTGCTGGTGGGGAACCGGGGGCTCGAACCCGGATCCTTCCTCCGGTCCTCGTGCTTTGTGCCGCCTACGCTTAACCCGCTGTGCTACAGCCCAACTCCCCTTAATTCTTTTTTAAAAAACTGTTTTAGAGGGGGTCAGGCGTTAGTACACTGGGTTAAGCACACGTGGCGCAAAGGGCAAGGACCGACATAAGGATCCCGATAAGAGACCTTGGCTCCCTACCTGCAGGGGAGTCACCTCACAGGTGGTGAAGCAGGTCTGTAGGTGTCTTTCTCTCCCCCTCTCTGTCTTCCCTTCCTCTCTCCAATTCTCTCTGTGCTATCCAACAACGAACGACAGCAACAACAATAATGACCACAACAGGGCTACAACAAGGGCAATAAAAAAAGGGGGGGATGCCCTCCAGGAGCAGTGGATTCAAGATGCAGGCACTGAGCCCCAGCAATAACCCTGGAGGCAAAAAAAACTATTTTAGTATCTCTATTTATTTATTGGATAGAGACAGCTAAAAGTCAAGAAGAAAGGGGTGATAGAGAGGGAGAGAGACAGAGAGACACCTTCAGCACTGTTTCACCACTTGTGAAGCTTTCCCTCTGCAGGTGGGGAACGGGGGCTTGAACCTGGGTCCTTGTGCATTGTAACATGTGCGCTCAACCAGATGTGACACCACCCCCCCATCCCTTTTATTTCCTTAATATCTGGTATTTTGTTTACCCCCCCTTTAATTCAGGGCTTTAGTATTTCTTTTTCTTTTCTTATTTTCTTGGAGGAGGAGTTGCTGGAGCTTCACACCAGTGTGATGCCACTCCTCCTAGAGAACTTTTTCTCCTTCCTGATTTCATTCAAAGACAGAGACAGAGAAAGACAGAGAAAACAGGAGTGACACCACAGGACTGTTCCACTGTTTATGAAGCTCCCCCTGCTGTCCCACGTGATGCTTCTATGTAGTCCTAGAGATTTATACCTGGGTCTTTTTGCATGGTTAAGTGTGTTCTCTGCTGGGTGATCCATCTTCTGGCTCCCTTGCTTATTTCTTTCTTTTTTTTTTATAAATATTTTTTAAATTTATTTATTCCCTTTTGTTGCCCTTGTTGTTTTATTGTTGTAGTTATTATTGTTATTGTCGTTGTTGGATAGGACAGAGAGAAATGGAGAGAGGAGGGGAAGGCAGAGAGGAGGAGAGAAAGATAGACACCTGCAGACCTGCTTCACCGCCTGTGAAGCGACTCCCCTGCAGGTGGGGAGACGGGGTTCAAACCGGGATCCTTATGCCGGTCCTTGTGCTTTGTGCCACCTGCGCTTAACCCGCTGCGCTACAGCCCAACTCCCCCTTACTTGTTTATTATATACCATCTGATTCTAGTTTCTCTTCACTCTAATAATGAATTTACTATCACTGTTTTCAGCTACTGATCATTTGCTCTGAGCCATTCATTTACTGTGCAGTTTTAAGTACATCATATCATTTTAATCTTTTTAAAAATACTTTATTTATTTATTCGGTAGAGACAGAGAGAAATTTAGAGGGAGGAGATAGAGAGGGAAGAAGACAGAGACACCTGCAGCCCTGCTTTAGCACTTGTGAAGCTTTCCCCCTGCAGGTAGGAACCAGGGGCTTGAACCCAGGTCCTTGAGCACTGTAATGTGTGTGTTTAACAAGCTGCACCACCACATGGCCCATATCATTTAAATTTACAAACACCTTATAGGATAAGAATTATCATTATTCTTATTTTTAAAAATATTTATTTATTCCCTGTTGTTGCCCTTGTTGTTTTATTGTTGCAATTATTGATGCCATTGTTGTTGGATAGGACAGAGAGAAATGGAGAGAGGAGGGAAAGACAGAGAGGGGGAGAGAAAGACAGACACCTGCATATCTGCTTCATTGCTTGTGAAGTGACCCCCTCCTGCAGGTGGGAGCTGCACTTTGCACCACCTGCGCTTAACCCACTGTGCTACCGTCTGACTCCCAAATCCTAACTCTTAATCATGATCTATAAGTGATCCTCCTAAAACATAAATCTGAACATGCTACTTTCCTGATTTAAAGCCTCTACAGGCTCCCCATTAACCATGAGATGAATACCAACGCCCCTAGTCCCCTGGTCTCCCTCCCACAGCCATGAGAGGCGGCTCTGGAAGTGAAGATTCTCACCACGTAACATGTGATTATCATTGCCTGCACTTACATTTGTTTGGAACAATGGAAGTCACCCATTTGGTTGTAAGCATATTTTAGTGGTAAGCAAGAACATTAAACATTTCTGAAGCTGCCCACCTATCCCGAATATTTTTTTTTTAAGTTTGTTATCATACCTATGGAGCTCAAGTGTGGACTTTGAAATCAACTATGTCTGGATTTGAGTCTCCACCCTGCCACCTGCTAGTTCTATGACCCTATGCAAGTTACCTGTTTTTCTCTTTAATGTATACAAACTTAGTGTTTGTATGCATTAAATGGACATCATAATGAAACTCTCAAACAACCATAGACTTGTTGTGAGGATTCAATGACACTGGAATGTACATAAAGTGTTTAAGTGGTGGCCCACCAGACTTTGTGTCCAGTAAGTGCCAGCTGGCAACATTGACCCTGCTCTGTCTTTAATCAGGTAGGATCTGTGTGACCCTTTGCCCAGAGGAAGCAGTTGTCCTATGGAAGATCAGAGCCTTGTATCTCCATCACAGTCCAAAGCTGAGACATGGTTGTTCCTGGGAAGAGGGGCTTTTGGCCCACAGACACTGCATCCTTCTTCCTGGGGCCCAAGAGACTTCATTTACCATTGCAGTTCTCTTGGTTCTTATTTTTAAAACTCACTAACAGGTTTCCATTAAGCTAAATTGAAACTAAATACCTCACCAGCTTGCAGTTTCCGTTTCTAAAAGGGTAAAAGCTCCCGGTCCCAAAGGAATAGTAATTCACCCACAAATCTTCCTCTTGCTACAGTGATTGCATTTCAAGTCTCTGATCCTTGTACACGTGTAAAGACCTTAGTGTCTGTAGTTGAGAAATAACTCAAAATTCTGAAACACTGGATGAAGGATAGTAGCAACTACTATAAACTATTGCAGGTGAGTTGATGCAGACTTTGGGTAGGATTATTTGGTAACACCTATCAAAATTTAAAATGCAGATATCTCTCAATTCAAAAACTCCACTTTTTGAAATTTTTCTTCTCTTTTTTAAATATTTATTTATTCTCTTTTGTTGCCCTTGTTATTTTTTTATTGTTGTAGTTATTATTGTTGTTGTTGATGTCTTTATTGTTGGATAGGACAGAGAGAAAAAGAGAGAGGAGGGGAAGGCAGAGAGGGGGAGAGAAAGACAGACACCTGCAGACCTGCTTCACTGCCTGTGAAGTGACTCCCCTGCAGGTGGGGAGCCGGGGGCTCCAACCAGGATCCTTACGCCGGTCCTTGCACTCTGTGACACCTGCGCTTAATCCGCTGCGCTATCGCCTAACTCCCTTTTCTTTTTTAATATTTTACTAATGAGAAAGATAGGAGATAGACAGAGAACCAGACATCATTCTGGTATATGTGCTGCCGGGGATTGAACTCAACTTCCTAATTGAGAGCCCAATGCTTTATCCATTGTGCCACCTCCTGGACCACTCTTTTTCTTTTCTTTCTTTCTTTCTTTCTTTCTTTCTTTCTTTCTTTCTTTTTTCTTTCTTTCTTTCTTTCTTCCTTTCTTCTTTCTCTTTCTTTCTTTCTTTCTTTCTGTCTTCCTTCCTTCCTTTCTTCCTCTCCTTCCTTCTTTCTTCCTTCCTTTCTTTCATTCATTCTTTCTTTTTTCCTTCCTTCCTTCCTTCCTTCCTCTCTTTCTTTCTTCCTTTCTTTCTCTCACCAGAGCACTCATCATTTCTGGCTTATGTGGTGTGGGGAACTGAACCTGGGACTTCAGAGCCTCAGTGATGAGAGTCTCTTTGCATAGCCATTATACTAACTACCCCTACCCCTTTTCACATTTTTTTCTATAGAAGCATTCATACATGTGCATAAGATGTTCAAAATTGATTATTATAACCTTATTTGTAATCTTTAAAAAAGAAAATGAACCTCAGAGTTTATAATTTACTTATTAATTTAATTTTATTAGAGAGAAAAGGAGCAAGCACATGTGGTACCAGGGATGGAACCCAGGGTCTCAGATATTTGTAATGATTAAAAAAAAAACAAAACACCTAAATATTAATTGACAGAAGCCCAGTTAAATAGATTTACTATAAATGCCATTCAACAAGATGCTATGTATATATTTTAATGTCTTTTTAATTTTTTAATGTTTATTTATTTTCCCTTTTGTTGCTTTTCTCTTTTTTTTAAATTGTTGTTGTAGTTGTTATTGTTGTTGTTATTGATGCCATAATTGTTGGACAGAGAGAGATGGAGAGAGGAGAGGAAGACAAGAGAGGGGGAAAGAAAGACAGACACCTGGGAAGCCGGGTGGTAGTGAAGCGGGTAAAAGTGCAGGTGGCACAAAGCGCAAGGACCAGTGTAAGGATCCTGGTTCGAGCTCCCGGCTCCCCACCTGCAGGGGAGTCTCTTCACAGGCGGTGAAGCAGGTCTGCAGGTGTCTACCTTTCTCTCCCCCTCTCTGTCTTCCCCTCCTATCTCCATTTCTCTCTGTCCTATCCAACAACAACAACATCAACAACAACAATAAAACAAGGGCAACAAAAGAGAAAATAAATAAATAAATAATAAAAAAAGAAAGACAGACACCTACAGACCTGCTTCACCGCCTGTGGGGAGCCGGGGCTGGAACCAGGATCCTTGAGCCAGTCCTTGCACTTTGTGCCATGTGCGCTTAACCCACTGTGCTACCACCCGACTCCCACTATGTATATTTTTTAAAGAGCCAGGTAAACTTTTGTGTATCACTCTGTAAAGTTATCCAAGCTATACTGGTAAATGAAAAGGTAACTTACAGGAATAGATGACCCATCTGTTACTTCATGAGCATGCATGGGTAAAAAGGTTATGCGCGTATGTGCATTTCTGGCATGATATAAAGTATGCTGACAGTTTGGGTCAGAGAATGTGACTAGGGAATTGTGGGGAAGGGGACCAGTATTACTCATCTTATTCACATGGTCATGGTCTTAATATTTTTGAATGAATGTGCTTTTTATAATGTAATGTACTTTTATAATATAATATGCTAATCATGAATTTTTTTGTAAATATTTTATTTATTTATTTATTTATTCCCTTTTGTTGCCCTTGTTGTTTTATTGTTGTAGTTATTATTGTTGTTGTCACTGTTGGATAGGACAGAGAGAAATGGAGAGAGGAGGGGAAGACAGAGAGGAGGAGAGAAAGATAGACACCTGCAGACCTGCTTCACCACCTGTGAAGCGACTCCCCTGCAGGTGGGGAGCCGGGGTTCGAACCGGGATCCTTATGCCGGTCCTTGTGCTTTGTGCCACCTGCGCTTAACCCGCTGCTCTACAGCCCGACTCCCGCTAATCATAAATTTTTAAAAATCAAGTACAGCTAATGAGATTTTTTTTTCTTTCCTATAAATGCAGTGCTAACACAGTGTTCAGGAGGAAAAGGGGAAATGAGAACAGACCCATGCTTGACTAGAAGTCCAGAATTGCAGAATTCAATTCTACGGGACCCTTTCCAGATAAAACTGCAGAAAGAAAAGCAACATTGGGTGTCAAAACTGGAATTTTAGAGTAAATCGTGGCAGGATTCCTAACTGTACTATGAACTTTATGTAAGAGTTTGGGCAAAGTATTTAGCCTCTAAGCCTCATTCTTATATCTCTAAAATGGGAAGAAATGTTTGTGTTCTCAGGGTTGATGGGAGAATAAAATTAAGTAAAGTGTGCAAACCACCCAACTCAGGCCTGACACTCAAGTAAACACTCTGTCTAGTAACAATGCAAGTGTACATCTCGTGGTTGTCATTATTGTGTTAGTCTACTATGGCTTGCCGTACCATTAAGTTTCATTCAGAGGTGAAATGTATGATGCCCAGATTCTAAGAAAACCTTATCATGGGGCTGGATGGTAGTAAACCTCGTTGGACACACACATGATAGTGTGCAAGAACCCAGATTTAAGACCTCAGTTTCCACCTATGGGGGGAAGCTTCATGAGCAGTGAAAACAGTGCTTCAGAGATCTCTTCTCCCTCTCTATTTCTCTTTTCCTCAGTTTCTCTCTGTCTTTATCCAAAATACAGAAATAAACTATGAAAATAATTCTTCAAAAAGAAAACACTACTTTTTTTTAAAAAAAAAAAACCCACAACATTGCTCAGTACTGTTTTATGGCAGTGCAGCAGATTGAACCTGAGACTTTGGAGCCTCAGGCAGGAGGAGAGTCTCACTGCATAACCATTATGCTATCTCCCTTGCCCATTAAAGAATAAAACAAACAACAAAAAAGGAAGTCCTTATCAGAATGTAGCTTACAAATCTCAGGGTGTCCCATCAAAGAAATAACAATGTATCGGGGCCAGGTGGTGGCACATCAGTTAAGTGCACACACAATAGTGTGCAAGGATTGGGGTTCAAGCCTCTGGTCCCCACCTGCAGGGGGAAAGCTTCACAAGTGGTGAAGCAGGGCTGCAGGTGTCTCTCTGTCTCTTTCCCTCTCTACCTCCCCCTACCCTCTCAATTTCTGGCTGTCTCTATCCAATAATAAATAAAGGATTAAAAAAAAAAGAAATAACAATGCATCATAATGTGAGACTCTTAAAAATGTGCATGGTGTTGGGAAATTGTGCAAATGTGGTCGAACATTGGCAGGGCCCACGAACCACTTTATTTCCATGCAAGTTTTATTTATAGATCTCCACCACGTTATCCCCTCAGGGTTATGCTAATTCAGTTGAAACCATTGCAACAGTTGCTAAGGACGCTTCCACCTTCCCAACATGCCTTTTGCCTGTCTCCACCCCCTTTCCTAACCAATCCCAGTCCCAACTTGCCACTTCCAGAATTCTCCTATAAAAGCCTCTCCTGTTTCCGCTTTCGCTCTCTTTGCTCTTTTCTCTTCCGCAACTCAACCCGGAGAAGGGCTGGTGGGCATAGTGGGAGGCAGCTATTTTGCTAGCTCCACATGGCCTAAACCGCTATGCTCACACCCAATTCTGGGGCGTCCACGTGAATAAAGACTTGCATTCCTGCTCCACCACGAGTTCCTGGTCTCTTCTCTCTCCCCAGCAGCAACAACCTGACAGCGTTAGAGGGAGTCTGGGGGGGGGGTAGCGCAACAGGTTAAGTGCACGTGGTACAAAGCCCAAGGACCAGCAGAAGGATCCCACTTAGAGCCCCTGGCTCCACACCTGTAGGGGAGTCGCTTCACAGGTGGTGAAGCAGGTCTGCAGGTGTCTTTCTCTTTCCTTCTCTGTCTTCCCCTCCTCTCTCAATTTCTCTATATTCTATCCAACAATGACAACTTCGATAACAACAACAATAATAACTACAACAATAAAACAACAAGAGCAACAAAGGGAAATAAATATTAAAAAATGCAGAAAAAATGTGTGCTAGAGAACAGAAGGGATTGTTTATGATTTAAAGATTTATTATATATTTATTTATAAGACAGAGAATAAGAGATCAGAATGAGAAAGAGAGAGAAATAGGGGGAATAAAAGAGATTGCCCATGGTTTTCCAAAATCTTTTATGATTTTTCTACTTTTTGTTAATGTGAGTGAAGAAATACCCTAACCAGACCTGGTGGGGGTTGTATTGTTAAATGGGAATCTAGGGAATGTTATGCATGTACAAACTATTGTATTTACTGTTGAATGTAAAACATTAATTCCACAATAAAGAAATAAATTTTAAAAAATACCCTAACCGGTTATTACTATTTTTTAATGAAGTGATGGGGAACAAACACCCAGGACCAGAGTGCATATGTTATAACCCTGAGTTACCTGCCTGGTCCAATTTTTATTCTAAATTTTGAGGGGGGAGAAAAGAAATAAAGGATGGAGAGAGGGAAAGACACCAAACACAGCTCTGCTATCCATATAGGGCCACCTACTTGCATCCTTGGTGCTGTCCATGGTGGCCCATGTGGCTCCAAGGGTTAAACCCAGGACTTCACAAGTATTTCATGTGTGAAGACACCAATAAACCACTTCCTTGATTAAAAATAAAAATTAAACTTAGTGTTACTGGAATAAATTTGTCTAGGTTTGACACATTATTTTATTTTATTTATTCTATTGCTGGAATGGATTTGCTATTGATGGATATTTTGTTTCATGTCCATGAAGAATATTGGCCTATCATATTCCTTTCTTACAGTTTTCTGATTTTGATTTCAGGGTTATATTGGCATCATAAAACAGAGGAATTTGTCATGTTAAGTGAAATAAGTCAGAAACAGAAGGATGAATATGGGATGATCTCACTCTCAGGCAGAAGTTGAAAAACAAGATCAGAAGAGAAAACACAAGTAGAACCTGAACTGGAGTTGGCGTATTGCACCAAAGTAAAAGAGACTCTGGGGTGGGGGGGGGGGTGTAGGGGGGAGAATACAGATCCAAAAAGGATGACAGAGGACCTAGTGGGGGTTGTACTGTTATATGGAAAACTGGGAAATGTTATGCATGTACAAACTATTGTATTTACTGTTGAATGTAAAACATTAATTCCCTAATAAAGAAATTAAAAAAAAAACACAAAGGAATTCATTCCTTTATCTACATTCTGAGAGATTTTTGCCTAAGTTGTACTATACATTTGAGAAAATTCATCAGTGAAACCATTTGGTCCTGGAGTTTCTTTGTGGGAGTGCTTTAAATTGTGAATTCAATTTTCTTCAGTAGATATGGAATCCTCATAGTCTTCATTTCTTCTTGTGTCAATTAAGGCAAACTGTTTTTCAAGACAACTGTCCATATAATCCAAGTTATTGAACTTATTGCGATGAAGTTGTTTATTATCCTTTTAAACTTTAGGAACTGCAGTGATGCTACATTTTTCACTCCTGATATTGACTACAATGCTTTCTTTTATCTTAATGAGCCCCGCTAGGCTTTATGAATTTTATTAATATTTTCAAAGAATCAAGTTCTGACTTTAATTTTCTCGGTCTTTCTATAAAACACTTAAATAAAAAGAATAAATACACCAAGAAAATAAATGGAATTGATTAAATAAAAATCTCACTTCAATTATTTTGGATTTAATTTGCTCATCTTTTTCTATTTTCTAAAAGTAGAAACTTAGAACATTGATTTTTAACCTTTCTTCTTTTCTACAATTGATATTTAAAGCTATACATTTCCATTAAGCACAACTTTGCACAGTTCCATGATTTGTGATGTTAATTTTCACTACATTCAATTAAAAATATCTTTATGATTTCCTGTAAGCTCTTTGACTCACAGGTTATTAGAAGTTTGTTTTTTGTATCCTGGAAGATGGCGCAACGGACTCTTAACAATAAGATCAAGAGTTCAGCCCCAGCATGGCATGTGCCAGAAGGGTGCTCTGACTTGTTTTTCCCTCTCCCCCTCTCTCATAAGTAAGTATTTTATTTTATTTATTTATTTTTTAATATTTATTTTCCCTTTTTGTTGCCCTTGTTGTTTTTCTATTGTTGTAGTTATTATTGTGTTGTTATTGATGCCATCATCGTTGGATAGGACAGAGAGAAATGGAGAGAGGAGGAGAGAAAGATAGACACCTGCAGAGCTGATTCACCGCCTGTGAAGTGACTCCCCTGCAGGTGGGGAGCCGGGGGCTCGAACCTCAATCTTTACGCCTGTCCTTGTGGTGCGCTTAACCCACTGCACTACCGCCTGACTCCCATAAGTAAGTATTTCAAAAAGAGCTATGGCCTTTAATTTTTAACTTTTGAAGGTTTTAAAGATATGACTACTTTAATTTTATATTAGTCAAACTATTCCTATTAAAATTCTTTTTGTCACTATGGATATGAAATTTGAATTGAATTAAACTTTGTAATTTTTAATATTTTGAGATACATTGAAATTTATTATATGTACCTGTACATGGCCTATTTTTGTGAATATTCTGGAGTTTTTGTTGTTGTTGTTTTGTTTTTTCTTTTTTTTTAATTTATTTTTTTCCCTTTTGTTGCCCTTGTTGTTTTATTGTTGTAATTGTTATTGTTGTTGTTGATGTCGTCGTTGTTGAATAGGACAGAGAGAAATGGAGAGAGGAGGGGAAGACAGAGAGGGGGAGAGAAAGATAGACACCTGCAGACCTGCTTCACCGCCTGTGAAGCGACTCCCCTGCAGGTGGGGAGCTGGGGGCTCGAACCGGGATCCTTCCGCCAGTCCCTGCGCTTTGCACTACCTGTGCTTAACCTGCTGCGCTACCACCCGTCTCCCTTGTTTTGTTTTTTTTTTCAATTGCCATTAGGCTTGTTGCTGGGACCCAGTGCCTGCCCTATGAATTCACCACTCCTGGTGGCCATTATTTCCTCTTTACTTCCTTTTCTTTTCATTATTTTTTATTTGATAGGACAAAGAGAAATTGAGAGGGGAAGGAGACATAGAAAGAGAGAGAGTGAAAGAAAGACACCTGCAGACCAGCTTCACTGCACTTGAAGCTTTCTGCAGGTGAGGCTGGGGACTGAACCCTAGTCCTTGCGCAAGGTAATGTGTGTGCTCAACCAGGTACACCACCACTTAGCCCCTCAGGTTAATCTTAAGTATAATTTTTGTTCTACAACTCTTGGTTACAGTATTCTATAAATGTTATCTAGGACAAATTCACTAATATCTCTAATATCTTTCAATTATTGAGAAAGAAGTATTCAATATTAAAATCTCCAGCTATCATGTATTTCTCCCTTTAGCTCTACCATTTTTACTCATATAACATAGTTATATTGGCAGATGTATGCATGCTTGTGATTTTATGTCTCCTCTTAGTATTATTATTTAAAATATTTTTTTTATTTATTTATTAATGAGAGATATGGGGGGAGAGAGAGAAAGAACCAGATATCACTCTGCTACATGTGCTGTCGGGGATCGAACTCAGGACCAACATTTTATCCACTGTGCCACCTTCCGGACCATTTTATGTCTCCTCTTAAACTGATCCTTTACCAATATGAAATATCCCTAGTTTTTGGTCATTGTCATCAAAACTGCTTAGTACTGGAACATGAATAGATACATTGACCAGTGGTATAGAATTGAGAGCCCAGAAGTAAGCCCCCACACCTATGAACATCTAATCTTTGACAAAGGGGCCCAGACTATTAAATGGGGAAAGCAGAGTCTCTTCAACAAATGGTGTTGGAAACAATGGGTTGAAACATACAGAAGAATGAAACTGAACCACTATATTTCACCAAATACAAAAGTAAATTCCAAGTGGATCAAAAACTTGGATGTTAGATCACAAACTACCAGATACTTACAGGAAAATATTGGCAGAACTCTTCCACATAAATTTTAAAGACGTCTTCAATGAAATGAATCCAATTACAAAGAAGACTAAGGGAAGCATAAACCTATGGGACTACATCAAATGCAAAAGCTTCTTCACAGCTAAAAAACTACTACTCAAACCAAGAGACCCCTCACAGAATGGGAGAAGATCTTTACATGCCATACATCAGAAAAGAGGCTAATAACCAGAATATATAAAGAACTTGCCAATCTCAACAACAAGAAAATAACCCCATCCAAAAATGGGGGGAGGACATGGACAGAATATTCACCACAGATGAGATCCAAACGGCTGAAAAACACATGAAAAAATGCTCCAAATCTCTGATTATCAGAGAAATGCAAATAAAGACAACAATGAGATACCACTTCACTCCTGTGAGAATGTCATACATCAGAAAAGGTAACAGCAGCAAATGCTGGAGAGGGTGTGGGGTCAAAGGAACCCTCCTGAACTGCTGGTGGGAATGTCAATTGGTCCAACCTCTGTGGAGAACAGTCTGGAGAACTCTCAGAAGGCTAGAAATGGACCTACCCTATGATCCTGCAATTCCTCTCCTGGGGATATATCCTAAGGAACCCAACACATCCATCCAAAAAGATCTATGTACACATATGTTCTTGGCAGCACAATTTGTAATAGCCAAAACCTGGAAGCAACCCAGGTGTCCAACAACAGATGAGTGGCTGAGCAAGTTGTAGTATATATACACAATGGAATACTACTCAGCTGTAAAAAATGGTGACTTCACCGTTTTCAGCCAGTCTTCTTGGATGGACCTTGAAAAATTCATCTTAAGTGAAATAAGTCAGAAACAGAAGGATGAATATGGGATGATCTCACTCTCAGGCAGAAGTTGAAAAACAAGATCAGAAGAAAAAAAAAAAACACAAGTAGAACCTGAAATGGAATTGGCGTATCACACCAAAGTAAAAGACTCTGGGGTGGGTGGGTTGGGAGAATACAGGTCCAAGAAGGATTCAGAGGACCTAGTGGGGGTTGTATTGTTATATGGGAAACTGGGGAATGTTATGCATGTACAAACTATTGTACTTACTGTTGAATGTAAAACATTAATTCCCCAATTAAAAATAAATAAATAAAATACTATTATCTCTGCCTTTGTGAAACTAAAAAAAAAATAGAAGAGAAAACACAAGTAGAACCTGAAATGGAATTGGCATATTGCACCAAAGTAAAAGACTCTGGGGTGGGTGGGTGGGGAGAATACAAATCCAAGAAGGATGACAGAGGACCTAGGGGGGGTTGTATTGTTATATGGAAAACTGGGAAATGTTATGCATGTACAAACTATTGTATTTACTGTTGAATGTAAAACATTAATTCCCCAATAAAGAAATTAAAACATAATAAATAAATAAATTAAAACATAATAAATAAATAAATTAAAACATAATAAATAAATAAATAAAATAGAAAAAAATCCCAGAGGTCGTTTTCATTTCTTAATAAAGGGGTGTGGGGACCAACAACACTACTCCACTTGTGAAGTGGGAACTTGTGAGGGTTAAAAATGGGATGGGTACAGGTATAATCAAGAAATTGCTAGCACAGTTCAGAGACCACCGGGATGGTAGTCAGGCGCCAGAACAATAGAACGGTTAAAAATTGACCAGACCTAGAGTAGGAATAATGCTAACTTTCCAGTTCTGTAAACCTTGCCCCTTTTGATAAGGCAGGACATTTGTTTCCAGGAAAACAAGATGTTTTTGTACCAAGATGTGGTGGAAGCCCCGTCACTAGATTTCAGGTAAACAAGCCAAGTCCTGGAAACTGTGCAAAATATGGTGAGTAACCAATGCTGGCATATGCTGCAAAAATATGTAAAAAGATGCTTGTGACTGTGCTTAGGCGTTCAGTCCTTGTGTGGCTCCTGCGTGAGTCTTCCCTGGGCTGAACCCTTCTCTGAGTAGACTTAAATAAAATTCACACTCAACCACCTGACCTGGTGTGGAGTATTGTGATTTCTGTGTGGCGAATTCTATCTCCTTACAAGCTGAGGTCTTGAGCCCGGGTCATCTTGCACCGTAACATGCCTGCTCTACTGGCTGAGCGACCACCTGGGCCCCCTCTACTGACTTTTTTTTTTTAATTTATTTATTTATTTTCCCTTTTGTTGCCCTTGTTCTTTTTCATTATTGTTGTAGTTATTATTGTTGTTGTCATTGATGTCGTCGTTGTTGGATAGGACAGAGAGAAATGGAGAGAGATGGGGAAGACAGAGAGGGGGGAGAGAAAGATAGACACCTGCAGACCTGCTTCACCGCCTGTGAAGTGACTCCCCTGCAGGTGAGGAGCCGGGGGCTCAAACCAGGATCTTTATGCCGGTCCTTGCGCTTTGCGGCACGTGCGCTTTACCGGCTGCGCTACCACCCGACTCCCTTCTACTGACTTTTAAGCTGCATTATATTCTAGTGGTTATTAAGGTGTACACACCAGGCATCCTAAACCTATCACAGTCTAAGAATACATATCATACACCTTATACTTCTGAGTGTAATAATGTCCCATCTCAATTTCTTTTACCACTTCACTCTTTGTCCTATTGTCACAGAGTTTATTTCTTTTTTTATTTTTTAATATTTATTTTCCCTTTTGTTGTCCTTGTTGTTGTTTTTATTGTTGTTGATGTCGTCGTTGTTAGGACAGAGAGAAATGGAGTTGGGGGGGGGGAGAGAGGAGAAGAGAAAGACACCTGCGGACCTGCTTCACCACCTGTGAAGCGTCTCCTTTGCAGGTGGGAAACCAGAGGCTCAAACCGGGATCCTTCCTCCGATCCTTGAGCTTTACGCCACGTGTGCTTGACCCGCTGCTCTACCACCCGACTCCCACAAAGTTTATTTCTATACGCCCCAACTTAGAATGGTACTATCTTTGCTTTCAATAGACATCTGTTTCTTGTTTTTGTTTTTGCCACCTAGGCTTCTACCGCTACCAATGGACTTTTTGCCCCATTTCAACCACAGATGGACATAGAGAGGGAGGGCAGACAAGATTGTTCAACTGGAGGTTCCTTTTTTTTTTTTTTTTTTTTCTTTTCTTGCCTCCAGGGTTATCGCTGGGGCTCGGAGTTGACACTACAAATCCACTGCTCCTGTGGCCTTTTTTTTTTTTTTTTCATTTTATCGCCTAGGACAGAGAGACATTGAAAGGGGAGAGGAAGACAGAGAGGGAGAGAGAAAGACCTGAAGACCTGCTTCACTGCTTGTGAAGTGTCCTCCCTGCAGGTGGAGAAGGGGCTTGAACCCGGATCCTTATGCAGGTCCTTGCACTTAGCATTATGTGTGCTTAATCATGTGTGCCACTGCCACTGGAATTGGCATATTGCACTAAAGTAAAAGACTCTGGGTTGGAGGGGGGGAGAATACAGGTCCAAAGAGGATGACAGAGGACCTAGCGGGAGTTGTATTGTTATATGGAAAACTGGGAAATGTTATGCATGTACAAACTATTGTACTTACTGTTGAATGTAAAACATTAATTCCCCAATAAAGAAATTTTTTTTAAAAAAAGGATAGGAAAACTACTGGGGGAGGGGAGGGGATATGGAGTTCTGGTGGTGGGAATTGTGTGGATCTGTACCCCTTTTATCCTATGGTTTTGTCAATGTTTCCTTTTTATAAATTAAAAAAAAAATTCCCCATCACATGACAGTAAGCTGCCTTTAGGAGATCTTTAAGATGAGGAATTTTACTCTGGGGAGCAGGGATTGGTTGTGCCAAGCCCTAATCCTATTATAATACTGTACTCACAACACTAGAATGGGAGGCAAGAAATGAATTGCAGGTAAAGTTGCAGACAAGCACCATCGTCATGACCCCTGCAGCCTTGCTGAGAGCAACACCGATGGACCTCCTATTGGAGCTCAATAGTAACTCTATAGTAACAAATAATGTGGGGCAATTGGGAAGGAGAGCTTCATTCACCCCTAGCAAGTGGCTAAACTAGCTGGGGACTGAGAGATATTTATCAAGAGCTATCAAGAGACCTAACTCTTGACAAACAGGCCTAACCCTTGCTGGTCCATACCTGACTGCTAGCAAATAGCTTGCATCCCTACATGCAGTAAGCCCCCTAGTAACCACTAAAAAATGCCTGGGGGAGTAGGGTAGTAGTGCAGCGAGTTAAGCGCACGCAGTGCAAAGTGCAAGGACCAGCAGAAGGACTCTGGTCGAGCCCTGGCTCCCCACCTGCAGGGGAGTCGCTTCACAGGCGGTGAAGCAGGTCTGCAGGTGTCTACCTTTCTCTCCCCCCTCTGTCTTACCCTCCTCTCTCCATTTCTCTCTGTCCTAACAACAACGACATCAACAACAATAATAACTACAAAACAATAAAAAAACAACAAGGGCAAAAAAAGGGAAAATAATTTTTTTTAAAACAAAAAGCCTAGTCAGCATAAGGTCCCAGCATTTTCTGTGCTCCTTCACCACTCCACAGCCTATCACTTTGCACCCAGTGATCCTCAGAGTGTGTGTTTTGACTGAGACACAAACCTCCTTTCAGACCTGAAAATAAGCCTGCGGCAGCCTAGAAACTATTAGGCACATGTGACCTAGAAATCCTGGTCACTACCCAAGCCTACTCAAACATGAACCTCTGACCTAGGTCCTCAAGGAGCACCAAAAATAATGGGGGGCGGGTATTACTGGCACTGATAGATTCAGACAAAAATCTGGGAAAACCTCAAATATAACAGAGTTATGTAAACTTCCTAAAGGCAACTTTGAAGCAATAGTCCTAAGGATGTTCACTGAAATAAGATGAGTAGATGAATATATCCTGATAGAAATCATACAACAGGGGCCAGGATATAGCTCACGTGGTTAGAGCAAGCCCTGCTTGAGACCCCAGGTTTGAGTCCTAGCACCACATGGGAGTATTATGGATGGGGAAGCTCCATGGATGATGGAGTGGTGCTGTGATCTCTCTTCTCTCTGTCTCTGTCTCTCTCTCATCTCTCTCACTCTCAACAAAAGGAAGAGTAGAAAATCAAACTAGGGAGTCTGCACACCAGTATTGCACATAAAGTGGTTCATTCCCTGGTGCCACATTAAAAAGATAAATAAAACAGAAATCATAAAATTAAAGACTATAGTAGCTTAACTAAAAATATATATACAGTGGGAGTTGGGTGGTAGCACAGCAGGTTAAGCGCACATGGCACAAAGCGTAAGGACCAGTGTAAGGATTCAGGTTCCCCC
Organism: Erinaceus europaeus; assembly: GCF_950295315.1. Taxonomy (NCBI): domain Eukaryota; kingdom Metazoa; phylum Chordata; class Mammalia; order Eulipotyphla; family Erinaceidae; genus Erinaceus; species Erinaceus europaeus. The sequence continues at coordinate 18,813,627 of NC_080171.1, forward strand.
AGCTCCCCACCTGCAGGGGAGTCGCTTCACAGGTGGTGAAGCAGGCCTGCAGGTGTCTTTCTTTCTCTCCCCCTGTCTTACCCTCCTCTCTCCATTTCTTTCTGTCCTATCCAACAACAACAACATCAGTAACAACAACAATAATAACTACAACAATGATAAAAACAACTAGGGCAACAAAAGGAAATAAATAAATATTAAGTATATGTATATATATATATATATATATATAGAGAGAGAGAGAGAGAGAGAGAGAGAGAGAGAGGGCTATGGAGAGAGAGAGAGAGGGAGAGACTGTAATGGAATGAGTGGTGACTCATCCAGTAAAGCACACATTGCCATGTGTGAGGACCTCAGTTCAAGACCCCAGTTTCCAGCTACAGGGTGGTAGATTAGTACTGCAGACATCTCACCCTCTAACAAAAGAGATTGAGGGAAGGAAAGATTAAAGAGGGGAAAAAATGACTGCCAGGTGGAGTGGTACCAGCACCAAGTCCCAGCAATAGCTCTAGTGGGAAAAAAAAAATACAATCAAGGATCTCAACAGCAGAAAACCATCAAAGATCATATCCGTGAGCTCAAGGAGAGGGTAGAAGAGATCATAGAAAAAGATGAGCAAAGAGGAAAAAATCAATACAATATAATAGTTATACCATAAAGAAGAGTAACATTCACATCATAAGAATTCCAGAAGAAGAGAGAAGTAAGGATAAAAAAATTTTTGTATTATCTTTATTTATTTATTGGATAGAGACAGCCAGAAATCAAGAGGGAAGGGAGTGATAGAGAGGGAGAGAGAGAAAAAAAAAACACTGCTTTACCACCCACAAAACTTTCTCCTTACAGGTGGGGACTGGGGGCTCGAACCTGTGTCCTTGCACATCGTAGCATGTATGCTCAACCAGAGAGAGGGAGAGGGAGAGAGAAAGGAAAAAAATGTTTTGACACATTAAAAAATATATACTAAAGACTTAAGTACAGAGTCTTTTTGTAACACAAAGACTAGTCCGAAATGAAGAGATTGGTCTAGAACTTTGAGGCCCCTTCATGCAATGTCTTTTTTAGTATTGACTTATTGTCATCATCAGAGCTTTGCTACTCTGAGCTTTTTCAGATAGGAGAGAGAGAGGGAGAGAGAGAGAGAGGGAGAGAGAGAGAGAGGGAGAGAGAGAGAGGGAGAGAGAGAGGGAGAGAGAGAGAGGAGAGAGAGAGAGAGAGAGAGAGAGCAGCACAGAAGCTTCTTCTAATGCAGTGGAGACCAAAGGTGAGCCTGAGTCATTTGTATGACAGGGGTAGACACACTATCCAAGTGAACTCTCTTGCTGGCCCTTCCTGCACAATTTATGTAAGAATGGGATTTACCATGAACAATGTAGAAATTACTTTGAAGTAAATCAAATTTTAACTTGCACTACAGGAGCCAAGGAAAAACAACAGTGTCAAAAGGAAATTACTTAGCTCATAGTTTTGGCTGCTTAAAGTACCGTAGGACTCTGTCCCTCTCTGATACAACAAATTAGCTTAGGTCAGTGAGATTCTTACTCTAAAAGTTTGAACAGGTACTTCAGAATCAGTGGATAAGTGGAGGGTATGTATGTATTCACACTATATATTTAAAGATAGCTAGGTACCAGAGCACTACTCAGCTATGGCTTATGGCGGTGCTGGGGAGTGAACCTGGAACTTCAGATTGGCAGGCATGAGTGTCTTTTGCATCACCATTATACTGTCTCCCCAGCCTGCTTGATAGATTTTCCTATAGCGAGAGGTCAGAGTGAAAACACACTAAAGTTATGAGGAAGATGACACCATAGACAAGATGACTTGATGGGGAAATGATAATAGGGCATGAAGCATTGCTGTTATAAGGAGTAGAGAGACCATAAAAAATACACTTATTTTAGAACCAATAGTTTTTCAATTCTGATTCTAGGCCATCTGTGCATCTGTACATACTTACATGTAAACCTTCTTTCGTCACCCACTAGATTTCCTTGTTTTGTTTGGTTTGTTGTCATCAGAGCGCCATTGCACCAGAGCTGATTTTTATAAAGATAGAGACAGAGAGGGAGGGAATCCACAGAACCAAAGTTTCTTTCAATGTGGTGAGAGCGGGGCTCGAACCTGCACTGCAGTCATGACAGCATACTGTCCAGGTAAGCAATTTTGCCAGTCTTCTATCTAAATGAATTCCTGCTCTTTGGAACTTTATTTTATTTTTTAATTTTTTTATTATCTTTATTTATTGGACAGGCACAGTCAGAAATTGAGAGGAAAGGGGATGAAATGATACAGAAGGAAAGAGACAGAGGGACACCTGTAGCCCTGCTTCACCACTTGTAAAGCTTTCCTCCTGTAGGCGGGGACCGGGGACTCGAACCTAGGTCCTTGCACATTGCAACATGTGCGCTCAAACAGGTGTGCCACCACCCGGCCCCTCTTTGAAACTTGATTAAAGAGTTTAGCTAAAATATATGTGGCTCTTCTAAGTGAAATCACTCAGTATTTGTCCTTCTGTTTTTGGATTATCTCACTTAACATGTTCTTCTAGTACCATCCAAGATGACACAAAGGAGACAACTTCATCGTTTTTAACAGCCAAGTAGTAACTGGGCATGGTGTATAGCATCAAAGCAAGGGATTCTGGGGAAAGAGTGGGGAGAGAGGGGTGGAAGAGAAGTTTAGGAGTCTGGTGCATAATGAAATTATACTCATGTGACAATGACTGCATTGTAAAGCATTGACTCCCTCAATAAAAGTGTGTGTGTGTGTGTGTGTGTGTGTGTGTGTGTGTGTATGTGTGTGTGTGACTTAGAGCTTGCCAGACCCATAAGATGCAGAAGGGGGGAAGACTTAGGCATTCCAGCAAAGGGAACAAAATCATGAACAAAGATAGATATTTGGGGCGCCAGGCGATAGCACAGTGGGTTAAGTGCACATGATACAAAGCGCAAGGACTGGAGTAGGGATCCCAGTTGAGGCCCCGGCTTGCCACCTGCAGGGGAGTCGCTTCACAAGTGGTAAAGCAGGTCTGCAGGTGTCTGTCTTTCTCTCCTCCTTCTCTCTTGATTTCTCTCTGTCCTATCCAACAAAAACAACAAGGGCAACAAAAAAGGGGGGGGGATGACCTCCAGGAGCAGTGGATTCGTAGTGCAGGTACCAAGCCCCAGCAATAACCTTGGAGGCAAAAACAAACAAACAAACAAATAAATAAATAAATAAATAAATAATAAAAGATATAGAAACTTGGAAACATGTGTCTCCCAGGCAGATTTTTTTTCCAATTCATTTACATCCCAGTTTGTCCCAAGGAACAATTTAAGACTGAATATATGAGATATGGAAAAAATAAATAAATCAGAAAAATTGATGTGAGATTTTTAAAAAATATGAAAATACATTTAAAACCAGTGGTAGGATCTCTACATAATGAACAGAATTAGACAGCTTTGGCTGGAAGCAGAGGGGCATGAGTTACTTCTTCTGTTGGCCCAAAAAGACAAGTTAGTGCTCTGGGTATCACAATACATACCTGTTCATCACTCTTTTTTTTTTTTTCTATTTGACAGGTACATGTGATTTTTTTGTTCATTTTTCACATTTTGTTTTCTTTGTTGGGAGGATTAATGGTTTACAGTCAACAGTAAAATATAGTAATTTGTACATGTGTAACATTTTTCAGCTTTCCACGAAACAATTCAACCCCCTTTTGGTTCTCCTCTGCCATCATGTTCAGGACCTGAACCCTCCTCCCCACACCTGAGTCTTTTACTTTAGTGCAGTACACTTTGTTTTTTTTAATATATATATTTATTTATTATTGGATAGAGATAGAAATTGAGAGGACTTGGGGAGATAGAGAGGCACAGGAAGACAGAGAGACACCTGTAGCCCTACTTCACCACTTGTGAAGCTTTCCCCCTACAGGCGGGGACCAGGGGGTTGAATCTGGAACCTTGCGCACTGTAATGTATGCACTTAACCAGGTGCACCACCACCTGGCCCCTTGTTCGTCACTCATTTAGCTGCTTATCATCTCACTCAGTCATTATTTGTTGTACACCCACCTGGTATTTATTGAGCATCTACTATGAGCCAGGCCTAAGGATGACAGCTAACAAAGAAGCAGCATTCAGTTGGTCCCACTCTCAGAGTTCTCAATGTAGGAGGTGGGATGAATGGAGCACACAAACCCACCTTACAAACTAGAGTCTAGTGACTCCATAGGTAGGACCAAGCGTGAGACGCAAAGTGAAACCAAAGTTGAATCTACAGCCCCATCTTTTGCTCCTTCCACCCATACAACTCTGGCAGCTTCGAGCTGTTAGGAAGACTGCACACTCTCTACAACTTACCAACTAGCAAAAAGCAATTTCATGCGGCTCACTCACAGCTGGAACCAGTGAATCAACATTACTCCTCAGCATCAGCTTGCAGACTGCAAAGCCCAGGGATAAGCACAAGAATCCTCGGCCATTATTATTCAAGTACCTGGCATGTACTGGGTACTGACAATGTGCTAGGTTCCACAGTCAACAGGGGAGGAGACCAAGTGGTGGCCTCACATGCTCACAGCTGTTTTGTAATCTGATAATTGTGCATGACAAACCTCAGACCATAACTCTGAAAATAGCATGACTGTAATCATAACAAAATGGAACAGCCATTGGCAAAATTTGTTCTCTAGTTATCACTTCCAGAAGGAATCCTGTAACACTACCAGGAGGAGAGGAGACTTCCTTAACTGTCTGCTACTAAACCTCTAAATTACCATCATCTGCATCCTCCTCCTCTCCTGTTCCAGGGTGTTCTGCCTCCTGTCCTCAACTGACCTACTCCCACCTTCCTAGAGACTTGGCTCTAGTCACTATTTCCTCGGTCTTCATCTCCAGATTCTCTGTATCTCCACCTGGGTCTCTCCTCTCATAAACATATTCAAGTCTTACTTTCATCTCTCAAAAAAAAAAAAAGATGATTTTCTCCATGATCTTTACTGCTATCTTAACTCAATTCACTCTGACTTTTACCTCTGGAATTGTTCTTCTCAAGGTTCCCAGTAACTTTCAGTTATTCTCTTTTTTATTCTTCTATTTTATTAGTGATTTATTAATTATTCTCTTTAATGGCTCTGTGTAGTTCTTATCTGCACTGACCCCTAGCAGCATGTGATGCAGCTGACTACACAGTCTATAAACATTATAGACGTAATCTTCCCTTGTCTTCTGGGACATTGTTCTTCCTTGCTCTTCTCTAACTTCACTGGTCACTCATACCTCCCCTACATTTGGTCTCTTTTTCCTCTGTCTAAACCTTAAGTACTGACATTCCTCTACCCATCTGTCCTGATTCCCTTGGACTCAACACAAGGATGGCCTAACACATGCTTCCAGAGCACCCCAAGCAATGCCATCATTCAATTAATGACCACTCATTGGGATTTTTCTTCAGTTAAAAAACTTTTTAAAAATTCTATACTTGGGGGTCGGGCGGTGGCGCAGTGGGTTAAGCGCACGTGGTGCAAAGCGCAGGGACCGGTGTAAGGATCCCGGTTCGAGCCCCGGGCTCCCCACCTGCAGGGGAGTCACTTCACAGGCGGTGAAGCAGGTCTGCAGGTGTCTATCTTTCTCTCCCCCTCTCTTTCTGTCTTCCCCTCCTCTCTCCATTTCTCTCTGTCCTATCCAACAACAAAGCAACTCAACAATGGCAAAAATAACCACAACGAGGCTGCAACAACTAGGGCAACAAAAAGGGGGGAAAATGGCCTCCAGGAGCGGTGGATTCATGGTGCAGGCACCAAGCCCAGCAATAACCCTGGAGGAAAAAAAAAAAAAAAGGAAAAAAAAATTCTATACTTTTGTGGCTGGGTGGTGGCGCACCTGGTTAAGCGCACGTATTATAATGCTCAAGGACCCAGGTTCGAGCCCCCAGTCCTCACCTGCAGTAGGAAAGCTTCATGAGTGGTGAAGCAGGGCTGCAGGTGTCTCTCTGTCTCTCTCCCTCTCTATCACCCCCTTCCCTCTTGATTTCTGGCTGTGTCTATCCAATAAATCAAGATAATAAAATTTTTTTAAAAAAAAAATTCTATACTTTTTTGGTTAATCATGGCATTGTTCAGCCCTGGCTTATGGTGGTGTGGGAGAATGAACCTGGAACTTTGGAGCATCAGGAATGAGTCTCTCTGCATAACCACTGTTATCTCCTCTACAAAAACATTTAAAAATTCTGTATCCTTATAGAATATAGAGAATGTGAGAAGAGGGGAAGACAGAGAAAAAGATGGAGGGAGGGAGAGGAACAGGGAAGGGGGGAGGGGAGGAGAAAGAAAGAAAGGGAGGGGAGGAGAGGAGAGACACCAAAGAACTAACATTCCAGGGAGTTGGGCAGGTTAAGCACATGTGGCACAAAGTACAAGGACCAGCGGAAGGATCCCGGTTCGAGGCCCCACTCCCCACCTGCAGGGGTACACTTCACAGGCGATGAAGCAGGTCTGCAGGTGTCTATCTTTCTCTCCCCCTCTCTGTCTTCCCCTCCTCTCTCCATTTCTCTCTGTCCTATCTAACAACATCAATAACAATGATAACTACAACAATAAAACAAGGGCAACAAAAGGGGAAAATAAATAAATAAATATTTAAAAAAACAAAGAACTAACATCCCATCCATGGATTTTTTGACATGAAAACCCACTGTTAGGAGCTAAGAATATAGATGGGAGCATAAATAGTCACAAGTTGTGCTCTTAAGGAGCTCACAATCTAACAGAAGAGAAACACAATAATTAATTAATTACACAAAGAAATTAATTGCACACAGTGAAGCGTCTAAACAGTGAAGCGTAGTGTGAAAGAGTGGAACAAAGTAACAAGACTGCTCTATCTTCATCAATAGGGCATTAGGGCACTGATGTCTGGCCTCTATGATAGGAGTGAATATGTGGGTGAGGAAGAGTGTGAAGAGAGTTCGAGCAAGTGCAGAACAGAACACAGAAATTGAGTACAGCAATAGCAGGGCAAGAGTGGTACAAGTTAAGGCATAGAGACCCAAGCAGGCCTCAATCCATACAGGCCCCTGAAGTGTTACCTGAAAATGTGGTCTTTATCCTTAAGGCAATGGGAAGTCACACAAGAGTTTGAATGTGTGCGGGTTTTACATAATCAAGTATTGGAAGAAACATGAGTGAATGAGGTTATAAGATTTGTTACAAGGGTTTTTTTGTTTTGTTTTGTTTTTATTGGATAGAGACAGCCAGAAATTGAGAGGGAAGGGGGTGATAGAGAGACACACCTGCACCCCTGCTTCACCACTCGCAAAGCTTTCCCCCTGCAGGTGGGGACTGGGGGCTCGAACGTGGGTCCTTGAGCACTGTAATATGTGTGCTTAACCAGGTACACCACCACCCAGCCACCCCTTTAAACACTCTGGATTACAGGTTGGGCTAGGAAGGGGGCTGTGACTATGAAGGCAAGTGATCTGCTTCAAGATGTGTATATATTTGCCTCCAGGGTTATTGCTCAGGCTTAGTGCCAGCATTACGAATCCATTGCTCCAGGCAGCCATTTTTTCCATTTTATTGGTTAGGACAGAGAAAAGTTGACAGAGGTGGGGAGATAGAGAGGTAGAGAGAAAAAGAGACACCTGCAGACCTGCTTCACCACTTGTGCAGCATCGTCCTGCAGATGGGAAGTGGGGACTCAAACTCGGATTCCTGTGCAGGTTCTTGTGCTTCCTGCTCTGTGCATTTAACTGGCTGCACCACTGCCCGGCCTCCCCCCCTCCATATATATATATATATAATTTATCTATTCTGAAGAGAGAGAGAGAGAGAGAGAATGAAACCAGAGCAGAGCTGTTCCTATGGGCCCTCAAGAGATATTTTGGAGGTAATGGGGCAAGAATTTGAGAATAGCAAGCAAGAGTGACCTTAAGGAGGAGAGAGACTAGGATGAGGCTATCTTACTCTGGACACACAGAACATATCAGCTTGCCCTTCAGTTCTGCTCACCACCTCCTATCCTTTCTTCCTATGCTCCCAGGTCTCATCACAGACTAAGAATTTCTTAGTCATCTAAGATTCTCTTTTGGTCTTGTCCCTAGTCTTGCCCACTCACCTCTCCTCTAGTCGCCCCTCATCAAGATCAATATTTCAGGAAGTATTGAGTTGAGAAGGGTCTTTGATGGACGACAAAGTAATCCCAAGGTGCTGAGTCGTTTATTTGACTCTTAGAGGCAAATGATGCAAAATTTCAGACTTCAATTTTTTTTTTTATGGTAAACAACTGAAGTATAAAGGAGTACTAAAATTTGTTAGTCATCAACTAAAATTAGCTTTTGACTGGAGTTCACAGAAGACTCTAATTCAGTTCTCTACTAAGAAGCCTGGCTGCCAGGCAATGTTTGGCCATGTTGCAAAGCTCCTCCTGCACATATACACATGCAGTCAGTTGGAATTCTCACAATTCTCAGGAAGGACACTTGATGATCAGGGCATAACGAGTGATGTTTTGAGCTGGTCATGGTTTATGGTGCCTGACATTCATGCATTTTAATTACAAATTATGATCATGGAGCCCCATCGTGAGCAATTTAATATGACATGGGTTATTTGATTAACCTCCTGGGGTAGAGGGCTATACCTTTCTGACCTTTTATTCCCCCCACCACCACTTTCGCCTGCCCTTTCTTGCTGACCCAGAACATGTGCAGTAAACTCCCACCTTAGGGACTTCATACTTGCTATGCCTTCTGACTGGAATGTTGTTTCCTCTCCCCACCCCCTTGCAACACCACATAGCTAATTCTTTTGGTTCCTTTAGGTCTTTAACAAAGGTCACCCCTGTGAGGCCTTCCCTGACAACCCAAACTAAAATCATATTCTTTTTTAAAAAATATTTATTTTTCCTTTTGTTGTCCTTGTTGTTACAGTTATTATTATTATTGTTGTTGTTACTGATGTCGTCATTGTTGGATAGGACAGAAAGAAGTGGAGAGAGCAAGGGAAGACAGAGAGGGGCAGACAAAGATAGACACCTGTAGACCTGCTTCACCGCTTGTGTAGCGACCCCCCTGCAGGTGGGGAGCTGGGGGCTCAAACTGGGAACCATATGCTGGTCCCTGCGCTTTGCGCCACGTGCGCTTAAACCGCTGAGCTACCGCCTGACTCCCTGAAATCTTATTCTTCTGATCCCCTGAACATCCTACTCCACTTTCCTGTTTAATTTTTCTCCTTGACACCTATTACAATCTGAAAAACTGCATTTTACCTATTGTTTTACTGTTGACTTCCAGCAAAAACATAAGCTACAAAAGAACAGGAATATTTTGTTGTTGTTGCTGCTATATCATTAGTAACCAGAACAACACCTGGCAATTCAGTAGGTGCTCAAGAAATAATTGTTGCATGAGATTGAATATTTATATAATCAGAATTTTTACCTTTTAATTTCCAATAACCAGCTCTTAAGACATATGTTTCAAAATGTTTCATATGTACATATGTTTCAAATTTGAAACATTCAGAGTCCTGGCATACAAACAGGAACATACAAACAGGAACCCAGAAAAATATGTTTATACAGTGAGATTTCCTTATTATCATGCCCCATAAGTCTTCCCTTCTAGGCTTACCCCTCCCTATCCTTAAAACACACTCAGATTAAAAATTTCAAACAAAAGCTCAAGGCATAGAATTCATATTCAATTCATTGTATCACAATTTAATACATCCCAGGCATTGTGCTAGATACAGGGAATCAACAATGAATAATGATCTTTGCTGTCATAGAGTTCATAGTTTACTGGGGATAGTACCTTATCCTGCCTCCCAAAAGAGGACCTACTCCTTTGTAGGGGAATATGATTGCCAAGATGAGACCTGGTGTATGACCAGGAGATGAAGGAAATGTTTGGGACAAGATATTATGGAACATGTGGCAGCAGACAGGAAGCAGGCAGTAGAAATAGTCATTTGAAAGGCCCAGAGGAAAAAGAGAATGTGAATGTCCTCTTTCCAGGAAATGAGGACAGTCTGGTGTGCTGGGACTATGGGATTTTCACATAGCAATAGTGATATTTAAAGCAAGGTAGATTCCAAAAGCTAGAGCATACACACAGATATCTCTTTGTCTCTATTTCCCCCTTTCAGAAAAAGATGGCCCAAAGCTATGAAGCCACAGCAATAATAATTTTTAAAAAATTAGAAAGAGCTGGGGGGCTAGTGGTTGGAATGGGTAGGTGTAGGACTATTTAAGAACTGGGGGTTGGAGTTAAGGAAGATGGGCTGGTGAAGATGGGTCAGTGCAATGATGGAATAGATGGTGAGAGGATGACAAATGGAAGAGAAGTAGGAAGCAGTGGGTCAGGGACAGTGTGAGAAGAGGCTAGATTAATGGGGGGGAGGGGATCATGACAAGGCTAGAGGTCACTGGAACACAGCCGAAGAGAGAGAGAAGGTTAAGGGTCAACAAGGAAAGATGAAGTAGTAGGAGGTATGATCAGTTGTCGTTGACAAAGAAGGTCAGAGGCCATCGAGAGAGCAAGTAGGACCCTGTGTTACCTGTTTACGAGGTGGCTGTTTGGGGGGCATCTTAGAAGCTGGAGCACCTCAACACTTGGAGGGTCTACTGAACTCTCTCTGCCTGAGGACAAGAAGTCTGTCCCCGGATCATGCACAGGAAACCCAAATTCCTTGTCACTTCAATTCCCAGTCGCAGGGGTTCTTTGGGGACAGGCGTCGTTATGGGTCCCTTCACCATTGCAGGAAGGAACCTCCCTGACGCGGTTACCCAGCAACCAAGCAATCCCCAAGGCGCAGGCGCTTGGGGCGCCCCTTCTGGGCTCCAGGAGAAGGCGGGGCTAGGCGCTCGGGGAGCCTCCAGCTCCATTAAGCCCCGCCCCCGCCCCCGCCCCAGCAATAATACGACTTGCCGGCGGCGCGCGCTCAGAACTCCCGCATGTGGGAGGGACCGAGGCGCCCAAGCACCTCCCCCTCATGAATAATGCAGATCAGGCGGTGTCCCGGACCCGGAAGTGGAGTTGCCGAGTCACCGCAGTGGCTGAGCTGCTGACAGGAGGCGGCGGCGGAGGAGGAGGAGGCGAGGCAAGACCTGCGGCTCGGCCCGACCCGGCCCCGGCCGCGGTAGCTCTCAGCAAACCCACGGAGTCACGCCGGCCTCGACCAGCCAGCGAGCCTCTCGCCCCGCGCCCCGCGCCCCGCGCCCCGCGTCCCGCGCCCAGCCCTCGATCTGCTCCGCAGTCTTATTACGCCCGACTCGTCCGGGGCGGCCTAGCCTGCACCACCTCGCCGGCTCCTGGGGCCACCGCCCCGCGCGGTCCCGTCGGCGTCCCCGGCTGCGCCCGGCCCCCGACCCGCTCGCCCGCCGGCATCATGATGGAGGAGATCGACCGGTTCCAGGTGCCCACCGCGCACTCGGAAATGCAGCCGCTGGTGAGGGGGCAGGCGGTGTGGGTAGGCCAGGGCCGGGAGGGGGCTTCGCTTGAGGGGGGTGATGGAGGGAGACAGGCCTCGGTTGCTGTGCGGAGGTGGCGCTTTCGCGTGGGTCCAAAAGAGCCTTGAAGACGCTTCGCGGCGGAGGGGGCCCTGCGGGGAACGGAGACCGCGCCACGGGCGTGCCAGGGCGGACAGACAGGCCGACGAGCTGGAGCGGCGCCGTCGGGTGGAACCGAGGGGGCACAATGGTGCACACACCGCCCCGCGGGCGCAGGCTGGGCAAGGAAGGGCACCGGCAGGGGCGCCGCTGGGTGGTGGCGGTGGCGGTGGGGGCTGGACCGAGAGATGCAGAGGCGGCTCGTCCTGGGGCGGCCTGCACCCATCAAGGCGGGCGGGTGGGGGTGGCATTTGGCTGCCTGTGGATGGCAACGCAGGGCCGGGATTCCCGCTCTTCTGGAGGAGGAGAGCTCAGGCTGTCGGGGCTAGGGGTGCCAGAGCCGGGGAGAAGAGAAGAGAGCGCACAGCCAGCGGGATGGAGAATGGGGGGTGGGGGGCGCAGAGGCCAGAGCTCCGAGCTCCAGAACCCGGGGGAGGGGGGGCGGGGCCGCCCGTGCCCACCGGCTCCTAAGCCCCCACCCCACCCCCGCCGTGATGGAGGCCTACGTGCTCTCTAGTCCTCCTGGGCGCCCATCCTGCCGCCGGCCCAGTCCCCCTTCCCCGGTCCCGGACTCAGGGAGGAATGATGTCATCCGGATGGAAGAAGGAGGGCGATGCTGTCTCACCCGGGCCAGGCCTAGGGGAGACCCGCTGGTCACCGCCCCGGGGGCTGTTTGATTGACTGGCCTGCCCCGCCGCAGGGGCGGGGTGACTCCAAGGCCTAGCCGGCTGGTGTGGGAAGAGGGAAAGGGAGGGAGTGCCCTAGCTCTAGCTCTGTTTTTCTTTTTCTTTCTTATTTTTCTTTCTTTTTCCGACCACCCCCCCCCCCCGGACCTGAAGGGAAGCTGGTGAAAGGAGGAAGGAAGGGTGGGCCTGCAGCCTCAAGGTGTGTGGATGCCCTTTTCTCTCAGCTCAACTGGAGGAGGGCAGAAACTCTCCCAATTCCTGAAGCTCTGAGGCCCTTAAGCTTCCTCCCTCTGTTAAGTGAGGGGAGGGGAGGAACAGGTTCTATCTACCCCTGGGCTCCCAGGGCCCTTGATGGCATGTGCTTTTTGTGAGTTTCTGAGCAAATAACCTGCCCGCTGCAGCAGCCAAAATGGATATTGGAAAGGACCCACCTATTGGGGGAGGATAGTAGAATAACTAGACATCACCTAGCAAGAGATACGTGGTCTTTCTCCCCATTTGTGATTATAAAGTGGTTCTGTAATAGAAGCCAAAACAGAGACACTTTATGGAAGTGTTTGATATTCCATCAGAGAGAGAGAGATGCTGCAGCACTTTTTCTCCTAGCCTTATGTCATCACTGGATTATTTAGGGGCCAGAAAATCTTGATGAGAAGTCAATCCCATGAACTTTAAGGAAGACTTTGGGCTAGATTAAGATAAATTTCCTTCTGGGTTATCTTTCCAGCCAATTTGACTGGCCAGACTAGATTTCCCTTCCAATTTGAAGAATCTAGTCAAGAAGTCAGAGGGAGAGTGAATTTAGGAGGTCTAAGTGAGTCAGGAGAAGAAATAATTAGTTGGTTCTTCTCTTCTATCTGGGGCTCCTCTAAGAATGCAGACAATAGCTAGAAGGGGAGATGAATGGATCACCAGGCTCCCCCTAGATGTCCTGAATGCCTTTGTTATTGCTTGAGGTTCTCAGTGATTGCTTGAGTGAGTGTGTTCCCTAAAGATTCCCAAGCTGCTTCTGGTCTCTGTGACTTTGACTCTGGAATAGAAGTGTTTGTGGCAAGGAGATACTTACCAGCCAAGTGATGGCTGCCTTCAGACCCTTTTCTTCAAAACTGAAGGAGCCTTTCTCTGTAAGAGGATACTTTGCTGAGGTTTAGCAAATACCTTATAGGAATAGCAGTACACACACACACACACACACACACACACACACACACATTTAGAGGTCATAGACATTGTCCCACAGAATCTGCTTCTTCGTATGTTCTCAAGTTGAGGACAAGAGATCCCCAGAACTCATTAAATGTTCTGTGTATTATTGACACTGAAAGAATTGCTTGTGAAGTTTCCCAAAGAGCTTTCATTGGGGACTATAAGTAATCAAGATACTGTACCACTAGGACAGAAGCAAAAGACAGAAGAGAAAGGCAAAGTATCATTTTATGATTTGTGTAAATCATAAAACTAGAATCTTAGACTTAGATTCAGCTGTGAACTATTTTATTTATATTGTCACTATTTATTGAGATTTTTGGACTCAGTTACCCCATTGATGAAATGAAGACCAGCTATCTAAAGTTTGAACCATAGCTGCCCACACCGTTTTCCAAAGAATATCATAATTCAGCAGATTAATCCACCAAGAATTTTTTTAAATTATTTATTTTATTTATTTATTCCTTTTTGTTGCCCTTGTTATTTTCTTGTTGTAGTTACTGTTGTTGTTATTGATGCTGTCCTTCTTGGATAGGACAGAGAGAAATGGAGAGAGGAGGGGAAGACAGAGAGGGGCAGAGAAAGACAGACACCTGCAGACCTACTTCACTGCCTGTGAAGTGACTCCCCTGCAGGTGGGGAGCCAGGGGCTGGAACCCGGATCCTTACACCGGTCCTTCGCTTTGCACCACCTGCGCTTAACCCGTTGTGCTACCGCCCGACTCCCATCCACCAAGAATTTATTGAATATCTGCTGTCTTCCAGATACTCTGCTAAGTGTTTGAGGGTATAGTGGTTAGCAGCACAAACACAGACATGGTCTTGCCCTACTGGGGTCACAGTTTAGCACAAGTTCATTGTCTTGCTCACTCTCACAGTGTGAAGGCACAGTGGAGGCCAGATAAGCCCTAAGGGAAGAAGACAATGTTTATGTCAGCGTCACTGGCACTTTGTGGACTATGTTGTTCTGGTAGAAGCCTGTCATATGGACTCCATCATCAAATGACCTTCTCCCGCCCAATGTGGTGGGAAGGATTTAGAGGTCATTTCTTCTAAACTCAGAAAGATGAGCTCTGAGGGAAGAGCATTTTTGTTTTTATTATTTATTTGAGAGCTAATTTCAGGCTTGAAAAAGAGGTCTGGGGGAGTGGCTGGAACTGGGAGAGAAGGCACAACCAGCAGATCTGGGTGTTTCCAAAGTGCTAATTTAAGCATTAGTTCACAGCTAGTGGGAGGAAGGGGAAGAGATCCCTGCTCTGTTGTTGCTGTTACCCCAGCTGCATGGATCCTCCTGTCTGGGGTGGGAATTTGTCTGAAGGGAGTGGCCTCCCTCCTTTCCCCATCACACCAATTATTTAATTGGCATGGCTGCATCTCACCAGCTGAACTAGGCCTGGGCCTTTCCCTGCAAGATCCCCAGGGTCTCTTCCTGTCTGCTTCTAAAAGGAATAAGAGCTCCCCTTAGAGACTTGGTCCCTGGGCTCTACCCCTTCTGTATCTATATCCTAGACAATTCTCAATGTTTCTGAACACAGATTTTCTTAAATAAACTGTCAGGGATGGGCATACTTCCTTTGTCATTTCTGTTTCCAAGCCTCATACCTCACTGACCTAGGGGAGTTCCCAGCTATCCAGAGTTCTATGATGAGCAAGTGGGTTGAATTTGGGCTGTTGTTTGTGTGGACAGCAGGGATAGACTCTCTGGCTCCCTTGTCTGTTGAGCTGGTTGTTGCACTATCAGTCAGTGTCTTCTATTAGACTGCCAGTGGAGAGGGAGAGATTTGTTGCAAGAAAACAATCGGAGCTTTTAATCATTTAATTGTGTCAGGCAAAACTCTGTCTCCTGTGTGTTCAGAAACCAAAGAGACAATAAAAAAAATCAATAAAATAAAAAAATAATAAAAGGCATATGGCACCAGACTGAGTCTCTGTATTCTTGAGAGAAATGCTAGTCTGGCCTGGCTTCCCTAGGACCCTGATTTTCTACTAAATAATTTGTCTAGTTCATGATCATATGCTCAACTCCAAGTACTCTAAGGAAAGAGAAAAGTGATATCTCTTTATTGGGGTGGCCAGGAGAGGATAGGCTCAAACTGCTACAGGAAGGTTTGAGAGACATGTCAAGAGTGAAAATTGGGGGCCAGAGAGCTAGATCAGCAGGTAGGACATGTGATTGCCAAGGTACCAATGGAAGTTACAGTATAATGGTATCTCTTCTGTCTCTCTCTTTAATATAAATGTCTTTCTGGGAGTAGTCAAGTTACACATACCAGACGCCAGCACTAGATGAAAGAAGAGGAAATCAATGGCGTATGTTCCTGAGAAAGAATGACGCTTCCCTTTGGAGGAGATCTTGAGTGGAATACTTCAGTTCTAATCCATTGGCCACATGAGCTTGGAAAGGAGTACCCTGACACTCAAGAGGAGGGGGTAGTCAGGACAATAATTCAGGGAGAGGGTTAAACCAGGCCCTGAAAGTGGCAGAGAGAATACAATAAGGAAAGCAAGAAACTGCCATGGGAAATTGGTCTGCATGTATTCTGTGACCTGGGAAGCTTGCTTTTGTCTCCTTGCGAACCTGTATGGTTCATGAGCAAGCAGTATTTCTCAAGTTCTAGGAAGAGGCACACCCTTATCCATCATCCTATATTGAAAAAACACCCAAGTTTCCTCAGGTCTCCAGCACATCCCTTACTATACATCTTCTGAATCCAACACTGAGAGCCTGCTTTCTGCTAGATGTTGTGTTGAAGGTAGGCTGTGACTCTGTAGGATAAGGAGTACTGCAAGAGATCTAGCTAGGCACCAAGCCCTGCAGAGCCGGAGGAATACAGGAAGGTCTCTCACCAAGTAGAGGTTTGGCAAACTGAGAAGATGGGGTGAGGGAAAGAAGGAAGGACCAAAAAAGGTACATTTGGAATGAATGAGGTTATAAATAACATAACCTAAAATAGCATCATCAAATTTGAGTTTAGGATAATTACACCATTGGTGGGTAAGAGATTGGAGAAGGTGAAATTAGAAGTTAGAACATTAACTTTGAGGTGGGTGTAATAATCCAGGCAAGCCATGATGAAGGCCTATACTCAAGCAGAAAGAGTAAGGGGGACATCTATCTTGATACTAATAGGGTGGAATAGCCAGGATGTGGAGTCTCTCTCTCTCTCTCTCTCTGTGTGTGTGTGTGTGTGTGTGTGTGTGTGTGTGTGTGTGGCGGGGAGTCAAGGATGGTTCTCAGATTTCTGGCATGAACATCTGGATGGCAAGAGGGACCATCACTACTTCAGGAAATTCAGGAGGTTTTGTACTTCTTGGTTTATAAGGAAGACATCTGCACTTTTTTATTGCTCCGCTGTTGGAGTTGCATTCTTGGGGTCAGAGAAGATTCAGGATTCCTGGAAAACCAAAGATTAGAATGATAGCCATGGCCTCAGAAAGAATACAAAGAAGCACACGTATCTGTCCACCTGCAGTCTGCTTTCATGAATGCAAGCAGAATGGTGGCAGCAAGGATGCATGGTGGGTTGGGTGTTTCATTTGCTTGTTTTTTGTTTTCTGAGCAGTACTTTGATAAAGGAAAAATGTAACTCTTTGCTGACTGAGAGAGTGTTCTGTGTTACAGTTTCTCATCTGGCTATTGACCATCATTTTGTCAAATGTATAGTTTTGTCACTGAGTGGTTGAATTGAGCCTTCTTACTGATTTCTTTTAGAATGGATGTATATTCATACACTGTTAGAAGGAGTTAGAATGAAAGGGGTGGGAAGAGGAGGGAGGGCAGTGGCACACCTGGTTGGGTACACACATTGCATTGTGCAAGGTCTCTGTTTAAAGCCTGAGAGCCCCACCTGTAGAGGAAGCTTCATGAATGGTAAAACAGTGTTGCAGGTGTCTCTCTCTGTCCCTTCCTTCTCAGTTCCTCTCTGTCTCTATCCAAAATAAATAAACTAAAATGAAAAAGGGTGCATGCCTCCTTTCTCTGAGTACAGCCTGAAAGCTGCAGTAGGGATAGAAGCAGGGGGCCAGGCAATGGCACACCTGGTTAAGCACACACATTATAGTATGCAAGGGCCCCGGTTCAAGCCCCTGGTCCCTATCCGCAGGAGGAAAGCTTTGCAAGTGGTGAAGCAGGGCTTCAGGTGTCTCTGTCTCCCTCCCTCTCTTCTCTCTCTCTTTTTAAATTTCTTTATTGAGGACTAATGGTTTACAATCAAAAGTAAAATACAGTAGTTTGTACATGCATAACATTTCCCAGTTTTCCACATAACAATTCAACCCCCACTATGTCCTCATCTGCCATCATGTTCCGGGACCTGAACCCATCCCCCCATCCCAGAGTCTTTTACTTTGGTGCAATACACAAACACCAGTCCAAGCTCTGCTTAGTGTTTTCCCTTCTGATCTTGTTTTTCATCTTCTGCCTATGAACGAGATCATCCCAATTCGTCCTTTTGTTTCTGACTTATCTCACTTAACATGATTCCTTCAAGCTCTATCCAAGATGGGGTAAAAAAAAAAAAAAAGGTGAAATCAGCATTTTATTAGATGAGTAGTATTCCATTGTGTATATAGACCACAACTTGCTCAGCCACTCATCTGTTGTTGAACACCTGGGTTGCTTCCAGGTTTTGGCTATTACAAATTGTGCTGCTATGAATATAGGTATACACAAATCTTTTTGGATGGTTTTGTTTGGTTCCTTAGAATATATCCCCAGAAAACGAACTGCAGGGTCATAGGGTAGGTCTAGTTCTAGTCTTCTGAGAGTTCTCCAGACTGCTCTCCACAGGGGTTGGACCAATTTGCATTCCCACCAGCAGTGCAGGAGGGTTCCTTTGTCCCCACAGCCTCTCCAGTATTTGTTGCTACTACCTTTTCTGATGTATGATGTTCTCACAGGAGTGAAGTGGTATCTCATTGTTGTCTTTATTTGCATTTCTCTCACAGTCAGTGACTTGGAGCATTCTTTCATGTGTTTCTCAGCCTTTTGGATCTCTTCTGTGGTGAATATTCTGTCCATGTCCTCTCACTATTTTTGAATGAGGTCATTTGTTTTCTTGTTGAGTTTGGCAAGCTCTTTATATATTTTGGTTATTAGTCTCTTGTCTGATGTATGACATGTAAAGATCTTCTCCAACTCTGAGGGAGTTCCCTATTTAATAGTGTGGGTACCTTTGTCAATGATTAGATGTCCATAGGTGTGAGTTTCCGTCTCTATCTCCTCCTACCCTCTTAATTTCTCTTTGTCTTTATCCAATAATAAATCAACAAATACATGGGGACTGTATTGCTATGTGGAAAATGGAAATGTTTTGCATGTACAAACTATTGTATTTCCTGTTGACTATAAAACATTAATTCCATAATAAAGAAATAAAAATAAATAAATAAGTAAATAAAAATGATGACTGAGGCTCCAAAGTCCCAGGTTCAGTCTCCCACACCACCATAAACCAGAGTTGATCAGTGCTCTGGTAAAACATAAGTAATAAATAAATAAATAAATAATTTTTGAAAAGTTTGTTTTTAAAAAAGGGAGGGATAGAAGCAGCACTGAGGCTGCTCTATTCCAGCAACATGTGCCAAGGGAGCAGACTTCTGCGATGAGATTGTTCAGTGGTCACTTGGCTTCTCAGAGGTCCGGTGTAGAGGCACCGCAGGGCAAGGAGTGCTGCATTCGGATCTCTACAGGCCTCTGGAGCTTTCATGGTAGCTGGGAGGCAGGCTGAGTCACATCCAGCCTCCAGCTTCCGGCTGCCCTTGATTGACTATAACCCAGAGTGAATTGAAGTGGAAAACAGAACCTTCTTCACTTGAACCTGATTAGCCTCAGCAGCCTTCTCTCTTCTTGAAAGGACAGGTTGAGTCTTGTGTCTGGAAAAGAGACAAGACCCAGCTTCCTAAGCTTAGTTAAACAACTAAGTTTCATGCCTTCCAGCAGGCCTGGGGACAACTAGTGCAGGGAGTTCTGGAGGGGGAGGCCAGGGAGAATCCTGCTAGCATGATACCCAGAGGTGCTGGTGGAAGGAAGCGAGAGGCCTGGCCTTGCTGACTCCCAAGTCATTGTTTCCTAAGGCACTTCTGGTGGGAATCTGGCCATCTGGGTGGGAGAAAGGAAGGAAGGAAGAAGGCAGAGCTGGTTCTGGCTTTGGATCTGGCTGCTCGAGTTCAGAAGTTGGCACATGACCTTCCAGCAGTCACGTGAACGCCTGGACTCTAGGGAGGAATTTTGGAGTGGGGAAATTGTTTAGGAAGGTGGCCCAGGGGGTCTGGCCTGGGACCAATAGGAGTTCCCCCTAGCTTTACATTCACAGAAGGCAGTTTAAGTAAATAATGCACTTGCATCTGCTGTTATTCAGTGGTATCAAATTGTGAATCTTGAAGGTCAACTCTAAAGTCTTTGAAGAGGGAGGGGGTAGTACAGCTGGTTAAGTGCACATGGCGGTTTAGTGCACATGGCACAAGTGCAAAGACCCAGTGTAAAGATCCCGGTTAGAGCCTCTCACTTGGAGCCCCCAGCTCCCCACCTGCAGAGGAGTCACTTCACAGGCGGTGAAGCAGGTCTGCAGGTGTCTTTCTGTCTGCCTTCCTCTCCTCTCTCTATTTCTCTCTGTCCCATCCAACAACAAAAGCAATAACAACAATAATAATAACCACAACAATGATAATACAACAAGGGCAACAAAAGGGAACAAAGTAGCCTATAGGAGCAGTGGATACGCCCCAGCAATAACCCTGTAGGCAAAAAAAAAAAAAAAAAAAAAAAGAGCCTTTGAAGAGGAGAGTATATAATGAGCTTGTGCACTAGTAAGAGGGTCATGATTGCCATGAAGGATGTCTTTTTATTCACCTTCTCACCCTGAGAAAAGTAAGTGTGACAAGAGGCCACATCCAGGGAGAATCAGCTCAACTGCTATAGCTCCTGGCCTGGTTTTGCTTGTTTCCATCACCAGATACCTGGCTTTCATAACTCTTGGCTGTCATAGCTAGAGGCCGCCCAGTCTATATCTAGAACAGTACCAGAGGGCTAATTTAAGACTTACTGAATTAACTGTACCCAAATTATGGTCCATGAACCATATATATATATATATATATATATATATATATATATATATATTTCATTATATAGTTAATTTAAACATAATTATTTATAAGCTATAAATGATTTATAGCTCCCATTTTCGTTTCTTTTTCTTTTCTTTCTTTTTTTTTTTTTTTTTTTGCCTCCAGAGTTACCACTGGGGCTCTGTGCCTGCACTAGCAATCCACTGCTCCTGGAGGCCATCTTTTTTCCATTATTGTTGTCGTTGCTATTATTGTTGGATAGGACAGAGAGAAACTCAGAGAGGAGGAGAAGAGAAAGATAGACATCTGCAGCCCTGCTTCACCGCTTGTGAGGTGACCCCCATGCATGTGGGGGAGCTGGGGGCTCAAGCCACAATCCTTGTGCCAGTCCTTGTGCTTCGTGCTATGTGTATTTAACCCATTGCACTATGCCCCCCCAGTATTATTTTCTAATTTTACCCTTATAAAAGAATTGAAATCCTCAGTTAAAACTGGCCTAGATCAGTATTTCCTAAGGTATATTTTTAGGAATATTGGTCTTTTGTGATACTTGGGGAGGAGTAGGAAGGATCTGTGGACAAATTCTTTGGGTAGCTATTCCATACTCTGTCCTGTCTCAGACTGACCAACACTCTAAAAGCTCTGAAAAATCCTGCAGTAAAGAACTCTATGCATCTTCATTCAACATGATTATTTCTCAAGACTGTGTAACTATAGAAACTTGTTATCTCTGTTAACACTTTACAGAGCCAATGTTTTACCTGGAATAATCTTTGGGAAACTGTCTTGGAAATTAGTCCTTCTTTCTTTTTTTTTTTTTTAAATACTTTTTTATTTATTATTGGGTAGAGACAGAGAGAAATTGAAAGGGGAGAGGGAGAGACAGAGATACCAGCAGCTCTGCTTCACCACTTATGAAGCTTACTCCTGCAGGTGGGGACCAGAGGCTTGAACCTGGGGTCCTTGCACACTGTGATGTGTGTGTTTAACCAGGTGCGCCACTGCCTGCCCACCCCTATTTCTTTTTCTTTCTTATTTTCTTCTTTCCTTCCTTTCTTTCTTTTTTTTTCTTTTTTCATTTTTTATTTTTTAACTTTCAGCCCATCACAGTCAGTATATGTTTAGATATAATGTTCACATTCAAATCTCTTTCTAAATCTAAGTTCATCCATTTAGAACTATTAGGGTAACAGACACTACTAGGAGTCTCAGAACATATAAATTCTTACTCATTCATGCAATAATATGTGCTAAAACATCCCCTTCTCTTGGTCCTTTGTTTTTTAATCCATTTTTCTTCCCTTTTCTATTTTCTTTCTATAACCACTTTATTATCTGCTATGTCATTCACCTCATTCATATGCTCCAGGACACATTGGTGGGGTTGTCTGTCCAGGGAAGTCTGGTTGGCATTATGCTAGCATCTGGAGCCTGGTGATTGAAAAGAGAGTTAACATACAAAGCCAAACAAATTGTTGACCAATCATGGACCTAAAGGCTGGAATAGTGCAGATGAAGAGTTGGGGGGAGGGTGTCTCCATTTTGTGGATAGCTAGTAGGCATATTTTAGTTATATTCCAAAGGGCCTGTGGTTATACTAGTTTTTTTTTCTTTTTCTTTTTTCCCCTGAGCCTGACATCTGATATGCTGGTGGATTCAAGTTATTGTCTGGGGGAGATTATGTCATGGCTGGAAAAAGGACCAGAAAGTTGGATCAGGGAAAAGAGTAGCTCCCTAATACAGGAAAGGGGTATAAATATTGTTGACTGTAAACCTCATTGATTTGATATGATCTGGGGACCATATTCAGCTTAGAAGCCTATGTGACCTCTGCATCCCTGTAGATCTGAGCTCATATTCTGTGGTCATGAGTAGGAACATTCCAGGATGCCCCAATATTGACCCATCTCCCTCAGGTGTAGCATAGAGTATGTTGTCCATCCTCCCTTCGGAGGATGGGGAACAATCTCTACCATTGTTGATCCAAGTTGAGGGCAAGGTTCTATGGGGGCCCACTAAGGAGTCTTTTGTGTTGTTCCTGATAGAAATGACCGGCAACAATGGAGAGAGGGATTTATTCGAGGTCTAGGCCCATCATGTCTGTTTGGGAATCTCAGGACTCCCCGATTAGGGCCCCAGATAATGGGGTGGCCTGATAGTGACTAAAGAGTCATGGTTAAAGTATGCTAGTCTCTTGCCCTTATTCAGCTTTTGCAGTCCTTGCTTTGGAGTGAGTGAGAGAACTGTAATAGGAAGTAGGTGAGGAGGGTATCTAAGTCTAATTACATTATGAACTTAATACTGACTCACTGCAGACGATTGAGTACTTTTGCTTTCAGGTATGTATTTTGCCCTAATTTATGGATACATGTGAACATATGCTCTATCTAACAGGACCTGGTTTATATCTAGGTTTTGGAACTTTGTTAGGAAGTGAACCTCCTGGAATGGAATCAGAGAATCCTATGAAAAGTAAGGTCTCACCTGAGTAATGAGGGTGAAGGCTTAACATTCCACGCCTGACGTCACTGGACAGAGTCTGAGGTGAAGCATGCTGAGGTGGTACTCGTTGTGTTGATTAGGTTGGGATCGGCAGATGCAGTATCATTTGGTATGAATTGAGAGAAGCATGCAGGAAAGTGAGCCCCACCCTAGAGGTTCCAGGACTGAGGGAAATATAGGCTCTATAGAGGAAGCAGGAGGTTCCTGCTCTTTCTTTCTTTCTTTCTTTCTTTCTTTCTTTCTTTCTTTCTTTCTTTCTTTCTTTCTTGCCTTCAGGGTTATCTCTAGGGCTTAGTGCCTGCACTACAAATCCACTGCTCCTGAAGGCTATTTTTTTCCTTTTTGTTTATCACTGTAGTTGTTATTGTTGTTGTTGCAGTCATTGCTGCTGGATAGGACAGAGAGAAATTGAGAGAGGACGGGAAGACAGAGAGGGAGAGAAAGACACCTGCAGACCTGCTTCACCACTTGTGAAATGACCCCCTGCAGGTGGGGGGGCCAGGGGTTGGAACTGGGATCCTTAAGCCGATCCTTGCACTTGGCGCCGTGTGCGCTTAACCCTCTGTGCAACCGCCTGCCCCCCTATTTCTTTCTTTTTATTGCCAGCAAGGTTATCGTTGGTGCTCAGTGCCTGTACAATGAATCCACTGCTCCTAGCAGCCATTTTTTTCCTTTTTGATAGGACAGAGAAAAATTGAGAGGGAACAGAGAGATAGAGAGACACCTTTAGCTCTGCTTCGTTGGTTGTGAAGCTTCCCCTTGCAAATGGAAGCTAGGGATTTGAACACCTGTCCTCAACCAGGTGTGCCAGCACCTAACCCCATTAATCTCTATTCATTCTTTTTTAAAGAGTTTCATTTTTTTAAATCGTTTTTATCCTTATGTTTACTTATTTTCCCTTTTGTTGCCCAGGTTGTTTTTCACTGTTGTTGTAGTTATTATTGTTGTTGTTATTGATGTTGTCGTTGTTAGATAAGACAGAGAAATGGAGAGAGGGGGAAAGAAAGATAGACACCTGCAGACCTGCTTCACCACCTGTGAAGCGACTCCCCTGCAGGTAGGGAGCTGGGGGCTTGAACGGGGATCCTTACGCTGGTCCTTGGGCTTTACATCACATGCACTTAACCCGCTGCACTACTGCCTGGCTCCCCATTAATCTCTGCTCTAAACCAGTCTAGATTTGTATTCTCAGTTCATTTGCACCTTCTTTATACACCATACCATATTGCCCCCATGCTAGTCTCTAATGAAATGCTGCTGCTTTGTGCCAGGGTCTGAGCCTGCTGCCATTGCTAGAAGTTCTTAGTGCACTCTGGTCAGCTGCAGAAGCTAAGTGCTAAGCTACTCTTAGCAGAAGTCAAATTCTCTTAGCACGAGGAAAGGGGTTTGCTTACCTCTAGGTCCCTCTTCTAAATATTGATTTGTGGCATAAAGGGACACTGGGGTCCTGGTGTATGATGGGGGAGGGCTCTCTAGGTGGGGAAAGTGTATGTGTCAAAGACCATACTGTAGACCATTAATAACCCCCAATAAGAAAATGAAAAAGTGTGTGTGTAAAACACTGAATTTGTACTTAACTTTGCGGACAGTTGTGTGTGTGTGTGTGTGTGTAAACTTTATTTATATTGGATAGAGACAGAGGTAAGTTGAGAGAGAAGGGGAAATAGAGAAGGAAAGACAGAGAGACACCTGCATCTCTACTTCACCACTCATGAGACTTTCCCCCTGCAGGTGGGGACCAGGGGCTTGAACCCAGGTTCTTGTGCACTGTAGTTTGTGCCCTTAACCACGTGCGCCACTGCCTGGCCCTGGACAGTTGTATTGAGATAGTAATACACTGTGTGGTGTACCCACTCAGTACTTTGCTTAATCCTCATATGGTTGTAGTGTGCCTCAGTTCTGTTTCTCTTTCATTCATACCTGTGAGTTGTACTCGGGGCTGTGTTCTGCTAAACAGTAAAGAATCTCATCTGAAAGAATCCCATTTCAATTGAGGTTTAAACCGAAATCTGATTCTCTGATTAAGGGATGCTTCAGTACTTCCTCTGCAGCACCATTCAGTCTCCCAGCTTCAGAAGCATTCCTGATTCATATTTTTTTATTTTTTTAATATTTATTTATTTATTCCCTTTTGTTTTATTGTTTTATTGTTGTAGTAATTATTGTTGTTATTGATGTCGTCATTGTTGGATAGGATAGAGAGAAATGGAGAGAGGAGGGGAAGACAGAGAGGGGAAGAGAAAGACAGACACCTGCAGACCTGCTTCACCGCTTGTGAAGTGACTCCCCTGCAGGTGGGGAGCTGGGGGCTCGAACTGGGATCTTTATGCCGCTCCTTGCACTTTGCACCACGTGCGCTTAACCCGCTGTGCTACCGCCCAACTCCCCTGATTAATCTTTTTAAAATATATATATATATATTTTTTCTTTTTTGTTGCCCTTGTTTTTTATTGTTGTTGTTGTGTTGTTGTTATTGTTATTATTGTTGATGTCGTCATTGTTGGATAGGACAGAGAGAAAAGGAGAGAGGAGGGGAAGACAGAGAGGGGGAGAGAAAGACAGACACCTGCAGACCTGCTTCACCGCCTGTGAAGCGACTCCCCTGCAGGTGAGGAGCCGGGGGCTTGAATGGGGAACCTTGCTCCCGTCCTTGCGCTTTACGCCACATGCGCTTAACCCGCTGCGCTACAGCCCAACTCCCTCTTTTTTTTTAATCCTAAAACTTATTTTAATTTTTTTCCTTTTTAAAATTTTATTTTATTTTTTATTTATAGAAAGGAAACATTGACTAAACCATATGATTAGAGAGGTACAACTCCACACAGTTCCCACCACCAGAACTCTGTATCCCATCCCCTCCCCTGATAGCTTTCCTATTCTTTAACCCTCTGGGAGTATGGACCCAGGGTCATTGTGGGGTGCAGAAGGTGGAAGGTCTGGCTTCTGTAATTGCTTCCCCACTGAACATGGGCATTGACTGGTCAATCCATACTCCCAGTCTGCCTCTCTCTTTCCCTAGTGGGGAAGGGCTCTGGGGGAAGCAGAGCTCAAAGGCATAATGGTGGGATTGTCTGTCAGGGAAGTCTGGTCGGCATCATGCTAGCATCTGGAGCCTGGTGATTGAAAAGAGAGTTAACATACAAAGCCAAACAAATTGTTGACCAATCATGGACCTAAAGGCTAGAATAGTGTAGATGAAGAGTTGGGGGGGAGGTCTCCATTTTGTGGATAGATAGTAGGCACATTTTAGTTATATTCCAAAGGGCCTGTGGCTATACTAGTTTTTTTGTTTTTTGTTTCTTTCTGATTATCATTTTACAGTTCCTACGCCTTGGACTACTTAAAGCATGAGTGATAATAACGTTTCACGTCCTAATGCCAGTGCCCATTAATCAGTTGTGGCTACGGAGAACAAGTGTTAAAGTGGATTCTGAGGCAGAGCCCTGGCTTAGTGAGTGTGGCAGCATTGCTTACCTGTGTCTGTCATGGTCTTCAGCAGAGCAAACAGCCACCCTGGCAACCCTGAATCACCACAGTTATTTCCTGGTGAGAAAGCCAGCAGCCGCTTGGGCATGTAGATTGCAGAAACCTTTGTGTGGGGCCTCTTGCAAATTTGGAAGGTATTCTCCAAGGAGTTTAGCTTCCAGAAAGTCCTTTTGTTCTCAACTTGCCTCCTGTTTCTAGCCCTGGCTCACAGAGATTCCAGCTCAGAGAAAGACCAAATGTAGATAATGACAATGGGGAGGTGGTAGGGGCTCGTGATTGCAGGAAGAGGGGTAAGTATGTGGAGTCTGGGAAGGAGACCAGGCTGGAGAGTGATCTCTAAGGAATGGGACATTGGCACCAAGGAGGACCAATCAGGAGCTGAGCCATGGCAGTGAGGCAATCTTAGGGAACTCCCCCAATAGGAATCAGTTTGGATATCCTTGAGGTGGTACAGAAACAAGAGTGGTTGGACTGGGAGACAGCATAACACTTATGCAAAAATGGCTTCATGCCCGAGGCACCAAAGGTACCAGGTTCAATCCCCAGCACCACCATAAAACAGAGATGAGCAGTGCTCTGCAGTTTGAAAGAGAGAGGAGAGAGAGAGTAAAGAAAGGAGAGGGAAAATGAAAAGGAAAGGACAGGAATCAGGGTGAGCTAATGAGGGACATGGGCCTCAGAGTAGGAAGTGTACAGGAATGGTAGGAAGCTGGCGGGGTATGTCGTAGATCTACCACTTTTACTAGCTCCTTCTAATCTCTTTCAGACTGTTTGTCAAATAAGTCTATACTTGTGAAAATGAACTGTAAATTGCTGTGCCATTTCTGATCTAACGGTTGGTGGTGATTGAAGGGTTGGTGATACCCTTTAAAAATTTTTTTTTTAAATTTATTTATTCCCTTTTGTTGTTTTATTGTTGTAGTTATTACTGATATTGTTATTGTTGGATAGGACAGAGAGAAATGGAGAGAGGAGGGGAAGACAGAGAGAGGGAGAGAAAGACAGACACCTGCAGACCTGCTTCACCACCTATGAAGCGACTCCCCTGAAGGTGAGGAGCCGGGGGCTTGAACTGCGATCCTTATGCCGGTCTTTGTGCTTTGCAGCACATGCACTTAACCCACTGCGTTACAGCCCGACTCCCTGGTGACTTCCTTTTTCTGTCAGTGATTCCCCAAGGAAGCTTTTGCAGGAAAGGATGGGGAAAATACTTTGTTCGTCTCAGCTGTAAAGGGGCAAGGTGCTTGGCTTCCTTGGCAGAGCCCGGGTGAAGCCAGACTGGAGCTGGAAGTGCTCAGAAGGGGTTGGCTCCCTTGAGTGGCCCGGGCTGGAGGAGGCCCTGCCTACTCTTCTTGCCATGGCTGGTACAGAGCACCATCCACAAAGTGGGGGCTTCCTGGAGAGCCCCACTACTGGTGCTAGTGCAGGGTACCTCCTGCTGCCCTAGTATTCAAAGGCCAACTCTCAAGAAGCATTTCAAAAGGAGCCACACTGCTGCTGCTCTCACCACAGCTCAGTGGGCTGGAGGAGGAAAAGGAGGAGGCTGTTTTCAGTCTGCTGATCTTTTCCAATTAAAAAAACAAAACAAAAAAAAAACTGTTCTGTCAATCCGTGGCTAGTCTTGTTTCACCTAAATTCCATCCACTGGATTACTTGCATGCTGATTTCATCTGTATTCGGTCTTCTGCATGTCTGCAAAGTGGTAATTAGATCTCAGATTCAAACTCAGTGTTTTGTGTGAAGGAGACATCTGGGGTTTGCTTCCTATTGCATCACGCCAGCAGGCACAGGACATGTGGCTGGTTGTCTTATTTACTTTTTGTTTGTTTATTCCCATTACATTCACACAGCAATGTAATACTGTCAATTCTTTGTCTGTGCAGCCTAGGAGGTGGTGAAGTGGACAGAACTCTGGACTTGCGAGCATGAGGTACTGATCCAATCCCCAGCATTGTATGTGCCCTAGTGATATTCTAGTTCTCTTTCTCTGCTCTCTCTTATTCATGTAAATAACTAAATCTTTAAACAAATTAAGTTTTTTTTCTATCTTTATTTGATAGAGACAGCCAGAAATTGAGAGAGAAGGGAGTGATAGGGAGAGAGAGACACACACAGACACACCTGCTGCCCTGCTTCACCACTTGTGAAGCTTCCTTCCTGCAGGTGGGGACTGGGGTCTGGAACCTGGATCCTTGTGCACTGTAACATATGTGCTCAACCAGGTGCGCCCCCACCTGGCCCCAATCTTAAAAATTCTTTACCTTCAATCCCCGTTCCTATCCTGGCACACCCCATATCACAGGTGTCCCTAACCCTTTCTTGTTTGGGTTCACTTTCTGTCACTGCCCCTACCCTATGGTATCTCATCCTTCCTTGTCAACTCACCATGGCCCTAGGCTATCTGTAGACCACATGTGCCTCACCTGTTTCACTGCAGACATGTGTCTCTCTGAGGGGAGAGCCCTTACCAGGAGTCTCTTCTCATTAAACCAGCACACTCACTTCTCTCTCTTTCTCTCTTTTTTAAATATTTCATTTATTTATCAATGATAAAGATAAGGAGGAGAGAGAGAAAGAGCCAGACATCACTCTGGTACTTTTGATGCTGGGGATTGAACTCAGGGCCCCATGCTTAAGAGTCCAATGCTTTATCCACTGCACCACCTCCCGGACCACTCTCTTCTCTGAACCCTGCTATGGCATGCTTGACCATGCTGAAGAGAGGAGGCAGCAATAGTGTTTTCCTCCTCTGTGAGAGGATTCAGCAGGAGCTGGATTTATTATGCCTTCCCAGGGATATCTAAATATGCTTCTATACTGAGAGGGTCTTTCTCATTTGTTGCCTGAACTTCCTGCACTAGCCTGGACCTGGGCAGAGACCCAAGTTGAGTTTCCTGTTTAGCTGGGCTGTGAGCCTAGAGAAGTTGGAGGCAGAAGGAATGGGCAGCTCTGGTACTCAGATTTTCCCGTTTTTTTCTTTTCCCTTTCCAGCCAAGCTGAAGAACCAGTGAGAACTAGAACACAGCTAACACTACTGATACTTTAATGTTCCTGTGCTGCCCAGAGTCTAGTTTCTGTCCCCACAAGAGAAAGACTATAGCATCTTGCACTTATTTTTTTTTAAATAATTATTTATTCCCTTTTGTTATCCTTGTTGTTTTATTGTTATAGTTATTGTTGTTGTTGTTATTGATGTCATCGTCGTTGGATAGGACAGAGAGAAGTGGAGAGAAAAGGGGAAGACAGAAAGGGGGAGAGAAGGACACCTGCAGACCTGCTTCACCACTTGTGAAACGACTCCCCTGCAGGTGGGGAGCCGGGGGCTCGAACCGGGATCCTTACACCAGTCCTTGCATTTTGCGCCACCTGCGCTTAACCTACTAGGCTACCGCCTGACTCCCAATATCTTGCACTTCTGTGTGTACATGTGCCCTGGACACAGAGTGTACACCATGAGAACTGTGAATAAGATGACTAGGAAGGCACAGTGAAGTTAAGGTTGAGAGCTGCATCTCACAAGCCTGCACCTACCCCATCCTGCCCCTGCCCCAAAAGTACTGTTACTCCCCTGACACCCCACCACAGGCCTAGGAGCTATCAGTTCCTTGATCATAGTGTACAATGCAGTGGAGAATATGATGGGGCAGGATGTCTGCAAGGGGGAGGCTGACAAGGGCCTAGCTATGCAGCAGCCAGGCAACATGAGTAATTCTGCATGTAGATGTGGAATTTTCTATAAATGTAATATTTATAATGTTTATATTGTCAGTTTTATCATATTGTAAATCAATTTATATAGTCATTTAAATTTTATAGTATTATAAACCAGCATTAAAGCAGTTTTTCCAAAAAGGGGTTCTGAAGGCCAGAAAGATAGCTTCTCCAATAGGGTGCATGCCTTGTCACGTGTGTTGCCCAGTTTCAAGCCGTACTACCACGTGGGAATGCCGAGGCACCAAGGGCGTGTCTCTGTCTTTGTCGTCTATATCTGAAAAAGTCCACACAGGAGAGAAGAAATTATATGTGCACGAGGCTCTTGCTCCAGGGGAAAAAAGAAAAGTTTTATAGTGGTAGTCCATCACCCAGTACAGGATTTCTGATAAGAGTCTCAGATCCCTGTATGCCCCATTCATGCTCTTCCTTATGTCTGGTTCTTCCTTAAATAGTGAGGCTCCAAAGAACTTCATTCTTTTTTGAAGAAAGATCTGCTACAAATTACTACCTTCCCCCCTACTTCCCCCCCCCCCCCTTCTCTTAGCAGGAGTTACTTGGAGCCCTATCCTTTTTCTCTCCAAGAAAGAAGATGTAAGAGGAAAGTACTACCAAGTGACAGGGATGTCTAGGAACCTCTGCCTCACAGTTACTATACAGTCTCTCTCTCTCTCTCTCTCTCTCTCTCTCTCTCTCTCTCTCTCATCTGGCTTCTGCTTTCCTCTCCAGCTCTTGTCATGTCACATGAACCCCCATCTAACCTCTGGCTTTCCCACTTCTCTGACACCCCAGTATCCTTTCTGCTTTAGAGCCTTTGTATATGTTGGTTGACTATTATTCATCCTTCAAATATAGCTCAGCTATAAATTGTATAATGGGGCTTGGGATATAGCATAGTGTTATGTAAAAAACTTGTGCCTGAGACGTTGGGGTCTCAGCTTCAACTCCCAGCACCATTGTACACCAGAGCTGAGTAGTGCTTTAGATTTTAAAAAGTCATAGTTGGGAGTCGGGCGGTAGTGCAGCTGGTTAAGCGCACGCGGCGCGAAGCACAAGGACCAGCATAAGGACCCCAGTTCGAGCCCCCGGCTCCCCACCTGCAGGGGAGTCGCTTCACAGGCGGTGAAGCAGGTCTGCGGGTGTCTTATCTTTCTCTCCCCCTCTTTGTCTTCCCCTCCTCTCCGTTTTTCTCTGTCCTATCCAGCAACAATGACATCAATATCAACAACAATAACTACAACAATAAAACAACAAGGGCAACGAAAGGGAATAAATAAATATTTAAAAAAAGGAAAAAAAAGTCATAGTTAAGATTCCTTTAAACTGTAGACTAGATCATTGTCCTTCTCCTTATTGTACCATTTCCTTTTATAATTTTATATATGTTTGTTGGATCACTATTAACACGGGTACTTTTGGAGGCTGAGTTTCATGAAGGCAGAGACCATAACTATTTTTTATTCTTAATTTTTTTATTAGTGATTTACAAAATTACAAAATACCAGGGGTACAATTCCACACCATTTCCTCCACTGGAAACTGCAGTGGTTCTCCCACAGATACGGGCTGACTAGTATTTCTATAACTACCTGTATATCTATATTTTTGCCCTTTTTTTTTATGATTCTGCCTTCTCTTCCTTTTACACTCACACATACTTATTACTACTTCTGAATGTCTTTCCTTTTTTCTCTTCTCTCTCTGGGCCTTGGGGAATTGGCGTTCAGAGCCCTCTGCTCATCTTCTAACATTTGACCCCCTCTTGGACCAAATGCTCTGTGGGCTACAGAAGGTGGGAGTTCTGGCTTCTGTAATTGCTTCTCTTTTGGACATGGACATTGGCAGGTCGATCCATACCCCCAGCTTGTTTCTGTCTTTCCCTAGTGGGGTAGGGCTCTGGAGAGGTGAGGTTCTTGGACACATTGGTGAGGTCGTCAGGATGGAATTATAGTAGCATCTGCAACTTGGTTTCTGAAAGGCAGTGTGTGACCATGACTATTTTTACTTTCCAGTATGTCTCCTGTTGCTTACAAGGCACTGCAGACACAGTCAACACTTCATATATATTGAATGTATTGGATGAGTGAATGAATGAATTTAATCTTGCCGTCTTTACTTTTCTTTACTTTATATCCTATCTGCTATCATATTCAACTACATAGCCTACAAATGTGTATACTGCTGTTGTTTTACTATGTGTCTACCACAAGACACATATTGTATTTAATCTTTTAAACAGTATTAAAAAATGGAATGTCTTTAATCTACAGGGAAGACCAGGGAGCTCAAGGTGACGCAGCTTGAATGTGGCACAGCCTGGCTCAAGGTCAAGTGCCTGGAGTCAAAGCCCATTCTCTTAACCATTACACTACACTGCCCCCTTTTGGCAGTTTGGAGAGTGATCACTGGGTCCAGACTTGTTAATTTCAACAGTAAATCAATACTTGCCAGAATTTAGAGCTGGGAGAAGTTATAGCACAGTTTCCACACTCCTATTCTGGGGCCATTCTGGAAAGATGCAGGGAAAGGGTTTCAACCTGGATCCCCCAGTGTCCCAGCATACACATATCTTGGGGTCTGTCTTCTGTTTTCTATGGATCATTTGCATCCTTCAGGCTTAATGCTGTGTCCTGTTTTAAAGAGCATAAGAGTTTATGGGGACAGGTAGCATAATGGTTATACAAAGAGTATCTCAGGCCTGAGGCTTCAAAATCCCAGGTTCAGTCTCCAGCACTATAAACCAGAGCTGAACAGTGCTCTGATGAGAGAGACAGAGAAAGAGAGAGAGAGAGAGAGAAAGGAAGAAAGAGAGAAAGGAGAAAAGAAAAGAAAAGAAAAGAAAAGAAAGGAAAGAGAAGAGAAGAGAAGAAGAAAGACATAAGGGCCAGCAGTAGAAATGGCCTGATTCACAGTGTCCTAGGGAGTAAGCCTGGCCTGAATCACAAAAATATAAGCTCCTCCCCACCCCCAGTGATTTTTCCTAGGAAAAATCACTGGGGGTGGGGAGGAGCTTATATTTTTGTGATTCAGTCACTGAAGATAGAGCTCTTAGAAACGGCTTCAAGGCTTTTCCCTGGGAAACTAAGACTCAGTAAGAGGGAAATATCTCTTGCTGTTGATTAGAAGAGCTCCTTTTGGTGGTCAGAGAAATTGAGGCCAATGAATACTTTGGAGCAGATGGGAAAAAAACTAAGAGAGCAACATAAAACAGAAATCAGCTATCATTTGTTGTGTGTAG
This sequence comes from Erinaceus europaeus, assembly GCF_950295315.1. NCBI lineage: Eukaryota > Metazoa > Chordata > Mammalia > Eulipotyphla > Erinaceidae > Erinaceus > Erinaceus europaeus. The sequence continues at coordinate 18,847,130 of NC_080171.1, forward strand.
GGTATGTTGCAGGGAATTTTACATACATTTCATTTCATTACTGACCCTGCAAATTACACCCTTGGAGAGGTAGACATTAAGAGAGCTAACTTGCCCAAAGTCATACAGTCAACTGGCCTTAATACTATTCCAGATCTTTCTGACTTTAAAAACAGAGTGTTCCCCACTCCCCATTGGTTAGAATAAGAAACATTATCATAACCTCTGGAAAGGGATTATGACAAAATGCTTCTGATGTGAAAGTTAAGTGTTTCACAAATATTTGAAATGTGGGTGATTTGATTCATCTATGTTTTGATTTGTATGCATGACTACATATCTTAAAGGTCTAAAAATACACAACAAACTGGTAACAGTTCTAACGGAACTTTCATATTTTTCTCTTGTGTTTGAATTTGCTTACTTTCATATATTAGAATTTGTTATGACAATCCAATATTAAGTTTTCTCTAATTATTTTCTATTGTATGTGACATATTGCATATATATTTTCCCTTCTATCATACCTACCCAGAAAATAGACCTTTTGTCTCATAACTCCTGTGTTTTTCAGTCAGCTGGGAATTCTCAGTAGAAACAAGATTGGCCTGGCAAGTATCATACAGGTGCCACCAGAAACTCCATATGCACGGCCTGGAGGTGGCACGGTGAAAAAGAGTTGTACTTTTAAGTATGAGACTCAAGAGTTCGATCCCCAGCATCACATGTGCCAGAGTGATACTCTGTCTTATGTTAATAAATAAAATATTAATTAAAAAAACAAAACTCGAAAGGAGCTGGGCAATAGTGTGCCAGGTAAGTGCACATATTACTAAGGACTTGCACAGGCATCCCGATTCAAGCTCCCAACTCCCCACCTACCAGGAGAGGGAGTCAGTTCACAGTGGAGAAGCAGGTTTGCAGGTGTCTTTCTCCTTCCCTCTCTATCTTCCCCTCCCCTCTCAATTTCTCTTTGTCCTATCCAATAAAATGGGGGGAAATGGCCACGAGGAGAAGTGGATTTATAGTACTGGCACTGAGCCCCAATAACCCTGGGGGCAAAAAGAAAAAAGAGAGAGAAAGAAAGAAAAAGGGAAAAGAGCGCACAGCTGGGTGTGCCTGGAATCATACATGCATGAGGCCTCAGCAACAGACACACACACACACACACACACACACACACAGTGTGGGTGAGGTAGGGCAGTAGAAAAGGTAAGTATTGATTGGGCTCCAGCATGAGGTCGAGAGTTTGATCCTTAGCATCGCATGTATCAGAGTGATAATCTAGTTCTCCCTCCTCCTCCTCTGTATCACTAACAAATAAGTCTTTTTTTTTTTTTTTTTGCCTCCAGGGTTATCTCTGGGGCTCAGTGCCTGCACCATGAATCCACTGCTCTTCAAGGCCATTTTTGTTGCCCTTGTTGTTGTTATTGTTATTGTTACTGTTGTTATTGCTGCTGTTGTTGGATAGGACAGAGAGAAATTCAGAGAGGAGGGGAAGACAGAGAGGGGGAGAGAAAGATAGACACCTGCAGACCTGCTTCACCGCCTGCGATGTGACCCCCCTACAGGTGGGGAGCCGGGGGCTCAAACCAGGATCCTTGAGCCATTCCTTGCACTTCGTGCCATGTGCACTTAACCTGCTGCGCTACCACTAGGCCTCCACAAATAAGTCTTTTAAAAAATTCCATTGCCAATTCATCTCAGCATGTGTTGGTGTATGTACCTGATTGACCACATGTGATTCAGTTCTTCTCACTTCCTTTTTAAGTTCTGCAGAGCCCTGGAGCTTTTAGAAAACAGGGCAATTTTTTTGGACATAGAAAGCCGCCCACATTAATCAGATATTTTTTTCTGCCTCTTATTATCCATTTGGAGTTCTCTTGAAGTCTCACCTTCGCCATAAAAAAGAAGCATGGAGACAAAACTGTTCTCAAATTCCCCAAGGTAAAGTCATGGTCACTGATACACCAACATTCTGAGCATTTTTCTTGGCTTCTGGCCTCCCTCCCACTAGTGATGCTGCTCATGGTGGTTTTCAGCACGGCCTTTTTAAGTGGTCAGGGTATAGAGGGCTCAGGAAATGTTGCTATCAAACCCTGGCTAGCGGAGTTCAGGGAAGTGGTAGGGAAGAAGAAATTAAGAGACTCATTTTCTATTGTAATCACTTCTTTTGTTGTCCTAGTTTCCCCCGCTGAACATGGATTGCATTTGCAAGTTTAAAAGTTAAATTAAACCAGTAAAGACTTTTAATGGCTTAGAATTGTATACTTAGGACTACAGGTAGAAATTGTAAGCCCTCTCTGCAAGTAGGACAAAGAGAACAAAAGGTTTGGAAAGAGGGACAATTGGAGAAGCTGCCAGATTGGCAAATTGGGGCCATGAAAGTACCGAATGTGGAGTCAATGAGATTTTAAATGGTAGGAGCCACTGTCAGGTCTTGAGCAAGGGAATACTGTAATCTGAGCACTATTTAACTCCCAGAAGACTAATTTAAGAAGTTGGCACAAGATGAGTTGGAGGAAGAAAAAACTAGTTGTGGAAATGAATGCATGAGCACTGCATTGGTCCTGAAATAAATTGACAAAGACCTGGAGCACAGATGTTGGCTGAGAGATGTAAAGAAAAAAACATTTTAGTTAGATATATTTAAGTTCCACTGTAGTTTCATTGTTGGTTTTTCAAAAAAAAAAAAAGAGAAATTTACTTAAAAGTTTGGAACTGAAACAATTTGAGCAACAAAATAAATATCAATAACATTGAACTATGATCTCCTAAAGAAATTGAATATACATTAATTCATACTAGTATAAATTAAGCTATAAAGAAGGAACAATTCTTTCAGAATAATTCTAATTTTTATGTATTAAAAAGTTCATTAAAATTTATTTGGGGGCCAGGTGGTGGTGCACCTGGTTGAGCATACATGTTACAGTGTGCAAAGACCTGGGTTCAAGCCCTCAGTCCCCATCTGCAGAGGGAAAGCTTTGTGAGTGGGGAAGCAGGGCTGCAGTTGTCTCTCTGTCTCTCTCCCTATCACCCCCCTCCCTCTCAATTTCTGGCTATCTATCCAATAAATAAATAAAGATAATGAAAAAATGTTAATTATTTTTAAATTGACATTTATAGAAAGAATGAGAAAAATTTACATATTACCATTAGAACATCATAGTAATATGCGCCGCTGATAGAATCCAGTGATTACTGAAACTACTGGGTAAAACTTAAACAAAATGTTTGCATAGTCTATACAGATCACTCTCAAAATATCTCTGAGTGGAGCCCAGAGGTGGCTGAGTAATAGAATGCATACCACCTCTGCATGAATGGGGCTAGGAGGTGGCTGAGTAATAGAATGCATACCACCTCTGCATGGGGCTGTGGGTTTGATTCCCAGTTACCAAGTAAGATTTTGTGCTTCTCTAAGAAATAGAATTTAATTCTCCCTTGAGTGTGACCTGGGCTTAGCAAATTGTTCTGACCAGCAGTCTGGGAAGTGGCATAGTACCTACTTAGAGTGTTGGGCTGAAAAGCATGAGGTACTGAGTTCAATCTTCTGACATCATATGTACAGAGTGATTCTCTGGTTCTCTCTTCTTATCCCCAATGTGTTAATAAATAAATAAATCTTTATAAATAAGCACAGTTGTTTTGGGCAATAGAATATGGATTAAGAGATTAAGAGAAAAAAAACATAACTGTAGTAGAGGAACTTGGCAAGTGCCACTCTGATTAAAATTAACAACATACCAGCTACCAGCAATAATTTATGTACCCCTGGATATGCTTCTTCTTCTTCTTTTTTAATTAAAGCACTGCTCAGCAGCTCTGGCTTATGGTGGTCCAGTGGATTGAACCTGAGACTTTAGAGCCTCAGGCATTGAGAGTCTCTTTCCATAACCCTTCTGCTATCTACCCCTGCCCCTAGATATGCTTTGATTTGATGTGCATAACATCATATAGGTGGTATTCCACCCTACAATGCATAACCTCTGTCTAACCTAATGAGAAAACATCAGGAAAATCTGAAATAAAGGAGCATTCTAGAGGATATCTTGACCAGAATTCTCTAAAAGTCAAGGTCATGAGAGATAAGAAAAGACTGAGAAAGTAAGGAGAGATGTCACTTAAAGAAATAAAGGATCGTGGAACAGAAAGGGATATTAATGGAAGAAGTGCATAAATTTTCATGAAGTCTGTAGTTTAGTTAATGGTATTGATTTGGTCAATATGACATAGTTATGTAAAATGCTCACGTTAGGGGAAACCGGGTGAAGGATATACGAGGACTCTGTACTTCCATTATGACTCTTCTGTAAATACAAAGTTATTCCAAAATAAAGAGGCTTTTAAGGTTCTTTTCTAATTTATTTAACTGGAAATGTGGCCATGCCATTTACAAGATAAGAATAATTAATGGAACAACTAGGCTGAGGAGGGGTATGACATCATAGGTAGGCACTTGGAAATCTAGGTTTAGAGCTCTAAGAGACAAGTAAGAACTAGAGGTATCCATCTAGGAGTAAAACAGAGCTAGAACTTGAAATAATGAACTTACATCACACACACACAACACAGAGAGAGAGAGAGACCAGAGCATTGCTCTGTTATGTGCTGTGCAGTGTATTAAGCACCCGGGGCCGCACACATAAGACACACACTCTACCACTGAGCCATCTCCTTGACCCCTGTATTGTATTTCTACATGTCAGGAGTAAGGATGTGGAAAGAGATACAATGATTACACTGAGGAAAGCCTCTGTTTATATATAGGAAGAGAAGCAGTGAGAAGGTGGTGAAAGTAGGTGGAGATAGAATCGGTTTTGTTGGGAGTTGGGTGGTAGTGCAGCGGGTTAAGCACACATGGCGCAAAGTGCAAGGACTGGCATAAGGATCCCGGTTCAAACCTCCCTCCCTGTCTTCCCCTCCTCTCCATCTCTCTGTCCTATCCAACAATGACGACAACAATAATAACTACAACAATAAAACAAGGGCAACAAAAGGGATAAATAAATATTAAAAAAAATAATCGTTTTGTTATTTGTTTGTTTACCAGGGCACTGCTCAGCTCTGGCTTATGGTGGTGTGCAGGATTGAATCTTGGAGGCTCAGGCATAAAAGTATTTTTGTATAACCATTATACTATCTCCCCAGACCAGTTATTTTAGTAAAAGCCAAGGGAAAGTAGAATTTTATTTATTTATTTATTTATTTATTTATTTATTTATTTACCTATTTATTCCCTTTTTGTTGCCCTTATATTATTGTTGTAGTTATTATTGTTGTTGTTATTGATGTCATTGTTGTTGGATAGGACAGAGAGAAATGGAGAGAGGAGGGGAAGACAGGGGGGAGAGAAAGACAGACACCTGCAGACCTGCTTCACTGCTTGTGAAGCGTCTCCCCTGCAAGTGGGGAGCTGGGGGCTAGAACCAGGATCCTTAACGCCGGTTCTTGTGCTTTGCGCCACCCATGTTTAACCTGCTGCGCTGCTGCCCGACTCCCAGGAAAGTAGAATTTCTAAAAGGATTTGGTCAGTATAGCAAATACTATTGAAAAGTGATAGAAGACAACCTGAAAAATGATCACTGTTATTTGTTTTTCTGTCTTCTGTCACCACTGGGACTTTATCACTTTTAGAGAGAAAGATGCCATTGCACCCCTGTTTCCTTCATTGTGTGTGTGGGGGGGCAGGCTCAAATCTGAAAGACCATTGTATTTTTAACTATTCTCAAAGGAGTTTAACTATTCTCAAAGGAATTGTGCAGACATGGAGCCCCAGTAATAACCCTGGTGACAATAAATAAATCACAAAGATAAGGAAATTTCAGGTATAGGGCTTACATTAAAACTCCTACTTTGAACTACTGCACTGTACTGGCTTTTACTGACACCCATACGCATATATGTGTGCTGAAACACACACAAGGACCCACACTATATGCCGCTAGGTTAACATGGGCTGTAGCTTTAATTGGTGGCGCAATTGAGGATGTTTTTTTTTCCTCCTTTCTTTTGTGCTTATCTGGACATTTTACAATAAATGGCTTTTCCTTCAAATTCAGGAAAAAGTATATTTAAATGTTTTTTAAGATATTTATTTATTTATTTATGAGAAAGATAGGAGAGAGAGAAAGAACCAGACATCACTCTGGTACATGTGCTGCCGGGGACTGAACTCAGAACCTCACACTTAGTCCGATGCCCTATCCAGTGCACCTGGACCACATAAATGTTAATGCTCTTTGCCAAATTTATCTAAAACCCGTGATGGGAACAAAGCAAGTGTATTCTGCACAGACTGCAGTTAAAGGGGGGAGAATCATGCCTGTGTGTACACACATGCTGTGGGCACCAAGGTGAGAAGGAGCTGCTGAGTTGCCTGAGGATGTGCCATTTGGAGAACCCATCCCTCTCCTACAGCCACCTTGTCCTTGAACCAGGCTCATATAGTCCTGAACTTCCACAGGGCCTGGCAGATTTTTCTTCACACAAACTAAGACTTATAACCTCAACTCCTTGTTGAAAATCCGGCCATGGCACAGGCTGCTGGCATGTAGCCCAGACTGAAGCCATAGAGAATGACTGCAGTCATGCTGAGGTTGCAGATCATGTGGGCCATGGGTCCAACATAAGCAGGAAATATGGACCTTCCACAGAGAGGAAGCCAACGCCCTTTAGGTTGGCATTAGCTGGCAGGCAGGACTCTTGTCCAGATTCCAAGCTCTTAGACAAAGGCCATTCAGAACCCTGGAGAGCTCCTAGAGTAGCTCCCTGCCAGCCTAAAAATTTAGGCTCCTGAGTCCATATGGCCCTTGCTTATTCAATGTTGAAGAACCTTCCTACACATTTCTCTGTGAAAGGGTTTCTCTTTCCAAGATCTGCCCTCTAGCCCCTGCCCCGCCCCTATGCACACGAGCGTGCACATGCACACGCGCGCGCGCACACACACCCACACACACACACACACACACACACATTTACCCTGAGTAAACTCTCTGCTGAAGTCACCATCATTCTAAAAGTGAAATAAAACTTCAGGAAAGCCATATCATCTTCTGGGCTATCCCTGGCCAAAGTCTGACTCCCTAATACCTAAGTGCTATAGGAGTTTGGACAAGGGGCCAGGGGCCAAAGAGCCGAGTGGAACAAGGGCATATTAATAGAACCTTCATCTCTAAAAGCATGGTGTTCCCCTAAGATCAGGGAGTAGGGGTGGAGGGTAAGAGTCAAGGGAAGCCAAGGAGAAGCCCTGAACCTGAAGCTGGAGCTATGACTGTGTGCAGCCAGGCACTGGGAGTGTTACCCGATGGCAAGGTTTTTTTGTTTGTTTGTCTGTTTTTTTAAATTTACCAAGGTTCACTGCTTGAAAGCCAGTATTCAAGAGACAGGTACTGGTGAGAGGAAAATGTGTTTTCATCAAGAAACTGGCAGTTCTGAGAAGGCAGCTCATTTCCAAAATCCAGGTCAACATCTCAGGCAGTGAGCAGGGTAAGGAGTTGGAAGCTTGGGGGTGGGAGGTGTTGCAGGTGGATGGATGCTTAAGTGTAGACTCCACAATGGATTGGTGCTGGGGGGTGAGGTGTTAGCAGGGCAGTGTCTGACTTTTTTCACAAAACTGCTATAAATGCTTTTGGTTTGGTTTTGTTCTTAGAGAAATTGAAAGGAAAGGGGGGTAATTAAGGATTGAGAAAGAGAGACACCTGCAGCACTGCTTCACTAATCATGAAACTCCCGTCTGCAGATGGGGATTGGGAGCTTGATCCTGGGTCACTGAGCATGGTAACTTGTGCACTCAACTTGTGTAACAACTGGGTGCACCAGCACCCAGCCTCCAAACCACTATAAATTCTTTAGATGAGGTTCCTCCGTTAGAGAGGGGAGCCTGAGAGGTGGTTTGCAGCTGAACTTGTCAGTGCCCCAGCTATGCTCTGACCCACATAAACTCAGGACCAGTCTGTTCCACAATAAGTGTCAGTTTCTTCAAGGCCAGCTCCTAGGTTCCTTTTTCTTTTTTTTTTTTTTTAAGATTTATTTATTTATAAAAGAGGAAAGAACCAGAGCACATGTGATGCCAAGGATCGAACTTAGAACCTCAGGCCCATTAGTTCAGCTTTGTATTCACTGCACCACCTCCCAGACCACAGCTTCTGGGTTTTGTAAACAAAATTATTCTTATTCAAGTCAAACATCTTTTTCACTAGAGCACTACCTAGTTCTGGCTTATGGTGTTGCAGGGAACTGAACCTGGGACTTCAGAGCTGTTGGCATGAAAGTCTTTTGCATAACCCGTATGGTGTCCCCTCACCTAACTAAACATTATTTAAATGGTCATAAGTTACAACGAAATCAACGCTAATACTTTAATGCAAACTACAAAACTTAAAATTTTGTTATATGAAAAGGAATTTCCCCTATTACAGGAATACAGGATTTAAAGATATAATATTGCCCCCACCCCCTTTCCCCTGTGGGAAAGACATTGGCATAAGGTGTGTGGGGAATGCAGGTGTAACAAGGAGAAGCAGAAGTGACGCTACTGAGTCTGGAAACTCACAGCCTGGCGCTCCCACCAAGGAGCCTAGCCATGCACATGACCCTTAGAGAAGAATGAAGTTAGGAGAGAGGGAGGGAAAGGGGAGAGAGAAGGAGAGAGGGAGGGAGAGATAGATACAGAGGAGAATCCAGTGTGGGTGTGTGTGTGTGTGGGGGGAGGGGCTCTGGCCAGGCAGAGGAATTACAGTCATCTCTTAGCGATTGCAATCAAAAGTAGTCAGAAGTTTCTCCTCTGCTTGCAGACCTCGTCCAGGGCTACACGAATCAGAGCCAGCAAATAGAGATGACTGTATTCACAGTTTGGGGTTTCCTGGGCTAATGAGTGTGTGCTGTAAAGTAAAGCTGCCTGGACTGAGACTATGAAAACCCTCAGGATCCCATTTCTCCCAACTAGCCCTGCTCCAGGTCTTGGGCAAAGCCCTCTCTCCTTTTTGAAATCTTTTCTTTACTTCTCATGAGCTCCTGGGTGCTGTCTGAACCCAGAGGCCTTTTTATTTATTTATTTATTTATTTATTTATTTTTATTTTCCCTTTTGTTGCCCTTGTTCCAGAGGCCATTTATTGCCTTATACCTGAAATTCCTGGTGAAAGAAATGGGTGCAGGGGCCAGGCAGTGGTGCACCTGGTTAAGTGCTCATGTTACAGAGTGTAAGGACCCAAGTACAAGCCCCTGGTCCCCACCTGTAGGGGTGAAGCTTCATGAGCGGTGAAGTAGGGCTACAGGTGTCTCTCTGTTTCTGTCCCTATTTATCTCTCCCCTTGATTTATCTCTGTCTCTAGCCAATAAATAATTAACAAAATTTTTTTAAAAAAAAGAAAGAGAGAGAGAGAGAAATGGGTGCAAACTCAGTATTACAAGCCCAGGGCACAGCTGCCTTCTTTAGTCATGCTCTGGGGAGGGGATTGCAGGAGAGAAGGTCAGCTGGCGACTGTAGAGCCTTGAGTGGGCTTGTCAGAGTTGGGGCTGAAAGGACCAGGTTTGCAAGCCCCCACTCCACATGAAGAAGTGTAGCTGAACAAGCACTCCTGCGGGTGAGAGCATTGGCAATGTAGTGACTAGTTTACGGATGAAGAGATTCTCAGAGGACCTGGATCCAGACAACCTGGTACCGCTATTCCCTGTGGAGAGTGATTGCCAGCTTCCAGGAGAAACCCTCACTCTGGGACGAAGCTCAGGCTTTCAACGCACAAGGACAGATGGGGACTCTGCCAGATCCCAAGAGTTGTTTGTGTTGGTTTTTGTTCAAGTAGTACAGGTGTAACTGTGGCCAAAGGCAAGCTCTGGCTTTTACCTGTTCTCTCAGGAGCAAACAACAACCTCCAACTTTGCTTTTTTTTTTTTGCCTTCAGGGTTATTGCTGGGGCTTGGTGCCTGCACCTTTAATCCACTGCTCCTGGAGGCTATTTTTTTCCCTTTTGTTACCCATGTTGTTCTATCATTGTTGTGATTATTGTTGTTGTTGTTATTGCTATCGTTGTTGGTTAGGACAGAGAGAAATTGAGAGAGGAAGGGAATACAGAGAAGGGGAGAGAAAGATAGACACTTGCAGACTTGCTTCACTGCTTGTGAAGCGACCCCCCCTGCAGGTGGGGAGGTGAGGGGCTCGAACCGGGGTCCTTTCACCAGTCCTTGAGCTTCAAACCATGCACACTTAACCCTCTGTGCTACCTACCACCCAACCCCCCCTTTTTTTAACAGCACAAGCTTTGTAGTCATTGTTTTATTTAGGAGCAGTGATTATGTGACCACAAACCTTACTAAATTGAATACAATCCTGAGCATTTAAAAGAAGAAACAGTTCAGGGCTCAGGGGAGGGAGCAGCTGGCTGGAAGGATGAGTCCATGAATTCTAATCCCAGGGTTGCCATCTGGCATTGACCTGGGACAACTCATTTACTCTTTGCCCTGGAGCTTCTTTCTAGAATCCCAGGCTTGAATAAAAACAGACCTGGAGCTCAGCAAGTATAACAACCTGTCTAGACTCTTCAGGCAGAACTGGAATCCATAGGTCCCATTCTCCTGCCCAAGAGTGTGTTTATCTTTTATCATTTCCTTGTCCTTTGTTTTACTGTTTCCTTGCCCTCTTCCTCTGAATTCCCAAGAGATCTTCTGCCTTGGGCAGTTCATTGCTTGGTAAACACAGATGCAAACCCAGGCTGTCAGAAAGCACTTTGAACAGACAAGAGAATCAGAGCAGCTCCACCCTCCAGAGGATTTACTGGTCATTTTAATTCCGAGCTGGTTGCCCATTCCTCCCCAGTGAAAGTTAAGCCTTTCTTATTTGGTGGAGTGATGGTGTATCTATAAGCAAACTCTGAGTCTAGAGCCTTGAATCACTTAGAATGCTCTGTCTACTTAGCTAGTGGCCAGTCCCCACAAGAAGTTGACTTCAACTGGAAGGTAGTTCACCCAGTACAGAGCATGCCTTATGGTATGAGAGGCCCTGATTTGAAACCTAGAACCATATGACGGTACCATGGATAGCATGGGGGTGGGAGGGGGTTATTCACAAATCATGGAATAGTAGTGCCTCTTTCCCCTTCCTCTGTCTCTCCCTCTCAAGAAGAAAAAGAAAGAAGAGGGGAGGGGAGGGGACGGAAGAGAAGAAAAGAGAGGAGGCATTGGCCTAGTTGAAGTACTGCTTTGATCATGGACCTTAAGTGGGGATTTAACTAGGCCAAATTTTTAAGTAAGAAACTGAGTGAATAAGAATTTGAGGGACTATACTTTGACTATTCCCCAGAATAACTTCCTGGGAAGGAATCTGTCCTCTCCAAGCCAGAGACTTACATATAAGGAGTACAGGACAATATCTGTAAGAAAGAACCTGATGAGGCCCCACTGCCACCTTATGCCAGACTGTGCAGTGCTCTGCTCTACTCCCTTACTCTCTCTATACCTCCTCTCTTGGTCTCTCTCACAATAAATAAAAAGATCTTCCCCCAAAAGACAAGATCCTGGTGCAGCCTGGCAGATTACTGGATTTCTAGACCACCTCTCTGTTACAAAAAGACCCTTGCTATGGCTTCACACCAGGTAGAAGGCAAACTCGGTTATCAAGTCATGAACCTTCATCCTCTATACTAAGCACTGGGAGGAGATGGTAGAGCTAGGTCTGCTCCTAGCTTTCAGGAGGACTTGTTAAATAAATAAATTATACAAATATTCATTGAAGTAAATTTTGATTAATACATGAGATAAATGTATGAGGTAGGAGCTGTGAAAATATATTAAATATATTATAGAGGGACCTAACTTAGTCCCTCTACAAATACGCATTTTAAGAGGCAATATGTCCACTGAAGTCTGAAGGAATAGTAAGATCTAGTCCAAAGGGGAAGGATCGTGTGTGTGTGTGTGTGTGTGTGTGTGTGTGTGTGTGTGTGTGTGTGTGTGTGTGTCCGTGTCCAGAGTATTGCACATGCACGGTTTCACTGTCTGGACCAGTTTTTCATTCAGTTAGAGAGAAATGGGTGGCACAGCGGATAAGGCATTATACTCTCAAGTCTGAGGGCCGGGTTTCAATCCCAGGCAGCACATGTACCAGAGTGATGTCTGGTTCATTCTCTCCTTCTGTTTTCCTCATAAATAAATAATTTTTAAAATTTTATTTACTTTCCCTTTTGTTGCCCTTGTTGTCTTTGCATCACCTGCGCTTAGCCCGCTGCACTACCGCCTGACTCCCTTGTTGTCTTTTTATTGTTGTTGTAGTGATTATTGTTGTTATTGATGTCATCATTGGATAGGACAGAGAGAAATGGAGAGAGGAGGGGAAGACAGAGAGGGAAAGAGGAAGACAGACACCTGAAGACCTGCTTCACTGCCTGTGAAGCGACTCCCCTGCAGGTGAGGAGCTGGGGGCTCGAACCGGGATCCTTATGCCGTTCTTTGCACTTTGTACCACGTGCACTTAACCCGCTGCGCTACTGCCCGACTCCCAAATAAAATTTTTAAAAAGAGAGAGAGGTGTGTGCAGGATAGAAGTTGAGACAACTTAGCACTGGAACTTCTATTTCCAATTCACCTCCCATGTGATACTGGCACTTGAACCAGGCCAAGTGCATGGCAATGCAGACACCCTACTTAGTGAGCTATCTCTGGCTCCAGAAAGGATCTTGATGCTGTTTCGGAGCAAAGACCAGTGATAACAGATGTAATAAGTTAGGGGAGGGGCACACAGTGAAATTGGAAAATGAAAAGGGAAGCCAATAACTGCTTCTTTGTCACCCTTCTTAGCCAGCTCTGATTAACTTCTATCAAAAAAAGGCCTGAGAAGTTATGCAGCCAGGGAAATAGGTCATCTGGTAGAGTACAAGACTTGTACATCTGAAACTTCTGATTCAATCTCAGGTGCCAAATGTGACAGAGTGGTGCTCTGGCCTGCCCCCCCCCCACACACACACACACAATAGAAATAACAAAATGAATCTTTACAACTTTAATTTTCAAACAAGGGCTACTTGAGAATCACCCAAGAGAAACTGAGGTCAAATATTTCATTTCCCTTGTACAGGAGAATCACAGGGATGCTCAAGAGAGAGATGCTTCTAGCCCCCAGCCTGGGGTCCACACAGATAAGTGGTCCTCGCCTGGCAGCACAGCTTGAAGGAGGGAGGAGGCAAGAAAGTTTCGGCACTCACGTCCCCTACAAATCTGCTCTGTGTGTTTTAACATTGCTTTGAACTGTTTATTAATACATGACAACAGTCGTTCCCTATTTAGATGGTGCTGCTGAGAATTGCACACCATCAGCCCTCTCCTGAGGTAGATTTAAAAAAAAAAAATCAGCTTTCAAGATTTTATACTTGGATTTCAAAAAACTAAATTACATTACTACGTCCGGTGAGTCGGCGCCATAGCCTGCTCCTATCTGCATGCTCCAGGCACTGTGAGGCCGATAACATCAGCGTGTCGAAGCAGCTCGATCCAGACAATTTGCAGCTGGCTGGAACTGGGCCAGAGGGGGGTGGGTGGCACAATTCTCTTAGTAGCCAGAGCAGCCTGGGGTCAACTATAGACTGGGATCCAGGCGCTTTTTTTTTTTCCGCTCCTGTAGACCATCAGTTCTCTTACCTATATGCAGAGAGTATACATCTTAGTTCCACATAGGTATAACAAGAAGTTGAAAATTATTCTAAACAATGGAATAGGATAAAAATCACTGAGGTTTTCATTAGAGAGAGAGTAGGGGAAAGAGAGAAGTCATGCACTGAATAAGGCAGTTCCTACTGCCTGTGAAATTGGGTGTCCATATAAAAGCCAAGGCACTCCTGGAAATAGTTATTGTGTGAATAATGTTCTGTGAAACCCAGATGTGAGCAAGACCTTGTAACTAACCTTCTGAATGCCACAGGGCTATGAAGGGAGTGAAGAGAAAGTGTTGTTTTCCTGCCAGGAAGTAGAGGAATTTTTGGAGTTTGCCTTTCTAATTGCAACCAAGATTTAACGCTACAAAAAACAAGCATTTCTTTCATAGAAAAAAGAAAGTTCGGTTTATTAGGTTGTTACAAATAGCATAAAACATCCATTCAACTGGAGCAGCATTCACAGGTCTAGTTTTGCAAACTGTGAAACACACTCTTCATCCTCAACATGGTGTTTTTGAAATGCAGTAGACCCCCCAAAGATCACGGTTTTGGAAGGAGACAGTTCAGCTCTCAACAAGACTGCCAGTTCTCTGCCCTAGTGTGAGACTGATTTTCCTGCACCTCAGCTCCCTGCCTACTCTCTCAGTCTAGGGCTCCTGAGTTTAGGTGCAAGAGACAGAACTAAAATCTAACTCTCACTGTACCAATCATGTCTCTTTCTCTCTCTTGCTCTCTCTTTCTCTCTCTCCTTTTTTTCTTCTCCACACTACTTCCAGAGTGTTCTGTCTATATAAATCTGACAATGGGCTTAAAAACCCTTCAGTGACTTTCTGTCATTTCCACCCTGTCAAGTCCAAAGTCCTGAACATGACTTACAAAGTCCTTTGTGATTTTAAGCCTTCTTCCCCTTCTAGTCTCATCAACTGTCACGTCACCCTCAGACATTTAGCATGGGGGGGGGGCAGGGGGTGTTGAACTCTTCCTTTGCCTGCTCTGTAGTCATGTGTGTCTTCCTCTCCACTGTCGAGTAATTATGAGGAGCCTCACAAAGCACCCTGCATTCCTGATACTATGGCTATCTAAATAATCATTGTTTTGCCTGAGAGATCCCCACCCATTCCATTCCTTTGATCTATCTTCTTTCTACCTCAAGACCCTCCCTGTCTGTGGGGTAATATTAATTCCAGTTAAAACCCTCGCAACAGTTGCTAAGGAAGTTCCTACCTTTCCAGCCTACTTTTGCCTTTCTCCACCCCCTTCCTAGCCATTTCCATTTCCGACTTGCCACTTCCGGGTCTACCGTTTAAAAGTGTTGGCTCTCTGATCAATAAAGACATTTCATTGCCACTCCACCACGAGTTCATGAGTCATCTCTCCCACAAAGCTGAGTGAGTAGCAGCCCTGACTGGCTCCGGTCAAGTTCTCCCCAATCCAGAGTAAGTGCCTGGGAAGAGGCACCCCCACACTAGCCTGACACCCCACCCTTTTCTTTTCACTCCCTACTCCTTTCTTTATCTGGTTCACTTCTACCTCATAATTCACTCTTTATACCTCAATTTTCTTTGGAGTATTGTCATCCCTGACTCCCAGAGTGGGATAGCTACTTTGTCTTCCTACACCACTCTATATAAACCTCTTTCGTAATGCTTAATATTATCAAAATTCAGCTTCTTATGTATTTGCCTTACTTGCTGTTCTGTGAGCCTTCATGGGCAGATTATACCCCCTTTGTATTTACAGAGCCCAGCCCAGTATGGAGACGATAAGCACATCTCTCACACATGGCAGCAGAACTGAACTGGCGGCTGAGACACTTTCATCTCTCTTTCTTGTACTACCTCATGATTTTATTTACTGGACTAGGCATTCTCAGCTGAGAGCTGTCTTGCTGGCTGTCTACTGTCAATCTCTCTCCCTCCACATTGAGCTATTGACTGCTTCAGTGGCTCTACTAGTTTCTTCCTATTGTGGAAAAAAATAAATAAGACAGGACAGAATAGGACTAAAGAGATATCTCAGTGTGTAGGGCACCTCCCTTACTATGTGTTCCCCCAGGTTCAAGCCCAGGCACAACATGGGAGATGCTACAGCAGTGGAGACACTTTCCACACTGTGGTATCTCTCTCTCCATATATATGTCTGAATGGAAAAAGTGACCCAGAACAATGAAACTGAACATGTTCATGGCCTTGATTCTATCCATAAAAGAAAAAGACTGAAACAGACTGCTACATAAATGACTGTCTGGGCAGGGTTATGGAGAGGGTCAAGCGGTGGTACACCCAGTTAAGCGCCCATATGACAATACACAATGACTTGGGTTCAAGTCCCTGATCCCCACCTGTGGGGGGGGGGAAGCTTCATGAGTAGTGAGAGAGTGCTGCAGGTATCTCTCTCCCTATCTCCTCTTTTCAATTTCTCTTCGTCTGTATCCGATAAAATATAAATAAATATTTTAAAAATCAAAAGGACTGTCTGGGCCTAATGTGGGTGCAATGGAGCTGATAACTTAATAGCCTAGAACCTTGCTATTAAAAGCATGGCCCCTCTGGCAGGAGAACTAGCCCATCTGCAGCAACAGACCTTTATGCTTGGGACAATCAGAGATCTTACAGAGATCTGGCACTGCCGTAAATTGTATCCTTGAGTTAACCTCTCAATGTCCCTGTGCTGGACAGTGCTCTGGTAAAAAGAGAAAGAATGTGTAGTTCCCTCAGATTGGATGAAAAGAGAAGTGGCCTGCTCGAAGGTCTCACTCATATGTGGAATGTACATAGCTAAATAATAATGAACTTGAAAAAATAATGACTAAACTGACTCCTGGACTCTGTGAAAACTACTGGTAGTTACTGGAGGGAACTCAAGCATGTGGGACAGTGGGTAAGAGAGATAGAGAAGAAGGTGCTATTTGGTGTAAGGGCAAGAAACTTTGGTGGTAGAGCTGAGTGACTTCTGGAGGGGTGTGTGGTGTGTGTGTGTGTGTGTGTGTGTGTGTGTGTGTGTGTGTGTGTGTGTGTGTGATCTTACAATATTGTAAGCAATAACTTTTTTTTTTTGAAAAAATAAAAATCAGCTAAAAGTGTGGTCCCTTTGCTAAGAGCATCAGCATCACTAGGAGCTTGTATGGAATGCAGACACTCAGGCTTCACTAGTAACCTTCCGAATCAGAGTCTGCATTTAAGCAGTATCCCCAGGTGATCCCTATGTACACCAATGTTTCTCCCAACTGAATTTTCTCAGATTAAAAAAAGACAGATGTAGACAGAAGGTAAGAAAGATAGCACAGCATTAGGGAGAGCTTTGAGGGATAAGAGGCTGGAACCTCACTTAGCTGTGACTGTCTGAGTCTGTGGCCATTTTATTTTGCTTTTGTCACCTGTTTCCCCTATAAGTGGGGAAGCACTTTAAGGTAGCACTAAGGAAATAGTAGGAAGGGTTTTCAAGAGCACAATGGAAAGCACTTTGTGCTGTGGGAAGAACTTTAGAAAAGCAGCCATAGCTGGATCCAGGTGAGACTAGAATTAGGACATAAGAGAGGGGTGAGCACATAAAGTGGTCATTTTCTCTTCGTGGCCCTCATGTAACTGTCACACGGCTGTATTGCACTTGAATTCTATTTCTGCATGTCTTCTGCTTCACTTCTTTAAAATAAGTTCACAATTTGCAGTTCTGATTAGGGAATAATTTGTGCTTCTGAAGCAACATCTGTGAGCAGACCAGACTTCTCCCTGGAGGGCACTGACTCTAAGGCCTCCTCTTGGACCCAGGACCAGCCCTCCCACAGCAATAACACTGACATTTCCTCTAGTGTGGTGGAGGCTGGGCTCGAACCTTGGATGTGCTCATGCAAAGCCAGCAGCTGTCTTGCCTGCCCTGCACATTAACTAACGTTTAAGATGCAGTCTCCTAGAGGCACACAGATGGGCTCAGCAGGTGTGGAGGGGTGTAGGCTGTGCCAGTGTGTCAAAGCTGTCTGAAAGAGTACAGGTCTGTGCAGGTGAGGAGGAGCTGGGTGGAGGGAGAGCAAAGGAGACATTTCTCATAGGTGTGGCCTGCAGAGATATAAGGAGGCTATTTGGAGAATGGTGGTGGTGATTTGCTGATTTTGGATCCCTTTCTGTAGAAGCCTTGAAAATGAAGTTGTACCCTTGAGTTAACCTCTCAATGTCCCTGCACTAGGCAAGGAGTGACAGATGGGCAGGATGAGGCTCTTGGCCACACTCAACCCAGCAGAGACCCCAAGACCATCTAGCTGTACAGATGAGTATTACACCTCAGGAGAAATGTGTGACTAGCAACTGACTGACTTCAAGATTGAAGAATTGCCTTCAGTTTGTGCACCTCAGCAGTGAAGGAAAAGGCCCGGCTGCACTTGACCATCCAGGAATGGGTGGACTGAATGTCTTGTGACAGTGTTGTTAGGGTTGCAGCTGCAACAGCAACTAAAAATACTAAGTCCTGGGAGTCGGACGGTAGCACAACAGATCAAGTGCACGTGGCACCAAGTGCAAGGACCGGCATAAGGTTCCCAGTTCGAGCCCCCGGCTCCCCACCTGCAAGGGAGTTGCTTCACAGGCAGTGAAGCAGGTCTGCAGGTGTCTGTCTTTCTCTCCCCCTCTCTGTCTTCCCCATCTCTCTCCATTTTTCTCTGTCCTATCCAACAATGACAACAACGATAATAACTACAATAATACAGGGGCATCTAAAAGGAATAAATAAATAAAATAAAATATTTAAAAAAAAAACTAAGTCCTAAGCCTCAACAGTCCTTGCTCTAAACCCTCAAGTCAAAGAAACTAGTGACCAGACAGCTCCACTTCTGTTTTATCCAGGCTCCTGCCTAGACCTCACCCTCTACTAAAGGCAAATCACAATCCTCCACTGACATGACTCCTCTGTGCTCTTGCCACCCTTCATGAAGTGCTCCTCCTGCTGTCTTTAATGTTGTGTTTGGTGTGCCCCATCTTTAAAATCTTCTTGTCAAGAACCATATTTTGGTGTTTGCCCACTGCTGGTGTTAAGTGAATATCAAGTGTTTGTTTTTAGTGAACAGCAAGTTCACCAAAGTTTAATTACACACACACACACACACACACACACACACACACACACACACACACACACACACAATTAGTGATTTAAGATTGATTTACAAAATCATAAGATAATAGGAGTACAATTCCACACTGGTCCCACCACCAGAAGTTCTGTGTCTGCATTCCTTCCACTGGAAACTGCAGTGGTTCTCCCAAGGCCACAGATATGGGTTGACTATTATTTCTATAAATATATATTTCCCCCCCCCCCTTTTTTTCCTATGGCCCTGCCTTCTCTTCCTAAATCACATCTACACCTATTACTATTTCCAAGTGTTCTTCCTTTTTTCTTCTCTCTTAGGGTCCTGGTAGCATTGGGGTTCAAAGCCCACTGGTCATCTTTCCCTAACAGTTACCCCTCTGGGAGTAAGGACCAAAATTCTTTATGGGGTGCAGAAGGGGGGAGTTCTGGCTTCTGTCATTGCTTCCTTTTCCTTTGGACATGGACATTGGTAGGTCAGTCCATACCCCCAGCCTATTTCTGTCTTTCCCTAGTTGGGTAGGGCTCTGGAGAGATGAATATCTGGACACACTGTGAGGTCTTCTGCCTAGGGATTTCAGGGTGGAATCATAGTAGCATCTGCAACTTGGTGACTAAAATATATACACACTCACACACACACCGTGGAATACTACTCAGCTATTTTAAAAGAAGGGATTAAAAAAAAGGGTAAAAGACTGTTCTGGCCAGAGAAGAGAGCTCAGAGATGCAAGTTGTCCTTGTGCATAAAAGGTAGTGCTTGCCAGGCATAAAGGTTAAAGAGTTAGAACTGACCAAAAAGGAAAGAAAAGGGAGGGGTGGGAAATAGCAGAGAGAGAGAAAAAATTGCTTGATACCTACAGGTCCACTGTCAGTTACAAAAGTAACTCTTTACTCCTCCATAACTAAACAAAAAATGTCAGAGATGACATCCCATAGACTGCCAGGTTATAACTTTGCTGTCTTGGCAAATCAGAATCCAAGAGATTCATGAACCACTAATGGCCAGGCTCAGTTTCTTGAGTGACTGAAGTTTGCCACAGACCCTCAAATGAGATTTGAGGCCAATACATAAAGAAGGATTCACAAGTCAGTCTGGCCCGTGGCACACTGGCTCCTTGTGGTGTACAGGGAAATGTCTTTCCTCAGGGTTCTGTGTCTCCTTCCTGGAACTCACATCGCAGCCAGAAATTGAAAGGTTCTTTGGGCCAAGCTCCCGAAAGCTCTCATTAGCCTTGAACTTCCAGTTCCCTCCTTCACCTTTTCTGGGCCCTGCTTAAATAGAAGTCTCTCACCACCCCCCAACACACCCAGAAATCCCACCCAGCATCTACCTGCTCCTCCAGTCCCCCTGATTTTAGAATCATCTCTCTCCTCATCCCCAAGCCTGTGTTGACTGAACCCAAATAAAAAAGCAGGACAGCCTTTGTTTTCCCAACACCCACCCTCACACCTGCTCCCTCTGCTCTGTACCCTGCCAGTCTTTATTTTAGTATAATAAAACATACATAATACAGAGTCTGCCTTGTTAATTTGTTAGACACCCCCTCCCTTTTTTTTTTTTTTTTTTTTTGCTTCCAGGGTTATTGCTGGGGCTTGATACCAGCATTACAAATCAACTGCTCCTAATGGCCAGTTTTTCCATTTTCTTGAATAGGACAGAGAGAAATTGAGAAAGGAGAGGAAGATAAGAGAGGGAGAGACAGAGAGACACCTACAGACCTGCTTTACTGCTTGTGAAGCTCCCCCCACCCCGTAGGTGGGGGCAAGGGCCTCAAACCCAGAACCTTGCACTTTGTACTATGTGTGCTTAACTAGGTGTGCTACCGCCTGGCCCCTGTAGAACTCTTTTTAAGGAACTTTAGTTCATAACCCACCATTGAGGGAGGTAGTCTTTCCCTGAAGAGGTTGAAATGGGGTGGGAAGTTGGCAGGATAGTTAGGCCTCAAAGATCTGGTGGGTCATAGGTCATGCTGGTCAAGACCTATATTGGTCCAAGGCAAGGCAAGAACCTCTCCTGCATCTGGCTCAGTAGATAAGCTTAAGATTAGTGAGGAAGGTCAGGGACTGAGCCAGTCTCTGACTCTGGCTCCTATCTTCTGGGTCATAAGCTTGTCCCCTGAGCACAGGCTTCCCCTAAGTCACAGCTGCTACAGGAAAATTCTCCGGTGAGGTATTTGTCCTGTCTCCCAAATGAAGGCTTTTGGGTCACAAGGCTTCAAGTGAGTGGGAGTGGAAGTAAAGAGCAGAACACGAGTCTAAAACAAATAGTCCTAATCATGGAGAAAGCTAGCAGAATTCTACTCTTTTTCTTTTTTAATTCATGACCCCTTGTGTCCCAGTTTCAAAAATGAATCCAGTTGTTTACCATCACTACCTTCCTATTTTTCACCATCCTTTTGCCTACCTGTCTCTGAGTAGCTTCTTTAAAAAACTAAATGATGGGTAAAGTAGCAGCAGCCACTCCTGCTGGGATAACGAGCCATTTTTGGCTAATTCTCTCACCCATGATAGAAGACAAGGCAGAGCCCTTTCCTTCGCTGCCGCCAAGGTGCTCAGTTCTTCCGAGGGAGCTAAGGCTGCGTTGGGGTGACACCCTCACTTCATCCGGCGACTAGCACCGCGTGTGGCAGCCCATGCCATGGCCTCCGTCTCCTAGCTCGCTGCATCTACTCGGCCCTGATCCTGCACGACGACAAGGTCACCGTCATGGAGGACAAGATCAACACGCTCATCAAGGTGGCTGGCTCAACGTGGAGCCCTTCTGGCCCAGGCTGTTCGCCAAGGCGCTCGCCAACGTGAGCATGGCAGCCTCATCTGGGATGGGGTGTGGGTGGGGTGCCACGGGAACCACTGTGCCAGCGAGGAGAAGAAGGTGGAAGCCAAGAAGGAGGAGTCGGACAACGACATGGGCTTCAGGCTATTAGACTGATGGGCCGCAGGCCAATAAAGCGCCGCCGAGCATCAAAAAAAAAGAAGGCAGAACTCATTGTGTGAGGCTTGCTTCTGGCCTTGGCCATTATAGCCGTGGTTCCTGGGGCCGGTGTGCTGGCACGAGCCACAGAGCAGCTGCAGCATAGTGGCCAGCCACGGGCACTACTGGCGCTCTGTTAGAGCCTTTCCCATGCGTCAGTGTAGCAAAGTCTTCCTTTCTTGTGGTCTTAATTGCTGGTCTCAAGTCAGAAGTATTCTATCTGGCAGGTAGGAAATTTTCATCTTTGAAAGATGGTTGCCCAGAGGGAACCAGGTAAATAAAGCCTGGAGCAGAGCTCTCATGGAAGATGATGGATAGATGTGATGACCTGAAATTCCCTGGCACACAATGAAAAATAAAATATTAAAAGCCAGCCATAGCTCTCAGTCTTGAGCTCGAGACATTATAAATTGGAACATTCCTTTGGGAAATCAGTTTGGCTGTATGTATCAATAATGTTAAGAGTCTGTTTGCGTTGGTTTATTTATTCTACTTTACTTAGGAAATAATACATGTATATATTTCCGCATAGCATTATGTGTAATAGTGAAAAGTTGCAAACCTGAATGCCCAAAATAAATTAGTTTAGAGGTTATTATAATTCTCTCGGAAGGTATTATGTAGCCACTAAGTTGATGTTACAAAAACTGTGGTAAAAATATGAAGAGTTCTATGTTCTAACACTGATTTTTCAAAATAAAGAATACAACGTGTGTTTTTCTTTAAATGTTGTTGTAGATGTATTTATTATTTTCTAGTCTCTTACTACAGTAACAAAGTCCAATTCAAGCTAGTTGCAGCTAAGGAGACTAGTCTGTAAGGACAATAGAGCTTCTCCTGGTGTCTAAGGCCAGGCATTTATTGGGGTGTTGGAAAACATATTTTTGTATAGAAAAACACTGAAAAATACGCCATGACGGGAGTTGGGCTGTAGCGCAGTGGGTTAAGCGCAGGTGGCGCAAAGCACAAGGACCGGCATAAGGATCCCGGTTCGAACCCTGGTTCCCCACCTGCAGGGGAGTCACTTGACAGGCGGTGAAGCAGGTCTGCAGGTGTCTATCTTTCTCTCCTCCTCTCTGCCTTCCCCTCCTCTCTCCATTTCTCTCTGTCCTATCCAACAACGACGACAACAATAATAACTACAACAATAAAACAACAAGGGCAACAAAAGGGAATAAATAAATAAAATAAAATATTTTTTTTAAAAAATACGCCATGACTTTTATGACAACCCTATAGTTGAGCCTTGGAATTGTAGAACAAACTCTAGAGCCAGAGCCTGAAGCCCAGCAAAAACCTTGTCTTGTATTTGCTTCTTTCTGCTTGCAAGCCTAGCGTTCCACCTGTCCCACCACCTCCGGGCCACTTAATTGAACATCAGTTTTATTCTTAGTGCCCTACCCTTGGCTTTCTCTGATCCCTAGACTACATCTTTAGTCCCATTTCCCAAGTCTGGAGGACACTTGTATTGGCTTTGCCTGGTCCAGCAGAAGTGGCACCACACAGAAGCATCATGGTATTTGGAGGCAGAGAGAGAGAGAGAATAAAAAGAGACCAGGGGCTGGGTGGTGGTGCATCTAGTTGAGCACACATGTGACAGTGTGCAAGGACTGGGGCTTGAGCCCCTGATCCCTACCTGTAGGAAGAATGCTTTGCAAGTGGTGAAAGTGCTGCAGGTGTCTCTCCGTCATTCTCCCTCTCTATCACCCTCTTACCTCTCAATTTCTGACTGTCTCTATCAAATAAATAAATAAATAAAGACACAAAAAATAATAAATAAGGAAGAGTCCATAGCACTGA
This sequence comes from Erinaceus europaeus, assembly GCF_950295315.1. Classification (NCBI taxonomy): domain Eukaryota; kingdom Metazoa; phylum Chordata; class Mammalia; order Eulipotyphla; family Erinaceidae; genus Erinaceus; species Erinaceus europaeus. The sequence continues at coordinate 18,870,603 of NC_080171.1, forward strand.
AGCTTCCTTCAGTGCCATGGGGGCTGGGCACAAACCTGGGTTGCTCACATGACAAAGCAGTGGCACTGTCCAAGTGAACTGTTTTCACTGACCCTAACAGAGCTTATCTCAAGGTGGCAAAACTAAAGATGATTTTTATTTAGCATGTTACTTTGTAGTAGAAATACTGATCAGATTTGCCGACAGTTATTACGAGGCTTGAAGTCAGCTACATCCTTCTCTGTTTTGGTTCTCCCTGTGGCAGTTAGCCCTAAGATACTTACGCTTGGTGGTACTTCTTAGTAATGAATTCAATCCTAAGAACTACTTAGAGATGGAATATCCTCATCTTCTCATAGTACCAACTTGAGTTTCTCTCAAGTCTAACGCTATCTTTCTACTTCTTTCCAGTGAGTTTTATTTTGTCCCAGAATGCTCTTCACCAGCATGGTACTGTAAAGAACGAATGTTTTCAGGGCTAGGTGGTGGTGCACTTGGTTGAGCACACATGTCACAATGCACAATGACCTAGGAATGTGGGAGATAAACTTGGTTGCTGCCCAACAATGAACTTGGGACTTCAGATCATACTGTCGAGTAATAAAGCATTGATCAACATATCCTCATTTTAAGGTGTGAAGCCAGAAACAGGAGTATCTTAGAGACTGAATGAACAACCATCTTCAAGGAAGTAGAGAGGCCTAACCAATACCTGTGATGCTACCAAATAGTCTTAGGTTTTGTACCAGCCATGGGCATTTAACATAAAGGTGTTCAGTTGTAGTATATATAAAGATGATTATGCCCACCCTCCTCCAAAGATGTTTTGAAGGCTGCCATAGCCCTGAACAGAGAGCCACAGATGCAGATAGCTTCTGAACTGACTGGCCTCTGGCCAAATTGCAGCAGATACAGATCTGGTCTTTATTTGATCACCTGAGGGTCTTTGATCACCTGTGTTAGAGTGACTTGTCCCACAGCTCTTCCTGCTTCCCTGTGTCCTTATCAGCATTATTTTCCTTCCTGGTCCTGTTCCTTGCTTCCTGTTTTCACTCAGGGGAACTGAAAAGAATGCAGATATGACTACACTCTAGAAATATTCAGTTTTTTCTCAGAGCTGCCTTAGCTAACTCCCTACCTAAAACTAGAGAAGAATGCATGCATGTTCAGCCAAGAAAAGTTAGATTATAGTACAAGCACTTGGGCAGTGCATTCCAGATCCATTTCAATCTCCATGTTCTTGAGAATTACTGTTTGAAGTTAAGAACAGAGGTTACCTTTCCTGCGAAAAAGCTTAAATTGAATCATGTCCCTACCCTGAATCATCCATGTTCAATCCACAAGACAAACTCAGAATTGTTCAGCACCATGGAGAGTTCCTTTCATCTGGCAGAGAAACCAAGGGCCAGTGAAAGATGACGATTTGTAGCAGGGAGTCCAGCAGGTCTGATCTTCCATTCCTGGCCTAACTCCAAGTATCCCTCATTCACCCTAGCCCATTATTAATCACCCACAACCTTGAAATCTTTAGGAATGAACCACCCTAACTTTAAAAAATATATTTTTTATTTTATCTTTTATTTGAGAGAGACAGAAAGACAGAGACCAGAGCACTGCTCGGCTCTGACTTATGATGGTACTAAGGATTGAACCTGGGACTTCAGAGCCTCAGGTATGAGAGTGTTTTGCAGAACCATTATACTATCTCCCCAACCCCCACCCTAACTTTCTGCCCACATTTCTGCTTCCATGTTATCTGCACATGCCCATCCATCTCCATCTTCACCTTCTGTGCATTTCAGTAAAAAAGCCTCTTCTCCTTACCCAAAGTTCTGATTCCACATCCTCTTGACTCCTAAAAGACCATGCCCCTATCAAACATCTTTTTTATTTTTCCCTCCAGGGTTATTTGTGGAGCTAGGTGCCTGCTCCTGGTGGCCATCTTTTCTCCATTGTTCTTATGACATCATTGTTAGATAGGACAGAGAGAAACTGAGAGAGGAGGAGAAGACAGAGAGTGGGATAGAAAGATAGACAGCTGCTTCACCTCTTGTGAAGTGACCCCCCCCTCCCGTAGGTGGGGAGCCAGGGACTCCAACTGGGATCCGTGTGCCAGTCCTGGCGTTTGGCACTATGTGTGCTTAACCTGGTGTGCTACCACCCAGCCCCCTCAACCCTCTTTTCTAACTTGCTTCCTCCTCACTTTAGGATAGTGGTTAAGTGTTCCCCATTTTCATCTCTTTAAAGTCTTGGCTCCTTCACAGAATAGCCTGTGGTCATTGTTTCTACTCCCTGATCTCCTTCGTCCCTCTTAATGCCTTTTTAAAACTTTTTAAAACTTCCCCAGTTACTCCACACAGAAATAGGAATGGCTGGGGGCCAGGCAGTAGCGCAGCGGGTTAAGCGCACATGGCGCAAAGCACACAGACTGGCATAAGGATTCCGATTTGAGCTCCCGACTCCCCACCTGCAGGGGGGTTACTTCACAGGCGGTGAAGCAAGTCTGCAGGTGTCTTTCTCTCCCCCCTCTGTCTTCCCCTTCTCTCTCCATTTCTCTCTGTCCTATCCAACAACAACAATAATAATAACGATAAACAACAAGGGCAGAAAAAGGGGGAAAATAGCCTGCAGGAGCAGTGGACTCCTAGTGCAGGCACTGAGACCCAGCAATAACCCTGGAGGCAAAAAAAAAAAAAATAGGAGTGTCTTCTGAACTCTTCCACCTATGTTTAGTCTCTATAATCTGCCAATTCTATACTCTTTTTTTAAAAAATATTTTTTTATATTTATTTATTTATTCCCTTTTTAAAACCCAAATCCTATTCCTACCCTTCAACTGAAAGTGTGTTTGCTGAAACCTCCTGTGCCTTCCTTATTTCTAAGTGTTGTCTCTCTTCTCACCTCGCCTAGTTATTTGACACTTTTTATTGCTTCTACGTTGAAACTCCATTTGAATGGAGAGGGGGAGAGAAAGATAGACACCTGCAGATCTGCTTCACCACCTGTGAAGCGACTACCCTGCAGGTGAGGAGCCAGGGGCTCGAACTGGGATCCTTACACTGGTCTTTGCGCCACATGCAATTAACCCACTGCGCTACCGCCCAATTCCCCCAATTCTATACTCTTTAACATCCTTTCTTTTTCAAATTTTTATTTTAACTTAATGAGAGACAAAGATACAGAGAGTAAAACACAGACCAGTGTACTGCTCAGCTCTGGCCTATGGTGCTCCTGGGACTTGAACCTGGGACCTTAGAACCTCAGACATACAAGTCTTTTTGCATAATAATTATTCTGTCTCCTCAGCCCTCACATCCTCCTTTTTTTAAAAAAAATAGATATTTTTTATTTATTATTGGATAGAGACAGAAATTGAGGAGGGAGAGATAGAGAGGGATAGAGACAGAGAGACACCTGCAGCCCTGCTTCACCACTTGTGAAGCTTCCTCCCTGCAGGTGGGGACCCGGGTCCTTATGCACTGTAATGTATGTGGTTAACCAGGTGTGCCACCACCTGGCCCCCAACGTCCGTCTTTCTATCCTGGTTCTTTCTGCTTCTGAAGAAGCAGAGTTCAGTTTCGGGAGGTGGCCCAGTGATAAAGCTTTGGACTCTCAAGCATGAAGTCCTGAGTTCGATCCCTGCCTGGCAGCACATGTGCCAGAGTGATGTCTGGTTCTTTCTCTTTCTTCCTATCTTTATCATAAATAAATAAAATCTTTAAAAAAAAAAAAAGAAGCAGAGTTCAGATCTCTATTACCTCTGGCTACTACTGTTGTGCTTGTTCCCTAATAATCCTTACCTCCAGTCTCATCCCTCCACCATCTATTTCTTACACAGCTATCGAAGAGTCCTTCCTCATCTCAGATATGTTGACGATACTCCCCTTAAAGCTTCATTGTCTCCTTGTCACCTTCTGAAGAAAGAAAAAGATCAAGGTGCATCTTTTACCATAATCTGAGCCCTTCTGAACTCACAACTTTATTTCTTGCTCTTTTTCATCATACCTTCTGGGTTTCAGTGACAGCAAAATGACAGCTCCCTGAATGTACTACACTGGTTTCATGTTTCTGAGATTTAGTACATGTTCCCTCAGTGCCCTTCCTCCTTCCTGCTAAGCTACCTGTGATCTCATGTTTTGAGATCTTTTCAAGTATCTTTCTCTGTGAAGTCTTCTCTGACCCTCCCTACGCAGTTGCCCCTCTTCCCCATTATTCTTCTCCCTTGACTTTTCTGTGTTTTTTTATTACCTTTATTGGTAACTCCTGGGATCTTCTTAAAGACTGGCCTATTTTTTATTTCTCTTTATGAGCCCCAGGCCTGCCATTGTTCAATAAGTGAGGGAAAACGTGGCACAGTAGAGAGAAAAGGAGAACAGCCCCATGTCAGACTGCTTCTCCCCTGTGGAGACTGCAGCTTTGCCACCGAAACCTCGCTGCATAAGCCAGCTCCCATATTCTTGGTGCCAGAATGGCAGCTGTGAGCCAGTCCTGCACTCTCTCCATGTTTGTGTGAACCTCCCCAAACCTGTACTCCATAGGCGGCACAGAAACAGGTAGCAACTGTAGGAAGTAGCATCCAAAGTGATGATCGAGAGTAACACATCTTCACAGGGAATTTTCACATGTCTTAGTGTTGATTCCATTTTATAGAAGCAGAAATGGATTTTTCTCTTTACCTCTGTAAACTGTACACTTTGCAGGGTAAGTTACCTCCAGCCTCTGAAAGGTTAATTTCTTATTTTATTAGAGGGGGAGCTAATGGTGTACAGTGCAGCTGCTGACACGAGTGCAGTTTCTCATCTCCCTGTGATACGTGTCTGCAGAACACTCTCGCCCACCCCAACCTAGGCACTCTTCCACCATCATGCGCCAGGACCCCATCCCTACCCCATCCCCAAAATCCCTCCTTGCCCTCTTTCCTCAGAGAGACCTTTGCTTTGGTGCAGTACACAAAACCCAGTCCACATTTTACTTTACATTTTCCTTTTCTGTTCTTGAGTTCTACCCATGAGTGAGATCATCTGCTATTCATCCTTCTCTTTTTGCCTTATCTCACTTAACATGATTATTTTAAGTTCCATTCAAGGAGGAAAAATAAATGATTTCATCATTTTTAACAGCTGAATAGTAGTATTCCATCGTGTGTGTGTGTGTGTGTGTGTGTGTGTGTGTGTGTGTGTGTGTGTGTGTATGACTTTCTTAGCCAGTCATCTGTCATTAACTACCTGGGTTGCTTCTAAGTATGGCCTTTTACCATTTATTTTTAGCATTTATTTATTTATAAATAAGAAAGGAGAGATGGAGGAAGATCCAGAGCATCATTCTGGTACATAAACACTGCTGGGGATCAAACTTGGGACATCAAACTTGAGAATCCAACATCTTACCCACCTGTACCACCTCCCAGGCTGCAAGTGTAAGTGATGTTGTCAGAGCATTGCTTAGTTCTGACTGATGGTGGTGCCGAGAAGTGAGCCTGGGACCCTGGAGTCTCAGACATAGGAATTTTTTTTTATTCCCTATTGTTGCCCTTGTTGTTTTATTATTGTAGTTATTGTTGTTGTTGTTGTTATTGATGTCATTGTTGGATAGGACAGAGAGAAATGGAGAGAGGGGAAGACAGAGAGGGGAGAGAAAAATAGACACCTGCAGACCTGCTTCACCGCCTGTGAAGTGACCCCTGCAGGTGGGGAGCCGGGGGCTGTAAGCCGGATCCTTATGCCGGTCCTTGCGCTTTGCGCATCCTTATGCCAGTCCTTGCGCTTTGCGCCGCCTGCGCTTAACCCGCTGCGCTACTGCCCAGCTCCCAAGAATGTTCTTTATAGCCACTATGTATCTCCCCAGTCCCAGGCTTTTAATTTATTTCTTTTTATGACAGAGAGGAAAGGAAAAGACCAGAACACCAACCAGCTCTGGCATACACGGTGACCAAACCTGTGTCTGGGGCTTTGGGTTTAAAAGTCCCATGTTCTATCACCAACTCATTTCCCCCAGCAATAAAATATTTTTTAAAGACCAAGTTTTATTAAACCAATGTATTTATTTTATTTTATTATAGAATAGGACAGAGAGAAATTGAGAGAGGAGGGGAAGATAGTGAGGGGGAGAGAAAGACACCTGCAGACCTGCTTCACCATTTGTGAAGCACCACCCCCCACCCCACCCCTCACCCCCCAACCCCCGGCAGGTGGGGAATTGGGAGCTTGAACTGGGATCCTTGAGCCTGTCTTTACGCTTTGTGCTATGTGCCCTTAACCCGGTGCCTGCACTACGAATCCACTGTTCCTGGAGGCCATTTTGTTGCCGTTGTTGTAGTTATTATAGCTGTTGTTGTTGAGTAGGACAGAGAGAAATCGAGAGAGGAGGGCAAGACAGAGGAGGAGAGAAAGACACCTGCAGACCTGCTTTACTGCTTGTACAGTGACTCCTCTGCAGGTGGGGAGCTTGGGTCTGGAACCGGGATCCTTACACTGAACGGGCGGGGGTCCTTACACCGAACCGGGATCCTTACGCCGGTCCTTGTGCTTTGCACCATGTGAGCTTAACCCACTGCGCTATCGCCCAGCCCCCAAACCAATGGATTTTAACCTTCTTTTTTCTCTTAAGCAACAGAACCTCTTTTTTTTTTCCAAACAGATAAAGATGAAATAAAAATGAAGTTCTGCTTAGAGAGAAGCCAGACTCCACACCTCCATTCTTTCTCTCTCATTCTCAGCCCTCCCCATAGCAGCTTAATGAAAAAAATCACTGAACCAAACTAGCTCTAAAGAATCTTGCACTTTGTCTTCCTCTAGTTATGTTGGGTTTACATTAGCCATTAGCTTATATATCCTGTCTCAGAAACAGAGAGACTACGTTATTAATCATCTCCGCAGTCTGTGGAGAATTTGTTTGAAAGATTGCAGAAACATGGGTTGCTGTTAGAGATGCATTTCAGTGTTTGTCTCTGCTGAGTGTTTATTAATAATCTTGCTAATCCCCACTCTAGTTCCCAGATCTAGCTAACTCTTGTCAAATGTCCTTGGGGGCATTTTAAATTCTCCCTGATTTCTTGGAGCCAGATACTTCCTTCTGGCTGGATACCTCTCTGATACTTATATTCATGACTATTTCATATTTAATCTCCCTGATTACATTTCCATGTGATGGCCCTGGTGCTTGGCTGCACTTCTTGTGGAAGACATGCAGGAAGGCCACCATAAGGGCTTGAGTTTGCAGGCATGGTGCCAAAGATCTTTGTTCTTGCTTCTAAGACAGAACTCAAGTGACAGGGGAGGTGCTGAATGGCAGACTTTGCACAGGACCTCTCAACCTAGGGCTTTGCGCTCTAGCTCATGACCCAAAGGGAGAGGCAGTTTCACTCAGGAATCAAATGCCACATGATCTCAAAGACCACATGTGGATCCCTGTGACCAGAGTTGCTCAACAACTTCCAAACATCCCCCCTGACCGCCCTTCCCTTCTTGCTGCCCTCCCTCCAGTGTTAACTCGCAGCCCAGTCCTGCCAGCTCCAGGGAAGCCCTGATGAACTCAGCTAGGAGAGAAAAGACAGCGCTAAATGCCTGGGAGCCCCTATCTTTAAAGTCCACTGTAGGGAGAGGATAGTGAGCCTTAGTACACTGGGGGAGTGGGTGGGGAGACAGTGTCACAGAGGAGATGCATGGCTGCAAGGCTGTGGATTTAGAAGTAACTGTGTAAAAACATTCATGGAAGCACAGGGCCCTGTGAGAAGACAAAGGGTTGAGGGAGGAGATGAAACCATCAAAGGGGCAAAAAAAAGCAGAGGAGCACCTTATCCTGAAAACCTGGGGAGCAAACCATTGCCAAATGCGTGTCGTGTGTGACACGTGACCTGTGGCGAATGCTCCAGAAAGTAAAGAAATGTGACAGGGGAATCAGGATGTGCCAGTGCTTTCCTGGCCGGGCCCCACAGGCTCAAGCAGGAGACAGGCCCTTTGAGGAGCACCCTCCTCCTTTAGAAGGCTTTGTTGATTCCTTCCTGCCCCCACTGTCAGGACTTGCCTCCTCTTCAGTTAACACCCTTGAGTTTGGCACGAAACAGCCACTAGAGTCCTGCTTCTTCAAGGCTGTGGGAGGTGGGTGCTGTCCATAAGGAGCTCAAAGAGGAGCAGAGCCTGGGAGGCAGGAGATGAAGGACTAGGGAGGCTGGTGGTGTGGGAAGCTGTGCGAAATGCAGACGCTGCAGCGCTGACCTTTCCTGAGCAGAGCCTCCTGCTCCCTCGTCCTTCTTCCTCACCACAGCTGTGGTGTGGGGGTGAGAGCAGGAGTGGAGGGAGACCCAGGTTCTGCCCCCAGGAACTCACAGATAACTGTGGCAACACAACACAGGAGAGTCACATGCTCTAGAAGGCCTTGATTTTCCTCCCAAACATCCTAGATTCTTTTTTTTAAATTTTTTTTTAATTATCTTTATTTATTAATTGAATAGAGACAGTCAGAAATCGAGAGGGAAGGGAGAGATAGAGAAGGTGAGAGACAGAGAGACACCTGCAGCACTGCTTCACCACTTGTGAAGCTTTCCCCCTGCAGTGGGGACTGGGGCTTGAACCTGGGTCCTTGCACATTATAACATGTGCGCTCAACCAGTTGCGCCACCACCTGGTCCCACCCTAGATTCTTTTCTTTCCTCTTATTGACAAGTGAATGTTCTTTTAAAAAAATATTTATTATTTTTATTTGCTAGGACAGAGAGAAATGGAGGAGAGGGGAGATAAAGAGAGAGATTGACCTCTAGCACTGTTTCATCACTAGTGAAGCTTCCTCTCACTGCAGGTAGGGACTGGGGGCTTGATCCTGGGTCCTTGTGCATAGTAATATACATGCTTAACCAGCTGTGCCACCACCCAGTCCATGCCAAGTGAATTCTCAAACCCCTGCCTCATTCTAAAGAGGATAGAAGCTACCTTGACAGTTCTGTGTCCTCACCTTGCTGGGTCACCAGCGGCCACTCAGACTCCTGGGCCTGACACTGGGGGTCAATCCTACAGTGTTCAACCAGCCTTCCACTGTGCTCTGCACCCCCTGCTGTAATCCTTTGACCTTCTGCTCCTTGCTCAGTGAGCTTAGGCAGACAACTAGGATGGCAGCTCCCATGGTCTCTCCGGGAGTATGCAAATGACAAATGACTCCTGCATCTTCTGGCTGATGCAGGGAGGGTGGCCCAAGCGCCTATTTCTTGTGGCAAGGAGTTGGTGTTTGGGAGGAAAGAGTGATGCTAGGTTAGGACTGTAGGCAACACAGTTGCCAGTCCAATGAGAGGAGGGCAGTGAGGAGGACAGACCCCGGACAATACACAGGACACATGCTTTCTGGCCTCCCTCGTCATCTTTAGCTTCAGGTCCCGTGTTTTTCATTCCGGCCAGTGCTGGGCTACCTAGCTACCAGCTGATTTAGCGTTATTTGTCTTCTCACCTTCCATACCCAGCCAATCTCTCTGGTTCTCCAAGGAGACACTCTTTAGGACATTCTACCTGTGAAGTGGAAAGTCTTCCGTAGAATGCTCTTTTGTCCAGTGGCTGCAGCCTTGAGGTCTGGTGGCCTGATTTGGCCAGTCAGTCTTCTGGATCCTGGGAGGGGGCCTGCTCAGGGTTAGATCAAACAGCAGAAGAAGCACTCAGACTCTTAACTTAATCCAGACTCAAACTCAGAAAATAAAGAGACCTTTCCAAACAAGTACACAGGAAGGGCCCGAGGAGCAGATGAACTGGTAGGGAAATTTTGAGGTGGTCCTGTGGGTTTAGTGAACTCTGGTAGATGTTCTAGAGGAGGCCAAGCCACATGGAACTTTGAAAATAGGCACATAATGTGTAAAATCCTTGGCTCTTCCACCTCCTCCAGGTCTTTGTCCCTTGGTGGGTGGGTCTTCCCCTCCCTCCCTGAATTCTTCACCTGCTACTCCCAGAATCCTGGAGGATATGTGAGAAGGCCAACTTCATGGGGAGGTGGGGGATGGAGGGAGGAGAAGCCCTTGTGTTTGCTTCTTTTTTATGTATACTTTCTTTTTTTTCAATATTTATTTACTCCCTTTTGTTGCCCTTGTTGGTTTATTGTTGTAGTTATTTTTGATGTCATCTTTGTTGGATAGGACAGAGAGAAATGGAGAGAGGAGGGGAAGACAGAGCAGGGGAGAGAAAGATAGACACCTGCAGACCTGCTTCACCGCTTGTGAAGCGACTCCCCTGCAGGTGGGGAGCCAGGGACTCGAACCGGGATCCTTACGCCAGTCCTTGTGCTTCGCGCCACGTGCGCTTGACCCACTGCGCCACCGCCCAACTCCCTTGTGTTTGCTTCTTAACAACTCCCTGTCTCTCTGCTTTATTCTCCCCCCTCCCCCAGGACCCAGCCGCCACCTCCATCTCAGACGGGGACTGTGATGCCCGGGAGGGTGAGTCAGTAGCCATGAATTACAAACCATCCCCGCTCCAAGTAAAGCTGGGTGAGTGTGTCTGGGGGGTGAGGGAGATGTGGGAAGTGGACAAGGTACTCCAGGCTGTGTCTGCAATGAAGTGCCACAGATAAATCAACTTGGGCTCAAAGACTCCAGGATTCAAGCCACCAAGGCATTACCACTGCCAGGCACCTTCCCTCCTGCAAGGCCAGGAGGGAAGTTATAGTTCCCTATAGGGCCCTGAAATCTTCTAGGAGGCATCTCCAAGGCCAAGGCAGCTTCAAGTCTTCTAGGAAATAACTGTAGGGCTAAAAGAGACCCCAAGGAGATAGTGGGAAGTTCCATCAAATACTGGGCCAGGCACAGGGGAAGCACATCCACCAGCCTTGCAGGTGGATGGATGTACAGGAAAGTCTGGATGCCGACCCAGAACACAGAAGCCGAGTTCCTCTCCCCATCCCTTCCCCAGCCCCTCTGGAGTTCTCAGGGCTTGGTTGGCTCCTGTCTGGGGGAACATTCCCTTAGTTTCTTAGTAAATCCAAGTATTTCCCTCCATTTTCGGAATCACCTTTCCTGTGAGGCTTCGCTCACGTCCACTCCAAGGTCAGTTTATGCTGCGGCCTGCTCCTCTGAATTCACCCGGCCCTGACCTTTCCCATAGCTCCTGCTTCTCGCCTCATCCTACACCAAACACTGCCTCACTCACCCAAGGCTACTGTATAAACCAGACTACTTCTAAAACTTGGATTTTGGAAAGAGAGATTATATCACAAGAGTTTTTGTTTGTTTGTTTTTTGCTGCTGGGGAGAAATCTAAAGACAAATATTTTAACAAATACAAGTTCTTTGCTCCAAGCCATCATATTTTACTTCCTAGAGAAAGTTTTAGTTCGGGCCAGGTGGTGGTGCATCTGGTTTAGTGCACACACATTACAGTGCACAAAGGACCCAGGTTCAAGACCCTGGTCCCCGCCCACCAGGGGTAAAGCTTTATGAGTGGTGAAGCAGGGCTGCAGATGTCTCAGTGTCTCTCTGTCTCTCTATCTCCCCCTCCCATCTCAATTTCTCTGTCTCTAATAAATAAATATTAAAGAGAAAGTTTTAGTTTTCCTGTCTTATATTTTAGCGTAAGTGGTATCATGCTGTACACACCTTTTCTGAAACTTTTTATTTTTTTTTCAGCCAAATGTCTTAGAGCCCCTTCTAAGGTCTCTGTGTAGAGAATGAGTTCAGTCTCCTAAATGGTAGCATAGTAGTGCACATGGTGTGATCGTCGAGCTGGTTTTGCCAGCTCTTTGATTACACTTTTTTCACTACTTCAGCCAACTCAGAGTGCTTTTCAAATAACTTTTTTTTTCTATTTTACTCCTTATAACATTACCATCACAATTCCTCATGAAAACTCTAAACCTTGCCTTTCGCTCTAAGAAAAACCACCACCAGGCACTTTAAGGCAAATTGCACCCCCTAGAGGCTTGGAGTGGTAATGACAGCTGCTAGAAAGGCTTTTTTTTTTTTTTTTTTTAATGGAGTCAGATGAACAAGGACAAAGAAGGGGGGGGGATGAAAGACTCAGAGACATGATGGAGAAGGAACATTCACAGTTGCTGGAAACACCCTTCTCATGCTGCCTTTCTGGAGTAAATGGTGATTTTGTGAGAACTTTCCCCTCCCATTTCTCTCCACTAACAGTTGCTTTTCCTACATTGGGCCTTACTGGAGATGAGCAGGAAAGGACAGACTCACTCCTTCCAGGACCCAGGCAGCTACTGGCTATTGGCTATAGTACCACATACACTGGTGCGAGACCTATAAACACGGCTGACTCTGGAACCTGGAAGAACTCAAGAGACTGGCAGAAGAGTCAGAAGTTAAACCAGAAGGTTTCCCAACCTCCCATCCCCGCCCTGCAAACCTCATACCGCTTCCTCACTCTCCACAACCTTTGCTGACTCCTTTTCCTTCTACATTAATCCCAAACTCCTTTGGCATTCAAGGCCTTCCTACTCTGAGTTTGTAATTAAAAAAAAACCCTCAGCCCCTTAACACAAAACCTGAGGTACCACAGGGGTTTGCTGAAGAAATATGTGTATCCTACTTCCCAGCGTGATCTCCCTCCATCCCTTCCAGATCCACACTGACTATGCTCGCCGCTAAATGCACTCGTTGCCCCTCCCTTGAATGCCCTCCCCTCTCCGGCTCAGTGTGTCATCTGCAGGGAACCCTCTGTGCTTCCGTTCCACCTCTCACTCCAGCCTTTCTCTAGTCTTAAGCATATATGAACTGTCCCACATGGGAGAGTAGCTCCTAGAAGACACAGTCAACCTTGTCCTTTGCTTCCGTAACTCTCCCCCTTGGGTTGCACTTAGCCAGGTTGCACCTCCACTGAGTATCAGGGCCTGGAGCTGGGAACCTTGCCTCAACTTCTCGAGAAGCAAGAATGGAAACCCAGCCTAGGAGCAGTGAAGCAGGGTGGCCCTAGAGGCAGGACATAGCTTCCTTCCCATGTTCCCTTGCAGAGAAGCAGCGGGAACTAGCCCGGAAGGGCTCGCTGAAGAATGGCAGCATGGGTAGCCCCGTCAACCAGCAACCCAAGAAGAACAATGTGATGGCCCGGACAAGGTAGAGGGCCCCCTGCCCCATGTGGACCCTGTCAACCACATTATAAAATAAATAAAATAAAGTAGCCTATTTCTACTCGTGTGAGCCTCCCCTGACTCCCAGCTCTTCAGGCCCAGTTCCTCTCTGAAAGGAGAGAGCTTCAACAGGACTGGCATGGGGGGAGGAGGGGAGGACATGGTGGGGTGGGTGGCCCAGCCCAGTTCCTTCCAGGCTTGTGTGCTCCACTTGCCAATCCAGTCCCCAAAATTCTCCACCCAGGCTTGTCGTCCCCAATAAAGGCTACTCCTCGCTTGACCAGAGCCCAGACGAGAAGCCACTGGTAGCACTTGACACGGACAGGTGTGTATGGGGACATTGGGACAGCCAGAGAGGTCACAAGATTCTATGTGGACACACAAGTAGACTGTACAGGCCAGACTTCTCTGCCATATGGTCAGAATAGGTGTGTTTCTCAGACAACTGCAGAATTACCAAGAGTGAACACCCTCCCCCCTGGGCAGGAAAATTTTCACTTCGAGGTGGGGGAGAACAGACAGAGAGAGGAAAAGGAGACTGGTACAGTTGGCCACTGTTCTGGGACAACTGCTGCAACACACACACACACACACACACACACACACACACACACCATCCCCCAGAATGGATTCTCAGTGTGGTCTCTAGACAGTTGGATGCAATAGGCACCCTCCTCTCACCCCATCTACTGCTGGAAAAACACCAGGCTAGACCTGGGCTTTAGGAAAACCTAACAGGCCAGGGTGATTTGAACCTAGAAAAAAGGAGGGTGAGGGGAAAAGTAGAGAGAGTAGAAGGTCTATTTAGGGAGGTTAAGGATGGTAATTGATTCGGAAGGGTGGGGCTAGGGAACAGGTCTTAAAACTGCATCTGCACAGCAGCAGGGTTTGGTGGTGGTGGTAATAGTAGTAGTAGGACTAGTAGCGGGATTGTGGTTTATGTAGAAGAGTGAGCTGTTGCCCGGTTTGGGGGAAGACAGGTACAGGAAGCTGCAGCTGTCTGTGCCATTTCTTTCTTTTTTTTAATTTTTATTTTAAAAAAGAGACATTAACAAAACCATAGGATAAGAGGGGTACAACTCCACACAATTCCCACCACCAGAACTCTGTACCCCATCCCCTCCCCAATAGCTTTCCTATTCTTTAACCCTCTGGGAGTATGGACCCAGGGTCATTGTGGGATGCAGAAGGTGGAAGGTCTGGTTTCTGTAATTGCTTCCCCACTGAACATGGGCATTGACTGGTCGATCCATACTCCCAGCCTGTCTCTCTCTTCCCCTAGTGGGGAAGGGCTCTGGGGAAGCGGAGCTCCAGGACACATTGGTGGGGTTGTCTGTCTAGGGAAGTCTGGTTGGCATCATGCTAGCATCTGGAACCTGGTGGTTGAAAAGAGAGTTAGCATACAAAGCCAAACATATTGTTGACCAATCATGGACCTAAAGGCTGGAATAGTGCAGATGAAATGTTGGGAGGGTGTCTGTGTCATTTCTAAGAATCACTTCCTCTCTGTCTTCTCTCCTCCACCGCCAGTGATGATGACTTTGACATGTCCAGATATTCCTCCTCTGGCTACTCCTCTGCTGAGGTGAGGCCCCACCCCTTCCTACCCTAGACACACCCCAGTGGGTCAGGACCATTTCCACCTAAGAGAAGGAGTTAGGAGCCTTCTGCCAAAGCAAATCCTGAGAGGAGCAATGGGCAAAGCTTGGAGGGGGGAGGGGTGAAGAGTCTGAAAAAGGGGGCCAGGCAGTGAGTGGTGCACCTGATAGGGGTGCATGTGACAATGTGTAAGAACCTGGCTTCAAATCCCCAGTCCCCACCTGCAGCACAGGAAGCTTTATGAGTGCTGGAGCAATGCTGCAAGTGTCTCTCTTCTCTCTCACCATCTCCCTCTTCCCTACTGATTTCTCTGTCTCTACCCAATAAATAAATGAGATATTTTTTAAAAGAGTCTGAAAAAAGGCTAAGCAGTTAGATATCCATCTTCAGAGCCCAGAGCCCAGGGTTGGGGCCGACGGAAAGTGAAATACATTATCTGGGAGGCGGTGTAGTGAATAAAGCCGTGGACTCCCAGGCATGAGGCCCTGAGTTGAATTCCCTCCCTGCACCCCCCAACCACACACCCACATATACAGCATGTGCCAGAGTGGTACCCTGCTTCTTGCTCCTCTTCCTCTTTTTTTCATAAATAAATTTTTGTAAATAAAATGCAAGGACCACTGATGGGAATGGGCCTGAAATAGGAGCAGGGCCCAACAGAGGCAGAACCTTAGAAGAGGTGGAGTAGAGATAGTATAAAGGTTATAGTAACAGACTCTCTTATCTGAAGCCCCCAAGTTCCCTGGTTTAAGCCTCAGTGCCACCATAAACTAGAGCTGAGCTGTATAAAACAGAAAAGGTGTGGAGGCGGGGGGCGCCCTATGGCAGGGTAGGACCTCCCAAGGATGGACCCTAAGGCTGGCAGGCCAGAACTGAGGCTGGAAGCCAGACAGGAAAGAAGCCTGGAGCTTGGAGAGCCCTGGGATGGGATGAGATGGGACAGCGCAAGAATGGCCATGGGATGCCTGCCTGGCTCTGAGCCTCACCCCCGCCCCTTTGTCTACAGCAGATCAATCAAGATTTGAACATCCAGCTGCTGAAGGACGGCTACCGGTTAGACGAGATCCCTGACGACGAGGACCTGGACCTCATCCCCCCCAAGTCTGTGAACCCCACCTGCATGTGCTGCCAGGCCACATCCTCCACCGCCTGCCATATTCAGTAGCGGGTGGGGCCGCTGCGGGCATCGGGGCAGGGCCGCTGTGGGCCAGGTTGGCCAGGGCAGGGGCCGACCCCTCCCCAGCTCCTCCGCCTGCCCCCCGGCCCCACACCCCTACAGCCGCCAACCTTGTAACAGTCATTGCTTCCTCCTATGGTAGGACGTGTACCTCTGTGTGTTCATGGAGCCGGAGAAACCAGAACCGGGTCTCTTTCCACCCCAGGGGCTGAGGAAGGATGGGAGCTGTTGGTTCAGTTACTTGGGGGCCCTTGCCCGACACCCAGTGACCAGGCCCCAGCCCCTTCCCCAAACTGCACGACCAGTGGGGAAGTGGGGGCACTGGACTGCAGGGAGGCCAACAGGAGTCTAGCCAGAGGCTCGACCCCAGCCAGCAAAGCCATGAACCTCCCCTCACCCCACCCTGCCCGCAACCCCTCTGACTAGGAAAGGGAGACCACAAGCAAGGAGAAAGGCAGCAGGACGGTGGGAAACGAGCCCTGCACCTGGGACGCGCCCCCTGCCGGCCCATGCCCCCATTTGCATTTTTCCCCCTCAGCTCCAGATGGGAAGCCTGGCCAAGTTCCCCAGCTGGGTGGATATTAGCAGTCCTCTTTGTCTTTTTCACCCTCTTCCTTGCTCTGGGTTTATGGGGAAGGTGAGGTGGGCCTTAGAGACTGGTCTGAGTTTGGGGGTGTTGTCATCTGTCCTCATCAGCCCCCAGTGCACCTGCCCCCCTGCCACCCTCTGCAGTCCCCTCCAGTCCCTTAGTCTTTGTCCCAGGCTGTAAGCTGGAGGTAAAGCTGGCCTCGAGTGCCCCACCCCACCTCACTCTAGCCCACGCTCCCCAGGCTGCCTCCCAGCAAGGCTCTTCAAGGAAACGAGCTTAGAATACAGTGGCCACAGGCATGTCGTGGCAGAGTTGGGCAGACTGTACCTGCGGCTGGCAGGGTACGAGTACCTGTGTGCCCTGGGTGTGTCTCCCAATGTCTGTCGCTGTCAGAGATGTGTCCACAATGCGGGCACATCTGTGTTGTGGCTGTGTTGCCTGCTGACACTGAGAGGCAGCTCAACCCCACAATGGACTGAGAGCCCTGGGCTGTGAGCCAGAGCCTCGGTTCTAATCCGAGCTCTGGCCTCTCCTTGGAATCTTTAACGAGCCACTTGTGCTCTCCAGACTCCAGTCTCCTTAACCTTAAAAAGAGCAGCAGCTGACACCATTTTTAAGGCTGTTTCCAGCTTAAAGGAATATCTTCATAGGAATTTCTGTGGTGGTGTAAGGGGAGGCCTCTGTATGTCTGAGTATAACTGGGGGGGGGGGGGAGTCTCCCTAGGGTGAATAGCTGTGTGGAAAGGAGAGGGGTAGGTCGCAGTGGGGCTTTTGTCTGTGTGAGTATGTACAGATATATTTGGCAATGGTGAGCACGTTATTGATAGACTATGTATCAATAGTTTCATGGGGTGTCTGTGAGTCACGATGCGTGTACCACTGCTTCTGCTGGAGTGGGGGGGTGTACCACAAAAGTTAGGGGTAAAAGTTAAAAGAGGGTGCAACAAAACCCCCCTTGAGGCTGAGCAATATAGACCTGCCCACAAGTGAAGAAAAACAGAAGCACAGAGAGCTCAGGCTGCTTGGGACCACGCTCCACAGACCCATGCCCAGGCCCAGGGGGTGCACCCCCATGCCTCCACATTGGCCCACGCCACACGCGCTGCTCCATCCACTCATGCAAACCACTCCTGTGCTGCCCACCTGCAGAGGACACAGCCACAGCCCACTCCCTGGATGTCTGTCCCGTCAGGTGGGTGCTGGAAAGAGAAGGGTAGCGACAGAGGAAACAACGCCGCTGACCTGAGAGAGGTGTAGCCCTCTCCCTGCGCCTCACTAGGGTCTGCCAACTCCAGAGTGTTGGGGTGCAGCTCTCCATCCTCAAGTCCTCTACCCACCCCTACTGCCTTGAGTGCAGGGAGCCTGAGTAGATAGCCCACTGGGAGCCAAGGACAGAGGAGGTAACATTGGGGTCCATGAGGCCCATTGCGAGCCTGTCTCTCCCACCTGCTTTGCATCACCACCCCTGCGCTCCAGAGCCAAGCTGCTCTCCAGTAAAACCACCGTGGGCTCCAAGATTCACCCTCTGAGAACACAGGAAGCTCCACTCTTCCAAGCAGGGCTCCTTTAGACAGCTACCTTTGCTGCCGCTGTGTGACTCTGGCCCCACCCCTCAACCTCTTTGTCCCTGAGGAACCAGGGACAAGCCCCATCCCCGCCAGATAAACCTAGTGTTCTGGCAGGCAAGGACTTCAAGTGAAGCAGTGTAAATATTTGTGGAGAGAGGGGGGAGGTGGGCAGCTAGCACTTTCTGGGCCTAGGGAGAGTGTGTGGCTCCCTCTCCCCTGTCTGGGAGGTTGGAGGGGAAGAATCAGGCCTTAGCTTGCCCCCCACACACACACCCCTGCCGCCATCCTTCCCCTTGTAGATACTGCCTTAACACTCCCCCTCGCCCCCCCCCCCCCCCCCCCGCCCCAGCGCTGGCTGCCACCCAGCCAGGTTTCTCCGCGCTCACTAATTTATTTCCAGAAAGGTGTGTGGAAGACATGAGCCGTGTATAATATTTTTTTTTAACATTCCCATTGCAGTATTGACCATCGTCCTTGGTTGTGTATCGTGTAACACAAATAATGATATTAAAAGCATCAAACAAGCCAGCCTCAGTTCCCTACCTGGGTGCGTCAGGGGCTGGGAGAGAGCTGGTCCTCTGAATGATCACTCCACTCTGTCTCCATTCATGGGTCCCCAGGCCAGGCCTGCTGCGTGACCCCGCGCAAGCCACTCAGCACCTTCATTACTCTTCATCCAAAGGAGGCACATGGTCTAGAAGACGTCCAGGGACCCCCCAGATGCTTGGAAACTGGACTTTTTTTTTAGAAGCTTGAGGCAGGAAGCCAAGGGTAGGCAGGGAATTGGGCCTCCTCTCTGAGCCAAGTGATATCACAATGGGCAGCGCCCATCCTGAAGGGGGAGGCGGGGTGTGGTGGAGTGGGGGGACTGTGGGGGAGGCCAGTTGAGACATCCTCCACAAAAGGGAATCACAGCAGCTAGGGGGTGTGGGCTATCTGGGCGAGGGGGTGCTCACTGATGTCTTACAGGAGCCCTTGGTAGACAGGACCCACAACAGCATCCTCTAGACTCCACTATGTTCCTCTTTTCTCGTAAGACTAAAACCCCCGTCAGCACCTACACTGATTCCTACAGAGCTCCTACCTCCATCAAGGAGGTCTACAAGGACCCACCTCTATATGCCTGGGAAGCCAACAAATTTGTCACCCCGGTAAGTGGAGACTGTGGGTTGGGAGCCAGATCAGTGCATGCCCACACATGTCTGGATGGCTGGCAGTCCACATTTCTCATTGTGTGTTTGTGTAATGAGTTATAGATGTGTGTGTGTGTGTGTGTGTGTGTGTGTGTGTGTGTGTGTGGTGTATTCATTTGCCTAGACAATTTATACAGGTGTGTCAAACCCTTCAAGATCTGGCCCTTGTGGTTGCCTTCTACTTTATTCAGGATAACAGATGGGAAGAAATAGATAATAGTCAATTAATAAACAAGAATTGTCTAAATTGTCCAAAAGGCTATTAAGGAAAGAAGCAGGGTAATGAAAATCAAAAGCAACCAGGGAGGACCACTTAACTAGAGAGGTTATAAATTGAGAAGCCATAGAAGGACCCCCGTCCCCGTCTCTGTCAAGGTGACATGAAAGATGATGACTAGATCAGCAGATCTTGGTGACTATCCAGATATAAAGCTGCTGTGTTGCTGGTCTAGCAGTGAGCACTGCTGCCTTCCTGGGGACAGAGATTAGCAAAACTCCTGGGTTTGGGGCTCTTGACAGCCGAAGGAATCAGAGTACCAACTGAAATTAGTAATTGCAGACTTGGAGTTCACTTGGGGACAAAAATATGTAAGGTCTTCCAGGAAAAGCTGTCTGGTGGGTAGCTGGGTAACATCATCTGAAGCAGAGTACATTTGGACTATAGATAATAAAGATAGAGATGACAACTGAAGTCCTAGGGAGTGGGATTGCCAAGAAAGAGTCATTTGGCCAAGGACAGGACTTTAGAGATGATCAGTAATTAAGGAATAGGTAAAATAGGAAGAGTCCTAAAAGGAGACTGAAAGGAAAATCAAAGCAAAGACAGCATTATTAGACAAAGGTCAGTGTCAAATACCAGCACAGAACAGGCAGCTGGAGTCAGTGGGGAGCAGTGAACAGTGAGCTAGCCATGGGATAGACAGGGAAGGGAGGAGGAGGAGGTAGCTTAGAGCTCATGGCATGCATGTGTGAGGCTTTGGGTTTGATTCCTAGCACCACACACACCCAAAGGAAAGGCTTGGGCTTCTGGCAGTGTTGTGTCTAGAATACTCTAAAAGGCCCTCCTACTTTAAAATAACTAGACCCTGTGTAAAAATTTATTTTTGTTCTGGACTCTTGAAAGTGAAGGGTAAGTATGCTTAGAAGACAGGACTGTTATGAAGGTAAATGCCAACCACTGCAAGAAGGAGTTCAATCTTTACTTAGGCTGGTTGAAAGGTGAAGAACTGAATCTGTAAATTCCAAACCAGAAAGTTCAGTGATCTCTGTCTGACTCTCTGTGTCTCAACACACACACACACACACACACACACACACACACACACACACACACGCACACTGAATGTACATGTTTGGTGGGAAAATATCTAACATCCATTTTCAGGTACCCTTTAGAGTAAGATCAAATCTCAGCTCACAGTAAGATTTACAAGGAAACAAACCATCATCTAACAGTCTACAAAAATAGTAAACAACAGACTCAAACCTCCAAGTATTTTGGATGTCGGAAATAATGGTTAATATAGAACAGTGATTTTGAATTTTAAATAAAATGAATCATCAAAATGTTCAAACAGGGTTATATTTTTAAAAGACAAATGTAAAAATAATAACTGAACTGAAATTTGAGAAATTAAAAATAT
The DNA here is from genome assembly GCF_950295315.1 of Erinaceus europaeus. Lineage (NCBI taxonomy): Eukaryota > Metazoa > Chordata > Mammalia > Eulipotyphla > Erinaceidae > Erinaceus > Erinaceus europaeus. The sequence goes on from NC_080171.1 coordinate 18,891,394, forward strand.
GTTAAAACCAAAAAAAATCAGTAAATAAAATTAGATAGTTTAACTATTGGCTGCAGAGAGAAGTTTTTTAGTTTTTTTTTTTTTTTTTTAGAAATTAGTTTTGCCTTCCTTTCAAGAACCAAAGAGGGCCAGCAGGTAGCTAACCCAGTACAGTAACAGCACCATGTGTGCCTGCCAGGATTTGAACCCCAGGTCACCACATGGGAGCACCTGCATGGGGAAACCTCATGAGCGGCAGAGAAGTTCAACAGTATCTCTCCTCTCCTTCTCTCCCCCCCCACTCTCTCCCTCTGTGTCTCTGTTCTTACCCTCTACCTAAAGGAGAGGAAAGAAAATTAAATGATGGCCAGGAGTGATGGTTCTGTAGGCAAACTCCAGTGATAGCTCTGGTGGCAAGAGGGGGGGGGGGAAGATGTATAAGCAAACCAAAACAAATGTTTATGGTCATTAGAACTATAATAGGGCGGGGGTAGATAGCATAATAGTTATACAAAGGGGCTCACGCATGAGGCTCCAAAGTCCCAGCTTCAATTTCAGTCCCCTTCAACACCATAAGCCACAGCTGATCAGTGCTCTGGTAAAAAATAATTAATTGATTTAAAAGGTCTTTTTAATTCTTTTTATTATTATCTTTATTTATGTGATAGAGATAGCCAGAAGTTAAGAGGAAGGGGGAGACAGGGAGAGACAGAGAGATACCTGTAGCACTACTTCACCACTTGTGAAACTTTCCCCCTGCAGGGGGGCTCAGGGGCTTGAACCCAGGACCTTGAGCATTGTAGCATGTGTGCTCAACCAGGTGCATCACCACCAGACCCCCTAATAAAGGGACTTTTAAAGGATATACTTTGAAAGAATGAAAACAACCACAGAAGATCTGAATTGCAAGAAGGAATAGTGAGGTGAGAATTTCCTAAGTATGGGATGAATTTAAGCAATGTCTAGAAAACAATTAAAATTTCTATAAACTGTAAAGAAAGAACCAGAGGCAGTGAAATAGCTCACCTGGATAGTACACTGCTTTGCCATGTGCAGGACCCAGGTTCAGAACTGGCCCTCACTGCACTGAAGAAAGCCTCGGTCTCTGTCTCTCCCCAAACCCTAAAAAGCAGAGGTAGGGAGGGAACACCAAAATATTGTTTATTTATGAGAAAGAGAAAGAACCAGACATCACCCTGGTACATGTGCTGCCAGGGATTGAACTTGGAACCTAATGCTTGAGAGTCTAATGCTTTATCCACTGTGCCACCTCCCCGACCACAACACTCAAATATTGGAAAGCAATATCTTATAAGTTGCAAGGAAATGGTTAAGTCATTACAATATCCACATTTTAGAAAGGTCATAAAATATTACCGTTTTATCCTGTCAACTAGCTGAATTAGACATCTCAGAATCTGTTTTTTAAGTAGCCACAAGAGAAACCTGCATGCAATTCAGAAAGCACAGACGGAGGAACAGTCACGTCTGCAGGCTGCAGGCTGATGGAGATGTCGCTGGCAGTCTTTGCACACTTGCTGATCTACTTGTTCACCCCGCCAGCAGCATCAGGCCACAGCTCCCACTGGGAGCTTAGTTCCAGCAATAGCCCTGGTAGCAGTAAATAAATATTTTAATATTTATTGTTCTAGAATCAAGAAATAATGGTAAGTAGAAATCCAATGATACCTACAAAACTATGGATAGTAGTATAAAACTTTGAATATTGGGGGTTAGGCTGTAGCACAGCGGGTTAAGTGCATATGGTCCAAAACCCGAGGACCGATGTAAGAATCCCAGTTCGAGCCCGCGGCTCCCCACCTGCAGGGAGGTCACTTCACAAGCGGTGAAGCAGGTCTGCAGGTGTCTATCTTTCTCTCCCCCTCTCTGTCTTCCGCTCCTCTCCATTTCTCTCTGTCCTATTCAGCAACAAAAACAATAACTGCAACAATAATAAAAACAAGGGCAACAAAAAAGGAAAATAAAATATTTTTTAAAAATCTGTGGATGGGAGTTGGGCTGTAGCACAGTGGGTTAAGTGCATGTGGCGCATAGCAAGGACCAGCATAAGGACCCTGGTTCAAGCCCCTGGCTCCACCTGTAGGGGAGTCACTTCACAAGCAGTGAAGCAGGTCTGCAGGTGTCTGTCTTTCTCTTCCCCTCTCTGTCTTCCCCTCCTCTCTCCATTTCTCTCTGTCCTATCCAACAATGACGACATCAATAATAACTATAACAATAAAACAAAGGCAACAAAAGGGAAAAAATATTTTTAAAACAACCTTTGGATATTTTTCAAAATATTACCTGTTAGAGTCACAGACATGAAAGTTCAATGCAATTCTAATTAAAATACCGAAAGGATTTTTTTTTTTTAATTTATTTCTTGGGGCCAGGTGGTGGCGCACCTGGTTAAGCGCACACACTACAGTGCACAAGGAACCGGATTCAAGCCCCTGGTCCCCACCTGCAGGGGAAAGCTTCACGAGTGGTGAAGCAGGGCTGCAGGTGTCTCTCTGTCTCTCTCCATCTCTATCATCCCTTCCCCTCAATTTCTCTCTGTCTCTATCTAACAAAAAATAAATAAAGTTAAAAAATTTATTTCTTTATTGGGGAATTAATGTTTTACATTCAACAGTAAATACAATAGTTTGTACGTGCATAACATTCCCCAGTTTCCCATTTAACAATACAACCCCCACTATGTCATTTATCATCCTTCATGGACCTGTATTCTCCCCACCCACCCACCCCAGAGTCTTTTACTTGGGTGCAATATGCCAATTCCATTTCAGGTTCTACTTGTGTTTTCTTTTCTGATCTTGTTTTTCAACTTCTGCCTGAGAGTGAGATCATCCCATATTCATCCTTCTGTAGGATTTTTTTCTTTATGATGAACTGCTTCAAGGATGTATAGAGAAGAGCAGAAGCCGGGGCTGAGCACACACATTACAGTGCACAAAGGCCCAGGTTCAAGCTCCCGGTCCCCACCTGCAGGGAAAAAGCTTTGCAAGTGGTGAAGCAGAGCTGCAGGTGTCTCTGTCTCTCTCCCACTCTGTCTCCCCCTTTCCTCTTCATTTCTGGCTGTCTCTATCAAATAATTTTTTTTTAAAGAAGAGTAGAAGTCCAAGAAATAGTTAAAACTGGGGCCAGGCAGTGGCGCACCTGGTTAAGCGCACATATAGGACTAAGTGCAAGGACCCATGCAAGGATCTGGGTCTGCGCCCCTGGCTCCCCACCTGCAGAGGGGATGCTTCACAAGTGGCAAAACAGGTCTACAGGTGCTTATCTTTCTCTCTCCCTGTTTCCCCCACCCCTCTCAATTTCTCCCTTTCCTATCCAATAAAAATGGGGAAGTGGCCGCCAGAAGCAGTGGCTTTGTAGTACTGGCACCAAGCCCCAGTGATCCTGGAAGCAAAAAGAAAAGAAAATTAAAACACACCTGAAGAAGGAAACTTGTCAGATATTAATATTTATCATAAGCTACAGGAATTCACACAGCATGGCAGTGATAAACAAATTGACCAATAAAATAAAAATGGAATCACATATGGAAATAATATACAATTGGCAGGGCTAAATAGCATAATGGTTATACAAAGAGACGCTCATGCCTGAGGCTCTGAAGTCCCAGGGTCAATCCCCCACACCACCATAAACCAGAGCTGAGCAGGGCTCTGTTAAAAAACAAAACCCTACCCTGCACACGTGAAGCCCAGAGTTTAAGTCCATAACCAAAAATATAAAGAAAAAAGGAGCTGGGAAAGTGGCATAATGGTTATACAAAAAACTTTCATGCCTGGGACACCAAAGATCCCAAGTTCAATCCACAGCATTACCATGTGCCAGAGTTGAGCAGCGCTTTGGTCTTTCTGTGTATCTCTATTTAATTTTTTAAAAAATTAGGAAAGGAGCTAAGAAGCATGGTGCCTTGCAGCTCAGTTTATTAGTGCCAAAAGAAGAAGAGTTCAGCCCATGACTGACTGGTCAAATTAAACAATAAGCCAAGTCCTGAGGGTCAGCCCATGGGGAGCTTTGTATTGGATGGTCAGCAGTGCATGGGAATCTAGCCTACAGGACCTATGAGTGGAATGGGCATGAACATGGGCCATGGCATTGCACATGACCATCATGGAAAGCAATTACAAAGAGAGGGGGTGGTCCAGGAGGTGGCACAATAGCTAAGGCACTAGACTTTCAGGCATGAGGTCCTGAGTTCAATCCCTGGCAGCACATGTACCAGAGTTATATCTGGTTCTTTCTCTCTCTCCTCCTATATTTCTCATTAATAAATAAATAAATTTATTTAAAAAAAAAAAAAAAGAGAGGGGGAGTCTGCAGAGCATGCCAGGAGAATACACATCTCAGGATGGTACTATGGGAATGAGGATGGCGTAGCCAAGTTACACTTCTCCCCAGATCACTTCACACCCTGCTCAAGACATGCACCCACAATGCATTCATATTTGCCAAGCCATGACGATGACAGAGGGCCCCCTCCCCACCCTGGAATGATTGTGTCAGCATAGAGTCCCACAGTGTTAAATTCTGTCGATCCCAATGTTGGTGGGCAGGTCATGGACACCCATGCCCAATAGTACAAGGGAACTCAAGGGGAAAAGAAACCACATAAAAATGAAATAAAAACAAACAGACCAAAATCTATTTTTAAGATTTACTGAACTTTGACCAGATGCTGACGTTTGCCAGGAGATTTCAGAGACAGCTGTGATTATTTTTTACCTTTTGTCATTTTTTTTTCCCCATCAAGCATCAGAGGACCAATGAGACAAGAACACAAGTGTGAGACAATGGGCTCGCTGAGAATATTCTGTCCATGCCACGATCCTCTGGGAAGAGACTCTGCGAGTCCTAACTACTGTAGTATAGACATAGAAACTAAGTTAAACTTGTACGTTTCTGTTGATCACTCTGTTGTGATGCCTCAAATGGCTGAGAAGAGAATATATATATACATATATATATAGCCTTGTTTCCCACACTATGTGTGTTGTTCCCAAAAGAATAACTGTTTTGGTTCATCAGTGAATTCACTATCCAGGAGAGACTGTGGAATATTTTAGGTCTGTTGGGCCAGTGAGAAAAGAAACACGCTGGAAACCATGGTGAACATTTAGTTGAACCTCATCCCTCCGATTCCGGCTTCAAGAATGTGTTTGCATTCATTTCTCCATAAATGTACCCTTTAGTTTCAAACAGATCTTTATAGTTTTGTCCTTCAGAAGCTAATTCTTCTTATTTTGGAGGACTTATTCAAAGAGCCGGCCATTGAAGACTTAAAGATAAAAACTGAAGCTTCTTCCAGGAGTTCCAAGCCTTGGCTGTGGACTAAACAATCTTCCGTTGGGCAGCTTTCCTCAACACAGAAAAGTTATGAATGGTCATGGCACCACAACTAGGATTTGATCAGAAACTCAAGACTTGGATAAAAAGGAGTAAGAGAATACTATAACAAACTTCTACAGAGTTCAGCCTATTAATTGTTTAATGTTAGATATTCTATGTGTTTATCTCAATTGAAAAAAATAAAATTTTTTAAAAATTACTTAAAAAGAAAGAAAAAGGGAGTTGGGCAGTAGCACAGTGGGTTAAGCGCACATGGTGCCAAGCGCAAGGGCTGGCTTAAGGATTCCGGTTCAAGCCTCTGGGTCCTCACCTGCAGGGGAGTAGCTTCACAAGCGGTGAAGCGACAGGTCTGCAGGTGTCTGTCTTTCTCTCCCCCTCTCTGTCTTCTCCTCCTCTCTCCATTTCTCTCTGTCCTATCTAACAACAATGACATCAATAACAATATCTACAACAATAAAACAAGGACAACAAAGAGGAAAAGAAATATTATTAAAAAAAAAAAAAGAAGAAGAAGAAGAAGATGAAGTGTGGGGACAAGTGGTGGTGCACCTGGTTAAGCCCACACATTGCAGTGTGCAAGGACCAGGGTTCAAGTGCCTGGTCCCCTGCAGAAGGAAAATTTCATGAGAGGTGAAGCAGGGCTGCAGGTATCTCTCCCCTCTCAAATTCTACCTCTATCCAATAATACATAAAAAGATTTAAAGATAATAATAAAAGAAAATGAAGATGCAAGCCACAAACTGAGAAAGGATATTTCCATTATTCAACTGATAAAGAGTATACAAAATATATAAAGACCTATAGTTGTCTGGATTAAATTGAACTCTCTCCTGGAAAAAACTCTGAAACTAGAGTAAATGGATATTATGCCATAAACATAGGAGTAATGAGAAAGCAGGGACAGTGGCAACAACACTTCAGAAGCTGAGAACTGTACTAGATGAAAAATAACTGACAGGAGTTGGGCGGTAGCGCGGTGGGTTAAGTGCACATGGCGCAAAGCGCAAGGACCAGTGTAAGTATCCAGGTTCGAGCCCCCAGCTCCCCACCTACAGGGGAGTCGCTTCACAAGCAGTGAAGCAGGTTTATAGGTGTCTATCTTTCTCTTCCCCTCTCTGTCTTCCCCTCCTCTCTCCATTTCTCTCTGTCCTATCCAACAACGATGACAACAACAACAGCAGCAATAATAACTACAACAATAAAAAACAACAAGGGCAACAAAAGGGAAAATAAATAATAAATATTTTTTAATTAAATTAAATTTTAAAAACAAAGAAAAGAAAAGTAACTGACAGGGACTGGGTAGGAGCACAAGCCATTGAGCTTACATGTTACAATGCACAAGGCCCTGGGTTCAAGTCCCAACTACCCACCTGCAGGAGTGAAACTTTGCAAGCAGTAAAGTAGTGTTGCAGGTGTCTCTCTTCTCTCCCTCTCTACCTCCCCCCTTCTCTCTTGAATTCTCTCTGTCTCTGTCCAATAAATATACATAAATAAAAATATGTTTTAAAGCAACTCACAGAGGGACCGGGACCAGGTAGTGGTGTACTGGATTAAGCACACACATTACCAGGAGCAAGGACCTGGACTCAAGGCCCACTGGCCAACTGCAGGGGGGATGAGGCACATGTAGTGAAATAGGTCTGCAGGTGTCTCTTTCTCTCTCCCTTTCTATCTACCTCTCTCATCTCAATTTCTCTTTTTTTTTTATTTTTATCAGAGCACTGCTCAGCTCTGGCTCATGGTGGTACAGGGGATTGAACCTGGGACTTTGACATGAGAGACATGAGACCGCAGACATGAGAGTCTGTTTGCATAACCATTATGCTATCTACCCCTACCCAATTTCTCTCTGTCTTATCCAATAAAAAATAGAAGAAAAAGAAGGCAGGGTAGATAGCATAATGGTTATGCAAAAAGGCTGTCATGCCTAAGGCTCTAAAGTCCCAGGATCAATCCCCCATGTCACCATAAGCCAGAGCTGAACAGTCTCTGGTAGAAAGAAAGGAAGGAAGAAGAGAAAAATAGAAGAAAAGAAAAGAAAAGAAAAAAATGGCCACCAGGAGTGGTAGATTTGCAGTGCTGGCACTGAGCCCCAGTGATAACCCTGGAGGAAGGGGGAAAAGTAACTGAAAACAAACTGAGGAAACTGAATTCAAAGCCAACAACAGGAAACGCAAAGCATTCAGCTTGAAACCACAGCAGTTTCAAAAGGCTCAGGAGTCGGTAACACTAGTCCTCTCTAGAACTGAAGATGGGATGATTGAGAGCCAGAGAAATAGATCACCAGAGACTTCCGGGAGGCAAGTCTCTGCAATCAGACCTTCGCTCTCCCCGATACAACTATTGGACACAACAAGAGATCTAGTTGGACACATAATCCACAGCCTCAGGTCAGGCCACCTTCCAGACACCAGGCTGCAGATGCTACCATGACTCTATCCCGACTTCTCTGGGCAGACGACCTCACCAATGTGTCGTGGACACTCGCAGCTCCAGAGCTCTGGTCCACTAGGGAAAGATAGAAACAGGCTGGGGGTATGGATCGATCAACGCCCATGCTCAGTGGAGAAGCAACTACAGAAACCAGAACTCCTACCTTCTGCTCCCTATAAACAACCTTGATCCCTACTCCCAGCGGAGGAGCAGTGATAGGATGAAGATAAGAGGACTCTGCACTCCAACTCCATCAGCACCCAGAGAGAGAAGGAAAAGGAGAGGGACCTATGGAGGTAGTTATGATGTCCTGAGTGGCTTAGAGGGAAAGTGAGTGAATCAGAAAAAGAAGGGGCAACTATGTATAAATGTGGACAGATAGTTGTAGAGTACAACTTTAGGGGAACTGTGGTGGATTGCAGTGGGGCGAGTGAAGATTCAGAACTCTGGTGGTGGGAATGGTGTGGATTCAAACCCCTGTCGACATGTAATTCTATAATATAAAAATATTTAAAAAGAGAAAAAAAGAAAGAAAGAAAGAAAGGAAGGAAGGAAGAAAAAGAAATGAAGGAAGAAAGAAAGAGAAATTGTGGGACATATAAAGGAGAAGGAGAAGAAAAAGAAGAAAAGAAATACATCACCAGATAGAATACTTGTTTTTCCATGTGTGTGACCCTGGTTCAAGATTCTGTACCTCATAGGAATACTATGATACTAGCAAAACTCCCATGCTGTTGTGTCTCTCTCCCTTTCTCTGTTCTCTCCCCCACTTCTGTTTTAGATAGAGACAGGCAGAGAGCGGGGGTGGAGGGTGTCCCAGGTGGTGGCACATCTGGTTGAGTGCACATGTTATAATGTGCAACGATCCGGGTTCAGGCCCCTGGTCCCCACTTGAAGGGGAAAGCTTCACAAGTGGTGAAGCAGTACTGCAGGTGTCTCTCTGTCTCTCTCCTTTTCTCCTTGTCTCTGCCCTCTGTTTCTGTCTCTAAATACACAAATTACACACAGACACACATACACAGAGAGAGAGAGAGAGAGAAACCACAGTGCCAACACTTCCTTCAATATGGTGATGGCTAGGCCTAAACCTGGGTGATAGACATGGCAAAACAATGAGCCATTTCCCTGGCCCCTCTCTCTAGCTCTTACTGAATGAGAAAGTTGGTCCAAGAGTGGTAAAATCACACACGCAAAGCCTCAGCTCCACTAAAAGAAAAATAAAGACGATTTGAAAACTATTTAATAGGATGTTAAGCCCACTCTCCCTTTCCTCCATTGCCTTATATAGGGTGGATGCGTGCCCCACCTCTCCAAAAGTGAGGTTTGGGGTGTGGGGGGTGAGGAAATATTAGAGTACAGTATTAAAGTAGATGCACCTCTGTGGCCCACAAAGTAACCCAGTGGATAAAGCATTAAACTCTAAAAATTATGAGGTCCTGAGTCCAATCCCCAGCAGTGTGTATGCCAGTGACACTCTCATCCTCTCTAATAAACAAAATGGTTTTAATAAAACAGGTGAACCTCCTTATTTTTTCCCATTTTTCACTAGATTCTCAGCCTCTTTTCCACTAGATTCTCAGAACATTGGCAGCCAAGTCATCACCCATCAACCAGGGAGTAAAGGGGTCTCTTTTCAAGGGTCTAGTCCTCCCAAGAACAAACACAGACATTGAGCTGGGGGTGGGGGGACAGTGCAGTCCAGATCACTTATCTGACAGGAGCATTCGTCTCACAACTCCAAGCCTCCAATAAGCTTTTACAGTTTCCACCTCATCTGCTCGAGCAGACAAAGACTACAAACGCCTGAGGAAAGCTTCTAACAGGAAAATGGATGGTGTCTGTGGCTTCCCTGGGCTGTTTTTGTACCTTTCTGTCTGTGTATGTTTGTATCTGTAGAGATGTCCGTCTGTGTGCATTTATCTGCTGGGTAGATCTGGGTGCCCAGATCTGTGTATATGTCTGGACATGTGCATGTGTGTGTATGCGTGCGAACCATCAGGAGGTCCCAAGCCCTGGTAGATACCTGACCGTGCAGGGTCTGCTCACAGAACAAAACCTTAGCTGAGCCCAGCGGGGCCAGTGACTTCCTCATGTGAGGTGTCTTCAGAGAGTTGGAGGCACTAGGAGCAGTTGAGAAAAGGCTCTGCTAATGAGATCATAAAGGGGAGATATGGATGGCAGTGTCACTGACCCAGTACCTCAGTGACCACTATGAGTTCCTTCTGCGGCCTGGCTTCTCTGAGTGTCCTATCTGCCTTTTCACACCTTTTCTTCAGAGACCCATGAACCCACAACTGACTTCACATTCTGCTCTCAGCTGTGGATGGGCACTCTGAAAGGAAGCTTCATTCTGGAATTCCACAGATCTATCTCAGCTAGAGGTGATGAAATAAGGCAGAGTGAGCCCCAAGAGGTAAAGGAACCCAGGTCATGTATAAACTTCACATCAGGGAAAAGGTCAGAGTTGGATGAGGACCAGAGCAAAATGAACGTCAAAACCAAAGGTAATACTGGTGTCAGAATCTGTCAGAGGATTAGCTTTTAGAAAGTATCCTCCCATGGTCTTGGAGGTGGTACACTGAATAAGGCACTGGACTCTCAGCATGAGGTCCTGAGTTCAATCCCCAGCAGCACATGTACCAGAGTGATACCTGGTTCTTTCTCTCCTCTTATCATTTCTCATGAATAAATAAATAAAATCTTTAAAAAAAAAGTACCTTACCTATTCTTCATCTTTCATAAGTCTGAGAGAGTCCAAAACACCTGTAAAAGGTGGCCAGTCTTTGCTGCCCACAGAAGCTACTCTGCTGAGGCTCTTTCTATATTGTACCAGGGACCTCTTGCTTTACTACGGGAGACCCAAGGCCTGCTCCCAGGCAGCACCCAATCTAAAAGAAAGAGAACAGGAATGAACACCCAACTTTGTCCTAAGGGAGATCTCACTTAAGAAAAGGACAGAACTGAGGGCATCAGAAAACCACTCTGATTGAAGGCAAATATCTGGCTCCAAACATCCCTCAGTGAGAAAGACAGACGAACAGTGATCCAAACAGAACAGTTCAAAGGGTAATAAGACTGGCAGATGGGCTCCTTCTGGCATAGGGAAGGGTGAACTCAGTTGAGGTTGGATTTAGGTCTAGCAGGACACCAAAGTTGGGGAGGGGTCTCTATAAACCTAGTCACCTCCCACCTCTGCCCTCCCCTCTTTCCTTGCCCAGGGCCTTACTCACACCATGAGGCGCCAAGTGGATCCTGAAGCCCTGCAGAAGATGCTCAGATGTGCTGTGGAAGACTACACTTACAAGAGTTGCATACCAGCTCACCCCTACTTGCCTGAGAAATACTGGATCTCTCAGATGGAAGGTAGGGCCTCATTACTCACCCAATTCTGAACTAACTCCAAACAATAACTCTCAATCTAGGCCTAATTTGATTTTTTTTTTCCCCAAGCAAATAACTTTATTGAAGAAACACTGATTGGGGCTGGGTAGTGGTGTACCTGGTTGAGTGCACACATTAAAGTGTGCAAGGACCCAGGTTCAAGCCTCTTGTCCCTACCTACAGGGGGAAAGCTTCACAAGTGGTGAAGCAAGGCTGCAGATGTCTCTCTGTCTCTTTCCCTCTCTATCTCCCCCTTCTCGATTTCTGGCTGTCTCTATCAAATAAAGATAATTAAAAAAATTAATGTTTACTTACAAGTCATTTTTTAACTTTTTAAAACTACTTTTTTATTTTTCTTAATGTTTATTTATTCCCTTTTGTTGCCCTTGTTATTTTTTATTTGTTATTATTGTTGTTGTTATTGATGTCATCGTTGTTGGATAGGACAGAGAGAAATGGAGAGAGGAGGGGAAGGCAGAGAGGGGAAGAGACAGACAGACACCTGCAGACCTGCTTTATCATCTGTGAAGCGACTCCCCTACAGGTGGGGAGCCGGTGGCTGGAACTGGCATCTTTATGCCAGTCCTTGGGCTTTGTGTCACATGCACTTAACCTGCTGTGCTACAGCCTGACTCCCTTAACTTTTTTTAAATTTTTAATTTCTTTTCCCTTTTGTTGCCTTTGTTGTTTTTCATTGTTGTAGTAGTTATTATTGTTGTTGATGATGTCATCACTGTTGGATAGGACAGAGAAAAATGGAGAGAAGAGGAGAAGACAGAGACAGGGAGAGAAAGGCAGACACCTGCAGACCTGCTTCACCGCTTGTGAAGCAATTCCCCTCAGGTGGGGAGCCAGGGGCTGGAACAGGGATCCTTATGCCGGTCCTTGGGCTTTGTGCCACATGCGCTTAACCCACTGCGCTACCGCCTGACTCCCTTTTTTTTTTTTTTTTAAACAGAGCACTGCTCAGCTCTGGCATATAGCGGTGTGGGGGATTGACCCTGGGACTTCGGATCCTCAGGCATGAGAATCTCTTTGCATAACCATTATGCTCTCTACCCCTGCCTTGATTTACAAGTCTTCCATCCTGATCCTCAGTCAACCTTATCCTCACTCTTGACCTTGACTTCTTCTCCAGCCAACCTCACTCCAGCAGGAACTCCCTGCCTAGCCAAAGAACTGGAAGTGGCCTGGGTCTTGACTCAGGAGCTTAAGGGGGAAAACTGACAAATGCCTCCCCCAAATATACTCCAGGGACCATCTCCATGGTGTCCTGCTAGACCTAAGTCCAACCTCAACTGAGGTCACCCTTCCCTCTGCCAGAAGGAGCCCATCTGCCAGTCTCATTACCCTTTGAACTGTACTGTTTGGATCACTGTTCGCCTGTCTTTCCCTCTGAGGTAGGCTTGGAGCCAGACATTTGCCTTCAGTCAGAGTGGTTTTCTGGTGTCCCCAGTTCCCCACCTCTTCTGCATCCCCTGACATCACCACACCTCATTTTCCTCAACATGAAAGCCTGTTCCAGTCTCCACCAACCTAAAATTTCTTTCTCCTCTCCTTCATAACAAAGACTTTTGTAAACATAGTCTATATTCATTGTCTCCACTTCATGGCTCCTTCTTACATTATATTAGGAATTATCTAGCCAGGCGGTGGTACACCTGGTTAAACACATAAAAGTTCTAAGCGCAAGGACCCACTCAAGGATCAGATTCAAGCCCCCACTCCCCACCTACAGCAAAGGACATTTCACAAGTGGTGAGGCAGGTCTGCAGGTCCTTCTCTACCTCCACCTCCCCCTCTCAATTTCTCTCTGCCCTATTGAAAAGAAATGAAAAAAAAGAAGAAAAGAGGCCGCCAGAAGGCATGAACTCATAATGCCAGCACCAGCCCCAGTGATAACCCTGGAGGCCAGAAGGGAAAAAGAAAATAGATCATCTCCTGGGGGCACTGTCAGGGTAAAATCGCTCACTCCATAGAGCTCACACTTGACTGTGCATAAGGACCAGGCTCAGAGCCCCCAGCCACCACATGGGCGCGCCATGCAAGGTAGAAGCGCCACAAGTGATGGGCAGTACTGCAGTGTCTCTCCTCCTCATCCTCCTCGTCATCCTTCTCTCTCTCTCTCTTTCTATCTCTGAAATATATATATCAGCGCCAGGTGATGGCACACCCAATTCCCAATTAAGTGCACATGTTGCAATACACAAGGACCCAGGTTCAAGACCCCATTCCCCCCTGGAGGGAGGAAAGCTTCTCAAGTAGTAAAGTAGTGCTGTAGGGGGTCTCTCCACCTCTCTTCCTCTCAATCTCCCCATCCCTCATGGCTTCTCTCTGTCTCTATCCAATACATAACACCAAAAAAAAAAAAAAGCGCAACCTGACAGGAAGCACAGTGGCTAGGGCTCTGGACTTAGAAGCATAACGTCCTGTGTTTGATCTCCAACATTGTATGTGCCAGAACGATATTCTGGTGTTTCCTCTCTCTCTCTCTCTCTCTCTCTCTCTCTCTCTCTCTGTCTCTCTCTCTCAGCTACAATGCCAATAAACAGATAAATAGGGAGTCGGGCGGTAGCGCAGCCAAGTGCAAGGACCAGCAGAAGAATCCCGGTTCCAGCCCCCAGCTCCCCACCTGCAGGGGAGTCCCTTCACAAGCAGTGAAGCAAGTCTGCAGGTGTCTGTCTTTCTCTCCTCCTCTCTGTCTTCCCCTCCTCTCTCCATTTCTCTCTGTTCTATCCAACAACGACATCAATAACAACAACAATAATAACTACAATAAAACAACAAGGGCAGGGGGTCTGGCGGTGGCGCAGCGGATTAAGCAGGCATGGCGCAAAACGCAAAGACCAGCGGAAGGATCCCGGTTCAAGTCCCTGACTCCCCACCTGCAGAGGAGTCGCTTCACAGACGGTGAAGCAGGTCTGCAGGTGTCTGTCTCTTCCCCTCTCTGTCTTCCCCTCCTCTCTCCATTTGTCTCTGTCCTATCCAACAACAACATCAATAATAACAACAATAATAACCACAACAATGATAAAAAGAACAACAAGGGCAACAAAAGGGAAAAAATAGCCTCTAGGAGCAGTGGACTCATGGTGCATGCACCGAGCCCCAGCAATAACCCTGGAGGTCAAAAAAAAAAAAAAAAAAGCCAGGGCAACAAAAGGAAATAAATAAATACATATTTTATGAAAATAAACAAATACTTTAATAAAATTAAAATTTAAATAAAAAGGAATTATCTTCTGGATCAGAGAGATACCTCACTGGGTAGGGCATATGCCTAGCTATGTGCATGGCTCAAGTTCAAGCCCTGGCAGCATATGAGAGATGCGATAGCACTTTTGGGAAGGTCTGGTGCTGTGGTTTTACTACTCCCTGACCTCCCCCTACCCCAGCCCTTCTCTCTAGTTGAATGAAAACAGCTATGAGGGGTATGGACCCTGGCTTCACACCTCTGGTCCCACCTTCAGGGAGAAGCTTCAGAAACAGTGAAGCAATGCCGCAGGTCTCTCTCTTTCTCTCCCCTGCCTACTCCCCCTCTCCTTTCAACTTCTCTTGGTCCTATCAAATAAAAGCAAGCAAGAAAAAAGCAAAGGGAGTCGGCGGTAGTGCAGCGGGTTAAGCGCAGGTGACGCAAAGCACAAGGACTGGCATAAGGATCCCAGTTCGAGCCCCCGGCTCCCCACCTGCAGGGGAGTCGCTTCACAGGCGGTGAAGCAGGTCTGCGGGTGTCTATCTTTCTCTCCCCCTCTCTGTCTTCCCTTCCTCTCTCCATTTCTCTCTGTCTTATCCAACAACAACCATCAATAATAACTACAACAATAAAACAACAAGGACAACAAAAGGGAATAAATACATAAATAAAGAAAGAAAGAAAGAAAGAAAGAAAGAAAGAAAGAAAGAAAGAAACAAGCAAAGAGAAGGGTGGGTGGTGGCCCACCTGGCTGAGAGCACGTTACAATGCACACGTATTCAAGCCCCTAGCCCCCACCTGCAGGGTGAAAGGTTTGTAAGAGGGCAATGCTGCAGGTGTCTTTCTGTCTCCTTTCTAGGTCCCTCTTTCCTCTTGATTTTTCTCTGTCTCTATCCAAGAAAGAAAATTGAAGAAAGGGAGGAAGAAAGGAAGAGAGGAAGGAAAATTATCTTCTTAATGTGGTTGGATGTTTATATCTCCCAGAACGTTCCAAGAATTTAGTCTTACATCTGTGCCCCTCCATCTAGAACAGTGCCAAGCTTTATTAATGTTTGCTAAATGAATTTATGATAAAATCAGTCTTCATTCAGTGGAAACTCGGAGTCTGCCTCTCCTACACTGAAACACTAAAACTGTTCTTGTGTGCTTCTAATTACTTCTCTGGGGCTCTTCAATTGTTACCTAATGAGACCTGCCCTATACATGTTACTATCTGACACACTCTTGAAATTCTTGAAATTCCTTACTTCTCCAGCTTCTCTGCTGCCTCAATTTCCTGGGTTTCTTGTCTTGTCTTGTCTTGCCTTGTCTTGGAAACATGGGACCCCTGGGAATACTAATGATACCCTCAAAAACCTCTTCTCTCTTTGCTCCTTTCCTAAGACAATTTTATCTTACTCATGTCTTTAGTTACTGATAACACTTGTCATTGTTTCTTTTTTGCTAAAAATGTTTGGTTTTGCCTCCAGGGTTATCACTGGGGCTGGGTGCCTGAATGCACTATGAATCCACTGCTCCTGGAGGCCAATTTTTTTTCCATTTTGTTGTTGTTGTTGTTATTGTTGTCTGTTTTTGTTGGATAGGACAGAGAGAAATTGAGAGAGAGGGGGAAGACAGAGGGGGAGAGAAAGATAGTCACTTGCAGACCTGCTTCACTGCTTGTGAAGTACCCCCCCACACACAGGTGGGGAGCTGGAAGCTTGAACTGGGATCCTTACACTGATCCTTGTGCTTCGTGCCATGTGTGCTTAACCTGGTGTGCTACCGCCCGGCCCCCTAGATTGATTTATTTATGAGAAAAATAGGAAGAGAGAAAGAACCAGACATCACTCTGGTACATGTGCTGATGGGGATTGAACTCAGAACCTCATACTTGAGAGTCTGATGCTTTATCCACTGTGCTACCTCCTGGACTACTCCAAGTCTTTATTTTCTAGCCTTAACCTCTTACTAGAATGTTACTCCACCATCTATCTGTTTAGGATCACCTAGATATGAATGTCTCCAAGCACCTCAAACTCCCTGTAGCCAGTTCACCATCCCAGAACTCCAGACGCCCCGCCCCGCACGCACACCAGTTCTTCTCTCTTCTTTCTTTCTTTCTTTCTTTCTTTCTTTCTTTCTTTCTTTCTTTCTTTCTTTCTTTCCTTCTTCTTTTTCCAGAGTGCTACTCAGCTCTGGCTTATGTGGTGCTTAGAACTGATTAATATTTATTCATTTATTTGTCTATTTTGGATAGAGACAGAGAAATTTACTTGTGGCACTGTTTCACAGCTCTCGAAACCCAGGTCCTTGGACACTATAATATGTGCACTCAGCCAGGTATGCCACAGCCCCGTTCTCTCCAGTTCTTCTTTCAGAGTTCCTTGACCCTCTTTCCTAATGTCTCTTACATGTATCACTTAGGATTGTGAGGGGAGTGGAGTCAGGTGGTAGCACTAAGGGTTAAGCACACGTGGCACAGAGCTCAAGGACCCCTGTTCGAGCTCCCAGCTCCCCACCTGCAGGGGAGTCACTTCACAGGCAGTGAAGCAGGTCTGCAGGTGTCTATCTTTCTCTCTCCCTCTCTGTCTTCCCCTCCTCTCTCCATTTCTCTCTGCCCTATCCAACAATAACAACAATAATAACTACAACAACAAAAGAAAAGGGCAAAAAGGGGGCAATAAATAAATAAATAGATTGTGAGGGGAGTAGATGGTGGAAAGCATCCACTCTGTGGAACAGATTAAGTAACTGGGTGAATAGGACTTTGGAGAGTTCTAATTAGAAAAAGATATTGGTTGGATTTGTTAAAAGATTTTATTTATTTATTCATGAGAAATTATAGAAGAGAAAGAAAGAACCAGATATCACTCTGGTACATGTGCTGGCGGCATTTGAACTCAAGACCTCATGCTTCATAGTCCAATGCCTTATCCACTCTGCCAATGCCTGGACCACTTGGTTTGATTTTTATCTATAGAAAAAGCACCACAGCTTTCATTAGAAATTCGATTATGAGTTTTCAAAAATGAGGCAAGGAGTTCAGTAGGCTAACAAAAATATTAATTTTCTTTTTTAATAGTTATGTATGTATTATTTAATAGAGATAGGAATTGAGAGGAGTAGGGGAGACAGAGAAGGAAAGAGACAGAGAGACACCTGCAGCCCTGCTTCACCACTCCTGAAGCTTTCTCTCTGCAGGTGGGGACCAGGGGCTTGAACCCAGATCCTTGCACACTGTAATGTGTGTGCTTAACCAGGTGCTCCACCTCCTAGCCCCATTAATTTAATTTAATTTAATTATTCATTTATTTTACCAGAGCACTGCTCAGCTCTGGTTTATGTATGGTGGTGTGGGGGATTGAACCTGGAACTTAAAAGCCTCAGGCATGAGAGTTTCATTGCATAACCATTATGCTATCACCCCTATCCCTAATTTTATTTTTTAAAGATATATTGACTAGCATGAGAGAAAGAGCTCTAGCACAGGTGATGCCAGAACTCAGACTTGAAACACTACGCTTTTAACCCATCCTCTGTCCACTGCACCACCATAAGCCAGAACTGTGCAGTACTCTGGAAACAAACAGAGCTATAGCTTGAAGAGCTGACCTTTGACCCCCAGCAGTCTGTCTACAGAGACCCTGCTATCAAGGATAACATCGCATTGTCTCCCAGTTAAGGCACTGCTTCAACACAGTAGTGAGATCACAGAATGCTGGAAAAAGGGAATACGTTCAAATGATTTTAAAGGGACAGAACAAGTAAACTTTAGAGCCTAGATGTGGAAGATGAGAAAGAGAAAGGGATTAGGAAGAGACCCTGTTTCCAGGTTGGAGTCAGATGGGATCGTGCTGGGATGAAAAATGATGGGCTCAAAGGTTCCAGATCCCAGTCAGAAGTTTACCATAGGTAGGAAGAAATGAACTGCATCTCAGTGTCCAGAGAACTGTGGGGCCATTGTGGGCTTGACTGGTCTGAGAGAGATCAATGAGTGTCCAGTTTTGTGCCGGGGCTCAGAGGAGAAATGTCCTGTGATGGAGTGAGGAATAACATACATTTTCACCCCTGTGATCAAGCAGACAGATGCTACCCGTATGGTGACCGATGTAACATTCTGAGGATGGAACCTTACTACTGTTCTGGCTGGAACAACAGATACACCACATGCCTTCCCCAGCTGCCCAAGGTACCTACTATGCCCAGCACAAATCTGTGGGGTTGAAATATACACACTGCTTTGCTCCCCAACCATAGTGGCCGACATTTCATCATTATTCTTCCATCCCTTTCTCACCAAAAAAAAAAAAAAAAAAAAAAAATCAGGGTGGGGAGAGGGTATTTATAATTTTTATGTTCTATTTATTCTTTATAATCTTTATTTATGGAATAGAGACAGCCAGAAATTGATAGGAATGAGGAGATAGGGAGAGAGACAGAGAGACACCTGCAGACCTGCTTTACCACTTGTGAAGCTTTCCCCTTGCAGGTGGGGACCGGGGGCTTGAACGGAGATCTTTGCGCACTGTAACATGTGCACCCAACCAGGTGCACCACCACCCGGCCCCTGTATTTTGTTTTGTTTACCAAAGCACTGTTCTGGGTAGAGACTGACTCTGAGACCTCAGAGCCTCGAGAATGACAGTCGTTTGCAGAACCATCTTGCTTTCTCCCCAACCCTCATTGAGGCTTTTTACCAATCTATGGCACTAGGGTTTGTATTTTTTCTGGGCTTGGTGCCTGCACCACGAATCCACCGCTCCTGGAGGCCATTTTCCCCCTTTTGTTGCCCTTGTTGTTGTAGCCTCGTTGTGGTTATTATTATTGCCATGTTGACGCTGTTCATTGTTGGATAGGACAGAGAGAAATGGAGAGAGGAGGGCAAGACAGAGGGGGGAGAGAAAGACAGACACCTGCAGACCTGCCTCACCGCCTGTGAAGTGACTCCCCTGCAGGTGGGGAGCCGGGGCTCGAACCGGGATCCTTACGCCGGTCCTTGAGCTTTGCGCCACCTGCACTTAACCCACTGCGCCACCGCCTGACCCCCTTTCTTTTTCTTTTTAAAATATTTTTATTAACTTATTATTGGATAGAGACAGAGAAATTGAGAGGGGAGAGGGACAGAGAGACACCTGCAGCCCTGCTTTACCACTTGTGAAGCTTCTCCCCTACAGGTGGGAACCAGGGTCTTGAACCTGGGTCTTTGTGCACTGTAATGTGAGCACTTAACCAGGTGCACCACTGCCTGGCCCCTTGGGTTTGTATTTTCTAACAGACAAGGGAACACAGAAATGGGGCTGTGTTGGGCCCCCCAATTCCAATCTCTGGGACTGAGCCCCCTGGTTCTCTAGCCGGGCCCTGTGGGGACATGATTTATGTTTACTCCTTGACCCACTGTGTCCCTGCAGCTTATCCCTTGGCCCCCTTCCTCATGACCTGGTCAAGATGTCAGCAATAAGCTGATTCTGCCTGCTTCACAAACCTTTGTGATAGAAGGCCAGAAGGAGGGAGAACAAAGCCACTGGCAATCAAGGCAAACAGATAAATGAGACTTCCAAGGAGATCAGAAGGAATTCACCCATAATCCCAGGTTGGAAGGAAAAGAGCATTCATTATGAGAGGGTCAGAGACCAGAGCCAGAATTCCTAACTATAGGCTGAGGACTGATCTCTAGTGGACTGAAGTCTTGTGTGTGGGCTTCTTCAAGAATCAAAATGTTTCAAAAATTCCCCAGGTGACCTGGTAGGCAAGCAATATTGAAATAGAAAAATGCCTTCTCCTTAGTCACCATCTGCAAGGGAGAAAGCTTCACAAGTGGTGGAGTGGTGCTGTAGGTGTTTCACTCTCTCTCTCTCTCTCTCTCTCTCTCTACCTATCTATTCATCTCTCCTCTCTCAATTTCTCTGTCTCTATTGGAAATAAATTTGGGGAGTCGGGCGGTAGTGCAGCAGGTTAAGCGCAGGTGGCGCAAAGCACAAGGACCAGCTTAAGGATCCTGGTTCGAGCCCCCAGCTCCCCACCTGCAAGGGCGTCGCTTCACAGGCGGTGAAGCAGGTCTGCAGGTGTCTGTCTCTTCCCCTCTCTGTCTATCCCCTGATCTCTCCATTTCTCTCTGTCCTATCCAACAACAATGACATCAATAATAACTACAACATTAAAACAAGGACAACAAAAGGGAATAAAAAATATAAAAAAACTAAAAGAAAATAAATTTGATTTGATTTGATTTTTAAAATGCCCTTTTAGAGAGAATGGTGGGGAGGGGGCAGGTGGTGGCACACCCAGTTAAACATACACATTACAGTGCACAAGGACCTGGGTTCAAGCCTCTGGTCCCCACCTGGAGGGGGAAAGCCTCACAAGTGGTGGAGTAGGGCTGCAGATGTCTGTCTCCCCTTTCCTTCTCAATTTCTCTCTGTCTCTATGCAATAATAAATTTTTTTTAAAAAAAACTATTTTAAAAAGAGAGAGACTGACACACAGCTACACAGAGACAACTAGACAAAAATCCAAAGCACAGGCAGGGTTACTGAAGGCCTGGGTCAGATCTAGTGCCCCGCCCCACCCCACCCCCAGCTCCCGGGTAGGCGGAGTAGACGCGTTGCCTGGTGACTAGTCGCAAACACAGAGCCGGAGAGAGCAGGGGGGCTTCTGAAGAGTTCTAGAAGGATTCCCCCCAAAGGAGAAATATTCCCGGTCAGAGCTTGAGGTAGCATGTGTGCCCCTTACAGGATGCCGGAATGGAGACAGTAGTTCGAGGAATGCCCTTGGAGTGTCCTCCTAAACCCGAGCAACTCAACTCTTACGGTAATGATGGAAATGGACGGTAAGGGGCAGTGGGGCAGCGGGAGGGAGTGGGGAGAGCAGGCGGGCTGGGAGACCTGGGAGGCCAAAGAGGGATCGAATGTTCTGAAGAATGTAACGCCTCCCTCTCTTTTTTTTTTGACCTCCAGGATTATCGCTGGGGGCTCGGATTCACTATGAATCCACTGCTCCTGGCGGCCTTTTTTTTTTTTTTTTTTTCCTTTTTAAGAAATAGGATAGGACAGAGAGAAATGGAGAGAGGAGGGGAAGACAAAGAGGGGGAGAGAAAGACAGACACCTGCAGACCTGCTTCACCGCTTATGAAGCAACCCCCCTGCAGGTGTGGAGCGGGGGCTCCAACCGGGACCCTTGAGCTTTGTACTATGTGCGCCTAACCAGATCCGCCACTGCCCAGGCCCTTTTCCCCTGGTTAAACCAGCTCAACTCTGGCTTATGGGGTTGCGGGGGGGATTGAACCTGGGACTTTGGAGACTCAGAAGTGAGTCTTTTTTTTTTTTTTTTACCAGAGCACTGCTCACCTCTGGTTTATAGTGGTGCTTGGGATTGAACCTGGGACTTTAGAGCCTCAGGCATGATAGTCTCTTTGCATAACCATTATGCTTATCTACCCCCTCCCCCCCACCCCATGTCTCTTTTTATTCCTGTGACTCTGGGTCTCCGGTGCTGGGGCCTGTGGGTGCAGAGCGCAGTGTGGTGGCCAACATGCTGAACACGCTGACACGGTACCAGACGCTGCCGCAGATCACACCCCGGTGCGGGTGCGTGGACGCGCTGCCGCGCCGCCTGCCCTTCCAGGGTTACCAGAGCGCCTGCTCGGGCCGCCACTACTGCCTGCGCGGGATGGACTACTACCTCACCGGGGAGCCTTGCACCCAACGCAGCCTGCGCCCTCTGTGCTCCCAGCTGCCGACTGTAAGGTTCGCAGGGCCGCGCTCCCCGACAGCCCCGCACCCCCCCCCCCCCCGCCTTCCCTCCCGCTCGGCCCCCACCTGGCACTGGGCCCCAGGGCCAGTCTGCACTCAGGGCTGGATATCCTGCATGTAGGCACCCCCCCCCCCCCCCCCCGCCGCTTGCCTCACTCCCCGAGTTCTAGATGCTAACCCCCACTCCCAAACTGGGCTCAAGGTCAGCCTGACCCGGGTACCCATGCTGGAGGCCAGGCACCAGTCGCTTCCCCTCACCCCCACCCCCCAAGCCGGCCAGGGCTGGTCACCTACATCTGCAGTCCTGAGGACGCAGGTTCTAACCTGCGAAATGGCATGTGTGTGTGTGTGTCCCCTTCCCCCCCTCCCCCCATGCGAAAAGTGCTCTCGAGAAGCCATTGGTGAAAGAGCAAGGCCATGGTTTGGTGCTAAGTGAGCAAAGAAATACAGACCCTGGAACCCAGCACCAGCCCAAGGCAGACAGCCTCACGGGGTTCTGCCGCCACACTGGGCCTGCAACCCAGCTGCTCCTGAGCCTGGGAGAACACCTATGTTAGAGCTGGAGCGGGGGCGAGGGGGTTCCAGAACCCGAATCCACTGCGGGTGATCTCCACAAGCCGAGAAAGAGCAGGAGTCACCTGAGAAAAGTTGATAGTGCCTTTCCGAGGTCAGACCAGATCCCGCGTGTTCAGGGTGGTATGGCCTTAGACGACAGTGCCTTTCCAAGGCAAGGATCCAAGAGCTTCCCAGCCCTTGAAACTGAAACCCGACAGTCCTGAGAGTTCAGATTGTTTCACAACCCAGCCTGGGAGGCAGAAACTAGGCTTCACTTTGGGGAGGGGGTACTTGCAGGCAGGGAGGACTACTGAGCCCCGCAGGACTGGCATCTGAAGTGCCACTCAGAGTCTGGATCTGGTTAGGAAAAAGGGAAAATCGAAAAGCCCCAGCCCCCACCCCCACCTCTCCTAGGAGTGTACCCCCCTGCGAGCACCGGCCCGGAATGCAGTGTGCTGTTATAACTCCCCCACCATCCTACTGCCCGTGTCCGAACCTTAGGTGAGTCTAGTACACACTCAGAAGGAATCTATCTCTGTTTCTTTTTCTCCTTGGTACCCTGGTGGACCCAGGCATTCATCAGTTGGGGTGGAATTGCCCCCAGCCATGTATTGACTAGAAGATACCACTAGGGGGCACTAGTACCATGGGGAAGTCAAAGCTGGAAAAGAAATGGTGGACTCCATGAGAGCCTGGAGGTCTTTACTGAGAAGTTACAGGTGGGCAGTGGGGTTTAGAGTCAAGGTATTAAGGAGTTAGGTTCAGGGCAGGGGTGTAGATGGCATAATGGTTATGCAAAGAGACTTTCATGCCTGAGGCTCCAAAGTCTCAGGTTCAATCCCCTGTACCACCACCACTCAGCCAGAGCTGAGTAGTGCTCTGATAAAAATAATAATAACAATAATATAAAAATTTAAAAAAAGAGTTAGGTTCAGGGGTTGCAGTGATGGATAGGAAGCCAATGTCTGGGAGCTGGTATTGGACATCAGAAATTTAACAGCAGAGGCTGAATTTAGGAATTGAGAAATAGGGATAAGGAGTTGTGATAGGGTTAGCATGGAAAATTGGAATCGGATGTGTGAAAGTCAAAAAGCACCAACTTTGGTGGCACACCTGGCTGAGCGTATATGTTACAGTGCACAAGGACCCGGGTTCAAGCTCCTGGTCCCCACCTGCAGAGGGAAAGCTTTGCGAGTGGTGAAGCAGGAGCTACAGGTGTCTCTCTGTCTCTCTCCCTCTTCCCTCTTGATTTCTGGCTGTCTCTATGCAATAAAAAGAAGAAGAAAAAAAAAAGCATTCATGTTTCCTCACAGGTGGGACACAAGTCATTTCAAGAAGACCGGTGGTCCCCAAAGAAACAACTATGTTGTCCACCCTGAGTTTGTATCTGAGAGCTATCCAAAGTACTACTTTTAAGACCCTCGGCTGGTGGGTACAAGGGAACTGATCAATAAACTCTTTACCTCAAAGGCTGTCTCTGTGCTCTGACTGTCAAGAGTTAACTATAATTGGCAGTTTCAAAGAAGTCACTGGCACAACACATGAAGGCTGGCCACACACTTCCCAGTACATGTTTGTTGCATTCTTGTGTCTTACGTGCAGGATATTATATATTTTTCAGTATTCCCTGTTATTTGCATGTCCTGTTTTTACAATGTATATCTAACCAAACATAGCACCACAGACAAAAGTCATTATCTCCCAAGACTGCTGATGACTAGCAAGATAAATCAGAAGTAAATAAACATCGATGAAAACAGTCCCACAGTAAGCCACCTATACAATTTCCTTTATAAACTCTGAGTCTCTCAGCCTCTTCACTGTGGACTTCTCTCAGCCTCCTGTTCACTGCATTTTCTGTCTGCAGTATATTTCCAATACGTATCCTTTTGCAGATTTTGCTTGTGAATTCTTATTTTTAATTTGATTTTTTTTGTCTTTTTTTTTTTTTTTTTTTGCCTCCAGGGTTATCTCTGGGGCTTGATAACCTGCACTAATGAATCCACTGCTCCTGGAGGCTTTTTTTCCCTTTTGTTGCCCTTGTTTATCGTTGTTGTTATTATATTGTTGTCATTGCTTTTGTTATTGTTGGATATAACAGAGAGAAATGGAGAGAGTAGGGGGAGACAGAGAGGGATAGAGAAAGATGCAAACCTGCTTCACCACTTGTGAAGCAACCCCCCTGCAGGTGGGGAGCTGGGGGCTCAAACCGGGATCCTTATGCTGGTCCTTGCGCTTTGCGCCACCTGCACTTAACTCGCTGCACTACTGCCCGGCCCCATGAATTTTTTCACAGACCCATGCCACTACTATATCCTCCCCTCCCCATCCCCATGCTATACACTTCACTTACCCAGCAAGATCTGGCAGTGAGGAACTAGTCACTCAGACATCTGCTAAGCCCCCTCCACTGAGATACAATTGTTCCAAGCACTTCTGTGACTTCTCCCCACCCTCATCATCTCAGTGTAATGGAAAGGTGAATCAGTCTAGCTAGGGTAAGGCTCCCTGTTTCCCAAGAATTTCTCAATAGTCACCAAGTGGGGGAGGGATAGCATAATAATTATGCAAATAAACCCTCATGCTTGAGGCTCTGAGGTCCTAGTTCAATCTCTCTCTCACCACCACCAAACCAGAGCTGAGCAGTGCTCTCTGGAAAACAAACAGAAATGGAACCTGAAACTTCAGACTCAGGTAAGCAAGAGAACACTTATTTGGGAAAGATAATGAGATGGAAAACAAATAGGGGTCAGGCAGTGGTGCGGCAGGTTAAGCGCTCACATTACAGTGCACAAGAGCCTGGGTTCAAGCCCTTGGCCTCCACCGGCAGAGGGAAACCTACACAAGTGGCAAAGCAGGGCTGTAGGACTGTCTGTCTCCTTTTCCCTCTTGTAATTTCTCTCTGTCTCTATCCATAATAAATAAATAAAAATATTAAAAAAGAAGAAGAAGCTGGGTTAGAGGTGCCCAGATATGGGCCCAGGACTTTGTAAGTGAAGCAACAGCCATCCACTAGTTCCACTTCTGTATCCGGCCTGCTGAGCTAGCTGCATTTGTGTTTCAAAATGTGGAACTTCCTGCTGCTTTTTGAGTATAAAAGAGTGTCACTGCCTCCACCAGGGCTAGACCCTCTGGAGCAATCCAGGCCTACACCCACCAGTGCAATAAACCTCTCCTCGCTTTTGGCTCTTGGTCTCGTTACTGTGTCTGATTCTGGTGGTCTTACCCACATCACTACACACATACAGACACACGTGAGTCCCCTGAAAAGAGAGCAAGGGAGAAAGGGCAGAAGGGGCTGTTATATTTTGTGATTATAGGGCAGGCATACAGTGATTAATGGTTATTGCATAGGTGGTGTAGTCTTACATCGTTTATTGGTCTGCTAGGCAGGGGAGGGGGAAGGGGAAAAGGCGTCTGGGCCTTATGTGTTGACCATGAGATATTTTGTCTCTGGAGGATTCGTAGCCTGCAGCTGGTATTCATGTCCTTGTGGTCTTCTCTGCCTCCACACTCCACATTCCAGGCCTGCTCGCAGATACGTCTGCAAGGTCAACCTCAGGAAAGAAGTCATCCATTTTTCCCTGAACCTTTTAGCCTGCCCCTTACCTCAGTACTTCTGGGTGGTTCTGTGCCCTCCTGGCATAGCTGATATCCTCCTGCCCTCCACCTCAGAGCCCAAACTAATGGACCCACCTAACCATGCCAAGAGGACCCATCTAGCTTCTACCCCAGGAAGGTCTGACCTATTTGCACTGTCCATCACAGACCCATCACTAATGCCTAGGTTCAGGCAACCTTGCCTTCCTACACCCATACAGTCCAGAACATAATGTTGAAAGTTATATGAACAAGAAATTTCAAAGTACAAAATAAAATCAGTTTCTCTATTCCTTAGGGACCAAGGGGTGGGGTGTTCTGGAAATTTTGATTGATGGATGGATTGATTTTTGATAGAGAAAGAGGCATCAAAGCTTCTGTTAATGCAGTGGAGGCATGGCTTGAACCTGGGTCACACACATGGCAAAGCAGCATACTATCCAGGTGAACTATTTCACCACCAGATTATTTTTATCTTTTAAAAAATTTTAATATCTTTATTGATTGGATACAGACAGCCAGAAATCGAGAGGGGAGGAGGGAATAGTCACCTGCAGCCCTGCTTCACTACTCGCAAAGCTTTCCCCCTGCAGGTAGGGCCCAGGGACTCGAACCCGGATCCTTTTGCACTGTAACATGTCGCTCAACCAGGTGCGCCACCAACCAGCCCTGCTGATTATTATTATTTTTAAATATTTATTTTATTTATTCCCTTTTGTTGCCCTTGTTTTATTGTTGTAGTTATTATTGTTGTTGTCGTTGTTGGATAGGACAGAGAGAAATGGAGAGAGGAGGGGAAGACAGAGAGGGGGAGAGAAAGACAGACACCTGCAGACCTGCTTCACCGCCTGTGAAGCGACTCCCCTGCAGGTGGGGAGCCGGGGTTCGAACCGGGATCCTTATGCCGGTCCTTGTGCTTTGCGCCACCTGCGCTTAACCCACTGCGCTACAGCCCGACTCCCGATTATTTTTTTAACCACAACACTATTCAGCTCTGTTTTATGGTGGTGCTGGGGAGGGACTGAATCTGGGATGTCTGGTGCCTCAGGCGTAAAAGTCTTTTGGCTATTGCTGGTGTGATCTCTCTGACCCAAAGTCATCAGTTTTTCACCTGGAGGGGGATGAGTGTAGCAAGCTATGCCCACTGGCCTACCTTTTCACAGCACAAGCATTTCAAAGGGCTATCATTGGGAAGTGGGGAAAGGGAGCCAGTGAGGACATTCCAGAATACCAGTAGCAACCAGTTCTCCCAGTCCCTACTTGGGTCTAACAAGATGAGTACAGACAGGCCTTCCTGCTGGTGGAAATAAGCTCCCTCCTTAGGGTCCTAGATTGCAATGGCCCTTCACTGAGCTGCTGAGATCCTCCAGAAATCCTGCCACTTTTTAAAAATTTCTTTATTGGGGGGTTAATGGTTTACAGTCGACAGCAAAATACAATAGTTTGTACATGCATAACATTTCCCAGTTTTCCAGATAACGACACAAACCCTACTAGGTCCTCCTCTGCCATCATGTTCCAGGGCCTGAACCCTCCCCCCATCCCAGAATCTTTTACTTTAGTGCAATACATCAACTCCAGTCAAAGTTCTGCTTAGTGATTTCCCTTATGATCTTGATTTTCAACTTCTATGAGTGAGATCATCCCATATTCATCCTTCTGTTTCTGACTTAACTCCCTTAACATGATTCCTTCAGCTCCATCCCAGATGGGCTGAAAATGGTGAAGTCACCGTTTTTAATAGCTGAGTAGTATTCCATTGTGTATATAGACCACAACTTGCTCAGCCACTCATCTGTTATTGGACATCTGGGTTAATTCCAGGTTCTGGCTATTACAAATTGCACTACTATGAACACAGGTGTACACAAATCTTTTTGGATGGGTGTGTTTGGTTCCTTAGGATATATCCCCAGGAGAGGAATTGCAGGGTCATAGGGTAGGTCCATTGCTAACCTTCTGAGAGTTCTCCAGACAGATCTCCACAGAGGTTGGACCAATTGACATTCCCACCAGCAGTGCAGGAGGGTTCCTTTGTCCCCACAGCCTCTCCAGTATTTGTTGCTGCTACCTTTCCTGACGTATGACATTCTCACAGGAGTGAAATGGTATCTCATTGTTGTGTTTTCCTGCCACTTTTTATCCATATTGGAAAATGTGTTTCCATATATTCAGGGGAAGGCATCCCACAGGCCAGCTCTGCCTTTTTGCACTGTACCTCACTCTCCCATACACATTCTTCTTCCTATTCTTCTTCTTCTTAATGGTTCTCTACCAACTCCCCCCCCCCTTTAATATTTATTATTAGATAGAGACAGAGAAAAATTGAGAGGGTTGGGGAGATAGAGAAAGAGACAGAGACACCTGCAGCCCTGCTTCACCACTCATGAAGCTTTCCCCCTGCAGGTAGGGGAACAAGGGCCTTGAACCCGGGTCCTTGAGCATAGTCATGTGCACGCTTAACCAGGTGCGCCACTGCCTGGCTCCCTTACCCATACACATTCCAAATTGAGCACAGAGGTGCAAGAACCCCAACATTTAACAGGGCGTTACTTCTTCCAGAACTACATTTCCCGGCAGGTCTGAAAGCGTCCCGCGGACATGCGGGTGAGCCACGCCTCATCAGGGACAGAGCAGTAGGAGGAGGGCGGAGCCCCGAGGAGGCTGGCGGGCCCGGGAGTCTGGAGCTGAGCCCAGTGGCCGGAGAAAGGCGGGGCCTCAAGACCACGTGCCACTGTGAGAGGAGGAGCCGGGCGCTAGGGGCGGGGCTGAGCAGGCCGGGGGCGGGGCTGACGAGGGCCCCAGCTGTTCCCAGAGAGACAACGCTGATGACTACTCCACTTGGGATAGCTTGGAGGGATCTGCAGAAACCTGCCTTCACCTCCCCATTTCTGGGGTCACTGCCGTGAGTGAGCTTTGCGGGGAGGTCTGGGGACGGGGGGCGTTGATAAGGCAGCACACTTGCTAAACTTTCACTCCCACCCATGAGTGTATGGGCAAAGCCTGGTCACCCTGACCCCCTCCTGGAGCCGCAGTTCCCAGTAGGAAACCAGCCCCTTGATCTGTTTGTCCCTCCGGACAATGTAGTTGTGGGGCCGGGTGCTGGGGGTGCATGGATGCCGAGTCTTACAGACTTGTAGGCACAGCCAACTCGATCCCTACCCCCACCCACATCCCGTCGCTGGGAGGGCAGGGAGATGCCCCGGATCGGGTTGCTTTGACATTTCCACTCCCTGGGATTTGTGCTCGACAAAACGGCTTAGCTTGGAATGGCCTCCCTCCGTTGAACTGGGCTCTCTTCCTCAGACAGTGGTCTGCCAAGACTGAGGTGCGGACAGACTTGGCTGGGGCAGACCCTACCTGCCCACATTAGCCTGTGTTTGACCAGGTGGTGCAGGCGGTAGATTGCAAAGGTCTCTAGGACAATGTTAACACTGCAGCCTCAGTCTCTACACACGCACACGCACACGCACACACACACACCTCTGGCACCAGATACCATTAAAAAAAAAGTCCTTTCCTATTCCTCAAAGAACTTTCCTGCTTTCCTGGAGCAAATAGTAGCACCAATCCTTGAAAAGATAAACCTCCCCCAAATAGAAAATGTGTTTCTGTGTCTCAGTGTTTTGGCCACAAAACTCCTTTTCTTTGCTGCATTCAGACAGCTCATCTCCCATCTCCTAAACCTTATGCTGTGGAAGGTTAAGTTGTGATTTTGGATCTAAGCAGCTTTGCTATCTGGGGAACTTCAAACAAGTCTCTTTTTCTTTTTCTTTTATTTTTTTTTTCTATTTATAAAAAGGAAACATTGACAAAACCATAGGATAAGAGGGGTACAACTCCACACAATTCCCACCATCAGAACTCAGAACTCAGCATCTCATCCCCTTCCCTGATAGCTTTCCTATTCTTTTTTTAAAAATTATTTATTTTCCCTTTTGTTGCCCTTGTTTTTTGTTGTAGTTGTAGTTATTATTGTTGTTGTCATTGATGTCGTCATTGTTAGATAGGACAAAGAGAAATGATGAGAGGAGCGGAAGACAGAGAAGGGAGAGAAAGACAGACACCTGCAGACCTGCTTCACCACCTGTGAAGCGAACCCCCTGCAGGTGGGGAGCCAGGGGCTCAAATCGGGATCCTTTTGCCGGTCCTTGCGCTTCGTGCCATGTGCCACAGCCCGGACTCCCAGCTTTCCTATTCTTTATCCATCTGGGAGTATGGACTCAGGGTCATTGTGGGATGCAGAAGGTGGAAGGTCTGGCTTCTGTAATTGCTTCCCCGCTGCACATGGGCATTGACAGGTTGATCCATACTCCCAGCCTGTCTCTTTCCCTAGTGGGGAAGGGCTCTGGGGAAGCGGGGGCTCCAGGATATATTGGTGGGGTTGTCTGTCCAGGGAAGTCTGGTAGGCATCATAGTAGCATCTGGAACCTGGTGTGGCTGAAAAGAAAGTTAACATATAAAGGCAAACAAATTGTTGACTATCTTTTTTTTTTTTTTTAACAAGTCTCTTTTACTGTTTGAGTCAGGACTTCCTCATCTGTAAAATGTGCATATAGTTATGCCTTTTGTTTGACATTATTGTTAGTGCTGGGTGTTGTGGCAGCATTTGGAGCCCACCATGAGGCTGCAAGGACTGCAGATGCCCTGGTCCAGCAGGATGCTGGGGTGAGTGCCCAGGGCTGTGGGCTCCTATTCTTCATCAGAAAATCTCATAATCCTAGAACCTTAAGGTTCCTAGAACCTAAGTGTTGGAAAAGGCTTTTGAGATCGCCATGATGGCCTCTCCATGTCTCCAAGGCTTGTGAGAGGGACTATGTTAATAAGAAAGGGGTTTTGTTGTTTGTTTTGTTTTTAGATTGATTTAATCAAGATAATTCACCTGGAAAGGCACTTGCTTTGCCATATGCATGACTTAGGTTTGAGTCCCAGGGAATCTGAATCCGATGGGAATACTATAGCACTGGGGGATACTGTGGTGCTATGGTGTGTGTGTGCCCTCCCCACACCCCAGTGATGACAAAAACTAGAAGGAAAAAAATAAAACATTGATTTCACATGAGATAAAATTTTACATAAAAGAGAGAGAGAGAAGCCAGAACACCATTGCTACATGTGACAACAAGTCCTGCACTGCACTAGCTGAGCTATTTCCCTGGCTGAAAGTTCTGTGGATAAGTTTTCTCTATCCTATTCAGATATGGACACCTTTGCAATATTCCCTGTCTATCCTGAACAGGGCCTTGATTGACTTGAATGAATGAACTTAAGTGTACAGCAGGTGTGGTGTGAGCTTCTCTTAAGGTCTGCTTAGCTAGAAGACATCAGCTTAAGGATTTTCTCTGCATTTTTTTCAGGATGGCTTTCCTAGCCTGTACTTACAGGAAGGGGGGGTCTAGAATGGGGTGGGGTGGGGTGGGGGATTCTGAAGTTGAGTTGTGTTGGCTGAGAAGGTGTAAGAGGCTGTTTCAAACCAGCTGGAAGTTAGGGAGTTGATGGGAGGGGAATGCAGAGCGAATGAGACCCTGAAATAGCACCTCCACAAGTAAGCTATCTATTATCAACTTCTGGAATTAAAACTCTGATCTGCACCTGGCATTCTTCACAGTCTTGTCAGTGGTTTGGTGGGGGGAGGTGAGCAGCCTGAGCAGTTCTAGCATCTCCTTGAAAGTCACTGGAGACTTAGACAGTGGCATCTGGGAGGAGACTAATTACTGTTTGTCAGTCTCCCTCTGCTCTTTACCACCCCCCCCCCTTTCCACTGATGCAGATGGGCAGTCCACTAGCTGGCAGTGGCTATGTCTGTGTGTGTATCTGGCTAGTGTCATTGCTTTGTTGGACTTTGTATTGGGGCTGGGACAGGAAGGGTCAGTGGCCTTGTGGCAGAAAATTGGGACATACACCTCCCCCAAAGAGTGTTCTCTTGCATTCATATCTGGATGTTTAGCACATAGTGAGTGAGGCTGGGTGGGTGGGTGAGTGAGGGGAAAGGGTATGAGGGTCTGATCCCCAGAGAGTGCTTATAGGTGAAGGATCAACACTGCCCAAGTGGGAGTGAGTGGAGTCGAAAGCAGGTGGCCTGAAGGATTTAGGTTAGGGAGGGAATGAACCTGGCAGTCATAGTATAAGCTTGTCTGAAAATGGAATCAGAGGAGCAGGCAAGGCCATGCTATGCTTTAGCCTCAATACAAAGGTTATATTTATGAACCTTCATGAGGGTCATAAGCAATTCTGCAAGCTAGGGATAGATGTGGTCTGACAAGTGCCATAGGAAGATCACTGTGGTTGCTGTGAGCAGAAGGTATTGGAGGGGGAAAAGGTGGTAGCAGAGAAGCCTGTTGAGAATGTGTTACAACAATACAGGGTAGAAAAGACAATGCTTAAACTTCGCAGGAGTAGCAGAGCAATGGGTGAGAAGTAAAAACACAGCCTAGAGATAGCTGGCCCACAGATATGGTACTGAGAGCAGCACAGGAATATGGGCAGGGAAATGGACTTAGTAATGAACTTAGTCTGAGAGCAGAGAGTAGAGACTGAGAGCAAAGACAGGGAGATCTGAAAAGCCACCATGACCCTCAGGCCTAGCTCCTGAGCTCAGCCCTAATGTCCAAACCCAGCCCTGTCTTCCTCCAAACAAGGCCCTAGTACTAAGTCTGGCTTTGACTATTTAGCCTCCAGATTTAATCTGCCTATTGACTCAAGATTAAATTCCAAGCCTGAGCTGTTTGCCTCCCTTTTCTCCTCTCTCCCTCGGGGGATGAAGTAGTCAGCCTACAACTTGGTTCTAAGGCTTAAGAATTTGGATGGAGGGCAGAGGGTAGGTAGCATAACATGGTTATGCAAACAGACCCTCATGCTTGAGACTCTAAAGTCCAGGTCTGTCCCCCGCACCACCATAAGCCAGAGCTGAACAGTGCTCTGGTAACAAACAAACAAACAAACAAACAAAAAAAACACACACACACCTCATTGCTGTGGTCTCTTTCACACTCTCTCTGCCTATAAATAAATTGACTCCCCCCTCCCCCACTGCCATCCTACCCCCTGGCTGCCACCGTTGCTGCCACTTCTCTGGGAAACTAGGTCCTCTCCAAGTCTTCCCTTTCCCTTCGGTCTGAACTCTTCAACATGATTCTCGGAGCCTGCCTTATTATGTGATCCTGAATAGCCCCCGATCCTGTTTGGGTTTGTTCCTCCACAGGAAAGTGGGGTTGCCCGTCATCTACCCACTCCCATTGAGTTCTAAGTGGAGGCAAGTATTAGATCTAGGAAAGAGTAGGTGGATAGCATAATGGTTATGTAAAAAGACTCTCATGCCTGTGGCTCCAATGTCCCAGGTTCAAACCCCAGCACCACCATGAGCCAGGAGCTGAGTTGTGCTCTGGTGTGTGTGTGTGGGGGGGGGGTGTCCTTATGCCCCTGGCCCTAAGCACCTTCAGAAATCTTTCTTGCTGTAGCAAATGAAAATACTATGAAATGCTAAAGTTTAGTTCTACTTCATTTTATTTTCCTTTCCAGACCCAGGCAGGCCAAGT
This sequence comes from Erinaceus europaeus, assembly GCF_950295315.1. Lineage (NCBI taxonomy): Eukaryota > Metazoa > Chordata > Mammalia > Eulipotyphla > Erinaceidae > Erinaceus > Erinaceus europaeus. The sequence goes on from NC_080171.1 coordinate 18,925,167, forward strand.
TCTAATGGGTTTTGTCTGGTGGTCCCACTGCCTAGCCCTTCTTTAACTGGACACGAATGCCCCAGGACCCTCAGGAGAACAGCCACATCCATCCCCGCCGCCGTGGCCGCCCCAAGAGCCACACAGACCATCAGATCCCAGAGGCCATCCCAGCAGCAGCCATGTACACCTTTCTGCCTGACAACTTTTCTCCTGCCAAGCCCAAGCCGTCCAAAGAGTTGAAGCCACTGCTGCTCTCCGCGCTGCTGGGGCTGCTGCTGGTGCTGTCGGCGGTGGTGGCCTGGTGCTACTACAGCGCCTCCCTGCGCAAGGCGGAGCGTCTGCGCGCGGAGCTGCTGGACCTCAACAGCGGCGGCTTCTCCATCCGCAACCAGAAGGGCGAGCAGGTCTTCCGCCTGGCCTTCCGCTCGGGGGCGCTGGACCTCGACTCCTGCAGCCGCGAGGGCGCCCGGCTCCACTGCTCTCGCACGGCGGACGCGCGCCCCCTGCACTTCTTCATCCAGACGGTGCGGCCCAAGGACACGGTCATGTGCTACCGCGTGCGCTGGGAGGAGGAGAGCCCGGGGTGCACGGTGGAGCACGCCATGTTCCTGGGCGACGCCGGCGCGCACTGGTACGGAGGCGCGGAGATGAGGACGCAGCACTGGCCCATCCGCCTGGACGGCCAGCAGGAGCCGCAGCCCTTCATCACCAGCGACGTCTACTCCTCCGACTCCGCCTTTGGAGGCATCCTGGAGCGCTACTGGCTGTCGTCGCGGGCCGCGGCCATCAAGGTCAATGACTCGGTGCCCTTCCACCTGGGCTGGAACGGCACGGAGCGCTCGCTGCGGCTGCAGGCGCGCTACCACCGCACGCCCTACAAGCCTCCCGCCGGCCGCTCGGCGGCGCCAGAGCTCAGCTACCGCGTGTGCGTCGGCTCGGACGTCACCTCCATCCACAAGTACATGGTCCGACGCTATTTCAACAAGCCGTCCAGGGTGCCCGCCCCGGAGACCTTCCGGGACCCCATCTGGTCCACGTGGGTGCTGTACGGGCGCGCCGTGGACCAGGACAAGGTGCTGCGTTTCGCCCAGCAGATCCGCCAGCACCGCTTCAACAGCAGCCACCTGGAGATCGACGACATGTACACGGCCGCCTACGGCGACTTCGACTTCGACGAGGTCAAGTTTCCCAACGCCAGCAACATGTTCGGCCGCCTGCGCGAAGCCGGCTTCAGCGTGACGCTCTGGGTGCACCCCTTCGTCAACTACAACTCCTCGCGCTTCGGGGAGGGCGTGGAGCGGGAGCTGTTCGTGCGGGAGCCCAGCGGGCGGCTGCCCGCGCTGGTGCGCTGGTGGAATGGCATCGGCGCCGTGCTCGACTTCACGCGCCCCGAGGCCCGCGACTGGTTCTCCGGGCACCTGCGGCAGCTGCGCTCCCGCTACGGCGTGGCCTCCTTCAAGTTCGACGCCGGCGAGGTCAGCTATCTGCCCCGCGACTTCAGCACCTACCGGCCGCTGCCCGACCCCAGCGTGTGGAGCCGGCGCTACACCGAGATGGCGCTGCCCTTCTTCTCCATGGCCGAGGTCCGCGTGGGCTACCAGTCCCAGAACATCTCCTGCTTCTTCCGCCTGATCGACCGCGACTCGCTGTGGGGCTACGATCTCGGCCTGCGCTCCGTCATCCCGGCCGTGCTCACCATCAGCATGCTGGGCTACCCCTTCATCCTGCCCGACGTGGTGGGGGGCAACGCGGTGGCCGAGCGCACGGCGGGCGGCGGCGCGGTGCCGGAGCGCGAGCTCTACGTGCGCTGGCTGGAGGTGGCCGCCTTCATGCCGGCCATGCAGTTCTCCGTGCCCCCCTGGCAGTACGACGCCGAGGTGGTGGCCATCGCGCGCAAGTTCGCGGAGCTCAGGGCCTCGCTGGTGGCGCCGCTGCTGCTGGAGCTGGCTGGGGAGGTCACCGACACCGGCGACCCCATCGTGCGCCCGCTCTGGTGGATCGCGCCCGGGGACGAGACCGCGCACCGCACGGACTCGCAGTTCCTCATCGGGGACACGCTGCTGGTGGCGCCCGTGCTGGAGCCCGGCAAGCAGGAACGTGATGTCTACCTGCCCGCCGGCAAGTGGCGCAGCTATAAGGGCGAGCTCTTTGACAAGACGCCAGTGCTGCTCACTGATTACCCCGTGGACCTGGACGAGGTGGCCTACTTTATCTGGGTATCCTGACCCTGCCCGGGACCCAGGAACCCCACAGTGCTAACCTCAGCCCTTATGCAGTCCATCACTAGCACACTGTGTCTCCCCAGAAAGTACCCCCACCTCTACACCCACCCTCAAAGTGGGTGCTGGCTTAAGTGTGCTCTGTAGGGCCAGGGGTGGGGGTGGGAGGCGCTGGAGTGACTTTCCACTTTAAGTCACAATCCTGGCAGCCCAGTGTTGGCTTCATTCTCATCTTAGGGGTGATGGAGAGAAAGAGAGCACTCAAGGTGGGAATGGTTAGCTCTCTGCCGGATACTGGCTGTTAAGCTTTTAAAAGCACACAGGGAGAAACCTTTGTGGTGGCTTGCATGGTCCTTCTGAGGTGAGACAGTCCTTTTACTGTTCCCCTAATAGCTTCCTGACACTTAGAAAAGGAATATTCTTGGTGTTGAAAGCCAAAGCCAGGATTCCCAGTACTGGCCTAAACTGTACCTGACTTGGTCCCACCTCATCTGGCAAGAAGTGCTTGGCTAACTGACAAGGAGGCAGGAAGGTCCCTCTTAGAGAATAGAAGACTGGGCTTAGCATGGAACCATCATCATTGTCCCTCATTTGTGAAGAAATTTTTTTTGTTTTTTTGCCTCCAGGGCTATTGCTGGAGCTGGGTGCCAGTGCCTGCACTATGAATACACTGCTCCTGGAGGCCATTTTCCCCATTTTTGTTGCCATTGTTGTCATTGCAGTTTGATAGGATAGAGAGAAATGGAGAGAGGAGGGGAAGACAGAGAGGGAGAAAGAAAGATAGACATCTGCAGACCTGTTTAACTGCTTGCGAAGGACCCCTCTGCAGGTGGGGAGGGGGGGGTGCGGGGGACGACTCTAACTGGGATCCTTACTCCAGTCTTTGCACTTTACCCCATGTGCACTTAACCCGTTGCACTACTGCCTGGCCCCCTGTGAAGAGTCTTCTAACACTGCACTGACTCATCTGTATATATGCATGGACTCCACCTTGTCCCAGGGCCATAGCCTAGTGGGCAAGAACTTAAGGACTTTTACAACCACATAGGCAAGAATTGGTGCCTTAAGAACCTGTGGGGCGGGGGTGGAAGAGTGCAGGCCTAGTGTCTGTGGATCTATGGAATGAACACATTCCTGAGGCTTGAGAAACTTGGAAGGAGGGGCTTAGGGTTTTTCTTATTGTTAAGGTTTTGATTACTGAGCCACTATCTCCCAGATGACCTCCCCAGGACTCTGAGTGTTCCTGGTAGGAAATCAACAACTCTTTTAAGATTTCTCAGCTGCCTCCTCCACGCACATATGGCAGGGGTGTTGCCTAAAAGAGGATGCTGTTCTTATTCTGGTAGTGGATCGCTTTAGCACATGGACTGCACGTACACATTAGTAACCTGCAAATGCACACCAAGAGCAAGGCCTTCCAGTTTAGTTATTTTTCTTTTCATCCTGAGTCAGGATGGATTTTTCCTGACTTTGCAGCTGAATCTGAGGAAGGAGTGGTTTGTCTAAGGAGAGGTGGGGGAGAGGAGGTGGGAAACAGGGCTCACCCACCCTTAACAGCTTGGACAATAGTCCGTCTCTTAGCCCTTAGACAATGCATCCCTATGTCTGTTCCTCTACCCCTCTACTTACTCAGTTTGAAGAATTCCTGGTGAAGTTCTGGGGCTCTCACAGTCCTCTTTTGAACACTAAATCCCCCACTCTTCTGCAAGCTGTGTGTAAGTTGCTTAACTTTGATAAGTCTCCGTGTCCGTATAGGTGGATGGGGATAAAAATGCCTACCTCCCAGGTTGTTGTGGGAATTATAAGCACAGATTATATTAAAGTGCCTGGCACAAGTAGGTGCTCAATAAAAATCAGCTATGATAATACTATTTCTTGTTAGTTTTAAAGATGTATCTATTTATTTATGAGGAAGAGAACCAGAGCATCACTCTGGCATGTGCACTGCTTTGAACTTAAGGACCTCATACCTAGGTGATGCCAACCACCTCCTGGGTCACACTGTTTCTTTCTTTCCTTCTTTCTTCCTTTTCTTAAACATGCACATGTACACCCCAGTGATTTCACCAGCTCCCAGGTCAGCTGACTTTTCAAGGTCTGCCTGTGACACACTCTTCTGAAGCCTTTGCACTTAGCAGCCAGTTGAGAGCTAAGCTTGTAACTCAAAGAACACTGTGGTCCAGGAGTGATATCTGAAGGTGGGATGTCAGAATCCAAGATTCCTGGGTACCTAGGAGGTGGGGAGTAACTAGAATTAGCTTTCCTCTCCGTGTGTGTGTGTGTGTGTGTGTGTGTGTGTGTGTGTGTGTGTGATAGAGAGAGAGAGAGAGAACAGCAGCCACTAATCCATACTCATTGATGGCCTTCCCTAGGCCCAGGCCTCAGCCTTTGCTGTGGAGTAACTGTGGATGACGTCAGGCTGAACCTTGAAAAAGTCCTAAATGTCTGGAGAACATAGCACATATTTGACCCTACAGCTTTCTTTTCTTCTTCTTTGATTTTTTAAATTATCTTTATTTATTTGCTAGAGATATCCGGAAATGGAAAGGAAGGGAGATAGACAAGAGGGAGAGAGACATTTGGACCCTATCACTTTCTATGCAACTTGAAGTCAATTTCTAACCTCTGGAGTCTCAAGCTTCTTTTTCTTCTCTTTATTTTTTGCTGCTAGAGCTTTGTACCTGTGTGATTCCACTGCTCCTAGTAGACTTCTTTTTTTTTCTGGTAGAGGATGAGAAAAAGATAGAGAGAGAAGGAGAGAAACCCCAGCACCTCTCCACCGCTTGTGAAGCTTCCCCTTTGTATGATGTTCCAATGTGGTGACTAGGGGCTCAAACTTGGGTCCTAGTACATGGTAAATCTTACACTCTACTGGGTGATCTATTTCCTCAGGATTTTTTTTTTCCTTAAAAAGAAATATCTAGGTTTCATCAAGAAGTGTCTGTAGAGCACTTAGTCATAGCCTAAGGGCTTGCTCAGCAGATGGTGATGCCTACGGACTCTGACTATATAAACAGACTCTAAACTACATGAAGTTTAAAATGCACTTCTTCAGGCACACTGACCACCTTTCAAGTGTTCAAAAGCCACATGTAACTAGTAACTCATATCCAGGCAGCAAAGGTTGCAGAATATTTCAGTAGTTGCAGAAATCTCCGCAGGGCAACTCCGAACCAAGCAGTGTGTGCTGAGATGGCAATGGAAAGGATGAAGTTAACAGTCGGGCCTAAGCAGCATGGCGTGGAGGAGGACGTGCTCCCTTGAGAAGGACAATGAGGCAGGCAGCAGTGTCTAAATGGGACAGAGGGGAGTCGGGTGTTAGCGCAGTGGGTTAAGCGCACGTGACGCAAAGCATAAGGACCAGTGTAAGGATCCCGGTTCGAGCCCCAGGCTCCCCACCTGCAGGGGAGTTGTTTCACAAGTGGTGAAGCAGGTCTGCAGGTGTCTCTCTTCCCCCTCTCTGTCCTCTCTCCATTTCTCTCTGTCCTATCCAACAATAATAATAACTACAACAATAAAACAACAAGGGCATCAAAGGAGAGTAAATAAATATTTCAAAAAAAAATTTTAAAAAAGGGGGTCGGGCGGTGGCGCAGTGGGTTAAGCGCACGTGGCGCAAAGCGCAGGGACCGGTGTAAGGATCCCGGTTCGAGCCCCGGGCTCCCCACCTGCAGGGGAGTCACTTCACAGGCGGTGAAGCAGGTCTGCAGGTGTCTATCTTTCTCTCCCCCTCTCTTTCTGTCTTCCCCTCCTCTCTCCATTTCTCTCTGTCCTATCCAACAACAAAGCAACTCAACAATGGCAATAATAACCACAACGAGACGGCAACAAAAAGGGGGGAAAATGGCCTCCAGGAGCGTGGATTCATGGTGCAGGCACCAAGCCCAGCAATAACCGTGGAGGAAAAAAAAATTTTTTTAAAAATAAATGGGGCAGGGGTCTGAGCTGTGCCAGTGAGCCATGTCAGCGAGCCAGTGAGGGTGCTGGGGCAAGGCCAAAGGGAAGACTGCCCTTGTCTGGCCCAATTCCAGGGAACTGGCCCTTGGCTCGTGAACTGATTTCTAATCTGGCTTCTTTGATTGACCTCATTAATCACAAAAGCACAAATGAACAAACAATTTCTGAGTGAGGAGGGTACTGGCCTGAGGTGACGTAGAAAGTTAGTAACCAACACTAGAACTCGGTGCTCTGCATCCAAGGCCCCTGGGTCTCCCCCCCCCAGCATTCTCTACCTCTCTGTGGCATGTCCCAGCACCAGGCTCTACACCTCCAAGGATGAAGAAATGGATAAAATGTGTGTCTCCAAAGTTGACCCCTTACAGACCTGATTCTCAACCAAGAAGTGTTTCCACTTCCTCCATTGACACCAGAGAGAGAGAGTTATAGAAGTTGGGGTGTGGGTGGAAGGCTGAAAAGGCAGGGACCAGAAGAAAGAACTGGGCCTTAGTGACTGGGGGGAGGGGAGGGGAGGGGCAGGAGCTGGGCTGGAAGCTACCTCTACCCTTGTTCCCCAGATGCCAAGAACTCTGGGCTACTCAGCCCTGCCTAATCCCCCATTCCTGCCAGCACTTCTCGCACATTCCAAGGTTATCAGTCTGCACATCTGACTCGGGTGGGGGAAGGGCTGTCCCTATTCCCTTTCTGTGGCTCTTCCAGGAGCCTCACCAAGACCAGACTTCCTTTTTGGTCTCCATGATAGCAGTGAACGGTTGGTTGGGGTGGAAGGGGTGTGTGGGGTGTGTTATGGAGGAGTGGTGGGAAACGAACTTCCTTCTCCAGAGGTCATGGGGGCTGAGTGCCCACTGTAGGAAGATGGATTTAATGCCCCCCCCCACACACACACACACACACATACCCTGCCTTCTGTTACTCTTTGCAATCTGGGTCTATTTCTTTTTTCTTTTTTTTTTTTTTTTGCCTCCAGGGTTAATGCTGGGGCTCGTGCCTGCACTAGGAATCCACTGACCCTGGAGGCTATTTTTTCTCCTTTTTGTTTATCATTGTTGTGGTTGTTATTATGATGTTATTGCTGTCGTTGGATAGGACAGAGAGAAATGGAAAGAGAAGAAGACAGAGAGGGGGAGACAAAGATAGACACCTGCAGACCTGTTTCACCACCTGTGAAGCGACCCTGCTGCAGGTGCGGAGCCAGGGGCTCGAACTGGGATCCTTATGCCGGTCCTTGCACTTCATGCCATGTGCACTTAACCCACTGTGCTACCACTCACCCCCCCACTTCCTTTCCTTTTTTTTTTTTTTAAAGATTTTATTTATTTATTAGTGAGAAAGATAGGCAAAGAGAGAAAGAACCAGACATCATTCTGGCACATGTGCTGCTGGGGATCGAACTTAGGACCTCATGCTTGAGAGTCCAAAGCCTTATCACTGTGCCACCTCCCAGACCACCCCCCACTTCCTTTCTAGCCCCATTTGAATTGGCTAAAATTCCTAGGCAAGTCTAAGTCCCAAATAGGAGTTTTCTGGGATGTAAAGTGCCTCTAACCCTGACTGGTCCTGGAGCCAGTCTTTTGTTGGTCTCTCTCACCAAACTTGCCTTCTTTCTTTCTTTCTTTAATTTTTTATTATTGAATAGAGACAGAAACTGAGAGAGGGTGGGGAGAGATGGAGAGAGGCACCTGCAGCCCTGCTTCACCACTTGTGAAGCTTTGACCAGGGGCTTGAACTCAGGTCCTTGTGCACTGTAGTGTGTACGTTTAACCAGGTGCACCACCACCTTTTCTTTCTTTCTTTCTTTCTTTCTTTCTTTCTTTCTTTCTTTCTTTCTTTCTCTCTTCCTTTCACTCTTTCTTTTAAGATGTATTTATTTATTTATTTATTTTTCTTTCTTTTTCTTTCTCTCCTCTCTTTTTTTTCTATTTTTTTTATTGGGGAATTAATGTTTTACATTCAACAGTAAGTACAATAGTCTGTACATCCATAACATTCCCCCAGTTTCCCATATAACAATACAACCCCCACTAGGTCCTCTGAATCCTTCTTGGACCTGTATTCTCCCCACCCACCCACCCCAGATTCTTTTACTTTGGTGCGATACTCTCTCTTTCTTTTAAGATGTATTTATTTATTTATTGTTTCACTGGGGCCTTTTACATGTCCCAGGGCACTGCTCTAAGTTGACTTTTTTAGACACAGAAAGAGGGAGATGGTTGAGCACACATTATAATGTCCAAGGACCCAGGTTCAAGCCCCTAGCCTCCACTTGTGTGTGTGTGGGGGGATTTTCACAAGTGGTGAAGCAGGGCTACAAGTGACTCTCTGTTTCTCTTCCTCTCTACTTCCCCCTTCCTCTCAATTTCTGGCTATCTCTATCCAATAAATAAATATAATAAAAACATTTTTAAAGAGAGAGATGGAGGAACAGATGTGACAGAGCTGATGCTATTTACTATGGTTGGTACTTCCTTGAGGCCAGCCAGGGATTCCAACCTGGGCTGAGTGCCTGACAAGGCTGACACACTACCAGGTAAGCTATTTTGCTGGTAAGGTAACTCTCACATGTTTCTTAGTCCCCTCTCTCTCTCTCTCTCAATATTTTTCCCCTTTTGTTGCCCTTGTTGCTTTATTGTTGTTGTAGTTATTATTGTGTTGTTAATGATGTCATCATTATTGGATAGGACAGAGAAAAATGGAGAGAGGAGGGGAAGACAGAGGGGGGAGAGAAAGATACACAGAACTGCTTCACTACCTGTGAAGCAACACCCCTGCAGGTGGGGAGTGGAGGGCTCAAACTGGGATCCTTATGCCAGCCTTTGCGTGTTGCGCCACATGCGCTTAACCCGCTGCACTACTGCCCAACCCCCAGTCCCTTCTCTTATTAAGTACAGTGTTGACCTTCTTATATTCTTATACCTTAGTCACTATTCTACATCTGACTTTACTCATTCTAGACTCAAACATGACTAGTCTTTTTTTAATTTTTTTTTAAAAATTTATTTAGTTATTATTATATAGACACAGAGAGAAGTTGAGAGGATAGGGGAGATAGAGAGGGAGAGAGACAGAGAGACACCTGCAGCCCTGCTCCACCACTCGTGAAGCTTTCCCCCTGCAGGTGGGGACCAGGGGCTTGAACCCGGGTCTTTAAGCACTGTAATGAGTGCACTTAACCAGGTACGCCACCACCTGGCCCCATGACTAGTCTTTTAACTTTACTTTTGGACCCTTCAATTAATCCACATGATAGGCAAGGAAATCTGGCTGAAATTCAATCATGTCATTTGAGAAAAACATTCAAGTTTTGGTGTTCACGGTTTCTAAGCTCCAAGTTCTTTTTGCAGCTGTTTCTGCTTACTCAAACATACATCTTTATGAGCATATTCTGAAAAGCTTTTGAGGAAACACCACCTTCTGTTCTGGTAACAGCTATGCAGCCCATCCCTTGTGAGGGGAGACCTGCCCAGACTCAGCTTTGAAGAAAATGCAGTGGCAACTGGGTGATTTCCTTTCCTGTCATTGTCTAGCTCTGTGGGGCTTCTGCTGACACCTCCCCTCCCTGGCACACAGCCCAGCTCCCAGGGAACAACCTGGCTTTTATCTTAAGGCTAGTCATTTACTTCATCAGGCCCCAGTCACTTTCCAGCAGCTCGAGGGAAGGGAGAATGCTTAGACTTAACATGGCAAACCCTGCATTTGACAAGAAAAGACAGATGAGGAGGAGGAGGCCCTGTCCCTGGGAGTTCTCAGTCTAAAGAGAAAGAGGTTGGGGGCCCAGTGGTGGTGCACCTGGTTGAACACACATGTTACAAAGTGCAAGGACCTGGGTTTGAGCCTCCAGTGCCCACCTGCAGGTGGAAAGTTTTGCAAGTGGTGAAGCAGAGCTGCAGGTCTCTCTCCCTCTCTATCTCCCCCTTCTCTCTCAATTTCTGGCTGTCTCTATCCAATAAATAAATAAAGATTTTTTTTTTTTCTTACCAGAGCAAGGCTCAGCTGTGGTTTATGGTGGTGCAGGGAATTGAACCTGGGACTTTGGAGCCTCAGGAATGAGAGTCTCTTTGCATAACCATTGTCATCAAAGTTCACACCGTAGGCGGGGCTAGCTTCGGCGGGAGACAGAGACCAGGGACACACGGCTGAGCAGAGAAGCAGTATTTCTTTATTCATGAGCAAACGGTTCCAAAAAACTAATCCGATCTAATCACCACACAATTCTGTCCTCCATCTTTCTCCTACGGAGGCAGCGGCCGGAACTCCGGAAGTACATAGGATAGGGGGTGGGGAGAAGCAAGAAGCTCAAAACTAGCAAAGGCTAAACAAAATCTCCCAGAGGCAGGGGGAGTGAGACCAAACCAGTGTAACAGAATGACCATGTAAATAGACCACAACGTCAAGCAATGTAACAGAAGGGTTCCCAGAAGCAGAACTAGAAGCATACCAACAAACCATTATGCTATCTACCCCCACCCAATAAAGATAATTTTTAAATATCATTAAAAAGGGGGGTCGGGTGGTAGCGCAGTGGGTTAAGCACATGTGGCACAAAGCACAAGGACCAGCATAAGGATCCCAGTTTGAGCCCCTGGCTCCCCACCTGCAGGGGTATCACTTCAAAGGCAGTGAAGCAGGTCTGCAGGTGTCTGTCTTTCTCTCCCCCTCTCTGTCTTCCCCTCCCCTCTCCATTTATCTCTGTCCTATCCAACAACGACGACATCATCAACAACAACAAAACAAGGGCAACAAAAGGGAAAATAAATAACAATTAAAAAAATTAAAAATCATTGAAAAAAAAAGAGGAAGAGGTTGTGCTTCGGGGCTCTGTCCTCAGGCTGGCTTTCCCTTCCCAGACCCCTGTTACTGGAGGTTCCAGCTGAGTACTCCTGTTACTCCAGCCCAAGCAAGAAGCCAGGTAGGCAGGAGGGTATGGAAAGTGAAGAGGGTGGGGATATTGGGGCGGGGGGGGGGGACACAGAAAGAAAGTAGGTCTCCCTGGGTACCTATAAGACAACATAGAGGCTGGCATAGCCCTCCAGGCCCTCCTCTAGAAAAGAAGGAGCAGGTGGGGCTGCTGGAGGGATCGGCCTTTGCTCCCCAAACACAAGGCCTCACCTGGGGCCACATATCTGCACAGGTGCTTCCATTGTCATTCTGTCATTATAACTTCATTTCTGGTGATGGGTAAAATATTAACTCTGAGGTCAGGAAGGCATTTTAGTGGCCAGGGAGGTGGTTCAGAGGTAGAGCACATGTATGAGGGCCTGGGTTTGTTCCTGGCATGGTATTAAAAAGGGGGGGGGGGGGTTAGGGAGGGCAGTAGCACAGCTGTTTAAGTGCACATGGCACCAAGAGCAACAACCAGGCCTTTGGATCCCAGTTCAAGCCCCCAGCTCCCTACCTGTAGGGGAGTTGCCTCACAAGCAGTGAAGCAGGTCTGCAGGTGTCTATCTTTCTCTCCCCCTCTGTCTTCCTCTCCTCTCTCAATTTCTCTTTGTCCTATCCAACAACGACAACAGCCACAATAACAAGGGCAACAAAGTGGAGAAAATGGCCTCTGGGAGCAATGGATTCATAGTGCACTGAGCCCCAGTGATGATGCTGGAGGCAGAAAAAGAAAGGAAAAAAAAAGTCATTTTGGTTTTTCTGGTCTCTGTTCAGAACTTAAGCACACCCTAGTGGGACCAATTCCACTAGCTGTTTCTCCCGCCTAGGGAGGTGGAAGCGGGAGTGAGGAAACAGGTGGGGCTTTGGGAAGAGCTTTGGACAGGAGTCACGGGGAAACAGGACAGTGTTTATAAGAAGGATGGTTATTAGGGAAAACTTCAGGAAATGCTCTGAAGTCTGGAGAGCCCCAGATCAAAGGGAATCAGGGTCTCAGACCCGCATGGCTGTCCCTTCAGAGCTGAAATCCCATCCGAAAACAAAGACCCACTTCACTGCCTCCTACGAGTATTCATCGTGTCTATCACCCAGCCAGGGTCCATGCCACTGAGGCCTCTATGGACACGTAACTTCCTGCACATGCATCTCTGAGGCTGAGATGTTACAAACTGTAGAAATGATCTCTGAGGGGGCTGGGCAGTGGTGCATCCAGTTAAGTACACGTATCACCATGAACAAGGACCCAAGTTCAAGCCCCAAACTTCCCAACTGCAGGAGTCCGATTCATAAGCAGTGAAGCAAGCAGATCTGCAGGTATCTATCTTTCTCTCTCCCCTCCCCTTTCCATTTATCTCTGTCCTGTCAAATAAAAATAGAAAGGAAAAAAATGGCTGCTGGGAGTGGTGGATTTGTAGTGCAGGCACCAGTAATAACTCTGGTGGCAAAAAAGAAAAAAAATAATAAAGATCTCTGAGGGCCAACTAGATAGCTCACTTGGATAGTCAGGTAGTGAGCTATCACCAGTGCGATGTTTTGTCATGTTCATGACTAACCTAGGTTCAAGCCCAGTTCCCACTGCATTGAGGGAAGCTTTGATACTGTGGTCTCTCTCTCTCTTCCCTGCTGTCTTTATCTAAAAAGAAGTAAAGAAAGGGAGGAAGGAGGAAGGCTCCAAAGACCCAGGTTCACTCCCTCACACCACCATAAGCCAGAACTGAAAAGTCACTCTGGTAAAAAATAAGGAAGGGAAGGGAGGAAGGATGGAAGGGAAGGAAGAACTCCTGAAAGTATTTCTGCCTCAGCTATTATAACAAGAGAAATTGCCTACTTAGGGAGGTGAAGCAGGTCTGCAGGTGTCTGTCTTTCTCTTCCCCTCCTCTCTCCATTTCTCTCTGTCCTATCCAACAACGATGACATCAATAACTACAACAACAATGAAAAAAAAAAAAAAACAAGGGCAACAAAAGGGAAATAAATATAAAAAAAATAAAAAGAAAGGGAGAGAGATAAAGAGACACCTGCAACCCTGCTTCCCCACTTATAAAGCTTTCCCCTGCAGGTGGGGACTGAAGGCTCGAACCAAGGTCCGTGTGCACTGTAACATGTGCACTTAACCAGGTGTGCCACCACCTGGCCCCAGTTTTTTTCCAATATTTTATTTATTTTTATTTTTGAGAGAGACACACAGAAACACCAGATCACTGCCCAACTCTGGCTTATGGTGGTGCAGGGGATTAAACCTGGGACTTTGGAGCCTCAGGCATATGTCTCTTTGCATAACCATTATGCTATCTACCTCTACCCAATTGTACTCATCTTAAAAGAGTACTTTTTTTTTTTTTTTTTGGCTCCAGGATTATTGCTGGGGCTCAGTGCCTGAACCATGAAACCACTGCTCCTGGAGGTCGTTTTTTTCCCCCTTTTGTTGCCCTTGTTGTTGTAGCCTTGTTGTGGTTATTATTGTTATTGTTGATGTTGTTCTTTGTTGGATAGGCCAGAGACAAATAGAGAGAGGAGGGGGAGAGAAAGACAAACACCTGCTTCACCGCCAGTGAAGCGACTCCCCTGCAGGTGGGGAGCTGGGGGCTCAAACTGGGATCCTCACGCCGGTCCTTGAGCTTTGCGCCACGTGTGCTTAACCAGTAGCACTACCGCCCGACCCCCTTAAAAGAATGAATTTTATGTTACTTGATTGCATCTGAAAAAAAAATGTCTAAAAAAATAAAATAAAATAAAAATGAAAACCAGGTCTGCCTTCCAGAATAAGCAGAGAACAGTGATTCTAGCTAAAGTGCTTACTTAGCGACCTTTGGCACCCTGAAATCGTTCACCCTTAGAGTCAACATCCTCTCCCCATTGTTGACTTCTGCCTGGGGTTGGATCCAGCTGGGAGAAAGACTAACTGTGACCTGAATTCTTTTTCAACTAGGAACAGATTCTTACCTTCTTTTGGCTCTCTCTTCCTATCTGCCAAATGTTCTAAGTTTGACTACTCTTTCAGACTTCATCTAGGGTGCACCCAGGAAAATAGTTCACTTGGTAGAGACTGGATGTGAGTGCCTGAGGTTCTTAACTCAATCCTTAGCACTGCATGTATTAGAATGGTGCTCTGGCATCTCTTCCTCTCTCCCTTTCTGTCTCTCCCTCTGTCCCATATAAACCTCTCTCTTTCTCTATCCCTCTGTCTCATGTAAAGCTCTCTCTCTGTGTGTCATAAATAATAAATAAAATAAGCCATTAAAATTATATCTAGGGCCAGAAAAATAGCTCACCTGGATAGTGTCTGCTTTGTCATGAGTACAACCCAGGTTTGAGTTCACCTCAAACACACTGGAGGAAACTTCACTATTGGTACTGCAGTCTCTCCTTTCTCTGTCTCTTTGTCTTTACTATTATTTTATATTTTACTTATTTTAGTGAGAGAGATACGAAGAGGAAGAGATATATGGGTAAAGAGAGAAAAAAGAGATGGAGAGAGACACCAGAATACTGTGCAGCTCTGGCTTATGGTGGTGCTTATGGTGGGACCTCAAAGCCTCAAGCATCAAAGTCTTTTGATAACCATTATCCTGTCTCCCCATCCCGCTGATACTTTTTTTTCATATTTTATTTATTTATTAAGAGAAAGATAGGAGGAGAGAGGGAAAGAACCAGACATCACTCTGGTACATGTGCAGCTGGGGATTGAACTCGGGACCGCATACTTGAGAGTCCAATGCTTTATCCACTGAGCCACCTCCTCTGACTCTTTCTGTATCTGAAAAAAGTTAATTCAGACTACTGAAGCCCTGGTGACAATAACAACAAGAATTATATCTACTCATCAAGAATTCCACTAGACTTTGGAAAATTTCTGTTCACACCCAAACCATTTATTTTTCCTTAGACCAAAGCCTCTTTTCAAAATAAACCCTTTCAATTATATTTAAAGAGAAACAGAATGTTTTGACAAGATTGGGTGTGCTCAGGGCACTATGGTCATACATTAAACAGAATGTTTGGAAAGTCATTTATTCAAAGATGACTCCTTGTCATTAAAGAACATGTGAGGGAGTCGGGCGGTAGCGCAGCGGGTTAAGCGCAGGTGGCACAAAGCTCAAGGACTGGTGTAAAGATCCTGGTTCGAGCCCTGGGCTCCCCACCTGCAGGGGAGTCGCTTCACAAGCGGTGAAGCAGGTCTGCAGGTGTCTGTCTTTCTCTCCTCCTCTCTGTCTTCCCCCACCTCTCCATTTCTCTCTATCCAACAACGATGACATGAATAACAAACAAACAAACAAACACTAGGGCAACAAAAGGGAATAAATAAATAAATATATATATTAATATTTATTTATTATTTATTCCCTTTTGTTGCCCTTGTTGTTTTATTATTGTAGTTATTATTATTGTTGTTGTCATCATTGTTGGATAGGACAGAGAGAAATGGAGAGAGGAAGGGAAGACAGAGAGGGGGAGAGAAAGACAGACACCTGCAGACCTGCTTCACCGCCTGTGAAGCGACTCCCCTGCAGGTGGGGAGCCGGGGGCTCAAACCGGGATCCTTATGCCGGTCCTTGTGCTTTGCGCCACCTGCGTTTAACCCACTGTGCTACAACCCGACTCCCATAAATAAATATTTTTTAAAAGAACATGTGAAAATTCAGAAAAGTGGAAAGGAACACAATCACCCCTTGTTCCAGGGATAATTGTAACAGGGTCCCCAAAGGATAGAACTGGCTAGTGTCCCTGGAGGAAGGAAGTGGCCTGAGAGTGATAAACTGGGTTGAATTTAATTCCAGCGATTGTATTATAAAATCAAATCTGAAAAACAAAGGACATCTTTGGAGACTCAAACACCTCCACTTCCCTTCCTGCTAGCCTTGTGCCTTCAAAATATGAAACAAGTGGTGAAGCAGTGCCCTTCAGTACCTCTTTTTCTCTCTCCCTCTCTGTGTCTTCCTTCCTTCTCAAATTCTTTCTTTTCTTTTCCTTTCTTTTTATTTCTTTACTGGGGAATTAGTGGCTTACAGTCAACAGTAAAACACAATAGTTTGTACATGCATAACATTTCCCAGTTTTCCACATAACAATTCAACCCCCACTAGGTCCTCCTCTGCCATCAGGTCACAGGACCTGAAACCTTCTCCCCACGGCCAAATCTTTTACTTTGGTGCAATACACCAACTCCAGTCCAAGCTGTGCTTAGTGACTTCCCTTCTGATCTTGTTTTTCAACTTTTATCTATGAGTGAGATCATCCCATATTCATCCTTCTCTTTCTGGCTGATCTCACGTCACATGATTCCTTCAAGCTCCATCCAAGTTGAGGTGAAGAAGATAACTTCATGATTCTTAGTAGCTGAGTAGTATTCCACTGTGTATATAGACCACAACTTGCTCAGCCACTCATCTGTTGTTGGACACCTGGGTTGCTTCCAGGTTTTGGCTATTACAAATTGTGCTGCTAAGAACATATGTGTACACAGATCTTTTTGGATGGGTTTGTTGGGTTCATTAGGATATATATCCTCAGGAGAGGAATTGCAGGATCCTAGGGTAGGTCCACATCTAGCCTTCTGAGAGTTCTCCAGACTGTTCTCCACAGGGGTTGGACCAATTGACACTTCCACCAGCAGTGCAGGAGGGTTCCTTTGTCCCTGCAACCTCCCCAGCATTTGTTGCCCCTCTCAATTTCTCTCTCTATTCAAAAACAAATAAATGAATTATATATATATAATTTGCCTCCAGGGTTATCGCTGGGGCTCAGTGCCTGCACTACAGATCCACTGCTCCTGGAGGCCATTTTTTCCATTTTGTTGTTGTTATTGCTGTTGGATAGGAATCAAGAGAGGAGGGGAAGACAGAGAGGGGGAGAGAAAGACCTGCAGACTTGCTTCACTGCTTGTGAAGCAACCTTCCTACAGGTGGGGAGCTGGGGCTCCAACTGGGATCCTTGCGCTGGTCCTTGCGTTTTGCTCCATGTGCGCTTAACCCGCTGCGCTACCGCCAGAATCCCAATAAAAATATATTTAAAAATATGGATCAGGGAGTCAGGCAGTAGCGCCGTAGCACAGTGGGTTAAGTGCAAGTGGTACCAAGCGCAAGGGCTGGCTTAAGGATCCTGGTTCGAGCCCCCCCAGTTCCCCACCTGCAGGGGAGTCGATTCACAGCCGGTGAAACAAGTCTGCAGGTGTCTATCTTTCTCTCCCCCTCTGTCTTCCCTTCCTCTCTCCATTTCTCTCTGTCCTATATAACAATGATGACATCAATAACAATAACAATAATAACTACAACAACAATAAAAAGGGCAACAAAAGGGAAAATAAATAAATAAATAAATAATTTTAAAAAACCAAACCTAAATCTAAAGTTCATCAGATCTGGTGAGAAACTAGAGATAATCTGGTCCAACCCCTTGTTTCAGTGAGGAAACAGAGAGAAGCCTGGAGGTCAGAGTATACTCAAAGTCACAAAGCAAGGTGGGACAGAGGCAGACATGAATCCTAAACCACTGTACCATACTATATCCCTCGGCCTATGTCTTTCATTTATTTATTTATTTATTTATTTATGTATGTATGTATTGCCTCCAGGGTTGGCGCTGGGGCTTGGTGTGGGTACTATGAATCTACTGCTCCTGGTGGCCATTCTTCATTTTTATTGGATAGGACAGAGAGAAATTGAGAAGGAGGAGGAGACAGAGAGGGAGAGATACAGAGAGACACCTATAGACCTTCACCACTTGTGAAGCAACTCTCCTGCAGGTAGGGAGCCAGAAGTTCAAACTGGGATCCTTGCGTGGGGCCTTGTGCTTCGTACTGATAGGGGAGTTGAACAGAAGATGAACAAGATGGAAAGGAGATGGAGCAGAAGACAAACAGGATGAGCTTAGATGAAATGGCAAGAGGCAACTGCCCATATCTAGCCAGCAGGGCCTTTCAGTGAATCTAGGGGTTTTCCGTGACCCTAGCAGCTTCAGCTCCTTGAAATGGGGCCGAGATGAACCCTGGGGGGGGGGGGGGAGAAAATGAGAGCATAATCACACATGCAGTGTTTGCTTCTGTAGCCCAAGCTTGCTTCCACTTTGCTAAAAGATATAAAAGTGAAACTGAACTTTGATTGGGAGCTGGAGTTATCAGAATGATCTGAACTCTGAGTCCCTGTGAATAAATTCTTTTTATTTTCTGGGAGTATGGATCGACCTGTCAACGCCCATGTTCATCGGGGAAGCAATTACAGAAGCCAGACCTTCCACCTTCTGCATCCCACAATGATCTTGGGTCCATACTCCCAGAGAGGTAAAGAATAGGAAAGCTGAGAGTCAGGGGGTAGCACAGCGGATTAACTGCACGTGTTGCGAAGCGCTAGGACCTGCCTAAGGATCCTGATTTGAACACCCGGCTCCCCACCTACAGGGGTGTCACTTCACAAGCGGTAAAGTACGTCTGCAGGTGTCTGTCTTTCTCTCCCCCTCTCTGTCTTCCCCTCCTCTCTCCATTTCTCTCTGTCCTATCCAATAACAATGGCATCAATAACTATAACAATAAAAACAACAAGGGCAACAAAAGGGAATTAAAAAAAAAAGAATAGGAAAGCTATCAGGGGAGGGGATGGGATACAGAGGTCTGGTGGTGGGAATTGTTCAAAGTTGTACCCCTCTTATCCTATGGCTTTGTCAGTGTTTCCTTTTTATAAATAAAAAATTAAATAAAAAAAACACTCCTTAAGCATTTACCATGCACCAAGAATTGTACTAGATTCTGACTGGGTAAATAAGTTGTAAGAAATAGTAAGATGATAAATGAATACAACTACAAATATAAAATGTAGTCCCTATTGTTAAGTCATGGTAGTATGGCCGAAAAGCCCAAGGCACAGGATTAAAACACAAAACAACAACAACAACAAAGCAGAATAGTCTTAATCTACAGACAGGTTTTTATAGAAAGAAATTACACATTGAAACTGTTAATAAAAATAAATTTTGGGGAGTCGGGCGGTAATGCAGTGAGTTAAGCATAGGTGCCGCACAGCCCAAGGACCGGAGTAAGGATCCGGGTTTGAGCCGCTGGCTTGAGCCCCCTGGCTCCCCACCTGCACGAGAGTCACTTCACAGGCGGTGAAGTAGGTCTGCAGGTGTCTTTCTCTTCCCCTCCTCTCTCCATTTCCCTCTGTCTTATCCAACAACAACAAAAACAACAACAAAACAACAAGGGCAACAAAAGGGAATAAATGAAGTTTAAAAATACAAATAAATAAAAAAAATTCTTTTTATTTTATTTTATTTTTAATTTGTTATTGGATAGAGACAGAGAGAAATTGAGAGAGAAGGGGGAGATAGGAAGAGAGACAGAGAGATGCCTGCAGACCTGCTTCACCACCTGTGAAGCGACTCCCCTGCAGGTGGGGAGCCTGAGGCTCCAACCTGGATCCTAACCGGTCCTTGCGCTTTGCGCCATGTACGCTTAACCCGCTGTGTTACCGCCCGACTCCCGTGAATAGACTTTTTTCTCCACCCAGCTCAGCTCCAGTCTTCTTGATTTTCAGATTTCCCTAACAGTACTTTGTGCACTTAACCTGGTGCGCGCCACTGCCCCCCGCGGACCCCCGGCCTATGTCTTTACCTTATTCCTGATGTCTGAGAAACATGGCCTTTTAGAGCATGTCTGGGACACACTGCATGTGAGAAAAGGAAAAGGGGAAGAAAGCCTGGAGCTGGGGGAGCCAAGGCCACCAGTTGTTTTAGGAAAGAAGTTCGGTCATGCTGAGAAGGCATCCTGAACTGGACTAAAGGAAAAACCCTGGTGTGAGACGTAGATAAGTGAGATAAACCAGAAGGACAAAGAGGAGTATGGGATGATTCCACTCATAAATAGACGTTGAGAAAGAAGAACAGAAAGGGAAATGGAAAGAAGAATTTGACTGAGTTAGAAGTATTGCAACAAAGTAAAAAACTCTGGGGGAGTAGATTTTCAGCTTTACTAGGGGGGGGGTGGGGATAAGGACACAGACCTTTGATGGTGAGAATGGTGTTAATGCATACTCCTATTAATTTATGGTATTATAATTCACAAAAAAGAAAGGAAGGATAAAAGAAAGTAGAAAGAAAGAAAGAAAGAAAGAAAGAAAGAAAGAAAGAGAAAGAAAAAACAATCCAACAACTAGCTAAAGTGCTAGGCACACTTTAAGGAAGTACTAAAAAGAGAGTGGACATAAAATAAATTATCTGAGTATCTGAAAAAAAAAGCTTTTTGAAGGAAGCAGGAGTTTCAGAGCCATAGAAATGCTGAGAAAGTGTTCAAACAAAGGTCTCTCATGCTACAGGCTGCATCTCGCCAAACTGAGGTCCCAAGTCCATCTCTACTAGGCCATAGGCAGGACCAATCTGCTTTCTCCTGACCCCGATCAATAGAAGAGAGAGGGAGATAGAGAGACAGTTTATCAGGAAGGGCATTGCCTTGCTGTGCTTGAGGCCCAGGTTCAAATCCTGGCACTGCAAGGCACCAGAGGAAGCTCTGATCCTGTGGTGTTTTTCTCTCTCTCTCTCTCTCTCTCTATCTCTCTCTACACACACACACACACACACACACACACACACAACACATACATGCAGCCCAGTAACTGTAAAAATGTGCAAAAGCTAGACTCTGGCTCTGCAAAAAAAAAGAAAGAGAGAAAGAAAGGAAGGAAAAGTAAGAAAGAGAGAGAGAGAAAGGAAGAATGAAAGAGAAAGGGAAGAGAAAGGGAGAGGAAGGGAAGGGAAAAGAAGAGAGAGGGAAACCACTTTGCCCTTCCGATCCATCCCCAGGGCAGAGCAGGACTGTCCTCCAGCTCCCCTTTCCCTAACCCCGTCCCCTGGGGACTTTACCGTGCAGCCGGAGGATGATTCCATCAGAAATCTCGTTGCTCGTCCTGACCACGAGCCACTGAAACTCTACACATGGGGTCTGGAAGGAATTCACTCTGCAACCCTGATGGGCAGGCAAATTGACTGGAATCCCAAGTGAGTGCTCTCTCAGAGGGGCTGGAGCCCGTGTCCCCTCCCACTTCAGATTAGGCCTCATCGGCTCTGACTCTTCCTTTGGTAGAAAACCCTTAAACTGATATAACTCTGCTTTGGTCTCTCTGACCTCAGCTTGACCTGGTCCAGCCCAAGATGTGTCATCAGAGTGCTGCTCTGCCCAGTGGGAGGGCTTGTGGTGGGGGCGAGGACGGTGTACTTTGTGATGCTCCAGATCTCTGAGTTCCTGTTGAATAAATCCAGCTGGCAGAAGCAAAGAGGGCGACACAGTTGGACCTCTCAGTCTCAGCTCCACTCTCTTCTACCCTTGCCCACCTCCAGTCACATGCCCTGCTATCAATTCTTGCTCCAAGTTGAGCAGGCATATAACTAAGGCTTTTCTTCTTTTCTCCATCGTATCTGTAAGGCCAGAGGAATGACACTAAAGCTATAGAAGGTGTTTATTTATTTATTTATTTATTTATTTATTTATTTATGCTTCCAGGGTTATTGCTGGGGCTCGGTGCCTGCATCACAAATTCGCTGCTCCTGGAGGCCATTTCTTTCCCCTTTTGTTGCCCTTGTTTTTATCATTGTTGTCATTATTATTATGGTAGTTGTTGCTGTCACTGTGTTGGATAGGGCACAGAGAAATGGAGAGAGGGGAAGAGAAAGACAGACACCTGCACATCTGTTTCACCACCTGTGAAGCGACTCCCCTGCAGGTGGGGAGCCGGGGGCTTGAACCGAGATCCTTACACCGGTCCTTGCGCTTCACACTATTTTCACTTAACCCACTGTGCTACTGCCCAACTCCCAAAGGTATTTAAAAAAAATTTTTTTTGTTTATTTATTAATGAGAAAGATAGGAGGAGAGAGATAGAACCAGATATCACTCTGGTACATGTGCTGCCGGGGGTTGAACTCGGGACCTCATGATTGAGAATCCAATGTTTTATCCATTGTGCCACCTCCCAGACCACCAGAAGGTATTTTTTAAAAGGATTTAGTTACTTTATTATGAGAGAAACAGAGAGAACCAGGGCACACTGCTCAGCTCTGGCATAAGGTGGTACCAAGAATTGAACCTGTGGCCTCTGGAGCCCCAGGCATGCAAGGTGGTGCTCAGACAGGCTGAGTTATCTCCCTGGCCATATGGAAGTTATTCTAAAGTGGCAGCCTAGGAGGCGGCTCTATAGATAAAATAGTACTGGATTTGCAGACATGAGGTCTTGAGTTCAATCCTTAACACCAGCAGGGTTCTCTGTCCCTTTTCTCATTCATTAATACTTTTGTGACCCAAAAAGTATCTAAAGCAGGGTCATTCTGCTGGCACCTCATCCTCAGAGCACCCCTCATGAAGGCAAACTGCATAGACCACATAGCTTTTTGTCATCACTGGGCTTCTCCTCCTCTGAGCTTCTTCCTTTCTTTCTCTCTTTCTTTCTTTCTTTCTTTCTTTCTTTCTTTCTTTCTTTCTTTCTTTCTTTCTTTTTCCTTCAAATACAGAGAGAAACAGAGAGGAAGGGAAAGACATCACAGCACTAAAGTTTTCTCCGGTGTAATGGGGGCCAGACTCCCCCGGTCACACCACCTACCTTCCTAAGTATCAGTTTTCTCAGCTATAAATAATGATTAGCTTGGGGCTGGGTGGTGGCATAACTGATAAAGTCCACAAGTCAAATTACCATGCACGAAGACCCAGGTTTGTGTCCCTGGTCCTCACTGCTTTCTAGATTCTTCCTTCTTTCTTTCTTTCTTTCTTTCTTTTTCTTCCTTCCTTTCTTTCTCTTATTGCCACCATTTCCCACAGCCATTTTTTCTTTTTTCTGTATATTTTATTTGATAGGATCAAAAGAAATTGAGAGGGGAGGAGGAGATAGAGAGGGAAAAAGAGAGACATCTGCAGACCTGCTTCACCACTTGTGAAGCGTCTCCCCTGTAGGTGGAGACTGGGGGCTTGAACCTGGGTCCTTGCACATGGTAGTGTGTGTGCTCAACCAGATGTGCCACTGCCTGATATATGAGCAGTGAACAGTGCTGTAGGTGTCTCTCTTTCTCTCTCCCCCTATTTCTCTATTATAATAAAATATATAACTAAAATATTTTTTAAATTAAAAAAAAAAAACAGCTGGCCAGGAGATAGTTCACCTGGTAGAGCATGCCTTATTATGCACAGAACCTAGGGTTCAAGACCCACAACACTGAGGGAAGTGCCACAGATGATGGAGCAAGGCACTGATGTCTCTCCCTCCCTCTATCTGGCATAAAAAGAATGAGAAAGTCAGCCTGGGAGTAGTGGAATCACACATGGTGAGGCCCCAGTGCGCGCTCTCTCTCTCTCTCTCTCTCTCTCTCTCTCTCTCTCTCACACACACACACACACACACACACACACACACACACACGGCAAAACCAGGTCCTTTCTGATGCTAACATGTGAGTCTTCAGCATCTTGAGATTTCACAGCCTCCCATGCTGAGACGCAGGACTGGCCAATCCTTGTTAGAAGGCAGCCAGTCTGTGGTTTGGCACTACTGCCCAGCAGGCATTTATTAAATCAGTGGGATGTGGTCCCTGTTGGCCTGGAAAGAGAACATTAAGCTCCAAAAACTTCCTGCAGCAGGCCTCCTTCAGAGAGTGCTGTGCAGAGGGTGAGGAACAAAACCATTCAGCTCCCTGGCTGTGCTCCAAGATCCTGTTCACTAGTACTTTTGCCCTGTCTGCACGGAGAACCAGTGACTCAAAACATCTGGAAGCCTGCTAAAGACCTGGGTGACTTCTCTCCTTCCCTTACAGGGGCTGTTCTTGACCCGGTAATCCAGATTGACCTTTGCCAATGCCCCTTCTCATCCAATCTTCTGCACTTTATTGGGCAATGACCTTCTAATCAGAACCACATGCATCTAGTTGCTAACAGCTCCTGGGAAAGCTGGAGCATCTAACACCTGCTCCGTATTCCTTTAACCCTAGTAATAAGCAAAGAGGGTTGAGACCCAACTCTCTTGCCTCTGGATCTCTGCTGGACTGTGGAGAAAGGGAGTAGGTGGGAAGGAATACCAGTGATGAAAATTTACTAAAGAGGGAGAAGACCACTGCAAGTGACAAGTGAGCAGATGCAGTGACAGTTACTGGGAGGTCCAGTTGAGACGCCTGGGCCCTGTCTCTTGCCCATGACTTGAGTCATGCTGACAAGGTCCCTGAGAGGCTTGAGTACATGTGTTAACTGACCTGCAGGCTCAGCACTGCCTGTCCCTCCTGTCTTGCTGTGACTTGGGATAATGATCCAAAATTCCTTGGGTCACTATTTTAGCACCTTACAACAAATGTGTCTACTGTCAGGGAGAGGTACATTAGTGAGGACAACAGACACACCTCCTCTGGTCCTGCTTGCTTGTATATCTATGAGAATACAGCTCACCAAGTCCTGGAGACACGGATGAAGGTGGGACAAATATTCTGGTAGTTTGGGGTTGCTCATTTTCTGACTCCCTGCCCTGAGTTTTTCTTGGGTATCATGTACAGGATTAAAATAAAAAAAATAAATATAAAGTCAAAGTTCTGGTTCACTGTAGGCTTTCTTTTCCCCCACCAAGGGACAAAAGTCCAATCAATAAATACAACCGGCCAAATAAGCTACTTGAGGTTTATTTATAAAGTACAAGGATGCAATTACAGGGTTTGGTCTTTTTTCATTTCTCCTTTGTCTTTCTACCCAGATGAGATTTTTGCTTGCTCTCACCTGAGCTAACTTCTGATTTCACATCTGTTCTTTGTTTTGATGAGCCAAAGGTGAGTACAACCTTCCCTGGGATGTAGGTGGGATCATTTCAGGCCTTTGTAGAGCAGAGAAACTGGTGTCCTTCTTGGAGCACTGCCTTCATCTCCTCAAACTGAGCCAACTGGCAGGCCTCGTCCAGTCCCAGCCAGCGGTAGGCCTGGTGCTCATGGGAGAGGCGGATCTCTACGTTGTAGTCCTTTACCTCTGCCAGCCAGTAGATGACTGTTTTAGGCTTATTCCAGGCCACATAATTGAGCTCCTTTTTGAACCCTTCAATGATGATCAGCTGGCCGGCTCCGATGCCAGCTTCTTCCTGTGTTTCTCGCAAAGCTGTGTCCAGGTCATTTTCTCCTGGTTCTACGTGGCCTGGTAGAACAGAGGAAAAGGAAGTTACTTCAAAAAAGCTGCGTTTCCCAGGTCAGATGATTTAAATGGGGGGGGGGGTAGGCGTGGGGGCGTCTGGGCAATCCCTCTTCTATACCTCATCTTCTCTGCACAGTGAAACAGACTATGAATTTGGCAAGTCTGGTCTAGAACTCTGCTCTCTGATGGTGAGAGGAATGGCTTCCCCCGGACCTGTTTTTTTTTTTTTTTAATTCTTTGGAGTTGTCCTTGTTCTATGTTCTAAGGGACCACACTTCCCTTGAAATTTTAATGTGATTTTCCCAAGATGGGATAGTTCCTTCTTGGCAGGTGGGAAGTAATTGAGGAGGGAGTACTTTGCCTGCAATCCACAGAAAAGACTTAATACTGTCTGCAGTTGGTCCCTGAAGTCTCGGGGCAGACAGACAGGCTGAAAACCCTGTACTCCAGGACCGGCAGTTATTTCCAAGTAGCTATCAAGGCTTTTCTAAATTGTCTTCATCTCTCTAACTGAGCAAGGCCAGATTCCACTTTCATAGGGAAACGCATGATGGGAACGTCGAGTAAGGACAAGCTGAAAGCCAGTTCTAAGAAAACTTGTTGGCAAGGCTTAAGTCTGAGCAGACAGCTGCCAAGAAACTGTTGTAGGACAACATGAAGCTCTGCAGACTGGAAGCAGCCCTTAGCTTTGCCTCTAGGCCCTCCCTGCAAATTCTCAATTTGCCCAGAGGCCAAGAAGGACTGGGAGGGGCCGGGCAACCCCTGTCAACAAATGGCTCCAGCAAATTACTGGGGGCCTCCTGGTTCCAGAGCTCATAGGAACTCTTCCCTGTTCCATTTTTGGTTTGGAGACAGAGCTGTATCTTAGCCTTCTTCCTTCCCAGGGGTCCTTATAGCAGTCCCTGGGGCGGGTGCTGCTGTATAGCTCCCACAGAAAGCAACCAGGAGTTAAGCACTTATAAACCAATTCTAGATGATGGCTTCTGGGGAATTTTCTCTGAACGGCACTTTATGTAACAGTGCACATGAAGGTAGGTATGTAATATATGGGGGAGG
This sequence comes from Erinaceus europaeus, assembly GCF_950295315.1. Taxonomy (NCBI): domain Eukaryota; kingdom Metazoa; phylum Chordata; class Mammalia; order Eulipotyphla; family Erinaceidae; genus Erinaceus; species Erinaceus europaeus. The sequence goes on from NC_080171.1 coordinate 18,951,378, forward strand.
TATGCTGGTGGTGACAGGGATGAAGCTGATTTCGGATGACTTCTCTCCCCTCCAAAGTATATAGAAGCCTCAGAGCACACCCTCTCCTATAGCATCTACTCAACATTCTGCCCAGCAGTGTTGGTAGGATCATTCCTTTCCTAGGCCCAAGCAGGGACAAAATAGGAGAGGTCTTTTGAAATCTCGCAGTGAGCGGCAGCATGCAGTGTGACTTAAGTGGTCAGGAGGTAAGTGCGAATATTCCTATTCATAGTGTTTGTGACACTTCTGTTCCTTTTTCCATCTTCTTTCTCCCTAGTGAAATGCAAATGTGCAAAATTATTCCTTGCTCCCACTTCCTTGTTTTTCTTTTTTTTAAATATATTTATTATTTATTCCCTTTTGTTGCCCTTGTTGTTTTATTGTTGTAGTTATTATTCTTGTTGTTACTGATGTCCTTGTTGTTGGACAGGACAGAGAGAAAGAGAGAGATGGGAGAGAAAGATAGACACTTGTCGTCCTGCTTCACTGCCTGTGAAGTGACTCCCCTGCAGGTGGGGAGCCCGGGGCTTGAACCAGGATCCTTCAACCTGTCCTTGTGCTTTGCGCTACATGCGCTTAACCCGCTGCACTACTGTCGGACTCCCTCTTTCTTTCTTTTTTTTCCCTTTGTGACTTTATTTTGAAGTTTTCAAATTACAAAGACAGCAAATTCTTCCCAACACAAATAACAATTGTCAAACAAACAGGAAGGGGGGGTCGCTCAACTGTGCGCATTCCTATTTTATTAAAAATAAGAAGACGACTGTATAGGTTTTTTCTCCCATCTCCCGGGTGTAGAATTTAAGGACTAGCCCTAGACATGTCTATGTATATATACACACAGAGACACAGACCTAGCTCTGCAAAACTACTTAGCAATTCAAAAACCACTGCTGTCAGTCTTATGGGCCACCTCCCCCCCATCTACAACTACTTATAAAAAGAGGTCAGCAGGCTTTTCCTTTCATGGCAGGTGTGCAATCTCACCAGATCACCAAGCAAAACCAGCTCTAGTACAGGAGGAACCAAACTTGGGGGGAAAAAAAAGTCCTCCGAGTGTGTGGAAAAAGGCCACATTTCAACAGGGCGCATTGAGGCACTTGACTGACTTCCTACCCTTCTTCCAAAGTTCCCATTCCTGATTAAGATGAGGAGACTTTCCTAAGAAACAAACCCCTAGCCCCACCCCTCCTCCAACAGCTGGCCAGCCTTCACTGGGACCCAGCGCCCTCCCCCAGGATAGCAGGGAAGCAGCAGCAGCTCAAGTGCTGTGGTGGCAACTGGACCTGAACCCACGCGCTCTCCACAGGGAGGTGGACTTGCGCCTTTTCCCCTCCACCTTCCTTCCTAGAGATCCAGCTTGCTGCTGCCACCTCCTCTACTCCCCACTACAGTTCTGAAACTTTCCAAAGGAATGTTTGCCCAATTTAAAGGAAGCTTGCTGGCTCTAAAGACACTCCTCCAGATCTTAAAATGTCCAGGCTCCCTCTCATGTAGCCAGAACAAGCTGCCTTCGTCCCGGCCTTACTCCTCTTTTACCTTCAGCGCCAAGAATCCCAGCTAAAGACATGAACCCACTCAAATGTCTATGCCCCTAAGTATCTTAATTAACAAACAAACAACAACAAAAAAGTATGTTCTCATCAGTACAGAGATGAGACTTGCGGCCCTTGCACAGCTGGTTATGGAAAGAACACATTCTCCGTAATTTCCGAAGAATCCATGTCCTGTCTCTTGGAAAGTCAGGTAAGAAAGGGGCAGGGGTTGCAGAAGAGAGTCGGAGAGGGAAGGAGGAAAAGTATGTACAGAAAGTGGGAGGCAGGCGGGAAGGTCCACCAGAGAAACTTTGTGGTCACTTCTTCTTGCCGCCCCTCTTGGCATTGCACTTGGCTTTGGGCTTCACTGGCTTGGCCTTCTTGGGCTTGGATGCCTTGACTGGTTTGGCTTTGACAGTCTTGGGTTTTTTGGCTTTCTTGCGTGTGGCAGCTGGCTTCTTCTTGGCCTTCTTGACTGGGGTGGCTTTGGGTTTCTTGCTGGGGCCTTTGGAGGCTGCTTTCTTGGTTCTGGCCGCCTTCTTTGGTGTGGCCACCTTCTTGATTTCCTTCTTGGTCTTCTTGAAGGCAACTAACCTCTTAGGTTCATCGTTCTTTGCCAACCAGAAGGAGCCTGAGGCCCCCACACGTTTGGTCTGCTTGAGGACCCCGGTGGTGACCACTTGATGGACAACTTGATCTGGGAATTGGTGTTCTCACCCACCTTGTAGTGGCTCTTGATGTACTTCTTATGGACTGGCGTGAGGAGTCAGCCCAGTTCTTCTCTGCCTGGATGACAGCCACGATCATGTCTGAGTACTTGGGGTGGTCTGTGGACTTCTCTGGAGGCCTTGGCCTGCTTGGGCTTGGCAGCAGAGGTGGACGTGGAGTTCTCGGTCATGGTGGCCTGCAGGCTCCTGCCACAGAAGGCACCAGCCGGGGAAAGAGGGAGCGAAGCGGGGCCGAGGAGCTGCTTGGGTGCTCCTGCCTGGCGGGGCTGTGAGGCTCAGCTTGGCTGCAGTCGTCGCAGGCAGACTTGCTGGGCCGGGTTGCTGCTGGGCTAGAGTGAGGGTGTTTCTTCCTGGGCATGTGCTCTCTGAGAGAACTCAACCGGAGCCACCCTGGGCTGCTGCTTACTCAGTGACAGGAGAGAGGAACCAGGAACTCGTGGCAGAGTGAAAGCAATGCGTCTTTATTGATCAGAGACAATGACTTTTTTTTTTTTATTGGGGAATTAATGTTTTACATTCAACAGTAAATACAATAGTTTGTACATGCATAACATTCCCCAGTTTCCCATTTAACAATACAACCCCCACTATGTCATTCATCATCTTTAATGGACCTATATTCTCTCCACCCACCCACCCACCCCTGAGTCTTTTACTTTGGTGCAATACTCCAATTCCATTTCAGGTTCGACTTGTGTTTTCTTTTCTAATCTTGTTTTTCAACTTCAGCCTGAGAGTGAGATCATCCCATATTCATCCTTCTGTTTCTGACTTATTTCACCCAACATGATTTTTTCAAGGTCCATCCAAGATCGGCTGAAAACGGTGAAGTCACCATTTTTTTTTTTACAGCTGAGTAGTATTCCATTGTGTATATATACCACAACTTGCTCAGCCACTCATCTGTTGTTGGACACCTGGGTTGCTTCCAGGTTTTGGCTATTACAAATTGTGCTGCCAAGAACATATGTGTTCACAGATCTTTTTGGATCGATGTGTTGGGTTCCTTAGGATATATCCCCAGGAGGGGAATTGCAGGGTCATAGGGTAGGTCCATTTCTAGCCTTCTGACAGTTCTCCAGACTGTTCTCCACAGAGGTTGGACCAATTGACATTCCCACCAGCAGTGCAGGAGGGTTCCTTGGACCCCACACCCTCTCCAGCATTTGCTGCTGTTACCTTTTCTGATGTATGATATTCTCACAGGAGTGAAGTGGTATCTCATTGTTGTCTTTATTTGCATTTCTCTGACAATCAGAGACTTGGAGCATTTTTTCATGTGTTTCTCGGCCTTTTGGATCTCTTCTGTGGTGAATATTCTGTCCAAGGACAATGACTTTATATATATCTTTAACCGTAAGTGGCAAGTTGGAAAAGGAAATGGCTAGGAAAGGGGGTGGAGAAGAGAAAAGAGTGGGGAGGTAGAAAGCTTCCATAGCAACTGTTGTGAAGGTTTTAACTGGTGGGATTAATTAATACCCTGCAGGCAGGGTGGGTCTCAGGCAAAACAATGATTATGTAAACAGACCATAGTATCAGCAATGGAGCATGGAGCAGAGTAGGGGGGCTGCCTGACAGGTTGCGTGGTCCTTCCCCATGGGTCTGTGGGTCAGTGTCGGCGCCTGGCTCAGCCTTCGCCTCCTCCTGTGCCTCCTTTTTCCCCTGCTCTGAGTCTCTCTCTCTTTTTTTTTAATCCACTGCTCCTGGAGGCTATTTTTTCCCTTTTGTTGCCCTTGTTGTTTATTGTTGTTGTTATTATTGCTGTTGCTTTGTAGGACAGAGAGAAATGGAGAGAGGAGGGGAAGACAGAGAGGGGGGAGAAAGACACCTGCAGACCTGCTTCACTGTCTGTGAATCGGCCCCCCTGCAGGTGGGGAACCAGAGGCTTGAACCAGGACCCTAATGCTGGTCCTTGGGCTTCGCACTATGTGTGCTTAACCCGCTGTGCCACTGCCCAGCCCCCCTTGTTTTTCTTTTAATGCTGGATCTTTGTTCACACTTCCCCTTTGTTTCCTTTTAAAGATTTATTTTGTTTATTACATACGAGGAAGAATTTCACGAGACAGAAGCCATTGGCTGGCTCTGGGGAGTGAAGTAGGAAGCTCAAGCATGCAAGTCTGGTGATCTAACAGTTGAGCTATTTCCCTGACTTCCCCAACCCCTTTTAAACACCTTGCTCTCTTTTGTCTGGGCTTGTTCACTCAGGGCTTCTGTTACCCAAAAATAACTTGACCAGAAGGTCACCAATTACCAGCTTAGTGATTTTCCCCCCTATACATTCATTCACAAGAGGCTGGTGCTCTGTGAATGACACCCACAAAAAAACCAAACAACAAAAGGGCTGGCAAAATTGTTCACCTGGATAGTGTGCTGCTTTGCCATGTAAACATGCAGGTCTGAGCCGCCCTCACTGCACTGAAGGAAGCTCTGGAGCTGTCGTCTCTTTCTCCCTCCCTCCCTGTTTCTACCTAAACAAGCAAACTAACAGGTGCTACTTCTACCCTGGGGTTCTACTTTCATTTCTGCTCTGGCCTGGTGATGAGAAGAAAGCGGTGCACCAAGGCTCAAGAGTTCCCGCCTGGGGAGTCAGGTGGTCGTGCAGTGGGTTAAGCACATGTGGTGCAAAGCGCAAGGGCCAGAGTAAGGCTCCTGATTCAAGCCCCCTGGCTGTCCACCTGAAGGGGAGTCACTTGACAAACAGTGAAGCAGGTCTGCAGATGTCCATCTTCCTCTCTCCCTCTCTGTCTTCCCCTCCTCTCTCCATTTCTCTCTGTTCTATCCACAACAACATCAATAACAACAACAACAAGTACAACAACAACAAAAAAAACAAGGGCAACAAAAGGGAATAAACAAATAAATACTAAAAAAAAAAAAAAAAGAGTTTCTGCCTGCCCTATAGTTCCCGCCTGCCCCAGCCCATCCAGCTGCACAGTCTCAGTGAAACATGCCATACAGGGAGTCCAGCAGGTGGGTTTCTGAGCATGGCTAGGCACTGTCCAATAGCCAGCCCTTCTGGCCTCATACCTTTGGGAGGTGTCCAGTGATGGATGCCATTTGAGGCCTGCAGAAGAAGAAACTCAATGGAATTGTTGTCCACCTTGGGAAGGAGGTGTCTTCGGAAGATGATCAAGCCACATGCTCGCAGGGCCATGGTCTATCTGAGGACTTGAGAAGACACAAGGATTTGGGGAGTTAGACGAAACAGAAAGACCCACACTGGGGGCAGCACTCTGGTATTGGGGTGTGGGGGAAAGCTCAGATCAGCTAACAGTGGCATCATCTACAGAGAAAGGCAGCATGCTAAGGACAAATGGGGGGGGGGTGCAGACACCAAGAATCAGAGATGGGGCTTTGTGTGGAACTGCAGGGCTCCAGTCCCACCCTGTGAGCGCGGTCTTATCCCTACTCATCCAGCTCATTCTACCTGCTGAGACAAGCTGATGCATCTTACTTAAGACTGGAGATCCTCAAGCAGAGATGCTGAGAATAAGAGAGATGCAGTACAGCATTGTTATCAAACTCACAATCCAAACTCTCTCCTGCCAAGTCGTCTGGAGCAAAGAGACCCCAACAATGTGGTTTTGGCTGTTACCGAAGCATCACTTAGGGATGGTAGCTCGGTGTTTCTTATGCCAGGGCGGGGCCTAAGTGGTAGAAAACCACTGCATCTGTGAGGTACTAGGCTTGGTCCTGAGCAGCAACAAAGACAAAAAAAAAAAAGTGGAACTTATGGATGGTGGAGCAGTGATTTGCACACTCTCTTCTCTCATATATATATATATATATATATGCATATATATATATATATACACATACATACACCAGGTTGGGATGAGTGGGGAGAACAACACAGAATTTCATGCCTGAGGCTCCAGGGTCCCAGGCTCAATCCATGGCACCACCAGAAGCCAGAGCTAAGCAGTGCTCTGGTTCAAAAACAGGTTAAAAAAAAGATAAATAAATTGGGCCAGGGAGATGGTTCAGCAGTAGAGTGCACGCATAAGACCCCTGGCTTGCTACCTGTCATTACATTTTTTTTTTTTTTGCCTCCAAGGTTATCACTGGGGCTCAGTGCCTGCACTACGAATCCACTGCTCCGGGAGGCTATTTTTTCTCTTTTGTTGCCCTTGTTGTTTATCGTTGTTGTTGCTGTTATTGCTGTCATTGTTATTGGACAGGACAGAGAGAAATCTAGAAAAGAGGGGAAGACAGAGAAGTGGAAAGATAGACACCTATAGACCTGCTTCACCACTTGTGAAATGACCCCCCCTGCAAGTGGGGAGTCGGGGACATGAACCGGGATCCTTACACTGTCCTTGTGCTTTGCACCACCTGCAATTAACCCACTGTGCTATTGCCTGCCCCCCTTGTCATTACATTTTTAAAATATACATATATTTGGGAGTCAGGCGGTAGCACAGCAGGTTAAGCACACGTGGAGCAAAGCGTAAGGACTGGTGTAAGGATCCCGATTTGAGCCCTGGCTCCCCACCTGCAGAGGAGTCACTTCACAAGCGGTGAAGTAGGTCTGCAGGTGTCTATCTTTCTCTCCCCTCTCTGTCTTCTTGCTGTTATTATTGTTGTTGCTGCTGCTGGATAGGACAGAAAGAAATGGAGAGAGGAGTGGAGACAGAGAGGGGGAGAGAAAGACAGACACCTATACACCTGCTTCACCGCTTGTGAAGTGACTCCCCTGCAGGTGGGGAGCCAGTAGCTTGAACTGAGATCCTTACACTGGTCCTTGAGCTTTGCACCATGTGCGCTTAACCTGTTGCGCTACTGCCCAGCCCGCCCCACCTCCTTTTTTTTTTAAAAGAAAAAGTTGGATGTGAAGTGGAGGAAAGCAAGAATGAACTGGAACCTATGAGAAACAATCTGGACCTGCAAAGCCAGCTGGAATCGTGAGGACAACTGAAACTCTTAACTCCCCATCACTGTCTTCAAGCTCACTGACGCAGGTGACTTGCAGAAGTTGGAGCCCTTGGTCACAGCACTGACTGAGGATTCAGAGTAGCTGACGGAGATTCTGTAGGAGCTGGTGGGAGCTGCAGGCCTAGGTGCTCTCTTTAACCAACAAGGTGAGCTCACAAATGGTTGGCAGAAGAGCACTGTCGCCACAGCTGGTGACCTGTTCTGTCCTCCACAGTGCATGGGCTCCATCGTTCCTTCAGCTTTCCAGATGCCCGCAAGACATCTTGAGGTCAATCCTAACTGGACAGGCAGGGAATCCTGGGTACTGTGTTTCAGTTTAACTAAATGTTCACAATGCAAAGCTACCATAAGCACAGCATGCTTTGTATGGTAAATTTCTATCAATGCCTCTGGCAGGAGAAAGTCAAACTCTGAGCTGTCTCCTTGGGACCCAGTTCTCAACAGATGTTCATTCACTCAACAGACCTCTTCCCACCTCCCCCTCAAACAAATGTTTGAGGTATGTTCTGGGGCTTTGGGAAATCGCCCAGTGTTTTCCTGAAGAGTGCCATTTACATAAAAGTCAATGGAGCTATTGTTGGAGGTTTTCTGTTTTCCTGGAGACCACAAAGCTGCAACTATCCTGGGGTTTGAAAATAGCCAGCTTTCAACACACACACACACACACACACACACACACACACACACACACACACACACACACAACTTCAACTGGATTCAAACCTCAGGGGGTTAAAGAACAAGGCATCCTATATGCAAATATGCCTGCAGCCTGTTTTGCAGAGGTGAGAACTCCAGGCTGACAGCAGGCAATTCTCACTTCAGAAAAGTGGCAAAGTGCCTTAGGTGGTTAAAAAAAAAAACTTTGTTACAATAAAAAAGAAAGAAAAAGAAAACCTCAATGTCATCAGAAAGTTCCAGAAGCTAAGGAAAGGTGCTCTTGGCTTTCTTTCTATATACAATTCTCTCACAGCCCAGGAGGTTGAGGACCTAGGTGCCAAAAAATAATTTGCAAATAAACACTATGCTGGTATGATGTGTTCCGACATTTTCATCGAATTAATCAGTGCTATTCCAAGCATAGCTCAACCCCAGGAGCCCTCACAAATATACATTTAACATAGAAGGAGCTCTCCAAATCATTTCACGCACCATGTTTCCAATTACGCGTCTATACTCTGCAAGGCTCTTTACATGTATCTTACGTTCTAGACAACTCTTCACTAGACTCATCAATCTCCAGGCTATAAGAAAAGGAGATTCAAAAAAATTGAAAATCTTGGTCCAAATGCATAACTGTTCTGGGAAAGGTGAGACTTGGGTCCAAGCTAGTCTAACTCAAAAGTCTATATATTTTTCTCTTGGATACTTCTGCTTACCACAAAAGAGTAGGGCTCATGGCACAAGTGACCCTGAGAGCACACGTTATTTATAGTTACTTCCAGGGCTAAAAATTCCCAGTCTTTGGTCAATATGCATTCAAGGGAGTTTTTTAAGATATTTTGACTGGAAGGAACTCTTCACAGAACAGGTTTGAGTTGGGGGCAGGGTACAGATTAAGGTCCTGGATTCAGATTGGTCTCTGAAGGTGTAGAGTCAGAGCTCCCCAAACCTCATCTATCTGATAAGGATTGCTCCTCCTTCCTCCACTCTTTCTTTTTCTGATCAGGGTTTCTTCTTCTTTTTTCCTCCTCCAGGGTTATTGCTGGGCTTGGTGCCTGCACCATGAATCCACCGCTCCTGGAGGCCATTTTTCCCCCTTTTGTTGCCCTTGTTGTAGCCTCGTTGTGGTTATTATTACCATTGTTGATGTTGTTCGTTGTTGGACAGGACAGAGAGAAATGAAGAGAGATGGGGAAGGCAGAGAGGGGGAGAGAAAGACAGACACCCGCAGACCTGCTTCACCGCCTGTGAAGCGACTCCCCTGCAGGTGGGGAGCCGGGGCTCCAAACGGGATCCTTATGCCAGTCCTTGCACTTTGCGCCACGTGCGCTTAACCCACTGTGCCACCGCCCGACCCCCCGATCAGGGTTTCTATGCTGCCTCTGTGATTTTCTGTGAAGCAGGAACCTAAACCTATAGGTTCATAACCAAACCCAAATAAATATATCTCTTAACTATAAATATTTTAGACATTAAATTCTATTTATTACATGATAAAGCTTCCCATGACCCTGGGAGAGGTGCTGGATGTACCTTTGATGCTAGCCTTGGACAGTCACACAGGTACCTAACTTAGGGTGTTGGTGCCTAAAACATCTGTACAGGTGCAGTGCTCCACTGTGACGAAGATCAACTGTTTGCCCACAAGCAACTCTGACTTCCATTTCTCACATCACAATGGCCTTAAAAAACAAACAAATGGGGGTTGGGCAGTAGCACAGTGGGTTAAGCGCACATGGCCTGAAGCACAAGGACTGATGTAAAGATCCCGGTTTGAGCCCTGGCTCCCCACCTGCAGGGGATGTCATTTCACAGGCAGTGAAGCAGGTCTGCAGGTGTCTATCTTTCTCTCCCCCTCTCTGTCTTCCCCTCCTCTCTCCATTTCTCTCTGTCCTATCCAACAACGACGACATCATTAACAATAATAATAACTATAACAATAAAACAACAAGGGCAACAAAAGGGAAAATAAATAATAATGATGATGCTGAAGAAGTTACTCCAAAAAAATTATGGATTAAATATTAAGACAAACAAACAAACAAGCAAAAACAATACCGTTTTGGTGCTGCAGGAGTCTGGCACAGGAGCTATTTTATTGCTCCCCACATACATTTTCATTCACATGGAGAGCAAGAGAGATAGACAGACAGACAGGGAGGTGCCCCAGCACCAGAGGTTCCTCCAGTGCCACTGACTCCCTGTGTGATGTTGAGACTTGAACCTGGGCCAGAAGATTGACAAGGCAGGCACTCTACCTGGTGAACAACTGGACTGCTGGAAAAATTATGACACATTTTTGGATAGAAAAATATGTGATGACTTTTCCGACAGCCCAATATTTCTCCACCACCACCCTGCCTCCACACACACATAATGGTCTTTTCTTTTAAAGATTTTTCTAGTCAGACCGGGAAATGGAGCTGGACACTTAATCATGAGGTCCTAAGTTTGATTCCTAGCATTACACGTACTAGTGTTGATGCTCTGGTTCTCGCTCCCCACTTATCATAAATATTTAAATATATATATTAGACATTAATTTTTAAGTCTTTTTTTTTATTATTTTCATTTATTTGTTGGATGGAGACAGCCAAAGATCGACAAGGGGGGGCGGATAGGGAGAGAGACAGAGAGACACCTGCATCCCTGCTTCACCACTTGCAAAGCCTTCCCCCTGCAGGTGGGGACTGGGTGCTCAAACCCAGGTCCTTGCACATTGTAACACATGCGCTCAACCAGGTGCATCACCATCGGGCCCTGCCATTAATTTTTATTTATTACATGATAAAGAGAGCTTCACATAGGACAGAGCACTACTCTGGCACACATAGTGCTGGCGATTGAACTAGGAATCTCAGGCATGCAAGCCCAATGACCTGCCAGTTGAACTATTGGTCTTTTCTGAAATTATCCAAGTCCCTTTAGAGGATTGGACAAGAATGAGGCACTCATCACAAGCAGAGCTCTTTTCCACACAAGAAAAAGAAATGGATGCCTCCAACTAGCTTGACGCAATTGAGACAAATGTTGCCTCAGAAGCACTTTCTCTGGACTCAGACACCACTCTTTCTTCACCAAGAACAAACTGCTGAGTCATCTTGCCATCTTTGCTATTTCTCTGAGGGAAGAAACAGATTCCACCTGTAGTGATACAAATGCTGGCTTTTAGGTTGAGACCAAAGTCAGACAAGGTTGGGACACAAATTATTCTGCGTGAAGATCTGTTAAGTGGCCTGATAGTGCCACCTGCTGTACAGTTCTGGGAAACAAGCATGGGAAAGGGATTCATGTGTTCATCTAATGTCAGCTGATTATGCCCATGCAGTAAAATGGAATTGGAGACAGACTAGAAAGCAGAACATGGGGGGGGGGGGGGGAGTAGCGGTGCACCCGGTTAAGCATACGTAGTACCATGCACAAAGACCCGGGTTACAGCCCCCAACCCCACCTGCAGCAGGATGCTTCATAAGTGGTGAAGCAGGTCTGCAGGTATCTATTTCTCTCTCCCTCTCTCGCACCCCCCACTCAATTTCTCTCTGTCCTATCAAATAAAATAGAAAAAAGGGGAGGGGGAATGGCCTCCAGGAGTAGTGGTCATAGCACCAAGCCCCAGGGACTAGAGGCAAAAAAAAAAAACCATAAAAACCAGAATACCACAAACTTTGTGTCTTCTAGAGGTTCACAGTACAGTGACACTGACAAGTTGAAGTGTATTTTTGTGCATCAGAGGGGGTATTTGTAAGATGCAAAGGTAGTAGGGAGAAGAGGAGTGATTATCTTTAGGATGATTATGGGTTCGTCAGGCAGAATAAAGGTAGAGACCGGGGTTCTCCAGGCAAAGGGAAAAAAGATCCTTAGTCACAAGATGTTTTTCCATTGAAAACAGCTTAGTAGGCAACCAAGGGGTCTTTAATTTGAGGCAGACCATCAGACTGACATTTAGAATACCATCAGACTGACATTTAGAAAGATAATACCATCAGACTGACATTTAGAAAGATATTGTGACAGCAAGGGAAATGTCCAACAAATTAGAAGTAAAGAATGGGAGCAAGGAGAACAACACTATCAACAAGTGATAAAATTAAAGTAAGTAGGGGGTCGGGCTGTAGCGCAGCAGGTTGAGCGCACATGGCGCGAGACTCGAGGACCGGCATAAGGATCCCAGTTCGAGCCCCCGGCTCCCCACCTGCAGGGGAGTCACTTCACAAGCGGTGAAGCAGGTCTGCAGGTGTCTATCTTTCTCTCCTCCTCTCTGTCTTCCCCTCCTCTCTGCATTTCTCTCTGTCCTATCCAACAACAACGACAGCAATGACAAAAACAATAATAATCACAATGATAAAAACAACAAGGGCAACAAAAAGGAAAATAAATAAATAAAATATTAAAAAAGAAGTATTTAAAAACAAAAAATTCAAGTAAAGTAAATATAGTGGGAAAATATAGGAGGGATGAGTAAGAGAGATATTTTAAAGATAATAGACTTTGATGTTTCATTGTGTGTAGGGGCATGTTTGGCCTAAGGTAGAAGAGAAGTGGGTAGAGGTGGGAGTAGAATGTAAGCTGCTGAGTGGTCCAGGAGACAGCTCACCAGTAGAGCACATGTCACAGTGTCTGAGGACCCAGGTTCAGAATCCATGGTCGCTACATAGGAGCATCATGCAAATAGGAAGCTTCACCAACAGTGGAGTGGTTGGTGCTATAGTGTCTCTCCTTTTTGTCAGTCTCCTTGCCTCTCACCCTCTATTTAAAACAAAAAGGAAAACAATAGGTGAGGGGGGGTGTCCATTGGGAATGGTGGAATCATGCAGGCCTGAAGCCTCAGAGAAAAAAACCTGGTGGTGGTGGGGATCAAGTTAGCTAGTCACTTGAAGTGGTACAGACTAGCCATAATGTAAATAGACAAGGTAGATCTAAACTTTAATGGTTATCTCATCCTGTCTCTTCATTTCCCAAGGGAGACAGTTTTTGTTGTTGTTGTTGTTTGTTTTTTTGATTATTCAGGTACTTTAAACTTTTATTCAGGAAAATTGAGAACATTCACTTGTTAGGGCATGAGAGAAAGAGAGAGGCAGAGAAAGTAAAAAGGACCTTGGGCAGGGGTAGATAGCAAAGAGACTCTCATGCCTGAGGCTCCAAAGTCCCAGGTTCAACCCCCCACACCACTATAAGCCAGAGCTGAACAGTGCTCTGGAAAAACAAACAAACAAACAAAAAAAAGACACTTACATGGTGGTCTCAGCAGAGAGGGTAAATGGTTCTTAGTAGAGAAATATTTTGCTCCCACCTTGCAGTATTTCTGCAGGTATTTCACACGTACACTTTTTCCTTTGGCTAAGCCTGTGAATCTGATATTTCAAGCACGGCACAACATAGAAGAGCAGGCTTTGCAGTGAGAAAGACTGTCTAATTTAATAGCTGTGCCATTTTCAACAAAACACCCTAAGTCTCATTTGTAAAATGAGATGACTGACTACATTTTATGGTTGTAGTTTAAAGTAGTGTGTACATAGGGTCTGACATAGAAGAAGTACTGAATACATGTGAAATACTCTTATCCCTGTATCAGAAAGGTCACCAGAAAGCTTCTCTGCTGTTTTAACGGTATTCTCTTGGCTGTTATAGAGGTTCTATCAAGAAATGGAATTTCATCTCTTCTGCAAAACCACTGGTTCTATCAAGAAATGGAATTTCATCTCTTCTGCAAAACCACTGGTGAATGTACTGTACATCTCACCGTGGATATTCATTCCTAGGAAATCCCACAAGGTAAGTTCCTTCTAATATAAGTATTACAAAAAAAAAGTTTGTTTTGACCAACGCAACGATTGCCACCTCAACATGCTTCACCTCAGACTGTATCCAGAGACTTCACGTGTGGAATGACAACCCTTCAGCTTCATTACTCGGGTGAGACCTTTCCTTTTATAGTACACTCTAATCTCATCTCAGGTAGTTCACTTTCTAACAAAGTCCCATAACCTAGATATACACCAGTTTCTGTGAGAGAGAGCTTATGTTCACACGTATCCATAAACTACTGCAAAATAGATACCTGAAAGCAGAAGTACACTAGAGTTTGCAGTGAGTATCCCCCTAACACTTCCTCTCCACTATTCCAAGCTTGGGATCCATGATTGCTCAACAAATTGTTTGGCTTCATATGTTAACTCTCTTTTCAATCACAAGGTTCCAGATGCCACCCGGATGCTGGCCAGGCTTCCCTGGATTGAAGACCCCACCAATGTGTCCTGGAGCTCAGCTTCCCCAGAGGCACACCTTACTAGGGAAAGAGAGAGGCAGACTGGGAGTATGGACCGACCAGTCAACGCCCATGTTCAGCGGGGAAGCAATTACAGAAGCCAGACCTTCTACCTTCTGCAACCCTCAACGACCCTGGGTCCATGCTCCCAGAGGGCTAGAGAATGGGAAAGCTATCAGGGGAGGGGGTGGGTTATGGGGATTGGGTGGTGGGAATTGTGTGGAGTTGTACCCCTCCTACCTTATGTTTTTGTTCATTAATCCTTTCTTAATAAAAAATTTAAAAAAAAAAGTTTGTTTTGAAGAACAGATATGCTTCCTTAGTCATTACTCCCAGTGGAATTTTTTTTCCCTTTGAATTAGAGATAGTGACAAAAGAGGGTGAGATAGTGCTGAGGAGATAGACTAATGGTCATTCAAAAATATTTTCATGCCTGAGGCAAAAAAGGGCCCAGGCTCCACCTCCATCTCTGCCATAAGCCAGAGCTGAGCAGAGCTCTGATTAAAAAAGAGGGGAGGGGTGAAGACAGGGGAGAGAACCACATCCCTCAGTATTGCTCTACCATTAATCATGCTTCCCCTGGTGCCATATATGGTGCTCCCATGTGGTACTGGGAGTTTAAAGCCAGGTCCTCATGCACACAGTAAAGTGTTTGCTCTATTGAAGGAGCTATCTCTCAGCCCCCCATGACTTCTCTGACAAATTCTCAGCTACTTCTCTGTACTCACTTCTAGTAAATCTGCCAGTCCCACTGGGTAGTAAAGTGACATTGAATCTTTTGGGGTACAGGTAGACACTTTTCTATCAGCAAACTTCACATTTGTGGTTGAATTTAACCCTTCACGGGTTGAACCCCAGGTTGTCTAGGACACCCAGAACAGATGAAACTATGCCAACTTATTTATTCATATATATATATATATTTTGCCACCAGGGTTACTGCTGGGACTCAACACAACAACTCCACCGTTCCTGGTGGGTCTTTTTCCTATCTTCTTTCTTTTCTTTTTATATGATAGAGCAGAGAGAAATAGAGAGGTGAGGGGGTGGGTGGGCAGTGGCACACCTGGTATAATGCATGTTATCACCATGCACAACAACCTGGGTTCAAGCCCCTGGCCCACCTGCTGAAAGGTTAATCAAGGGTGAAGCAGTGTTGCAGGTGTCTTTCTTTTGCTTTCTGTCTCCCTTCCCAATCAATTTCTCCTTGTTCTATCAAATAAAACAAAGTTAAAAAAAAACTTTGGGAGGGTTATGGAGCAGCAATGGCTGTGTTTCTCTCCTCTCCTCTCCCAGGTCAACTAGGAATACCAAAGGAGACCACTTGGGACCACAACAAGGCAGGACTAGAACGATTTCAGGAACCCACCAAACTACCGGTGAGTGCAAACACGTGTGGCTCGTGGACAGGGAGAGACTGAGCAGCTGGTTCCAGTCCCGCAGTTTACTAGTTGAGGCACCACCTCCAGTCTGCTTTACCAACAAAAAGACTGCTGAAGGGAGGAGAGGACTCCCCTAAAACTCACCAATTGCAACTCTGAGTCTCCATTGCTACTGCCCTCAGAGGCTGGAGCAGCAGGGGGGAGGCTCTGTGCTGACATCTGAGAACAGAGAACTGACCAGGAAACTCAGGAGAACAGCTACACTTCGGTGGCCTAGCGGGTGGGGCTGTATAGTGGGAGCCTTTCCACATTGTTCTCCTGATGAGAACATGCTGAGTAATTGCCTCAGAACCTACAGACTATAAACAGGACTTGTTTACTCACAGGGCCCAGCAGTGCTGCTCGGCTTGGCAGAGAACCTGAATTGAGCCTGGAGCTTTGGATCCTTGGGGCATGAGAGTCTCTTTGCATAACCACTGTGCTATCTCTCTCCCACCCTGCTTTATCTCTTGGTCAGGAGTGAGTGATTAAGCTAAGAAGCCTACTTATAGTTTAAAGCCATTAAGCTCCCATAACCTATAGGGAAGAAAAAGAACAAAAGAGGCTTTTAGCAGCCTCTGTGCTCCAACACAGGGATTGAAACAATATTGAAACAAATGTTGTCGGGGTCCTGATGAGGACCCCACTTCTCAATCTGGCCAAGTCAGCTGACCCACTCTGTTGCACACCAGAGGAGGGGCCGAAGAGGTCAAATCAAGGGCAGCAGGGGTGAGTGCGCTGGAGGTCTTTCCCTGGGGATAACAGCAAGAGATGAAGCCAAGGATCACCCCAGGACACTATTTGCCTATGACTAGTGCATTTATTGTATGGCAAGCAAGAGTTTTTATAGGTTGGGGTAGAACAGAGCAGCTATAGCCTAGCCTTAGATGGCCTTTGGAAGATCTGCTAACCATGGGAAGGGGATTTGCATGTGTTTTTCCACAGGAATCCCTGAAACCCATCTGGGTCCCAGCTCGACATGTCCAGCATTGCCCGCAAGATGGCACGACTCTCTCTGACAAAGAATAAGAAACGCCATAGGATCCGCCGCAGGACAACCCCCCTCGGAACCCACAATGCGACATGGCATGACCTGGAAAACTTGATCCACAGAGCCCACGGACAAAACCCTCCTAGGTCCCCTTCTTACTATTGCGACCCTCCTGTTTATTGGCCCCTCCCCTGGTGCGCAACAAGTGGGTCAGCTGACTCGGTGGGACTAAGAAGTGGCGTCCTGACAAACTGTTAATTTGCACAACTGTGAACTCTTTAAGTACCTTACTAGACACAAGTCAATTCAGGCAAGAGTGATCAGTAATTTGGGACCTCATAATATACTATATAGAATGGTTAAACCAACAAGAAGAAATATTGGAGAATTGAACCAGGACAAGAGTCCAGCTAAAAGACCCCCAAAGGTTGAACCATAAAGTAGTGAGGTCAACATCCATCTGCTTGTTAAGGAATAGTCACAGGAGTGAGTAAAGAGTTTGAAAGAATTGTCATCAGAAATGCAGAAACAGCAAATGAGACTCTGGAAGAAAACACTAATTATTTCAGTTATTTCCTAGATACTTACAAACTTCCAAAATTAAATAAAGAGGAACTAGATAATATGAACAGGTCCATCAAAGCCAATGAAATTTAAACAGTTATCAAAAACGTTCCCAAGAATTAAAGTCCTGTACCAGATGGTTTTACAAATGAATTTCACAGGGAGTCAGGCAGTAGTGCAGCAGGTTAAGTGCATATGGCACAAAGCGCAAGGACTGGCCTAAGGATCCCGGTTCGAGCCCCCGGCTCCCCACCTGCAGGGGAGTCACTTCATAGGCGGTGAAGCAGGTCTGCAGGTATCTTATCTATCTCTTCCCCTCTGTCTTCCCCTCCTCTCTCCATTTCTCTCTGTCCTATCCAACAATAATGACATCAATAACAACAACTACTACAATAATAAAACAAGGCAACAAAAGGGAACAAATAAATAAATATTTTAAAAAATGAATTCCACAAAATCTTCAAGGAAGAGTTAATACCCCCACTTTTAAAAGACTTTCAGAAGATTGAAGACACAGGAATACTCCCTTTCAGCTTCTATGAAGCCAACATCTCTCTGATACCAAAAGCAGACAGGGACACAATCAAGAAAAAAAAAAACTACAGGCCAATATCTCTGATGAACATAGATGCTAAAATATTGAACAAAATTCTAGCCAACCAGATACCGCAGTCTATTAAAAAGTTTGTTCATCGGGGGGAGTCAGGTGTTAGCGCAGTGGGTTAAGTGCATGTGGCACAAAGCCCAAGGACCGGCGTAAGGATCCCGGTTTGAGCCCCCAGCTCCCCATCTGCAGGGGAGTCGCTTCACAAGCGGTGAAGCAGATCTACAGGTGTCTAGCTTTCTCTCCCCCTCTCTGTCTTCCCCTCCTCTCTCCATTTCTCTCTGTCCTATCCAACAATGATGACAATAGTAATAACTACAACAATAAAAACAAGGGCAACAGAAGGGAAAATAAATAAATAAATAAAAATTAAAAAAAGAAAAGAAAAGATTGTTCATCATGACCAAGTGGGGTTTATCTCATGGATACACGGTTGCTTTAATATACATAGATCAATCAACGTGATCCACCACATCAACAAAAGCAAGACCAAAAACCACATGGTCATATCAATAGATGCAGAGAAAGCCTTTGACAAAATACAACATCCCTTTATGATCAAAACACTACAAAAAATGGGAATAGATGGAAAATTCCTCAAGATAGTGGAGTCTATATATAGCAAACCTACAGCCAACATCATATTCAATGGTGAAAAACTGGAAGCACTTCCACTCAGATCAGGTACTAGACGGGGCTGCCCACTATCACCATTACTATTCAACATAGTGTTGGAAGTTCTTGCCATAGCAATCAGGCAGGAGCAAGGAATTAAAGGCATACAGATTGGAAGAGAAGAAGTCAAACTCTCCCTATTTGCAGATGACATGATAGTATACACATAAAAACCTAAGGAATCCAGCAAGAAGCTTTTGGAAATCATCAGGCAATACAGTAAGGTGTCAGGCTACAAAATTAACATTCAAAAGGCAGTGGCATTCCTCTATGCAAACACTAAATTAGAAGAAGATGAAATCCAGAAATCAATTCCTTTTACTATAGCAACAAAAACAGTAAAATATCTAGGAATAAACCTAACCAAAGAAGTGAAAGACTTGTATACTGAAAATTATGAGTCACTACTCAAGGAAATTGAAAAAGACACAAAGAAATGGAAAGATATTCCATGTTCATGGGTTGGAAGAATTAACATCATTAAAATGAATATACTGCTCAGAGCCATATACAAATTTAATGCTATCCCCATCAAGATCCCAAGCACATTTTTTAGGAGAATAGAAAAAATGCTACAAATGTTTATCTGGAGCCAGAAAAGACCTAGAATTGCCAAAATAATTTTGAGAAGAAAGAACAGAACTGGAGGCATCACACTGCCAGATCTCAAACTGTATTATAGGGCCATTGTCGTTAAAACTGCTTGGTACTGGAACATGAATAGACACATTGACCAGTGGAATAGAACTGAGAGCCCAGATGTGAGGCCCCATACCTATGGTCATCTAATCTTTGACAAAGGTGCCCAGACTATTACATGAGGAAAGCAGAGTCTCTTCAACAAATGGTGTTGGAAACAATGGGTTGAAACATGCAGAAGAATGAAACTGAATCACTGTATTTCACCAAATACAAAAGTAAATTCCAAGTAGATCAAGGACTTGGATGTTAGACCAGAAAAACAGTCAGATACTTAGAGGAAAATATTGGCAAGAACTCTTTTCCACATAAATTTTAAAGACATCTTCAATGAAACAAATCCAATTACAAAGAAGACTAAGGCAAGTATAAACCTCTGGGACTACATCAAACTAAAAAGCTTCCGCACAGCAAAAGAAACCACTACCCAAACAAAGAGACCCCTCACAGAATGGGAGAAGATCTTTACATGTCATACATCAGACAAGAGTTTAATAACCAAAATACATAAAGAGCTTGCCAAAGTCAACAACAAGAAAACAAATGACCGCATCCAAAAATGGTGAGAGGACATGGACAGAATATTCACCACAGAAGAGATCCAAAAGGCTGAGAAACACATGAAAAAATGCTCCACGTCTTTGATAGTCAGAGAAATGCAAATAAAGACAACAATGAGATACCACTTCATACATCAGAAAAGGTAACAGCAGCAAATGCTGGAGAGGGTGTGGGGCCAAAGGAACCCTCCTGCACTGCTGGTGGGAATGTCAATTGGTCCAACTCCTGTGGAGAGCAGTCTGGAAATCTCTCAGAAAGCCAGAAATGGACCTACCCTATGATCCTGCAATTCCTCTCCTGGGGATATATCCTAAGGAACACAGCACACCCATCCAAAAAGATGTGTGTACACATATGTTCTTGGCAGCACAATTTGTAATAGGCCAAACCTGGAAGCAACCCCAGTGTCCAACAACAGATGAGTGGCTGAGCAAGTTGTGGTATATATACACAATGGAATACTACTCAGCTATAAAAAATGATGACTTCACCATTTTCAGCCCATCTTGGATGGAGCTTGAAGAGATTATGTAAAGTCAAAAACAGAAAGATGGATATGAGGTGATCTCATTCTCTGGCAGAAGTTGAAAAATAAGATCAGAAAACACAAGTAGAACCTGAAGTGGAGTTGGTGTATATGCTGTCACATAAAAATAAAGTAGAAAGAAAAAAAAATAAGAGGCCACCAGTAGCAGAGGATTCATAGTGCTTGCACCAAGCCCCAATGGCAATAAAATAAAAAAAATAAAAATGGGGGGAAGGTGGAAGAAAGACTTCTGCAGTACTGCTTCACTGCTGGATGTTTCCACCTTACCAGTGGGGACAGGGGGTTTGAACCCAGACCCCTGTGCATAGTAATGTATGCAGTCAACCAGATGTACCCTCCTGACGCCCCGCCCCCCCAATCCTTTACCTTCATCTAATCTTCACAACAAACCACGGAGACCTCCCTGCTCTTATTCGGAAGAGGAGAAAGGCAACTGCCTTGCGGACTGGCCTTGTGACTCAAATGCACTTCTAACATGATTGTTTACCTTTGCATTATATTAGGATTATACATTTGACTATTTACATGCATTTTAGCTTAGTATAATTCTTGTCGTTCTTTTGTTTTATAAAATGTCGTCATAATTTATTTTACCAAAGCACTGCTCAGCTATGGCTTTTGGTGATACTGGAGATTGAACTTGGGACATTGGAGTCTCAGGCATGAAAAGTTGTTTGCATAACAACTGTTATCTTCTCTGCCCTCAGCTTATTTTAAGCTGTTATACCCATATTTGTTTTATTATTTTGCCTCCAGGGTTATTGCTGGGGCTCAGTGCCTGCGCTACGAATCCACTGCTCTTGAAGGCTATTTTCCCCCTTTTTGTTGCACTTGTTTTATCGTTGTTTTTTTTTTATTATTGTTGTTATTTCTGTCATTGTTGGACAGGACAGAGAGAAATCGAGAGAGGAGGGGAATACAGAAAGGGGGAGAGAAAGATAGGCACCTGTAGACCTGCCTGTGAAGCAACCCTCCCCCCCTGCAGGTGGGGGTCGGGGGCTCGAACCGGGATCCTTCTGGCCCCCATACCCATTTTTTTTTTGCCTCCAGGGTTATTGCTGGGGCTCGGTGCCTGCGCTATGAATCCACTACTCCTGTAGACCATTTTCCCCATTTTATTGCCATTGCTGTTGTCGTTATTGCTGTTGAACAGGACAGAGAGAAATGGAGAGGAGGGGAGACAGGGGGAGAGAAAGACAGACACCTGCAGACCTGCTTCACCGCCTGTGAAGCGACTCCCCTGCAGGTGGGGAGCCGGGGGCTCGGGCCGGGATCCTTCGCGCCATGTGCACTTAAACCGGCTGCGCCACCGCCCGACCCCCCCCATACCCATTTTTTAAGAGACAGTAATAAGTACAGAAGACACACACCAGGCCAGAGCAAAGGAAAAGGAAGCTATATTTTATGTGGCAAGACTCCTGATGACGGTCTTTTGCAAGAATTGCCACATTACTCAGCCAATACATTAAGCAATTAGAAGACATCTCTTTTGGAAAGCAGGCAGGGTCCTGAAGGTATCAGCAGTGGAACTGAAACCAAGGAGAGAAAGGTGTAGCGCTTAGGCCCTAAGCCTAGAATGGGTGGGGTGCGCCCATCACCCACCCTGGAGGGGAATTTCCACCTCCCATAACTTCCGTCCCTGCACCAAGAGTAAGGAAAGGTCGCCCTGTCTGAGACTACTCACCTTAAACAGGAGGAGGCGAGAGGCGGGCCTTGAACAGTGGGGAGTACATCAACCAATCAGGAGAGCTCTGGAGAGCTGTGGGAACCAATAGCACGCACCATGAGGATCTTACACCGCCTACGAAGCCCCGCGCTCTTGGTTTGAACATCGCGAGAATTCGCTCAAGCTGACTAATTGGCTGAAAGACATTGAGAACCTCCTCGAATCTCTGATTGGCCGTCTAGGAGATAGCGGGATGAACGTCAACGAGGTCTTTGGATGCCCATTGGTGGAAGGCGCGGGGCTGCGGGTGCGCGGTCTTTAGCGCGGGTGTTCGAACTGGCGCTTCGCGGCGTTGCCATGGCGATGAGGCCTGGCCGCGACTTTGGGCTGGTGTGTTGACAGCACGCCGGAGTGGCCAGCTTTGGGTCTCGTTTCTGTAGGCCGCATCGTTTGTCCTCAGTGAGGGCTGTCCGAGGAGGAATTTGGGAGCCTCCGAGGTGAGAAAGGGCGTGCGTAGGAGTGGGGCAGCCGGGGCGAAGTAGGCCGGATAGGAGCTGAGGCACCTGCCCGCGGAGAAGCGTGTGCGGGAAGCGGGGGGCGCAGCTGAGGGACGGTCTCCCGGTTGTCGGAACCTTCCCCTGCTCTCCTCCCCCGCACCATGCCCAGGTCTTCGCTTTTTCTTCAGCGATTACCTCGAAAGCCGACACCCCCACCCCACCGCACCCCTAGACTCTGCTGGGTCCCAGCATCCAGCGCGGACCGCAGCCTCTCTTAGCACACCTACTTCTCAGAGCCCCATCCTCCCCTCGTCCCTTACGGTGATGGTGCTCGGGTCTGGGAGGCAGCTTGCACACTGGCTTACACATCGTGTCCAGGAAATGTGTGTCGAGTTAAAATTCAACTCAACACACAGTTAGTTTGGATTCCCCATCTGTGTCCTGTCCCGTGTTGACTTTTTTTTTTTTTTCTTTCTGTTTTTCTGCGAGGAGGAGGAGGGCATCTTAGTATCCTAGGCACAAGGACGTGAAAAGTCCACGTCCACGGCTGGCCCTTCCAGGTTGGGAAAGGAAAGAAAAATAACTGAATGTCAGGGATTGTCTTGGTCGACCGACCGGTGCTTTTGGCTTGGACTTGTGTTACGTGTTTGCTCCAAACAAGCCATTCTGTTGTTGTGTGCCAAGAAGGAAGGTTGATCTCAGTGTACTAGTAACTCACAGTGGCGCGTTACAAGTGTGCTGTGGGGGATGTATTTAAAGCATTTGCTCGCGGGGAGTGGAGCGGTGGGAGATGCTTCTCCATTGTGGTTGGAGTTCATCTACTTTATTGCATGTCATGACTGCTCTTGTTTTTATTTTATTTTATTATTCCAACAGTGGCATTTATTATCTAAACTTTTTGATATTTATTATTATTATTTATTTTTCTTTTGTTGCCCTTGTTGGTTTTTATTGTGGTTGTAGGCATTATTGTTGTTGTTATTGATGTCGTCGTTGTTGGCTAGGACAGAGAGAAATGGAGAGAGGAGGAGAAGACAGAGAGGGGGAGAGAAAGACACCTGCAGACCTGCTTCACCAGCTGTGAAGTGACTCCCCTGCAGGTGGGGAGCCAGGGGCTTGAACCGGGAACCTTACTCCCGTCCTTGGCGCTTTCCACCACCTGCGCTTAACCCGTTGCGCTACCGCCTGACTCCCTATCTAAACATTTTACAAAAAAAGAATTTCATGACTTGTATTGAATCAGCAACCAGGTCTTTCATCAGCTGTTGGGCTGATGGCTTCGTGTAACCTATCCGTCAGGTGTTCATGATAGAATTGTATTACCGAGACCTGTTTTGCTCACTCGGGAGACTGTTGATTTTTATTTTCATCATTGATGGCTCTTCCTTATGTCAAATGCATAGTTTAATGATGATTTCATAAAGGAGTGGGGGAAAGGCATGGCAGCTATGTTCTTATCACCCTCATAGAAAAGTGGCCTGTGGCTTGTAATAGAAACGGCCTTGGCTGTATCTTTAACTTACTTAGCTGACTTTGCAAGTCAGGTAGCCCTTTTTCCATCTGGAAAGTCAGAAGGTTGAGTTGGGTTAGCATCCCTGTGGCTCTTTCACTTTAGAAAAGCAGCTGATGTCACATAGATGTCCTGTGTATTCAGTCATCTCAACTGGAAGTGATAGCTCCTGTTTACTGAGTATCTTGTGCAAAATACTCTACGGGGGCTTTATATAAGGAATACATATTTTAGTATAATTTGATGTGCTGTCTCCATAACACTTTATTAACGTTTTGTTTATTTGTTAATAACATACTTAGCTGCTCATAACATGTCATTGAGGGCAAACTAGGGCACGAGCCTCTCATCTGCCAGTTTAGGAGGACTGGCTGTTTTCTCTGAGCTGAAACTTTGCTGTTTGTAAATTGGGGGGGTTGAACTCACCTCAGATCCCTTCCAGATTAATCTTTTATTATTTTTAAAGGTTTTATTTATTTATGAGAAAGATAGGAGGAGAGAGAAAGAACCAGACATCACTCTGGCACATGTGCTGCCGGGGATTGAACTGAAGACCTCATGCTTGAGAGTCCAAAGCTTAACTACTGCGCCACCTCCCAGACCACCAGATTAACCTTTTAGTCAAGCTTTCCATGCTTACTCAACAAACCCGTTTGTGACTTGTACTCAACAAATTTGTAAAATGAGTAATTGAGTGTGGTGGCCATTGTATGCTTCCTGAGTTATTTTCTCAAGGATTTTGATGTTTGTATCCTATGAAACAAGGAGATTCTCCCCATAGGAATAAACTAAGAGTAATAGGTGCCATCTGTATCAGAAAAGCATAGCTTTTCACCTGTGTGTCTTTCTTCTTATATAGGAAAAAAAATAATTTGTTTTCCCCTTGTCTGTTTTCTTTACTACTCACACAGAACGCTTCATTTTGCCAGTTCTGTTACCAAATATCTGGGGTTCATCACCATGACTACCAAGCAATTCTTTGGGACAACATTGGAGTGCTCTACTATTCAACTCAATTTTAATACTATTTACCTAGAAGTAGTGTCAGCTCACAATGGAAGGGCTCAGTTCCACGTGACTGCTCCCACACCCACTTCAGATGTCAATCACAAGAAGTAGTTCTCTGGGCTACCTCCTACTTAGGTTTGACTTGACTACAAATGTGATCCCCTTCCTCCAGTTTGATTAATTTGCTAGAGAAGCTTACAGAACAAAGGGAAATTTAAGTGTATTTACTTGTTTACTGAGGAATAGGATAAAGGGATACAGATGAACATCTAGATGAAGAGATACAGAAGGTGTGATTTGGGAGAGTCACAAGTGCAGGAGCTTCTGTTCCCATGGAATTGGATATATCACCTTTCCAGTTGGGTGTGTTTGCCAACCTAGAAGCCCTCTGATCTTTAGTGTTTTTATTTCCTTTCTTTTTACCAGAGCACTGTTCAGCTCTGATTTATGGTATATGCATCCCCCCCAATTGAACCAGAGACTTTAGAACCTAAGTATTTTGTGTAATCACTGTTCTGTCTCCCCAGCTCAACTTAAAAGCCTTTTACAATAAAACTAGGGCAGGGGTAGATAGCATAGTGGTTATGCAAAGACATCCTCATGCCTGAGACTCTGAAGTCCCAGGTTCAATCCCCCACACCATCATAAACCAGAGCTGATCAGTCTTCTGGTAAAAATAAATTGTCAGGCAGAGAAACAATTACAGAAGCCAGACTTCTTACTTTCTGCACCCCAAAAATAATTTTGGTTCATACTCCCAGAGTGGGGGAGAAATGTTAGGGAAAGATGACTAGAGGACTCTGAAACACAATTCCATCAGGACCCAGAGAGAGAAGAGGAAATAGGAAAGACATTCAGAAGTAGTAATAGGTGTAGCTGTGGCTTAAAATGGAAGAGAAGGCAGGACCATAGGGGAAAAAAATTAGAAATAGATATAGAAATAATAATCAACCCATATCTGTGACCTTGGGAGGATGACTGCAATTTCCAGGGGAGGGAATGGGGACACAGAATGCTGGTGGTAGGAATGGTGTGGAATTGTACCCCTGTTATTTTGTAATTTTGTAATCACTAATAAAAACTAATAATTCTTTGAATAAATTATGTGTGCTTTCATTTATAATAAAAGAAAGGTACAATAATTGCCATCTACCACAAAAGATTTTTCTAAGATTCATGAGGTAGCACAGTTTAGTTAGGTGTTAATAATTGAGATGCTTTGGTGTATTGCACCAAAGTAAAAGACTTGGATGGGGGGTGGGGAGGAGGGGAGGATTTGAATCCTGGGACATGACGGCAGAGGAGGACCTAGAGGGGGTTGAGTTGTTATGTGGAAAACTTAGAAATGTTACACATGTACAGACTACTGTATTTTACTGTTGACTAGAAACCATTAATCCCCAATAGAGAAAAAAAAATCATTGAGATGCAGTGAACAAAAAAAAAAAAAATGGATTTCTAGGGAATGAACTCAGGGTCTACGTGAAATACTTCTGAGTGGCTTCCTGGATGAAATTTTTTCAAAAAGCACCAAAAAACCCCTCAGTGCTATAGTTTCTTTTGTTGTGTACTGGGACTCATGCATTGTGAGCAGATGACTTCCCAGATGTGCTGTCTGCAATTACAGAAGCCAGACCTCCTACCTTCTGCACCTCAGAATGAGTTTTGGTCTGTACTCTCAGAGGGGAAGAAATATTAGAGGAAGATGACGAGAGAGAGGGAGAGAGAGAGAGAGAGAGAGAGAACGAGAACACCCACAGCACCACTCCACTATCCTTGGAGCTCCTCTGGTGCTGCCTGTGGTGTTTCCATGTGTTGCCAGTGCTCAAAGGCAGGGGGCCTTGCACATGCCAAGGAACAGGTGAGTTGTCTCACAATCCCACAAGATTACTTTTTAAATTGTTTCTTGCTTTCTTACTGCCATCCCATTAGAAGGAATTCCTGGTGCCATTGTGGTAACAGTTCCCAGAAGAATGCACTCTGAAATAATGTTAATCATGTTAGTATTTTTTAAAAATATTTATTCTCTTTTGTTGCCCTTGTTGTTTTATTGTTGTAGTTATTATTGTTGTCACTGTTGGATAGGACAAATGGAGAGAGGAGGGGAAGACAGCGAGGGGGAGAGAAAGACACCTGCAGACCTGCTTCACCGCTTATGAAGCGACTCCCCTGTAGGTGGGGAGCTGGGGGCTCGAACCGGGATCCTTACGCCAGTCCTTAACCCACTTCGCTACTGCCTGACTCCCATAATTTTAGTATTTTATAAACATTTATTAGAGTAGTTTTTTCCTCAATTAAACATATACATTTTTTTCAAGTAATTTATAAATGGAAAATTTAAAAAAAGAACTGCAAATAACTTGCTGAAGTTAGGTAGACAAAGATTTTTAAAAGAAAGCATTGAATTTTAACCCAATTTTGGTTACCACCTGTTCTTGGGAATTCTTTCAAAGTGAAACCTCTATATTTAGAGAGTATTATTCTCACTATTTTGAGGTACTTAGGTTCAACAGTTTGTTATGTTTATTTTTAGATAACTGCTACCATGCTTTCCAACAAATTTAGAAACTTAATAATTTCATAGTGGGATTCTTGAAAGTAGTTACAGTAATTACAAAACATTAGTGAAAGACACACTTGAAACCTTTTTTTTAACTCACAAAAACGACAACAAAAACCATTTACTTCCTTAGTAAACAACTAAGTTTGTGTGTAACTCAACTGGTATTCCAAAACCCACATCCAGCCTTAAGAATTCACTGAAGTAGCATGCATTCTCATTCCTTTGCAGCTGTTTTAAGCAGTTGTCTGGTATTATGTTCTGTTAAGATCAGTAGTCTATAGATAGAATAATCTCAAGAACTTGAAATAACTGGTTTCCTTGCTTATTCTACTACTGCCAATACTGAGTTTTTTTGTGTGTTCTTAACTAGGGACCTAACATACGCATACAGAGACATTTTAATTTAAATTGATCATATTTGGTTTGCATAGTATGTTTTCAGCAGTACAGTGGACCCAGTGACCTTGTTGGTCACCCCTTTGAAAATGATCATCATTACTGGTTGCCTAGACTAGATAGATTGCAGGTTTAACATATAAACATACTAAAAGCCATAAATTCACTTATGTAAAAATGGGGGAGGAGGGGCCAGGGAGATGGTACAGTGGCTATAACCAGACTTTTATGTCTTAGGCTCAGCAGTCCTCTGGTAGCAGCAGAATCTCACAAGTGAAACCCCAGTGAAGCCCTAGCGTAGCCCTGGCAGCAAAAAGAAAAGGGGGAGGGATAGCATAATGATTATGCAAAAGACTCATGCCTGCGCAACCGTGAGATTAAAAACAATCAGCTCTGGTTTATGGTGGTGCAGGGGATTGACAGAGGACCCCACCAATGTGTCCTGGAGCTCCGCTTCCCCAGAGTGCCACCCTACTAGGGAAAGAGAGAGGCAGGCCAGGAGTATGGATCGACCAGTCAACGCCCATGTTCATCGGGGAAGCAATTACAGAAGCCAGACCTTCCACCTTCTGCATGCCACAATGACCTTGGGTCCATACTCCCAGAGGGATAAAGAATAGGAAAGCCCTCAGTATTTGCAGATGATACGATACAAATCTGCATTTATTTTTTTTTAGAAAAACCTAAAGAATCCAGCAGAAAACTACTGGAAGTTATTAGGCAATACAGCAAAGTGTTAGGCTGCAAAATCAATGTACAAAAAATCAGTGGCATTTCTTTATGCAAACACTAAATCTGAAGAAGAAGACATCCAGAAATCACTTCCATTCACTGTTGCAGCAAAATCAATAAAATACCTAGGAATAAAGCTGACCAAAGAAGTAAAAGACTTGTATACTGAAAACTATGAGTCACTACTCAAGGAAATAGAAAATGATACCAAGAAATGGAAAGACAGCCCATGCTCATGGACTGGAAGAATTAATATCATCAAAATGAATATTCTCCCCAGAGCCATATACAAATTTAACACAATACTCATCAAAGTTCCACCAAGCTTCTTTAAGAGAATAGAACATTAACTGCAATCATTTATCTGGAACCAGAAAACACCCAGAATTGCCAAAACAATCTTGAGGAAAAGAAACAGAAATGGGGGAGTCGGGCGGTAGGTAGTGCAGCGGGTTAAGTGCAGGTGGCGCACAGCGCAAGGACTGGTGGAAGGATCCCGGTTCAAGCCTCCGGCTCCCCACCTGCAGGGAAGTCGCTTCATAATCGGTGAAGCAGGTCTGCAGGTGTCTATCTTTATCTCCCCCTCTGTCTTCCCCTCCTCTCTCCATTTCTCTCTGTCCTATCCAACAACGACAACAACAACAAAGGCAACAAAAGGGAATAAATAAGATAAGTTAAAAAAAAAAACAGAAATGGAGGCATCACACTCCCAGATCTCAAACTATATTATAAGGCCATCATCATCAAAACAACCTGCTACTGGAACAAAAGTAGGCACACAGACCAATGGAACAGAATTGAAAGCCCAGAACTAAACCCCCACATCTATGGACATCTAATCTTTGATAAGAGGGCCCAAAGTATTAAATGAAGGAAGAAGGCTCTCTTCAATAAATGGTGCTGGGAAAACGGTTGAAACATGCAGAAAAATAAAACTGAACCACCTTATCTCACCAGAAACAAAAATCAACTCCAAATGGATCAAGGACCTGGATGTTAGACCAGAAACTATCAAATACTTAGAGGAAAACATTGGTGGAATACTTTCCCACCTAAACCTCAAGGACATCTTTGATGATACAAATCCTTTTCTTTTTTATTTTGTTTTGTTTTGTTTTATTCAGAGCACTGCTCAGCTCTAGCTTATGGTGGTGTGGATGATTGAACCTGGGACCTCAAAGCCTCAGAGTTTGATTGCATAACCACTATGCTGCCTCCTCCGTCCTCATTGTTTCTTATTTGCATATAGAAGTGCAGTAGATTTTTGCATATTGATTTTGTAACTTGACATTTTGCTCTACTAATTGTAGCTTTTTAATAATTAACTTTTTTTTTTTTTTAAGAGATAGGAAGGAGAAACCATCATTATTGTTCTACACCCTCTGGAGCTCCCTGGTGCCATTCATGGTGCTTTCATGTGGCGTGACAGATTTAACTCAGCACCTTATGCATGGGAAGGTGTGCACTCTACCAGGTAAGCTATCTCCCCGCCCCTCTCCTTTTTTTTTTTTTTTTTTTTTTTAAGATTTTGCTTCTTTATTTATTCATTAGAGAGAAGGGCAGAAAGAGAAAGAGAACCAGAACACCACTCTGGTACATGTACTGCCAGGGATCAAACTCAGGACCTCATGTTTGAGAATCCAGGACCTTTCCCACTGCATCACCCCCCCAGATCGATATATATATTTTAATTTAATAGTTTTTTAATGGGGTCATTAGAGGTTTGTAAACATATATAATTATTGTATCTTCTGCAGATACTGATTGTTTTATGTCTTATGCCATCTACATTCCTTCTATTTCTTGTTTTTTTCTAATTGTTCTAGTTAAGACCTCTAATACTAAATTAAATATGTGTTGTTCCTGATTTTCATTTATGTCAACTCTTTATGACAGTGAAGGAGAGAAAAGTATTTGTATAGTTGTTAATGAAAAAGTTTTAATAGAAGTCTAGAGTGTTAATATATTTTGCAGCTGTCTACCTCATTTTTAAAATTTTATTTTTTAATATTTATTTATTCCCTTTTGTTGTCCTTGTTATTTTATTGTTGTAGTTATTATTGATGTCATTATGGTTGGATAGGACAGAGAGAAATGGAGAGAGGAAGGGAAGGTAAAGAGAAAGACAGACACCTGCAGATCTGAAGCGACACCCCTGCAGGTGGGGACCGGGGGCTCGAACCGGGATCCTTATGCTGGTCCTTTGGCTTTGCACCACCTGCACTTAATCTGCTGTGCTACCACCCAACTCCTGAAATTTTATTTTTCTATTTTTTAAAATATATGTATTTTCTTCTTATATGTGACAGAAAGAGTTTTACGTGAGAAAGACAAGCCAGAGCACTACTCTGGCACATTTAATGCTGGGAATCAAACCAAGAACCTCAGGTATGCAAGCTCAATGCTCTACCAGCTGAGCTGTCTCCCAATTCGCTTTTCTGTCTTTATGAGAGACCAGAACACTACTAAGCCATATGCAGTGTTGGAGATCAAATGTTGGACTTCAGGTCTGCAAAGCATATACTCAATTCACGGAACCACTCCTAAGCTGTAATCCTTTGCCTTCTGGATCTTTGTGTTTCGTCAGTAGTTAGATCTACTTGTTTCTAGTTAAGCCAGGCAGTTAGTATTTTCGTATGCCAGGCACAGTGAGCCAGTGCTGAATAGGAGGGCCTGGTCCTACAATTATGGAGTACTTTATAGTTTTCAAATCAGTTTGTTTTTTTTTAAGATTTTATTTATTTATTAATGAGAAAGATAGGTGGAGAGAGAAAGAACCAGACATCACTCTGGCACATGTGCTGCCGGGGATCGAACTCAGAACCTCATGCTTGAGAGTCCAAAGCGTTATCACTGCGCCACCTCCCAGACCACACTTTTTTCATCCTTTGAGAGAGGAGAAAACTATGTGACTTCGGCTAAGGTTGTACAGCTACATGACTAAGAGTTATCTGACTCCAAGTTCCGCTTTAAATAATCTAGAGAAGTAGAGCTAGATGATTTAAGTAGATGGAGAGTTTGAAGGAGCATGTTAAATAGTTGGATCTTTTCCACATCCTGGAATGTGAATATATTTCCTTAGTTGAATATAAAATTCCATGCATTCTCCTCCCAGTTGATTTTCTCTGCCACCAGGGTAAGAAAGTTTGAATTCTGCAAACTGGAGTTCTGCCAAGACACTAGTTCTGATTGTTACCCTAACAGCTGAGTCCTAATTAACTCTGTATTTGTCACAAAGAACTCTGCATACTTGTGGCATTGAATGTAAGTGGGCCCTGCATGTAAAAACCTGCTCATCTGACATCCTCTGGATTCTGCTGACTTGCAGCACATTATCCTGAAGTGGCAGCTGTGAGAATTCCATGCTGCAGCACAGATCAGCAGAAGATAGCTAGTCTGCTAAGCAGGATAGATTGTGAGCCTGTAAGAAGTTGACAGTGGAACTGTTTTTATAGCTACTTTTCAAGAGGGCAGGCAGCATGGAGTTGTAGAAAGAACATATGACTCAGCTTGAGACGAGCTAATTTATAATCTTACAAGTCTATATACCTTTTTTTTTTTTTTTTTTTAACCAGAGCACTGTTCATCTTTGGCTGGTGGTGGTGTGGGGATTGAACCTGGGACTTTGGAGCCTCAGGCATGAAAGTCTGTTTGCATAACCATTATGCTATCTATCCCCTGCATTACAATCTTAGAACTCTAGCAACTCACTAAACCATCTCCATCTTTCTTTGTTTTGTTTGTTTGTTTGTTTTAATATTTATTTATTCCCTTTTGTTGCCCTTGTTGTTTTATTATTGTAGTTATTATTGTTGTCATCGTTGGTGGATAGGACAGAGAGAAATGGAAAGAGGAGGGGAAGACAGAGAGAGGGAGAGAAACAGACACCTGCAGACCTGCTTCACCGCCCGGGCCCCCTTTTGCCTTTTTAAAAAAATTTTTATTGGGGTATTAATGGTTTACAGTAAATACTTTGTTGGTACATGTGTAACATTTCTCAGCTTTCTGCAGACCACTCTCACCCCCAGCCAAGAACCTCCACCATTGTGCACAAGGGCCTGAAAGTCACCCCACCCCACCTCACCCAGTCCTTTACTTTGGAACAATACACCAGACCTAGTCCAAGTTATACTTTGTGTTTTCCCTTCTGTTCTTATATCTCAGCTTCTGTCCATGAGTGAAATCATCCCATATTTACCCTTCTCTTTCTGGCTTATCTCAGTTAACATGACTCCTTCAAGGTGAGGTGAAGGAGGTGAATTCACCATTTTTAATAGCTGAGTAGTATTCCATTATATAGACCACAACTTGCTCAGCCACTCATCTGTTGTTGGACACTTGGGTTGCTTCCAGGTTTTGGCTATTACAAATTGTGCTGCTGTGAATATAGGTATACACAGATCTTTTTGAATAGATGTTTGGTTCCTTAGGATATATCCCCAGGAGAGGAATTGCTCATCATAGGTTAGGTCCACTTCTAGCCTTCTGAGAGTTCTCCAGATTGCATAACCATTATGCTGTTGCCCCAGCCATTTAAAAACATATTGAATATTCATTTATTCTGGATAGAGACAAAGAGAAATCTAGATGGAAGGGGAAGGTAGAGCAAGAGAAAGAGAGACACCTGAAGTGCTCACTGTTTCATTGTTTGTAATGCTTCCTCCTGCAGTTGGGGACTGGAGGTTTGAGCCCAAGTCCTTGGACACCATCATGTGTGCACGTCATCAGGTTCACCACCACCTGTCCCCGCTCCCAAACCTTTAGAAGGAACTTGTTGGGGGTGACAGAAATGTTCTGGTTTTATTGTGGTTATTTTACAGGTATTAGAACTATCAAACCTTGTGGAATTGTACACTTCATGTATACCTCTCTTCCCCAAAAGGGAGCTTTTTTTTTTAAAGATTTGTTTTTTTTTTTTTTAAATATTTTATTTTATTTATTTATTCCCTTTTGTTGCCCTTGTTGTTTTATTGTTGTAGTTATTATTGTTGTTGTCGTCGTTGTTGGATAGGACAGAGAGAAATGGAGAGAGGAGGGGAAGACAGAGAGGAGGAGAGAAAGATAGACACCTGCAGACCTGCTTCACCGCCTGTGAAGCGACTCCCCTGCAGGTGGGGAGCCGGGGTTCGAACCGGGATCCTTATGCCGGTCCTTGTGCTTTGCGCCACCTGCGCTTAACCCGCTGCGCTACAGCCCGACTCCCAGATTTGTTTGTTTTTTTTAATTTACTTTATTTTTTAGGTAGAGACAGAGAGAAGCATAGTAAAGGAGGCCATAACACCAAATTTTCTTTCAGTGTATGGTTTATACATGAAGCATAATTAAGGGTGTTCTTTTAGCTTCCAATTTTCAGAGTTAGTAGTGTTAACTCCAAACAAAATTTCCAACAAAATAGGTTTATTTGCCAACAACAATAACAAAGCCACACAGAAAAAGTGCAGCTCCTTGGTGAGAGTCTGGTCATTTCCTTTGTTTCAAGGCCAGCACCCTGTTACCTGTCCTTTGGAGGAATTTCTGGGGAAAGATGCCTCCTCCTTTCTGGGACAAGGAAGCAGTCTCACTTCTCATCAGAGATGCAAGGCATAATGGTTCTTGTAGTTTTTGGTTGCACATTTGTAGATACACTGGTATCCCTGCTTCATTTATATAAGTGCCATAGTCTTATAACAAGTTTCATGGAACCATTTAATCACTTAGTTGTATTTTTTTTTAAGATCTTATTTATTTATTTATGAGAAAGAATGTACAGAGAAAGAATCGGACATCACTCTGGCACATATGCTGTGGGGGATTGAATTTGGGACCTCATGCTTGAGAGTCCGAACCTTTATCACTGTGCCACCTTCCGGACCACCACTTAGTTGTCTTAGGTGAAAATTAGAAATGTTGAAACCTTTTATCCATTGTTCTATCTAAGTAGATTCTGTTTATTCAGCAAATACTTGTATACTATCTAGCATGACGCAGGATAGCATGGATTATATTGATTTTCTCTTTAAGAACTTGCTCTGTAAGGCAGAATCGCTTTAAATAATTTCTGGAACATGGCTAATAAGTGCCCTGTTAATTTTATAGCTAAAACACTGTAGGGGATCAAGGTGTAGCTCAGTTGATAGAGCACACTATACCAGGCATGAGGACCTGACTTTTGAGCCACTGGTTTCCTGGGAGCGCCGGTGTAGGGGAAACTTCATAAGCAATGGAGCAGGGCTGTGATGTCTTTTCTCTCACTTCCTCTCTGTGTCTAACCCTCTCAAAAAAAAAAAAAAAGTACTGGAAATTTTCCTCAAAGTGATTCATCTACTCAGCAAAATGTTGTTGTTATTATTATTGTTTGCCTTCAGGGCTATTGCCCTGGATAGAGGAGACAGACACCTGCAGCCCTGCTTCACCACTCATGAAGCTTTCCCTCTGCAGGTGGGGACCAGGGGCTCAAACCTGGGTCCTTGCGCACTGTAACATGTGCACCCAACCAGGTGCGCCACCACTTGGCCCCAAGGACACAGGTTTGAACCCCCAGTCCCCACCTGCAAGGGGAAAGCTTTGTGAGTGGTGAAGCAGGACTACAGGTGTCTCTCTGTCTCTGTCCCTCTCTATCTCCCCCTCCCCTCTCAATTTCTGGCTATCTCTATCCAATAAATAAAGATAAAAAAAATTTTAGAAAATAGTAGAAAGAGAAATAGGAAAAGAGAGAGGGAAAGTTACCACAGCATTATATGGTCACTTCCTCCCTCCACCCCACCCAGCCCCCCTTTTTTTCTTTCTTTTCCAGAGTACCGCTCTGTTCTGGTTTATGGTGCTTCTTGGGATTGAACCCGGGGCCACAGAGCCTCAAGCATGAAAAGTGCATAGCCATTATGCTACCTCCCCAGCCTGAGAATTTATTTATTGATTTATTTTTTCATGGTACAAGGGATCAAACCCAGGGCCTCATCTATGTGAAGCATAGTCTTTTACTACTGAGCCACTGCCTACTTACCTTTATAGTTACTTCATAATATTCCAGTTAATGGATTATCATTTATTTATTCATTCTCTATTCCTTTTATTTATTTATTTTTGCTGTCACAGTACCTTAGTGAATAACTTTGTACTTTTTATATTGTATTTGGAAATAATATTATAGGATTAGTTCCTAAAAGTTGAATGATTGAAGCTATGTATTTGCGTTTTTCTGTGACTCTAGGATAGGGCTTAGATTTTTTTTTTTTAAATTTTAGCGGGGCTGGGCAAGGATCCTAGTTCAAGTTCCTGGCTCCCTAACTGCAGGGGTGTCGCTTCACAAGTGGTGAAGCAGGTCTGCAGGTGTCTCTCTTTCTCTCCCCCTCTGTCTTTTCCTCCATTTCTCTCTGTCCTATCCAACAACAACAGCAGCAATGACAACAATAACAACAACAATAACGATAAAAAAACCAAGGGCAACAAAAAGGGAAATAATGGTCTCCAGGAGCAGTGGATTCATAGTGCAGAGACCGAACCCCTGTAATAACCCTGGATGCAAACAAACAAACAAAAAACTAGGAGTTCCAAAGGTAATTATGTTTTCCTCAGAAGAGTCTGGAACTTTGTGAAATGGAATGTGGTAAAAAAAAAAAGCATGTATGATTCAATAAAACTATGGCTCTGAAAGGTGCGAATGCATCTAGTGTTTATAGAAGCATGTTGGTGGCTATGTAGGGGTTTTCCTGGGAAAGACAGGTCTTTGGTTAGCCTGCGTTAGAATTTCCATTCAGTATATAATATCCTTTAATCATCTTTATTACTTAGCCATGAACTCTTTATTTATTTATTTTTTTGCCTCCAGGATTATTTCTGGGGCTCGGTGCCAGCACTACAAATCCACTGTTCCTAGAGGGTATTTTTCCCATTTTTGTTGCCCTTGTGGTTGTTATTGTTATTGCTATCGTTGTTGTTGGATAGGACAGAGAAATCAAGAGAGATGGGGAAGACAGAGGGGGGAGAGATAGACACCTGCAGACCTGTTTCACCTCTTGTGAAGCAACCTTCCTGCAGGTGGGGAGCTGGGGGCTCGAACTGGGATCCTCATGCTTCACACCATGTGCGCTTAACTACTAGCTGTTCTACTGCCCAGCCCCCCGCCATGAACTCTTTCTGTTAGAATAAAGACAGTGTTTATAAGTGAAAAACAAAAGCTTTACCAAACTTTAGCTAAATTAAATTTGAAAACTTTATTATAATAAAATAAAAAGAAAATGTTGTTTGCTTATTTCTTAATATTTCATGAACTTGAATTTGATAACAGTAGTGTAAGAACCAGGGTTATATGTTACCATTGTTTGGTAGTATGTAGTTAAATTAAATGTCTTGGTATGTAAGCATTTTAATGTGCAACCATTTAAAAACACAATCACACCATTAATTTGCTAAGTTGACTTATTTATATTCTGTACAGTTAAACAGCTGCAACTACCCATGGTTTACAATGATCTGAAATCCTGAATAAGATTCTAAGCTGTTTTTTGTTTGTTTATTTGTTTTTACCACTTTAGTCAACTAATATTCAGCAGATACAAATGTGATTTCCTTTGCGTTATGTCAGCTTCTGATCCTTTCTGGCTTGCTATTTGATTCAGACTCTGTAGCCTTTGTTCATTAATCATGGGAAACAGTTGTGCAACATGCCTTGACTTTAACTTGAACATCTAAAATTAGTCCTGCTACAATCAGTGGTGGGGAACAAGGTTTCACTTGTGTATGGCATGTGTTAAGTAGACATTGCAACTTTGAAAGGAACTCCTTAGAAGTAAGTAACTTTTTAAATGAGTCTTCCTGGGAAAAAAAAAAAAAAAAAGAAGTAAGTAACTTTTGTTGTAAGTGTGTGCATGTATATAATATATAATATATAATATATAATATATAATATATAATATATAATATATAATATATAATATATAATATATAATATATAATATATAATATATAATATATAATATATAATATATAATATATAATATATAATATATAATATAATATATATATCCACACTAATGAAATCTTTAGTCAACATATGTATAAATGACATGCTACTACATATGCATCAAAAGTATCTTTACTTATGTAATATGCTGTTTAACCTTTTCAGAAGAGACATATTTATTGAAAATTGGGTATATTAGATTTAACTGCATGTTTTTGTTTTGTTAATAATTTCATTATTAGAAGCAATAATCTAACTATAAATTGTATTTCCTATTTCTAATGAGTGATTTTGTTTTCTCGTCAGAAGTCACAGAAATTTCTTTACAAAAATGGCATCCTGGTTGTATGAATGTCTTTGTGAAGCAGAACTTGCACAGTATTATCCTCATTTTGCTGCTGTTGGCCTCCAGAAAATAGATGAACTAGCCAAAGTTACAATGAAGGACTATTCCAAGTTGGGAGTCCATGACATGAATGACCGCAAGCGTCTTTTCCAACTTATCAAAATTATTAAGATTATGCAGGAAGAAGATAAAGCAGTCAGTAGCCCAGGGCATCTTCTCCAGACAAGTAGCCAGCAGCATATCAAACCTCAGGGGTCCAGAACTGGACCTCGAAGACAACTACATTTTGACTCTCCTGCTGACAACAAAGGCAAAACTACTAGCAGCAATGGGTTTGAAATGTCCAATTTATTGGATTCTTGTGCAAATGAAGAAAAATCTAGTTACTTAAAAGTGCTGGAGCACATACTACCAGATGACTCCCAGTACCACAAAAAATCAAGAATGCTGAGTGCTACAGCTGCCAAATCCTTTGTGCAAACAGAAACTAATACTGCATTCTTCTCATCAAGTCACTTTTGTCCAATACTGGGAGACTGTGATATTCCCATTATTCAAAGAGTCTCTCCTGTTTCAGGGTATAACTATGGGATCCCTCATTCTTGTAACAGGTAATAATTAATTTTTATCTTTTTTTTTCTCCCCAGATAAGGTAGCCTCAGGTAAGGACAACTATTCCTTATGTACAGACTTACAGAAGGTGATAGTGAATAGCTTTTGCATTGGTAACAGAAATACCTTGATGGGGAAAATTAATGAGAAATTGGAGCTTTCCAGATGGAAGAAAGATGATTTTGTTCAAGTACACCTACTTGGCAGGATCTGCTTTTATTCTTTTTTTTTTTTTAATATTTATTTTATTTATTTATTCCCTTTTGTTGCCCTTGTTGTTTTATTGTTGTAGTTTTTATTGTTGTTGTGGTTGTTGGATAGGACAGAGAGAAATGGAGAGAGGAGGGGAAGACAGAGAGGAGGAGCGAAAGATAGACACCTGCAGACCTGCTTCACCGCCTGTGAAGCGACTCCCCTGCAGGTGGCGAGCCAGGGTTCGAACCGGGATCCTTATGCGGGTCCTTGTGCTTTGCGCCACCTGCGCTTAACCCGCTGCGCTACAGCCCGACTCCCCTGCTTTTATTCTTATAGCAGACCTATTTCCATTGTTTATTATAGGATAACATGATACATCTAATGCGTCCATGGAAGTAAAATAGTAGCCTCTACATTGGGAAAAAATTACGCAATCTATAGAATTTTTTCAAAGCTATCAAATGCACTTAAACAAGCCAGAATACATAA
The DNA here is from genome assembly GCF_950295315.1 of Erinaceus europaeus. Taxonomy (NCBI): domain Eukaryota; kingdom Metazoa; phylum Chordata; class Mammalia; order Eulipotyphla; family Erinaceidae; genus Erinaceus; species Erinaceus europaeus. The sequence continues at coordinate 18,990,539 of NC_080171.1, forward strand.
AGCTAGGTTACTTGTATGCATTGAATTATGCTCCTGACTGTGAGATTTTTCTACAGTTTTAGTCCTGGAAGAATTCAGGATTTTAATAATCGCTAAGAAATGTTTGGTGGAAAGTCAAGGTGACTCATCTAGTGCTTCAGGTCAGAGCTTAATGCCCCTAAGCCATGGAACGTTGAGTGATCACTAATATTAACAGTGGTGTCATGAGAAATAAGTCCTTTTAGGACTAACATGTGTTGCTAGTTTTATACTAACAGATGTGATTTATGGAGAAACAAAATACATCTGTAAGCCACTTTTTCCTTTTTTTTTTTCCCTTGTTTTTAAAAGGCTGTTGTTAAAACATTAAGATAGTTACATCTGGTCTAATACTGGCTAAGGTTTCAGAGGACCTCATCTGGGTCTTTTTATTTATTATTATTAAAAAAAAAAAACACCCAAAGTTAAAGGTGAAATTATATTGAGTAGTGATCAAGGGATAGCTTACCTGGGAGAAAGCTTCCATGACACCATGCATGGTGTTCCCACGTGGTACCAGGGGCCTGAAACTGCCTTCTCACTCCTAGCAAAGAATGTACTAGACTTTACATTCTACTTCTTAGCCCTATATTACAATCTTTATTGAACAATAATATATATATGGTATTAAGAAGAGACATGGAGGCTGGGAAGATAGCACAGTAGTTATGCAAAAGTCTTTCATGTCTGAAGCACCAGAGATCCCAGATTCAATCTCCAGCAACACCATAAGCCAGAGCTGAGCAGTTCTCTGGTTAAATAAAAATAAATGAATAAATAACTAAGAGATGGGGCATTAAAACCATAGACATTTTAGAATAATCATTCCTTTTTGCTACTGGCTTGAAAATTATCGTTTTACTTCTGTAACTTCTCATAGAGTTCCTGGACAATTTTTCTGGCAAGGCTTTCACCACTACACCATTTCCTAGGCCACTTCCTGGGCAGTTTTGAAAGGTTTTCTGTCTTCTTTGATTAGCTGTGTATACCATTTTGTTACTTCTTTTTGTTATCACTGAAGTGTTGCTTCACCACTCTGGGTTGACTTTTTAAAGATAGAGTCAGACAGGGATAGAGACCACACACTGAATTTTCCCCCAGGCGGCTGGCTTGAACCAGGGTCACATGTGGCAAAACAGGCACCTTCTCAGGTGAGCTATGTTGCGGACCCACGATTGGGTCAATAATATCCTAGACCCTCTTTCATTCTCTTTATCTTAAAAAGATTCGACACAGTTACATTTAAAGAAATTTTCTGGGAGCCAGATGATGCACACATGTTACAATGTGCAAGGACCTGGCTTCAAACCCCCTTCCCCACTTTAAGAGGAAGTCTTCGCAAGCCTGAATGACTGCTACAGATGTCTCTTTTCCTCTCTGTCTCCCCACTCCTCTGTCAATTTCCCTGTTTCTATGCAAAAAATAAATAAATAAAAGAAATTTGCTGTACAATTTTGTTTTAAAAAATTACGTTTTAAAAGCCCAAATAGTGCTTTGTGCATTATATTATGATTTTAATTTGCTATTTTTTACTAATTTAGATCCTGACAAAAGTAATAATTTTCCAGCCAGTTAGAGGAAAAGATTTTCAGAAAATCAAAATTAATAGGAAACAATTACATTGTGAAATGCCCTGTGTCAAATCTTTTATCAAGGTTTATTAGGAACTATCTATCAAATTGTGAAGTGCAAAGGAATAGAAGAATTAGCAAGACATTGTTGGCATATGGACCACAGACATTGATCCTGTTAAATTCCTTTCTCTCACACACACACAGAATCTTAAATAAATCTGATGAATTTGTACCCTTAATTCAAGAATGTTGCCTCAAATAATTCTGAATGTTAAATTTAGTGACTTCCTGCAGTTTCCAATGGAGGGAATAGGGACACAGAATTCTGGTAGTGGGAATGGTATGGAATTGTACTCCTGTTATTTTGTAAATCACTAAAAATCAGTGATTTCATGAAACTCAGTGCTAAAGAAGAGATGAATCTGAATAGAAAAGTGAATTGGTGGACAAGACCAGTCATAAAAATTGTCCCAGGAAGAATAAATAAAAGATTGTGTTCCAATAAATAAATATGTATCAGAGTATGCAGTCAGGCGGGAGAGAACAGGACAATGAGGAAGCAAAGGGAAAACTATCACCTGATTCGTAATATTTAGTAAACCCAGGCCAGTGGGGACATTAGACTGAGTGTCAAGAAGACAGTAAATGTGCAATATAATTGCATTAAAAGGAAGAGACATAGGATTGGGTCTTATAAATGCCTTGGAGGGGTGGTGGCACCCACCCCTCCCCCCATCTTTTTTTATTTTGGATAGTGACAGAAATCAAGAGGGAAGGGGGAGGCAGAGAGAGACTGACTTGCAACAGTGCCTCATCACCAGTGAAGCTTCCCCCTTGGGGCTTGAACCCAAGTCCTTGTGCACTATAACAGATGTTCAACCATGTGCACCACCCACCACCTGGCTTCTACCTACCTACCTGTCTTCCTTCCTTTTTTTTGGGGGGGGGTATATAAACTATTTATTGACAAGGCCTAGATTTATTTCTTCTTGGACACACCCATGGTGTAGCCATGGCATCCTGTGTTCTTGGTGTGCTGGCCAGGAACATGGAGTCCCGAGAAGTGGCTCAGCCCTCTTTGAGCCCGAACCTTCTTAAGTCGTTCCAGGTCTTCACGGAGCTTGTTACCCAAGCCATTAGCTAGGATCTGACTGTATTTTCCATCTTTCACATCCTTCTGTCTGTTCAAAAACCAGTCAAGTATCTTGTACTGGCGTGGATTCTGCATAGTAGTGATCACGTTCCACCTCGTCCTCAGTGAGTTCTCCTGCCCTCTTGGACAGGTCAGTGTCGGCTTTCCTCAACACCACCAGTGTATCTTCACCCCACAACCTTAACTGCAGTAATGGCAAAGGCTATTTTCCAATGCCCATCCATGTTGGTGTCAAGGACTCGCAAAATGTGCTAGAGCATTTCAGAGATCACTAGAGACATGGCAGCAGCACTCTGGTGGCGTGTAGGCCTCCTGTGAAAGAGCCCTTTCTTTTTTTTTTTTTTTAAGTCTTTTCTGTCTATTTTTTATTTGATTAGACAGAGAAATTATGGGGAAGGAGAGAAGAGAGATACCTGCAACATTGCTTCACCACTAGTGAAGCTTCCCCCTCCCTGCTGGTAGGGACTGGAGGCTTGAACCCTGGTCCTTGCACATTGTAACTTGTGTACTCAACCAGGTGTGCCACCGCCTGGCCCCTCATTTTGTTTTTATGCAGAACAGAGTAGGGTAGTGCAGTGGGGGTGGGGATAGAAGTAACCAGGAGGGAGTCGGGTGGTAGCACAGTGGGTTAAGCGCATATGGAGTGAAGCGCAAGGACCAGCGTAAGTATCCAGTTTTGAGCCCCAGGCTCCCCACCTGCAGGGGAGTTGTTTCACAAGCAGTGAAGCAGGTCTGTAGGTGTCTATCTCTCCCCCTCTCTGTCTTCCCCTCCACTCTCCATTTCTCTCTGTCCTATCCAACAATGACAACAACAGCAATAATAACTTCAACAATAAAAACAACAAGGGCAACAAAAGGGGAAATAAAAGTAAAAATAATTAAAAAAAATAATAAGGAAGATTTGACTAACAAATTCAATACCAACACTTCAGTATGTGGTTTATATTATTCCTGGCATAGGTAACAAAGACTTGATTCCTTTGACTTCTTAAATAACTATCCTATTATGAATTAAAGCCTATTTATAACTATATCTTAGACAGAGCAACACCTTGGAAAAAGAGAATCCTTGGACTGAAATGGAGAAAATCAGAGTTTGTGTTCGGAAGCGACCTTTGGGCTTGAGGGAATTACGTCGTGGAGAAGTTAATATTATTACTGTAGAAAACAAAGAAACTCTATTTGTTCATGAGAAGAAAGAAGCAGTTGACCTCACACAATACATTCTGCAGGTATGATGCTTTCCTTTTGTATTCAGAACACAGACTTAATAGTGTGTGAGTTGTTTTGCTTTTTGTGTGAGCAGAATAATACAAAGCTTAAGGTTCACTTTCTGACCCTGGTGTTGTTATTCGTTTCTGATATGATATTAGATTAAGTCACTCATACCACTGGGTCTCAATTTATAAAATATAATGCACTTACAGTGAGGGATATGGAAATATAATTTCTTCTTTCTTGTACTACTGAATGGCATCATATATTAACACACTTTATATGGATGTATAATATATACATATTCAGCAAAAGGGAAGTGAGATAAAAAATTTTAAATAGGGGGGTCGTGTGATAGTGCAGAGGGTTAAGCACACGTGGTACAAAGTGCAAGGACTGGGGTAAGGATCCCCGTTCTAGCTCCAGGCTCCCCACCTGCAGGGGAGTCACTTCACAGGCAGAAGCAGGTCTGCAGGTGTCTGTCTTTCTCTCTCCCTCTCTGTTTTCCCCTCCTCTCTCCATTTCTCTCTGTCCTATCCAACAATGACGACATCAGTAACAACAACAATAATAACTACAACAATAAAACAACAAGGGCAACAAAAGGGAAAATAAATAAATAAATAAATATTAAAAAATTTAAATAATGATTTGTTAGTGGATAGCCACAGAGCATATGTCCCAGACTGGCTGAGATGATTACATTGTCTTAATGTTTACCTGTCTCTCACAGTTCTCACTCTTCTGCAGGATATATTTTTGAACAACAAGCCCCCAGGATGTGAGCCAACTTTTGATTCTCAGTTGTCTTTGGACTTAGACTTAATTTGGTGGAGGCTGGACTTGTGAACAGACCACATTGTGTAGGGTAGATTGGAGTGGACAGATTGTCTCACCCACTGAAATCTACCCTAATCTCATATCTAACATACAAAGGTTTGCGTAGGACAGTAGTAGCTCAGGCACATAAAATGTTTACTCTCTGTCTGATCAATAATGAAGGAGAAAGGATTTGGTATTGAAAGAAACTATATGTGCTGGCATGTACCCTGTAAGTCTTCAGTCTGATAAGGAAGCAGTAAACTTCATAGATGAAGATACAATTTAGGTGCTCCTGAAATGTGAAGCATTATGACTAATCTAAAGTGGAATGATCTGCCAGATGTTAAGATTTGGAAATTCAGGGGTTGGGTGGTAGTACAGCTGGTTAAGCGCACATGGCTAGAAGTGCAAGGACTGGTGCAAGGTTCCCCATTCAAGCCCCCGGCTCCCCATCAGCAGGGGGGGTTGCTTCACAGGCAGTAAAGCAGGTCTGCAGGTGTCTCTCTTTCTCTCCCCCCTCAGTCTCCCCATCTCTCTTGATTTCTCTCTGTTCTATCCAATAACAACAATAGCAGTGACAATAACAATAATAATAACATCAACAAGGGCAACAAAATGGGAAAAATCCAGGAGCAGTGGATTCGTAGTGCAGGCACGGCGCACCAGCAATAACCCTCCAAAAAAGATTTGGAAATTCAGAATTTCTCTTATGTTGAATCTGTTTCCCTAATTTTTTTTTATTGTATTCATTCTGGTTTTTGTTTGTTTGTTTTTACTTTCTTGCCTCAAAACCTATTGAGTAGTCAAGAAAAAATGGTGAGCAGCCTGATGTGCTGGTAGTTTGAGTCAGCTAAGAGGTTATTCCATTGGAATAAATTCTTTAGTACTGTAGTCACATTGTCAACACTTTCCCTTCTTTATGCCTGCATTGTTCCTTTTTTTCTTTTGGTTACCAAAAACTGGGTTTCACAGTGACACTCATAGTAATGCTCTGGGCACTAAATCACTGGGCTGCTGTATAACCAACCCAGTTTCTTTAACAGCCTTATTGATTGTTGGTCAATGTACAATCTATTAGGTCTGGGTGGGAGGTATTTGTTTTAAAGATTGCCTAAGTGACCAATTAGTTGTAATGCTATCCAATTCCATAGCTACTTACAGCCATAGTAATAGCTCTAGCCAATCCCCATCTACCCAAGACGGCCTTAATGATGATTCTGTCACAGTAATTCCCTCAAAGAGGCATCATCTTATCTTTTGTGTTTTCCCATTATCCCAAAACACAATAACCTTGCTTCTTTGTCACTGCCATTGGTCAATACTTATTGAATACCAATAGTTTCCATAGCACTTTCCCTCTGCTGTATGAACTTTGGACCTTTGCTCTCATAGGTCAAAGTCCTAACCTGTCAATGCTATAATATAAAATTGTTGAGAGCTCTACCCACCAACCATCTTTTCCCCTTCTTAAATAGAAAGAAGAAAAAGGATCATAGCAAACTTAGCAAATAAATATTGATTCTATATTCTTTAAGTTTTATTTTTAGCTCATTTATTAATTAAGCAGTAGGTTTATGTGTCCATTTGTTAAGTATCTTATCCTCTCAATTCTTCTTCTGTTTATACTATGTGATTATATACATGCAGTGAGCTGTCCTACACACCATTGAATGTTTGTTGTTTTTTTCCCCAGAGCACTGCTCAGCTCTGGTTTATGGTGGAGCTGGGGACTGAACCTGGGACATTGGAGCCTCAGGCATGAGAGTCTACCCCTGCCCAACCTTTAAATGTTTTATTAATGTTTCCTTCCTTTCACCCTCCTTCTCTCTTGAATTCCTCCCTTCCTCCCTCCTTCCCTCCCTTCTTTCCTCCCTTCCTTTCTTCCTTCCTCCATTCCTCCCTTCTTTCCTTCCTTCCTTCCTCCTTCCTTCCTTCCTTCCTTCTTTTTCTATGCTTTGTCAGGAGCCTTGTGCACATGTAGTCTTTGTTCCTGGGATTTTTCATTTTTTTATTTCAGATGTGTTGTGTGTCAGGGCGGGGGGGGGGGAGATACCAAAGCACTGGGACATTTCCTGTTGCCATGGTTCAAACCCAGACTGCACACAGGCAAGACATATAACTTAACATGCGAGCTGTCATCCAATTCCTCATTCCAGTTTTTTAAATGAAGAAATATTATATAAAGAAAAGCTGGTACTGAAATATATTTTTAAAAGTCAGCAATGGACTAATAAAATAGTTCACTGGGATAGTGTGCTTTGCCATGTGTGTGACCCAGGTTTGAGCCTGGCCACCACCACACTGAAGGAAGCTTCAGGGCTGTGGTCTCTTTCACTCTCTGGATAATTACTCTGATGTATGAAGTTCTGGTGATGGAACTCAAATAACAAGTTCACAGGTCACCACTGAGCCATCTCCCTGCATATACATACTACTTTTATAATCTGGAAAAACATTAAAACAAACAAACAAGAACTTTGGGGCTAGAGATATGGCTCACCAGACAGGGTCCGTGTCTCTTCATCAAGCAGCCCTGGTTTGAGCTCCAGAATCACATGGCACTAGAGGAAACTCCAGGACTATGGTCTCTGTATTGTCTACCTGGATGAGAAAGGTGATCAGAGTAGTAAGATCATGTATGTGCAAGGTCCCAGCTCCTCTAGCAAAATAAACTATGACACTGATCATATCAAGGCTAAAGTGAGTGTCAGTCCAACTTCATTATCAGTGAATGAAAACGTGATGCAAAGGACTGTCCTCATTGAAATATATGTAAACAGTATATTGCATACTACAGATGTTTCATGAAAAGATATGTAAACGATATATTGCACACTACAGACGTTTCATGAAAAGATATGTAAACGATATACTGCACACTACAGACGTTTCATGAAAAGTACAAAGTAGTGAGATGACCAGCGTCTGAGTCCTATCTGGAAGGACTGACACTGGTGTCTTTAACCAATAAGTGCTTTCTAAGGTGTTTACTCAAGAACTGAAGTTATTAATTACCACTTACAGAGGAACAGAAAAAATTGTTTTATATTCAGTGAGATAAACCCCTCAAAATGTATTCCCATATTTTATTCTATTTTTCTTATTTTATATATTGCATATGAGAGAGAGTTTCATGTGAGAGAGAGAGACAAAACAGAGTACCACTCTGGTACATGTGGTGCCAAGAATTGAACTGGGAACCTTGGACATGCAAGTCTGATACTCATCAGTTAATCTATTCCCCAAGCCACTTTCTTCCCTGCTTTTTATGAAGATGCTGTGGTGTGCATGTGCTTGTCTGTTGCTTTTGATCTCATAGGTAACTATAAAATCCTATGTACAAAAAAAAAGAGCTATAAAATTATATAGTGATATTTGAGCAGTGAATGAATCTGTCTTCTTGCCTAGAGACTAGTTTTGAGTTAGATATAAATTATGTATATTAAGGCCAGATTCTAGGAATATTTCCACTCTGGATTGTGGCCATTTTCAAGCTTAATCAAAAGTGTAATGAAAGCTCGTGTACCTATCACCCAGCTTCAGCAATTAATATTTTACTGTTCCTAAAATTATGTCACATTTTTCTTTTATACACACACACACACACACACACACACACTTGTTCTTTGTTCATGTAACACTCCAATTTGGTAGGCGTGGAGGTACTGCTTAAAGTAGTGTAATTTCTGTTATATGGTTCTGTCATCAACCAGAGCCCTCAATAGATTTTCCACATCCTGACAACAAGAGAGAGGGACAAGAGCCCTCAGAGAAGAGGCTGTTTGAGGCCAGATGTTGATGCATTTATAGTCCTTGGCCCAGAAATCAGTCACATGACCTGAACCACAGGGGCCTAAGAAATGTCTTGTAACTGCCAAAAAAGAGAGGGCATAGGAATTGGTACAGATAGCTCTGTCACAAAATGTTTGCTATCTTTTGCAGTTTCCTTTTCTATAAATTTTCTGATAACATCCATTATCCTTTTTGTCTTGAGTGTCTTCCTGTTGTTACTTTGTGCATTTTATGTATATCTGAGAAAAGTGTAGCTTCCCTGTCTTTTTTACTGTTCTTAAATATTTTAATATTTTGTGGTTCTTAACACCATGTCAAATTATTTAAAGCTTTGTTTATTCATTATTGAGAGAGGGGAAGAGAAAGAGAGTGCACCAGAGCATCACTCTGGCACATTCGATACCAGGGATCAAAGTTGGTACCTTGTGCTTGAGAGTCCAACACTTTACCCACTGTGACACCTCCCAGGCCACTCATGTCACTTTATTTATTTATGTATTTATTTTTTATAGGGACAAAAGTTGAAAAGGAAGGGGGAGAGAGAGAGAGAGAGAGATGCAGCCCTGCTTCTTCCCCTGCAGGTGGAGACCAAATACTTGAACCCAATACCTTGTGCATAACGTGCACTCTACCAGGTGCACCACTGCCCAGCCCTCCATGTCACATCTTTAAAAAGTGCTAAAAGTAGGGAGTCGGGCAGTAGTGCAATGGGTTAAGCACAGGTGGTGCAAAGTGCAAGGACTAGGATCTGGGTTCGAGCCCCAGGCTCCACACCTGCGGGGGAGTCACTTCACAAGCGTGAAGCAGGTCTGCAGGTGTCTATCCAACAACAACAACAATAATAACTACAACAATAAAAAACAAGGGCAACAAAAGAGAATAAATAAATAAATATTTTTTTTAAAAAGTGCTAAAAGTTTATAGATCTCTTCACCATGCTGCAAAGATTATTTTCTTATTTTCTGACTTTTGGAGACATTTCCTAACTGATAAAATTTTACTTTTTGACTCTGTTTCTTCTCAGATGACCTAACATTTCCATTCTAATGTAATATAATATAATGGTATACATAACAGAATGGAACTTGGGGCCAAGTGACCCCCAGTAAATTGGCCCAACTCTGCTTTTCTGAATTTGCTTATATAAAATTTCCTTAAATGGAAACTTAATGTAAGCCCAAAAGGCAGGGCTTTATTTCTCGTTGATTGTAGATGGACTGCTTTTACTATCCTCCAGTCAAGCCTGTTATTACTAGGGCTTCTTATTCAGATATACTTGTACTGCCAGAGATGGTAAACCTCTAAGTTTACAACAAAGACTGCTGAAATAATGTTTTCCTGATCCAACTTAGTGGGCTATCTTATCTCTTTTCCAGATAACCACTGTTTTTCATTTGAGTATCATTTTGTACTCTCTCTCTCCCCAGTCATCTGTTAAGTTTCTCACATATCCATCTCTTTATGTCTGTTGTCACCATCTAATTGAGGCCCTTATTACTTCACCACTGAATTACTAGTGATCCCAAATAGTAGTGAATGAGTACCCAATTCATTCCGTGTGAAGCCAGCTGAATCTTCCTACAAAATGACCCAAGCCATCCCATTGCAAAGTTTTCACTGTCTTCCCACTATTTTCTTAATTAAATAAGAATTATACTTCCTTTCTTAAGACAGGGTGAAATTTAGTTAGCTATAATCTATGGAAACAGATCCCAAGACTCTAAATGGGGGACTTGTAGTGGCTAGGTGACCCAATGTCCTGGGTTGGAGGAAGATGATATGCTGGTGGAGCTTGTGACATACCAGCACCATTGGGGCAGATAAGACACTGAACACATGTGGCAGCACTCCAGTTAGTTAATCACCCCGCCCCATAGTATCTGAAAACATGGGTAGTCCGCATTACTCTGGCCTTCTGTTTTTCTTTTTTTCTTTTTTTTTTTTTTTTTACCTGCTAAGATTCTGTATTTCACCGCATTGAATTCTCCTGTTCCCTAAATAGTTCTTATGTTTTTCTTCTTTGTTCATGTCTCCCTTGTGCCTAGAATACATTCTTGCCTGCCTCCATCTCTGCCTCTCAAATTCCTTCTCTTCCCCCGTGGCCCATTCTCAGTATAGCCTTTTTTTTATATATATATATATATAATGTCTTTTCCAGTCAGAGGGAATGTTTTTCTTCTGAATACCACATGTGCCTTTTACCTTACAGTTTTTTGTATACTGGACTGAATCAACATCTTTAGGTAGTGAATAGAGTAATGGAAGGGTAATTTCTGTATTTGAGGACCTCTGGAAGTGTGTAATGCAGTATACTACCAGATGAAAAAGTGTTCCTAGTATTAAAAAGTAAGCTATGGAATGGAAATTTTTAATAAAATCTTCTCCAGATTTAAAATAACTTGGGCTGTGAGGATAATCTCCTTCTAATTCCATTGCTTTCCTGGATCTAGGGAATATTGACACACTCTTATATAATCGGTTTACTTCACTTAAGAACCAACAAAAATTCATGCCTTAGTTTTTATAAGTTTTTATAAGAACATGTCTGGTCCAGGTGGTGGCATACATCATAGTGGGCAAGGTACCTGTGTTCAAGCCCCTGGTCCCCACCTGCAAGAGGGAACATTTTACAAGCAATGAAATAGCTGAAAGTGCCTTTCTTTCTCTCTCCCTCTATTCAATAATTTTTTTTTTCCCCAGGAGCACTGATCAGCTCTGGCTTATGGTGGTGCAGGGGATTGAATTTCAGACTTCAGAGCCTCAGGCATGAGAGTCTCTTTGCATAACCATGATGCTGTTACCCCCCCCCCACCCCTTAATTTTTTCTAATATATTTAAGAGATCTCAAGTACAAGAAGGCCCTGGGGGCCAGGTGGTGGCACACCTGGTTGAGTGCACAAGGTACAGTGCACAAGGACCCAGGTTTGAGCTCCTGGTCCCCACATGTAGGGGAAAAGTTTCACGAGTGGTGAATCAGTGCTGCAGGTCTCTCTCTGTCTCTCTTATACACTATCTCCCCTTTCCCTCTTAATTTCTGGCTGTCTCTAGCCAATAAATAAATAAATAAAGATAAGAAAATTTTAAAAAGGGAGTCGGGCAGTAGCACCTCAGTTTAAGCGCAGCGCAAAGCACAAGGACCGGTAAGGATCCCGGTTCCAGCCCCGAGCTCCCTACTGCAGGGGAGTCGCTTCACAGGCAGTGAAGCAGGTCTGTAGGTGTCTTTCTCTTCCCCTCTCTCTCTTCCCCTCTTCTCTCCATTTTCTCTCTGTCCTATCCAACAACGATGACACCACCAACAACAATAATGACTACAACAATAAAACAACAAGGGCAACAAAAGGGAAAATAAATAAATAAATATTTTTAAAAATTAAAAAAGCCCTATCACTTGACAGTTACCAATTACCAATTCATCTCTAGGTTTGTCACGTTCAGTTACCATTGGTTAAACTGTGTGTTTTATGTGTTAATTTGAACAGAGATATTAAATGCTTATTTTATTAAATAATCAAATTTCTTTTTCAGCATGTTTTTTACTTTGATGAAGTCTTTGGTGAGACTTGCACCAATCGGGATGTATATATGAAGACTACTCATCCACTCATTCAGCATGTTTTTAATGGGTATGATTATAATTTTCTTCACTTTTTATTTTTAATAAATCATATTGATATAAACCCCTTATTATTTCAGTCTGATGAACTAAACATAACTTTGTGTTTTGATCAATGAAGTTAAATTATATTCTTCTAAAAAGTACTGTATTTTGATATGAGATATACCATTCAGCAAAATTTCCTTTTTCACTGACTCAAAAAATTATGCTTGGTGGAAAAATATAAGCTCATCATAGTCCTTGGAGTATGAAGGACTCTTGATATAGTTTAGTTTTCTTAAAAAATATTTATTTATTCCTTTTTGTTGCCCTTATTTTATTGTTGTAGTAATTATTGATGTTGTTGTTGTTGGATAGGACAGAAATGGAGAGAGGAGAGGAAGACAGAGGGGGAGAGAAAGATAGACACCTGCAGACCTGCTTCACCGCCTGTGAAGCAAACCCCCTGCAAGTGGGGAGCCGTGGACTCGAACCAGGGTCCTGACCCCAGTCCTTGTGCTTTGCGCCACCTGCAGTTAACCCGCTGTACTACCGCCCGGCTCCCAATACAGTTTAGTTTTGAATAAAGACTTTTTAAAAAAAAAAAAAAGGTGATAATCACTTATGAATCCCACTCCAGTGCAAAACTAAACTATATCAAGATAGAGACAGAGAGAAATTGAGAGGGGAGGGAAAGATAGGGAGGAGAAGAAACAGAGAGACATCTGCTGCCAAGCTTCACCACTTGCAAAGCTTACCCCCACAGGTGAGGACTAGGGGCTTAAACCTGGGCCATTGCGCACCGTAACATGTGCACTCAACCAGGTGCACTAATACCTGGCCCCGTGTCACCCACTTCTTTTTTTTTTTTTAATTTTTTTTACTTATCTTTATTTGCTTATTGGATAGTCAGCAGAAATTGAGAGGGATGGGGAGGTAGAGAGAGAGAGAGACAGAGAGACACCTGCAGCCCCGCTTCACCACTCGTGAAGCTTTCCCCCTGCAGGTGGGGGGTCACCCACTTCTTACAGGTGTGTTTCTTAGTTTTGAAAAATGCATCAATATTTAATAGACATTAAATGGGGAAAAAATGGTACTAGTTTTTGTTGTGTGTTTAAAATGTAGGCATGTACAGCTAGAAAATTCCAGACAGCATACTGGAGGTGCTGATTCCAGAGTGTTTGGAATTTAATATTTTTCTAAATAACTTTTTAAAAAAATATTTATTATTTATTCCCTTTTGTTGCCCTTGCTTTTTTATTGTTGTAGTTATGATTGGTGTCGTTGTTGTTGGATAGGACAGAGAAAAATGGGAGAGAGGAGGGGAAGACAGAGAGGGGGAGAGAAAGATAGACACCTGCAGACCTGCTTCACTGCTTGTGAATCGACTCCCCTGCAGGTGGGGAGCCAGGGGCTCGAACCGGGATCCTTATGCCGGTCCTTGTGCTTTGCGTCACCCCGCTTAACCTGCTGTGCTACCGCTTGACTCCCCTCGAAATAACTTTTAAAAACATTGAGGTACAACAAGGGCAACAAAAGAGAATAAATAAATAAATACTTTTTTAAAAATTGAGGTGATGGGGGTTGGGTGGTTAAATGCACATGGCACAAAGCACAAGGACTAGTGTAAGGATCCTGGTTCCAGCCCCCAGCTCATTAAAAAATGTTTTAAAAAAAGGGAGTCGGGCTGTATTGCACCGGGTTAATCGCAGGTGGCATGAAGCACAAGGACCAGCGTAAGGATCCTGGTTCAAGCCCTGGCTCCCCACCTGCTGGGGAGTCGCTTCACAGGTAGTGAAGCAGGTCTGCAGGTTTCTGTCTTTCTTTCCCCCTCTCTGTCTTCCTCCTCCTCTCTCCATTTCTCTCAGTCCTATCCAACAACAACAACAATAATAACTACAACAATAAAACAAGGGCAACAAAAGGGAATAAATAAATAAAATAAATATTTTTTTAAATGTTAAAAATTAAACTTAAGCTCTGTGCATCTAATTGTATATAAATAACACCTCAATTTTTAATGTTTTTAAATTATCTTTATTTGATAGAGACAGTCAGAAATTGAGAGGGGAGGAGGAGATAGAGAGGGAGAGAGACAGAGAGATACCTGCAGCACTGCTTCATTTCCCTCTGAAGGTGGGGACCAGGGGCTTGAACCTGGGTCCTTGTGCATTGTAACAGGTGCACTTAATCAGGTGTGCCACCACCTGGCCCTAGCGCCTCAATTTTTTTTTGCCTGCAGGGTTATTGCTGGGGCTCAGTGGCTGCACAATGAATCCACTGCTCCTGGAGACCATTCCCCCCCCCCATTTTTTTGCCCTTGTTGTTGTCGTTATTGTTATTGTTGCCATTGATGATGATGTTGGATAGAGACAGCCAGAAATTGAGAGGCAAAGGGGTAATAGAGAGGGAGAGAGACACCTGCAGCCCTGTTTCACCACTCACGAAGCTTTCCCCTTGCAGGTGGGGACTATGGCCTTGAGCCAGGGTCCTTGTGCATTATAATGTGTGCGCTCAAACAGATGTGCCACCACCCAGCCCCATTTAGTGAGTTTTCTTAATATTCATTTATTTAATAAGAGAGAGAGAAATCAGAGTATCTGTCCGGTTGGCATTTGTGGTGCCAGGGATCAACCCGGAGGCCTCATGCATGTAAATCCTACATTCTACCACTGAGTAATTTCCCTAAACACAGTCGGTGAATGTGAAGAGTTTTAAGTAGACAAGTGGCCATGTCTGGGACGGGAACGGGCACCTCTCTATACCCCAGAGAGTTCTCTTGTGCTTCCTTCTAGTTAATTTCACCACCTCCTTCAGGACTTTTTCTTTTTTTATTTCTTTATTGGGGAATTAATGTTTTACATTCAACAGTAAATATAATAGTTTGTACGTGCATAACATTTCTCAGTTTTCCATATAACAATACAACCCCCACTAGGTCCTCTGTCATCCTTTTTGGACCTATATTCTCCCCACCCAACCCAGAGTCGTTTACTTTGGTGCAACATGCCAATTACAGTTCAGGTTCTGCTTTGTGTTTTCTTTGCTGATCTTGTTTTTCAAATTCTGCCTGAGAGTGAGATCATCCCATATTCATCTTTCTGTTTCTGACTTGTTTCACTTAGCATGACTTTTTCAAGCTCCATCCAAGATCAGCTGAAAATGGTGAAGTTACCATTTTTAATAGCTGAGTAGTATTCCATTGTGTATATAGACCACAACTTGCTCAGCCACTCATCTGTTGTTGGACACTGGGGTTGCTTCCAGGTTTTGGCTATTACAAATTGTGCTTCTAAGAGCATATGTGTACACAGATCTTTTTGGATGGGTGTGCTGTGTTCATTAGGATATATCCCCAGGAGGGGAATTGCAGGGTCATAAGGTAGGCCCATTGCTAGGTTTCTGAGAGTTCTCCAGACTGTTCTCCACAGACATTAGACCAATTGACATTCCCACCAGCAGTGCAGGAGGGTTCCTTTGACCCCACACCCTCTCCAGCATTTGCTGCTGTTACCTTTTCTGATGTATGACATTCTCACAGGAGTGAAGTGGTATCTCATTGTTGTCTTGATTTGCACTTCTCTGACTGTCAAAGACTTGGAGCATTTTTTCCTGTGTTTCTTGGCCCTTTGGATCTCTTCTTTGGTGAATATTCTACCCATGTCCTTTCCCCATTTTTGGATGGGGTTATTTGTTTTCTTGTTGTTGAGTCTGGCAAGCTCTTTATATATGTTGGTTATTAAACTCTTTTCTGATGTATGGCATGTAAAGATCTTCTCCCATTCTGTGAGGGGTCTCTTGGTTTGGGTAGTGGTTTCTTTTTTTTTTTTTTTTTTGAAGATTTTATTTACTTATTAATGAGAAAGATAGGAGGAAAGAGAAAGAACCAGGCATCACTCTGGCACATGTGCTCTCGAGGATCGAACTCAGGACCTCATGCTTTAGAGTCCAAAGCTTTATCACTGCACCACCTCCCAGACCACAGGGTAGTGGTTTCTTTTGCTGTGCAGAAGCTTTTTAATTTGATGTAGTCCCATAGGTTTATGCTTCCCTTAGTCTTCTTTGTAACTGGATTTGTTTCATTAAAGATGTCTTTAAAATTTATGCGGAAAAGAGTTCTTCCAGTTATTTTCCTCTAAGTATCTGATAGTTTTTGGTCTAACATCCAACTCCTTGATCTACTTGGAATTTACTTTTGTATTTGGTGAAATATAGTCGTTCAGATTCATTCTTCTGCATGTTTCAACCCATTGTTTCCATCACCATTTGTTGAAGAGACTCTGCTTTCCCCATTTAATAGTCTGGACATCTTTGTCAAAGATTAGATGTCCATAGGTATGGGGCTTACTTCTGGACTCTCAATTCTATTCCACTGGTCAATGTGTCTATTCATGTTCCAGTACCAAGCAGTTTTGATGACAACGGCCCTACAATACAATTTGAGATCTGGGAGTGTGATGCCTCCAGTTCTGTTCTTTCTTCTCAAGATTGTTTTGGCAATTCTAGGTCTTTTCTGGTTCCAGATAAACATTTGTAGCATTTGTTCTATTCTAAAAAATGTGGTTGGGATCTTGATAGGGATAGCATTAAATTTGTATATGGCTATAAGTAGTATATTCATTTTAATGGTTAATTCTTCCAACCCATGAACATGGAATATCTTTCCATTTCTTTGTGTCTTTTTCAATTTCCTTGAGTAATGACTCATAATTTTCAGTATACAAGTCTTTCACTTCTTTGGTTAGGTTTATTCCTAGATATTTTACTGTTTTTGTCGCTATAGTAAAAGGAACTGATTTCTGGATTTCAACTTCTTCTTAGTGTTTGCATAGAGGAATGCCACTGCCTTTTGAATGTTAATTTTGTAGCCTGACACCTTACTGTATTGCCTGATGATTTCCAAAAGCTTCTTGCTGGATTCCTTAGGTTTTTCTATGTATACTATCATATCATCTGCAAATAGGGAGAGTTTGACTTCTTCTCTTCCAATCTGTATCCCTTTAATTCCTTGCTCCTGCCTGATTGCTATGGCAAGAACTTCCAATACTATGTTGAATAGTATTGATGATAGTGGGCAGCCCTGTCTAGTACCTGATCTTAAGGGAAATGCTTCCAGTTTTTCACCATTGAATATGATGTTGGCTGTAGGTTTGCTATATATAGACTCCACTATCTTGAGGAATTTTCCATCTATTCCCATTTTTTGTATGTTTTGATCATAAAGGGATGTTGTATTTTGTCAAAAGCTTTCTCTGCATCTATTGATATGCCCATGTGGTTTTTGGTCTTGCTTTTGTTGATGTGGTGGATCACATTGATTGATTTATATATATTAAAGCAACCGTGTATCCATGGGATATACGCCACTTGGTCATGATGAATAATCTTTTTGATATACTGCTGTATCTGGTTGGCTAGAATTTTGTTTAATATTTTAGCATCTATGTTCATCATTGATATTGGTCTATAGTTTTCTTTTTTGGTGTATCCCTGTCTGCTTTTGGTATCAGAGTGATGTTGGCTTCATAGAAGCTGGAAGGGAGTAGTCCAGTGTCTTCAGTCTTCTGGAAGACTTTTAAAAGTAGAGGTATGGGAGTCCGGTGGTAGCGCAGCAGTTATGCTCACGTGGCGGCAAAGTGCAAGGACCGGCATAAGGATCCCAGTTCAAGCCCCCAGCTCCCCACCTGCAGGGGAGTCACTTCACAGGCAGTAAAGCAGGTCTGTAGGTGTCTGTCTTTCTCTCCCCCTGTCTGTCTTCCCCTCCTCTCTCCATTTTCTCTGTCCTATCCAACAACAACGACATCAATAACAACAGCAACAATAAAAACAACAAGGGCAACAAAAAGGAAAATAAATAAATATAATAAAATGTTTTAAAAGTTAAAAAAAAAAGTAGTGGTATTAGTTCTTCTTTGAAGGTTCTGTAGAAATCATTTGTAAAACCATCTGGTCCAGGACTTTTATTCTTGGGGAGGTTTTTGATAACTGTTTCAATTTCATTAGCTGTGATGGGCCTGTTCATGTTATCTAGTTCTTCTTTACTTAATTTTGGAAGTTCATAGGTGTCTAGGAAATTGTCCATTTCTTCCAGGTTCTCTAGCTTGGTGGCATATAGTTGTTCATAGCAGTTTCGCATGATATGCTGAATTTCTGAGGTGTCTGTTGTGATATTTCCTCTTTCATTTAGTATCCGATTTATTTGTTTTGTGAGTCTGGCTAAAGGTTTGTCGATTTTGTTCACTCTTTCGAAGAACCAACATTTACTTTCGTTGATCTTTTGTATGGTTTTCTTATTTTCTATGTTATTTATTTCTGCCCTAACTTTAGTGATTTCTGTCCTTCTGGTTGCTTTAGGATTCTTTTGTTCTTCTTCTCGGTCTTTAAGATGTGCAATCAGGCTGTTTATTTGTGCTTTTTCTTGTTTCCTAGTGTGTGCTTGTATGCCTATGAACTTCCTTCTCAGTACTGCCTTAGCTGTGTCCCAAATATTTTGATAGCTGTGTCTTCATTTTCATTGAACTCGTGAAACATTTTGATTTCTTCCTTTATTTCTTCTTTGACCCAGTAGTTGTTATGTAGTGTACTGTTGAGCTTCCACATTTTGGGACTATTACTAATCTTTTGTTGATTGAGGACTTTCTTTTTTCTTTTTTTTTTTTTTCTTTTGCCTCCAGGGTTATTTCTGGGGCTTGGTGCTTGCACTGTGAATCCACTGCTTCTGGAGGCCATTTTTTTCCCTTTTGTTGCCCTTGTTTATCGTTGTTGTGGTTATTATTATTGTTGTTATTGCTGTCATTGTTGTTGGATAGGACAGAGAGAAATTGAGAGAGGAGGGGAAGACAGAGAGGGGAAAGAAAGATAGACACCTGCAGACCTGCTTCACTGCTTGTGAAGCGATTCCCCGGCAGGTGGGGAGCCGGAGGCTGGGGGTTCAAACCAGGATCATTAAGTCGGTCCCTGCGCTTAGCACCATGCACACTTAACCCACTGTGCTACCGCCTGACCCCTGAGGACTTTCTTTTTTTTTTTTTCCCTCCTCCAGGGTTATCGCTGGGCTCGGTGCCTGCACGATGAATCCACCGCTCCTGGAGGCCATTTTCCCCCTTTTGTTGCCCTTGTTGTAGCTTCGTTGTGGTTATTATTATTGCCCTTGTTGACGCAATTCGTTGTTGGATAGGACAGAGAGAAATGGAGAGAGGAGGGGAAGACAGAGAGGGGGAGAGAAAGACAGACACCTGCAGACCTGTTTCACCGCCTGTGAAGCGACTCCCCAGCAGGTGGGGAGCCGGGGGCTCGAACCGGGATCCTTACGCCGGTCCCTGCGATTTGCGCCACAAGTGCTTAACCCACTGCGCCACCGCCCGACCCCCGGACTTTCATTTTTTATGCTACTGTGTTAGAGGGAGATATACCCAGAGCCTGGAACCATACCACTGATATGTATTCCCACCTCATCATGCTGCCTTTTACCAGGTTGTTTTGTTTTGTTTTGTTTTGCTTTTGCCTCCAGGATTATCGCCAAGGCTTGGTGCTGGCGATACAAATCCACCACTACAAATCCACCACTCCTGGCAGTCATTTTTCCCATTTTTGTTGTTGTTGTTGTTGGATAGAACAGAGAGAAAACAGAGAGAAATCGAGAGAGGAGGGGAAGACAGGAGGTTTTCCAGAGGGGATGGGCGGTAGTGCAACAGGTTAAGTGCACATGGCACATAGCGCAAAGATTGGCATAAGGCATCGGGTTCAAGCCCCCAGCTCCCCACCTGCAGGGGAGTCGCTTCACATCGGTGAAGCAGGTCTGCAGGTGTCTGTCTTTCTCTCCCCCTCTCTGTCTTCCCCTCCCCTCTCCATTTCTCCTCTTTCTATCCAGCAACAACAACAACAATAATAAGTGCACGACAATAAAAAAAAAAAAAAGGGCGGGATTGGGATCTTTCACCGGTCCTTGCAGCTTTGTGCCATATGTACTTAACCCGCTGTGCTACCGTCTGGCCCCCTCCCTTGCCAGTTTTTTTGAGAGAGGGAGACACCAAAGCAGCACTGTACCATGGAGTTTTCCCCCTTCCCCTTCGCTGGGAGCTCCCCTTGGTGCTTCCATGTCGCATTGGGGCTTGCTGATGAAACGTAGGGCCTCATATATGAGGCAGGTGCTCTGCTGCTCATCTACCTACCCAGCCCATTCTCAGATCTTACATTTCCACTGACCTCCTTTCTGTCCCCGCTGCCTGTTCTAGAATATCATAGAAATAGAATCAATACAATATATAGGTTTTTCCATTTCTAAAGCTATATGAATTTGCTGGGCTACCTTTGCAGGTGAGAGAGAGACACAACCAGGGATTCATTGCTGAGTGGGACACAGTTCAATCTTTATTGCTGGGCTAGCTTCGCAGGAGAGAGACTGGGACTCTGGAAGTCAGAAGGCAATTTCACTATGTGTTATATCAGAAGAGCAGCTGTATTTATACTCGCCAAGTAGGGTGGAAACAGGATGTGACATAGAGAGGGTGGAGTCAAAAAAGAATGCAAACTGGTGGTGGAGAACAGGGTGTGGCTAGGAGAGGGGGTGGAGCAAAAAGAGAGTTGAAACAGTGGGATTAAACCAATACCCTGCAGGCAGGGCGGTTCCCTGGTAACACAGTGATTATGTAAATAGACCACAGCAGCAAGCAATGCAACAGAAGGGGTCTTAGAAGCAGAATTTAGAAGCAGACCCACATGAATTAATGGGGATGGGGCAGAGCATCTCTGGAACTCTGGAACATGCAGTGTGAGGGACTGAATTTAGGACTTCATGCTGAGAGTTTATCCACTGTGTCATCTCTCTAGTCACTCATTAATTTTTGAATGTTGGTGTAGTAATGCTCTGGTCTGTGTGTACAAAAGATGGGGAGAGATATCTCACTGGGGAGGATATGTGCTTTGCCCTGTGTGCCTGGCTTTGAGCTCCAGCATCACATGAGAAGGTGCTGTGGCACTGGGGGAAGTTGTAGTATCTCTCTCTGTGTGTCTTCTCTTTCTCCGTCTGCCTGAATAAAAAGGTGTCCCAGAGCAGTGAAATCATTGCATATACAAGGCCCCAACTCCACACACACCAAGAAATTCATATAATTTCCCATGTACCATTTTAAAGTATTCCCAGTAGCAGTGTAAGAAAATTGCAATGTTTGTATCCTCTCCATATTTGGCATTATCAGTCATTTTTATTTTATCCAATTTAATGAGTATGAAGTAGAATCATATTGTGATTTTAATGTTAATTTCCCCAGTGTCTAATGACACTCAACATTTCTTTTATCTACTTCTTGGTCATTTAGATACCTTCATTTGTGCCCCCCCCCCCTTTTATGTGCGTGGTCTGGTCTTCATTGTTATTTTGTAGAAGTCATTTAGAAATTTTTATCAACAGTGTAAAAACAGTGAAATCTTTCAGGTTTACTTCCTTATGATTAGCTGCCTCCTCTTCATTTAAAATGTCCATGCTTCTTTTGCTCTGTGCATGATATTCTTCCTTTGCATCTGGCTTCAAGTTCCCTTTCTGTATTATTCATTCCCTACCCATCCCCAGCCTCCCCTTACACCTGTGTCTCTGTACAGAGACATTTTCTTGCTACAGGCAACTACTTTCCCCCCTTTATTGAGGGGGATTAATGGTTTACAGTCAGCAGTAAAATACAGTAGTTTGTACATATGCAGCGTTTCTCAGTTTTCTACATGATAGTCTGACCCCCCACCTACATCCTCCTCTGCCATCATGTTCCAGGACCTGAACACTCCCCCACCCCCACCAAGTCTTTTCCTTTGGTGCAATATGCAAGCAACTACTTTTATCATTAATCCTTATGACTCCTCTTCAAGAATCTGTAATAGTTACTACTTAACCTTACGTTCACTTTTATATATTTTTTTATCTTTATTTTTTTTCTTATTTTTTTGCCTCCAGGGTTACCACTGGGGCTCGGTGCCTGCGCTATGAATCCGCTACTCCCCTGGAGGCTATTTTTTCCCTTTTGTTGCCCTTGTTGTTTATCATTATTATTGTTGTTATTATTGTCATTGTTGGATAGGACAAAGAAATCAAGAGAGATGGGGAAGACAGAGGGAGAGACAAAGATAAACAACTGCAGTCCTGCTTCACAGCTTGTGAAGCGACCCTCCTGCAGGTGGGGAGCCAGGGCTTGAACTAGGATCCTTACGCCAGCCCTTGCGCTTCACACCATGTGCGCTTAACCTGCTGTGCTACCACCCAGCCCCCCATTATCTTTATTTTATTTATTGGATAGAGACAGCCAGAAATCTAGAGGGAGGTGGTGATAGAGAGAGAGAGAGAGAGACAGAGAGATACCTGCAACCGCTCGCAAAGCTTTCCCCCTGCAGGTGGGGACTAGGGGCTCGAACCCGGGTCCTTGTGCATTGTCACATGTGCGCTCAACAGGTGTGCCACCACCCAGTCCCACGTTCACTTTTTATTGAGCACTACATGGTTGGACCTCACAATGTTCATGTAATCTTGACCTCCAACCCCTCTTACAACATGCTGTTGTTGGCAAACCTATTGGTCTCCCATCCTGTCGCTCCTATACAGAGTGAACACACACACATACCCACATGTGAGAGTGATGATTTTCATTTAGAATCAGAACATCAGGACTAGAGGAGATTTTAGAAACCTATCATTTGCTGATGAAAGTGAAAAATAAAAAATAAAAAATAATAAAAAAAAGAAAGTGAAAACTGAGGTCTTGAGGAAAAAACCTTTTGTGAGTCCTTACTCAGTTATTTCACGGATACTGATTTCTCTTTTGTCTAGAGCTCCTTAAAACTGACAGAAGTCACCTCCATCTTACTTATATGATCTATTGCTTATTGTGCTTATTTTTTAATTTTCTACTCTTTTTTCAAGCTCATATTTCAGGATTAAGACAAGATCTCTGATCTGTAAAGCACCTACCATGGGGTCCTTGTTTCCTTGTGTTCTAGACTTACCGTCTTACAGTTCTGTAAAAAAAAATCCTGTAAGACTTAGGCTTTAAAAATATTTTCCCTTTCCTTAAGTTTTTATAACAGAAAGCTCTATTCTCAAAGGATTGTATGCTTTTGTTTTAAGGGTTGTATATTTCTACTAAAATTTTCTCAAGGAGATTCTGTCACTGCCTGAACTGTGTCATTAAAAATCTATTTATGGTGGTCCGGGAGGTGGTGAAATGATAAAACTTTGGACTCTCAAGCATGAGGTACTGAGTTTGATCCCCGGCAGCACATGTGCCAGAGTGATGTCTGCTTCTTTCTCTCTTCTCCTATCTTTCTCATTAATAAATAAATAAAATCTTTAAAAAAAAAAAAACACCTATTTATGCTAGCCTGGTAAATGACACAATGGTTAGAGCTCTGGACTTGGGAGCATGAAGTCCCAAGTTCAGTCTCTGGAATCTCCTATGCCATTATGATACTCTGGTTCTCCTTGCTTCTCTCTGTTGACAAATAAATCTTTTAAAAAATAAGAAGAATAAATAATGCAAGCTTGAGGAGACAAGCATAATGATTCTGCAAAATACTTTCATACCAGAGACTTCAAGGTCTGAGGTTCAGTCCCTAACACCACCATAAACCAGAGATGAACAGTACTCTGGTCTCTATCTCTCATTAAAATAAAATTTAAAAATATATAATGTTATGTGTAGATTAAGCATTCTCTTAGCACATCTAATGACAGTAATTTCTTCCCCCAGAGGCAGTGCCACTTGCTTTGCCTATGGACAAACAGGAGCTGGAAAGACCTACACCATGATAGGAACTCATCAAAACCCAGGTTTATATGCTCTGGCTGCCAAAGATATCTTCCAGCAACTAAAAGTGTCCCAGCCAAGAAGGCACCTCTTTGTGTGGATCAGTTTCTATGAGATCTACTGTGGACAGCTTTATGATCTCCTAAATAGAAGAAAAAGGTATTGGATATTGCCAGGCTAGCATGGGGGTGCCTCTTCCTGGGCACGTACTCTCTGGGTGGGAGAGAACTTGACTGGAGCCATCCTGGGCTGCTACTCACTGAGCGATGTGGGAGATAGATGACCCAGGAATCAAGCTTGTGACGGGGCTAGGCAATGCAATGTCTTTATTGATCAGAGAGGCAATGCTTTTATAGGATAGACCCAGAAGTGGCAAGTCGGAAACAGAAATGGCTAGGAAGGGGGTGGAGAAAGGCAAAAGGGGGCTGGGAAGGTAGAAACTTCCTTAGCAACTATTGTGAGGGTTTTAACTGGTGGGATTAATGATACCCTGGAGGCAGGGAGGGTCTTGAAAGATAGATCAAAGGAATGGAATGGGTGGGGATCTTTCAGGCAAAATAATGATTATGTAGATAGGCCATAGCATCAGGAATGCAGGGTGGAGCAGGGGGAGTTGGCCTAACAATTTCCCGAAAGGATATGAGTGGGAAGCTGCAAGTCTTTTCATTGTTTTAAACCAGAATCCTCTGAATTATTGGGTTTAATGAGAGACTTTGGTATATTAATATTAATGCCCTTTTATGAATGAGAGTCTTCTTAGTAAGATAGATATTTTTAATTATTCAATTTTTAAAATTTTTTTTACCACCAGGGTTATTTATCACTGGGGCTCAGTGTCTACATAATGACTTCACTGTTCCTGGTTAACCCTTTTTTTTTTCTTTTTCTTTTTTCTCTTCTGATAGAGACATACAGCTACATTGCTGCTCCACTACTTATGAATCTTACCCTCACAGGTGGAGTAAATGCATATTTTTAAACTGTCAGTTCAGCTAGAGAAAATGTAATATATATATATATATGTATATATATATCCATCCATCCATCCTCCCTCCAGGGTTATTGCTGGGGCTCTGTGCCTGCACCACAAATCCACTGCTCCTGGAGGCTATTTTTTCCCTTTTGTTGCCCTTGTTGTTTATTATTGTTGTGGTTATATTATTGTTATTGCTATTATTGTTGTTGAATAGGACAGAGAGGAATCAAGGGAGGAGGGGAAGACAGAGAGGGGGAGAGAAAGATAGATACCTGCAGACCTGCTTCACTGCTTGTGAAGCGAACCCCCTGCAAATGGGGAGCCAGGGGCTTGAACCGGGATCCTTTCGCCAGTCCTTGCACTTTGCAGCATGTGTGCTTAACCCACTGAGTTGCCCCTTGGCCCCCTTTACTTATATTTTTATGTGAATAATAAATACCTTTAGGGCGGAGGGTAGATAGCATAATGGTTATGCAAAGAGATTCTTGTGCCTGAGGGTTCAATCCCCCACACCACCATAAGCCAGAGTTGAGCAGTGCTCTGGTAAAATAATACTAATACTAATACATACCTAATGTCTAGCAAAAGACTATCCTTTTTATTTTGTTTTATGAAAAAGTTCATAATTTTAGTAATTCAGAAAATCAACATGTACTTTGATCCCTTTTTATTTTTCTCAAACTATCATTACAATGAAAGAGCTAAAAAATGTTCCCAACTTTTCTCTTATTTCTCCTCTCAGTAATCTTAGGGTAAAGGTAAACTTAATGATACCTGTCTGAAATGGGTAAAAAGAAAATAAAAGTCCTTCTTCACATGAGACTTTTTTTTTTCAAGTTCAGTTCTAAGCACTTTATTTTTTTTTTAATTTTTCTTATTATCTTTATTTATTGGATAGAGCCAGCCAGAAGTTGAGAGGGAAGAGGAAGACAAAGAGGGAGAAAGACAAGAGACACTTGCAGCACTGCTTCACCACTAGTGAAGCTTTCTCCCTGCAAGTGAGGACCTGGGGGCTTAAACCTGGGTCCTTATACACTGTAATGTGTGCTCAGCCAGGTGTGCCATCACCTGGCCTCTACATTATACTTTTAACTCTTATAAGACTTAACCAATTGTTCTTTCAACATAATATAGTAACTTAGAAATAATATTCAGTAACTCTAATTTTTAAATACCTTTTTTTCTGATAAAGAGTTTTTTTTAGGACGAAACAGATGACTATAAGCAAGTAGGAGTCAATGAAGTTGTGTATTGTCTCTTAGTTGCAAGAATGGGGAGAAAGGAAATAGAGTAAAAGGTTATCATAACAAAATTAACTGGACATGGGACATGTTAGAAGCAGCTACACCAGTCAGAGAGGAGTAAGTTGAGATGGGGAAAACTAAATCAGTAAGAGACTAGCCCTCTTCTAGCTCCAAACCCCTGGACAGCTGCCCTTAAAATTATTCAAGTTCTGCTTGCTCCAGGTAAGCACTAGAATGGGAGCTGGGGAGTTGGAGGAACAGTTCCAGGTCAGTAGGGAGAGAGAGCATGACAGGGTTGGTCCCTAACAGAGGGGCAGGAAAGCAATGAGTAGTGTGACTGCGAAGGCCACCAAATGCTCTTAGGCAGGTAACCCTCCGGTGGGCTAGTTCAGTAAAGAGGGAACTTTAGGATATGCTGCAATTCAGAGAACGTTCAGGTGCCTAAGTCTCAGCCTCAAAAATAAAGGAAGATAGTAGAGGTTGGTTATTACGCCAGGCCCCCTGCATTGCTTAACAATTTACATAATCATTGTTTTGTCTGAGACCCGCCCTACCTGCAGGACATTGGTTTAATCCCCACTGGTTAGATGGAATTCACGCTCTTTTCCTTCTCTCCACCCACTCTCCTGCCCACTTCCTTTTCCGGCTGGCCACTTCCACCTTGGAAGATATAGGGGCAGAATTGCATTGCATTCCTGCTCAGCCACAAGAGTTCCTCTCTCATGTCGCTGAGTAAGCAGCAACCTAGGGTTTTTTTTTTTAACATTTTAAAAAACTGAGACAAAGAGTAAGTATGCACATACAAGGGACAAGAGCACAATCCTACTGTTTCTAGTGCTCTGTTTGATTTTTGTCTTTCTTGTTATGTATTACTACCACTGAGCAGCCACCTCCCCACCATATGCCTAGCCCCTGTTGTTGTTTTTTTTTTTAATTTTTTAAAAAATATTTATTTCCTTTTGTTGCCCTTGTTTTTTCTTTATTGTTGTAGTTGTTGTTGTTATTGATGCCCTTGTTGTTGGATAGGACAGAGAGAAATGGAGAGAGCAGGGGAAGACAGAGAGAGGAAGAGACAGACAGACACCTGCAGACCTGCTTCATTACTTGTGAAGCAACTCCCCTGCAGGTGGGGAGCCGGGATCCTTACACTAGTCCTTGAGCTTTGCGCCACATGCACTTAACCCGCTGCGCTACTGCCCAACTCCCCATTTCTCTTTTTAATAAAATATGCACTCTTACCAATAGTGGGACTTTGACAAAGGTAGTCAGTAATGTATATATGCTAAGTCCACCTCTTAAATTAGAAATCAAAGTTTAAAGATCTTTAAATTAGCTCTTTTTTTCTAAGGTTAAAAAACAACAAGGGAAAATAAATAAATATTAAAAAATTAGAAAAAAAAGGACTAGGACTAGAAAGCTGTATCAGGGAAGAGAGTTGCTGTCAAATATGGGAAAAGTACATAAATATTCTTAACTATAAACACCATCAATTTGATCTGGGGCTCATATTCGTCACAGGTGCATATGTAACCTCTGCATTCCTATAGGTCTGGACTTGCCTTCTGTGGTCCTGGCTCAAAACATTCTAGGCTGCACTAATTTCAGGACCCATCTTCCTTGAGTAGTAGAGTATGTTGGCCTAACCTCCTTTGGAGAATGGGGCTGTCCCTACCATTGTTGATACTCATAGGAGGCAACATCCTATAGGGGCCCACAAAGGGGTACACTATGTTGTTCTTAATAGAGAAGATATATATTTTTATAAGGGAGAGATAAACAGTACCACTCAGCCTTGGCATATGCAGTGCCAGGGATCCATCTGGGTTTTCAGGCGTGCATGTACTGTACTCTAATGCTGAGTTATCTCCCTTGTCCGAGAGAGAGGGAGAGGGATAGGGAGAGGGAGAGAGAGAGGGAGAGAGGTGTGTGTAGCAGTAGCAGCAGCAGCAGTAGTAGTACAGCTCCTTGAACATGCCAATTTTTCATTCTTTCTATTTCAGAGAAAGAAAGACAAACTGAGAATGAGGGCTGAGACAGAAACAGAAAGAAAAATACCATAGCACTGTTCCCTCCCCTCACACATACACACCACTAACTCCCCATTACGTTGCCCCTAGTGTGTTGGTATTTTCATGTGGTTCCAGGGCTTCTCACATTGTAAGCACATGCTCTACCAGGTGAGCTATTTCCCTGCCCCCTCGAATCAACTTTTAAAATTAGAGGACAATTTTTTTATAGCCCTGCATGGAAAATGATTGAACTATCATTTTTTAAAACAATTTATTAATATTTCTATTTATTGTTAGAGACAGACAAAAATTGAGAGGTGAGGGGAAGACAGAGGGCAAGAGATAGCGAAAAGTAATCTTAGATACTTTGATAGCTTTAATATTTGCCTTTTTTTTAAGTAGAGCACTGCTCAGCTCTGGTTTATGGTGGTGTGGGAGATTGAACCTGGAGGGGGAGCTGTTTGTTGTTGTTTTTATCAGAACTGTGACTTATAGTAGTGTCAGGGATTGAACCTGGGACTTACAAACTCAAGAATGAAAGTCTATTGCACAAAATAAATAAATAAAAAAGAAAGTCTGTTGCATTACTGATGGCAACCTGGGCCCTAGTATATTAGCCTCCTGGTAGATTTGGTTTAAAAATGATGATAGACCTTAACCGTTTCATTATGTGTAAGCCTAAAGCATTCAGTTACAGCACCGAGCTCTTCCCTGTTCTCTTAGAAGATCTATCAGGACTCCTTGTGTTGCAGGTAAATGAACCCCACTTACACTGGCTTACGCATTTAGGAGCATCATTAGCTCCTAGAACTAGAAGGCCTAGAGGAAATTCAAGCTGATGGGGCTGTTTTCTTCAGTAATTCAAGGAGGCTAATATGGACCCAGTTTCTTGAATTTCTTAGTTCTCCCTTCTGTGGTTTTAGCTTCATTCCAAAACTGCCTCTCTTGTAGATCAAAATGATTGCCACTGCTCTAACATATTTTCACTTCCAGAAAGAGAAAAGTACCTCACCTCCAGGCACTTAATCACCTGAGACTAGTGTTTTATTTTGATTGGGTAAGCAGAGATCCCGGTTCATTCCCAAACTAATCATAACAGCTAGGAATACACTTTACACAGGCAGGCATAGGTCCAGGTTACATGCTTATTCTTGTCAATGTAACCAAAGATGTTCATTTATTCACAGTAATCAAACATCACCCCCTGAAACCTGGGACTGTTTGCAAGACATGGAAGTGAGCAGGGAGGATGTATTGGGTCGTTGGAAAAGTCATCACACATTTTTGCATAGAAAAAATATATCATGACTTTGCCAACAACCCACTATATGAATTCCACACAAATAGTGGGGGAGTGGTAGAATGATTTCTTGGGGGCAGAGGGGGGGACAAAGTCCATCCCAGAATCTCTGCCATGTCCACTGTCATCTTGTATTTGTAGACTCTTCGCAAGAGAAGATGGCAAGCACGTGGTGCAGATAGTGGGACTTCAAGAGCTGCAAGTGGACAGTGTGGATCTCCTCTTAGAGGTAACTCTTCCTTCTTACAACCCCTATGCACCCGGCAGCCTCAGTATATGCCGGGCTATAGCGTGGAGGTGCCTCTTCCCGAATGCGTACTCTCTGGGTTGGAGAGAACTCGACTGGAGTCAGCCTGGGCTGCTACTCACTCAGCGATGCTGGAGATAGATGACTCGAACTCATGGTGGAGTGGCAATGCAATGTCTTTATTGATCAGAGAGCAAACGCTTTTAAAGGCCAGACCCGAAAGTGACAGGTCGGAAATGGAAATGGCTAGGAAAGGGGTGGAGAAAGACAAACTCATTCTGGAAAGGTAGAACCTTCTTTAGCAAGTGTTACGAGGGTTTTAATTGGTGGGATTAATTAGTACCCTGGAGGCAAGGAGGGCCTTGAGGGTAGAAAGAAAGAAGATAGATCAAAGGAATGGAATGAGTCGGAATCTTTCAGGCAAAACAATGATTATATAGATAGGCCATAGTATCAGGAATTCAGGGTGGAGCAGGGGGAGCTGGCTTAATGACTTAAGGAATGTGAGGCTCCTCATAATTTCCTGACAAGTATAGGGAAAGAACTTGCTGTCTGGCAAGTACAAGAAACTCAGAGTTGGGCAGAGGGCGATGACAAGTGTGCACTTCACATTGGTTAATTGTGAGGCCTCCACGTGAGGCCAGCTCATCTTTCTACATAGTCGTCACAGTATCACGGTAGTGGGAGATCACACATATGATGAAGCTAATGCGTGTGAGGATACGCTTTTTTAAAAATTATCTTTATTTATTTATTGGATAGAGACAGATAGAAATCGAGAGGGAATGGGGTGGTAGGAAGGGAGAGAGACAGAGAAACACCTGCAGCCCTACTTCACCACTTGTGAAGCTTTCCCTCTGCAGGTGGGGACCAGGGGATCGAACCTGGGTCCTGGCGCATTGTAACATGTGTGCTCAACCAGGTGCGCCACCACCTGGCCCCTGAGGATACTCTTAAACCATTATCAAAGGCTTATGTGATTTTGTGTGGTCATGGGCTCTGGGAAAAGCTGCCAGTATTGAATATTCTTTTTTTTTTGTGTGTGTGTGTGTGTGTGTGAGAGAGAGAGAGAGAGAGAGAGAGAGGAAGATTTATTAACAGAACAGTGGATGAAAGTTAGGGAGAAAGAGGGGAACAGCAAAGTGGGAAATATATTTCACATGGCAGGACAGTCTATAGGAGGAAACTGCCTAGAGCTAAATACTCCATCTTATAAACAGTTTTTTCCCAATAAAATGATATGGGAAAATATTTCTTTTTTTTTTTTTCCTTGGGGCAAGTATGAAGCCCTAGGGTTTCACATCTACATGATTGTACTTCTGCTCTTAGCAGACTTTTTTTTTTTTTGGATCCCAGATAAAACCAGAGAAGGAAAGCTAGACACCAGAGCACTGCTCCAGCTTTGTTGAAGCGTTTCTTGTGTGACTTTTCCTCTGTGGTGCCAGTGGACCTTGAACCTGGGTTCTCAAACATAGTTAAGAGTACCGTCTATTTAGTGAGCTGTATTCTGCCTTTAAAAAAAAAAAAATTAGGGGCCGGGTGGTGGCGCACCTGGTTGAGTGTACATGTTACAATGCACAAAGACCTGGGTTTGAACCCCCAGTCCCCACCTGCAAAGGGAAAGCTTCACAAGTGGTGAAGCAGTGCTGCAGGTGTCTCTCTGTCTCTCACCCTCTCTATCCCTCCCTTCCTTCTTAATTTCTGACTGTCTCTATCCAATCAATAAATAAAGATAATAAAAAATTTTAAAAAATATTTATTCCCTTTGTTGCCCTTGTTTTATTGTTTTAGTTACTATTATAGTCATTGTTCTTAGATAGGACAGAGAGAAATGGAGAGAGGAGGGGAAGACAAAGGGGAGAGAAAGACAGACACCTGCAGACCTGCTTCACCGCCTGTGAAGCGACTCCCCTGCAGGTGGGGAGCCAGGGCTCCAACCGGGATCCTTACGCCGGTCCTTGCGCTTCGTGCACCTGTGCTTATCCCAGTGCACTGCCTCCCAACTCCCTGTATTCTGCTTTTATTCTTCTTCTTTTTCTTTTTTTTTTTGCCTCCAGGCTATCGCTGGGGTTCGGTGCCTACACTAAGAATCCACTGCTCCTGGAGGCTAGTTTTTCCCTTTTGTTGCCCTTGGTGTTGGTCATTGTCATTGTTATTGCCCTCATTTCCACCTGCAGGGGGGAAGCTTCATGGAGTGGTGAAACAGGGCTGCAGTTGTCTCTCTGTCTCTTTCCCTCTCTATCTCCCCCTCCCCTCTCAATTTCTCTCTATCGCTATTCAATAGATAAGTAAATAAATAAAAAGAAATTATTGAGGAAGAGGGGGGTAGCATAACATTTATGTAAAAAGACTCTCATACCTGATGTACCAAGGTCCCAGGTTCAATCCTTCACACCACTACTAGCCAGAGCTGAGCAGTTCTCTGGGGAAACAAAAACATTTTTTAAGTATTTAGGACTGAGTTGTAGTTTAGCAGGAGAGGACACACCTTACATGTGTGAGGGCCTAGCTTATACCTATAGCAGCACATAAATTAAAAAAAAAAATTGTTGAAAGATTACCAGTGGGTTTGCTGGTATACTGCATGTAGGAATGAACACTGATTTGGTTTTGATTTAGTTTGGTTTGGTTTTTAATCAGAACACTGTTCAGCTAAAGCTTATGGTGGTGCAGGGGATTACACCTGGGACTTTGGAGCCTCAGGCATGAGAGTCTCTTTGCCTAACCATTATGCTATCTACCCCTACCCTGGAAGAAGTTTCTTGTTAGTCATTATATTACACATTACCCTCAGTGTATAATACAAAAGTATTAAAAGGAAGCCAATGGAGATCAAGGTGGAGAGTCTATATAAATTATGGATCTCATACATGGTTACCCTTATAAATATGTATTGACTTGAAACAGCAGCGCTTACTAACTCAGGTGTCAAACTTGCAACGCCTCTCAGGTTCCTCACTCGGATATCACCTATGCGTTTGCTCAAGTATCACCCTCAGGTGGTATCCTTACAGATTACCTTCAGGCTCACTTGAGTTACTCCTGCCTGCCTGCCTGCCTGCCCAACTGGCAGCTTCGCCTTTCAGTAGGATTGTCCTTCCAGGAAGTTTCTCCTTTCAGGTGTATTTACTGCTTGCCTGGACCAGTGTAGGCACCATAATTTTCCTGCCTTTACAGAGGACTTACCAACTCATCACATTTCTCTGATTTGGAATCAAAATCCAAATCTTGTCAGACAGCTGGTGGGCTTTATTTTCAGTTTTAGAGAAGTTTAGGAATCCCTACAGTCACTGAATGCACATTCAGAGGTATCCATTCCTGGCTTTCTAATACACGTGTCTCATCATTTATTATTGCCTTGGCTACAGTGGGTAGCAGCAAGAGCTTCCATTTATAAATCAGTATTTTCCACTTGATTTTCAGCAAGTTCTAGACCACCCAGAGGAAAATAGGCAAAGGAAAAGAAGACTTTAGGCACTGCCAGTTAACGTGCACCTGCCACCTGACCTCAGTCTACGTCACATTAACCTCAATATAAGATGTCTGAGGTAACCAGAAAAGTAGGCAGATCAAAGTTATTATATACTGGCATGAGTGCAGTGGCATTAATTAGTTTGGTCTCTTAAAAAGATGCCAGGTACTTTCTGAGGAAAATTGCTGCCCTGGAAAAGCCTATGACCAACATTCTCTGCATTCTTGAAATTTCTTTTTGATAGTCCCCTCCAACTTCTTCTTGTGCAGTTGGTCTGGACACTTGGTTCTGGTTTCCTTCTCTTATTTTTTTTTCTTTTTTTTTTTTTCCCTCCAGGGTTATTGCTGGGCTCGGTGCCTGCACCGTGAATCCACTGCTCCTGGAGGCCATTTTTTTCCCCTTTTTGTTGCCCTAGTTGTTGCAACCTCGTTGCGGTTATTATTGCCATTGTTGACGTTGCTTTGTTGTTGGATAGAACAGAGAGAAATGGAGAGAGGAGGGGAAGACAGAGAGGAGGAGAGAAAGACAGACACCTGCAGACCTGCTTCACCGCCTGTGAAGCGACTCCCCTGCAGGTGGGGAGCCGGGGGCTCGAACCGGGATCCTTATGCCGGTCCCTGCGCTTTGCGCCACGTGCATTTAACCCACTGCGCCACCGCCCGACCCCCGGTTTCCTTCTCTTATTATGGGCCCATAGACAGACCTATGCTGGACTTTTCCATTGCTCCACTGAAGGCAGTGGTGATTATACAAATAATTTTGAAATGTCAGGACAAGGCATCTTCATGTTGCCTCATCATTGAGAGAACTATCCACATACCTTTTGGATTTTTAATTTGGAAACTGTGACTGAATTCAGTACGATATAATTTTTTTCTTTTTTAAAAAAATATTTATTTTATTTATTCCCTTTTGTTGCCCTTGTTTTATTGTTGTGGTTATTATTATTGTTGTTGTTGGGTAGGACAAAGAAATGGAGAGAGGAGGGGAAGACAGAAAGGGGGAGAGAAAGAGAGATACCTGCAGACCTGCTTCACCGCCTGTACAGCGACGCCCCCCTGCAGGTGACTCGAACTGGGATCCTTACGCTGGTCCTTGTGCTTTGTGCCACTTGTACTTAACCCCGACTCCCATAATTTTTTTCATTATTATTGTGTTTTTTTAATTTCCATTTTTTTAAACCAGAGTATTGGTTTATGTGATGCCAGGGATTGAGCCTAGAATCTCAGAGCTTTAGGCACGAAAATCTCTTATATAACTACTATGTTGTCTTCCTGGCCTAATGTAAATTTAAATTCTGAAGGGTTGAGAAAAAAAATGAGATAGAACTTCCTGATCCTTAATTTGCTGCAAAATAAATGACTGTGCCACTGGTACCCCACTGTTTGGGAAACCACAGGGGCTCTGGAAGCAGTGCACAATGGGAATACAATCTGACACTGTCACACAACAGCTGCTATGAGCAAACACTCCTCAAGTATGAACTGGATAATCACACTCATGTTACATTAAGTTCTTATGAGGAATCTGTCATGTATTCTTCAAGTTCTTTGCCTTTTTTCTTTTTTAATCTATGCTTTCCAAACTTAACCCACAATGAGGGCATGTCGACATTTTCAGTAAGTATAGGTCAATGCTGAGACTTCACATCTTCTTCCCCCACATCCTTGTGACTCTCAGAGGGGTCCAAGTTAGACTTTACTTCCACCTGAAGGGGCATCCATCTCAAGGGAAATTATGCACGTGTGGCAGTTGTGATAACTCATCACTTCCATGTCCCTACACATCAGGCCTGGCTTCCTTTATGATTGCATCCTGGTAGAACAGGTGGATGTGATCAGTCATTCCGTGAAGCACTTTTCTGTCCTTTGTTTCAGTCACTAAGATAGATGGGTACTGTGGGACCTTGCTTTGGAGCCAAGTTATGCCCCAGGGATTTCAGTCAGGCTGAATCCATCAAAGATATTAAAAAAGAGCATATGAGATCAAGAAGTAAATTAGCTCCTGAGCTATTGAATGTTCTCCTCTAAGATTAGTATTCCACATTGTTTTCGTTGCTGTTGGGTAACTTACTCCATATGATTTAGTGCGTAGGCTGTTTTCCACATGAAGGGGAAAGAAAAAACCCGCAGTGTACTAACAGAGTTGTATATCTAAGTCTCTGCTGTTCTTACCCAGCTCTTGGGAGCCAGAGGGCTTTCTTTATTCCTTAGGGAAATCACCTTGCGGTCTTATTTCCAGGTGATCCTGAAGGGCAGCAAGGAGCGCAGCACTGGGGCCACTGGGGTCAATGCAGACTCATCGCGCTCCCATGCTGTCATCCAAATTCAGGTCAGAGACTCAGCAAAGAGGACATTCGGCAGGTGAGCTGGAAATAGGCAGAGAATTGCATCGTCTGCCTTCCTCTGACGTGACTTTGAAATATATGTTATCAACAAGAAGATACCCTGCCACTGTGCAGTTCTTTGTTTCAGGGATACAGAGTAAAGTTGTTAGCCCTGAAATAAATCACTGTAGTAAAGTGCCATCAGCTGATTAACCATGAAGTAATGACCTATTGTTGGTCAGCCCTGAGTTATTAAAAGGGACATTGATTACTTCTAACACGAAACACGGTGTCAGCAGAGGAATAGCAGGGAATATATCACAGAGTATACAGGCAAAAAGAAAATTAATCCATCCTTCTTGAAAGAAGCCATGAGACAATTGGGTGCATTCACTGCTTCTCTGGCGCTATCTTAGCGCCCTCTGCCACACTGATAGATGAGCCTATCTCACCTCTTGAGTAATGAGTCTTTTTTTTTTTCTTTTTTCTTTCTTTTTTTCCTCCCTCCTTTCACTGGAAAGCCACCCACAGAAGTTTCTATTTAATTATCTAAGTGGGTACCTTAGTGATTTGCATTGTGGTCATTTAGCCTTATGGAAAGAATGTTTAATTTCAATCATACTTTCACATGAGTGAATAAAACCAACCAAAGAGTGTGAATGAACAATGCCAGCGACAGAGGACAGATCAGAACCATATGATACTTTCTGGAAAACTGACAGAAATGTCTTTTTTTTTTTTTCCTTGAGGGATAGGCCAATCTTAACTTCTTGTCACAAAATGCTGACTGATATAAAAAATATGCCAAAGACCCAAAGAAGTCATCACCCTTGTTCTGTCTTCTCTCTAGGATATCTTTTATTGACTTGGCTGGCAGTGAAAGAGCAGCAGATGCTAAAGACTCGGACAGACAGACAAAGATGGAAGGTGCAGAGATAAACCAGAGTCTTCTAGCTGTGAGTTGTGTGAAAGTCTTAATCTAACAATTATTTTGGCGGCTTGGGAGACAGCACAGTACCCAGAGTGATAGACTTAGAAGCACGAGGTCCCAAGTTTGATCCATGCCCAGCATCAACTTTTCCAGTGACACCCTGGTGTTCTCTCTTTCTCATAAATAAATAAATATCTATATAAGCAGTTCTTCTGATGGCCTAGAGTGTAGATCAGCAGGTAGAACACAAGACTTGCATGCACAAGGCCCCAGGTTTGACGGCTAAAGCAGCATATGTCCCAGCAGTACTCTGGTGACTCTCTTGCCCATTCTCTCAAAACAAAAGCATCTTCAAAAAAAAAAAAAAAGAAATTGAGGGAGTCAGGCAGTGAGTGGCACAGTGAGTTAAGTGCACGTGGCGCAAAGCACAAAGACTGGCAAAAGGATCCCGGTTCGAGCCCCCACACCTGCAGGGAAGTTGCTTCACAGGTGGTGAAGCAGGTCTGCAGGTGTCTCTCTTTAGCTCCCTCTCCTTGTCTTCCCCTCATCTCTCAATTTCTCTCTGTCCTATCCAACAACAACGATGGCAATAATAACAACAACAATGACAATAAACAAAAGCAGTGAAAGTGAAAAAAAAATAATAAAAGAAAAGTTAAAAAAAAAAAGATTATCTTCATCATCATTCATACACCCATAATATAAAAGAATCCTCCTGTGGATGCTGATCCTTCAACTCCTGCTTGGAAAAAAAAAAAAGAAAGAAAGAAAGAAAGAAAGAAAGAAAGAAAGAAAGAAAGAAAGAAAGAAAGAAAGAAAGAAAAGAAAAGAAAAGAAAAGAAAAGAAAACACACCCTCCACAACTGCTGGACACACTGCAAAGTGAGCAGAAAATGACCAGTTAATTTAGATATCCTTGCCTTGGCCCTTCTCTGTTCTAATGTAAAATGTCCTATTAGAATTCGCCCTTCCAGTGAACTCAAGAAGAATGATGTGATTATGAAGACTGGATTTCTTGAGACTAGAGAATGAAGAGGATTCAGGATCAGAGAGCAGTGGAAGTAAATAGGAGCGCACCAGCGTGTGTGGGGACCCAAGCGCAAGCCTCTGGTCCCCACAGGCACGAGTGAAGCTTCACAAGTGATGGAACAGTGTTGGCAGGTGTCTTCCCCCCCCCCCCGTTTTTCTCTGTTCCTTCAAAATAAACTTTTTTTTTTTAAAGTAAGGCAGGGGGTCAGGTAGTAGCACACCGGGTTAAGTGCACATAGTGCAAAGCACTAGGATCGGCGCAAGGATCCGGGTTTCAAGCCCCCTGCTCCCCACCTGCAAGGGGTGGGGGGGCCGCTTCACAAATAGTGAAGCCGGTCTGCAGGTGTTTATCTTTCTCTTGCCCTATCTTCCCCACCTCTCAGTTTCTCTCTGTCCTTCCTATCAGACAACAGCAACAACAGTAACACTGGGGGGGGGGGGTTTTTTTTGCCAGGAGCAGCGGATTGGTACTATTGGTAGTGCAGGCACCAAGCCCCAGTGATAACCCTGGAGGCAAATGAAAAAAAGTAAAGCAGGCCTACTTCCTGCTCCTCGCCCTTCTTTTTTTTTTTCCTCCAGAGTTACTGCTGGGCTCGGTGCCTGCACCATGAATCCACCGCTCCTGGAGGCCATTTTTCCCCCTTTTTGTTGACCTTGTTGTTGTAGCCTCGTTGTGGTCATTATTATTATTGCCATTGTTGATGTTGTTCATTGTTGGATAGGACAGAGAGAAATGGAGAGAGGAGGGAAGACAGAGGGGGAGAGAAAGATAGACACCTGCAGACCTGCTTCACCGCTCGTGAAGCGACTCCCCTGCAGGTGGGGATCCTGGGGGGCTTGACTTGGATTCTTATGCCGGTCCCTGCGCTTTGCGCCACATGTGCTAAACCCACTGCCCCACCGCCCGACCCCCCCTTCTTTTCTTGAAGGTGTATTTTCCCTTTAACTGAATTTTCTTTTTCTTTTTTTAATTTTTAAAAAATATTTATCTTCGGGAGTCGGGCTGTAGTGCAGCGGGCTAAGCGCAGGTGGCGCAAAGCACAAGGACCGGCATAAGGAGCCCGGTTCGAACCCCGGCTCCCCACCTGCAGGGGAGTCGCTTCACAGGCGGTGAAGCAGGTCTGCAGGTGTCTATCTTTCTCTCCTCCTCTCTGTCTTCCCTTCCTCTCTCCATTTCTCTCTGTCCTATCCAACAACAACAACAACAATAATAACTACAACAATAAAACAACAAGGGCAACAAAAGGGGATAAATAAATAAAATAAATATAAAAAATATTTATCTTCCCTTTGTTGTCCTTGTTTTATTGTTGTAGTTATTGATGTCGTTGTTGTTGGATAGGACAGAAAGAAATGGAGAGAGGAGGGGAAGACAGAGAGGAGGAGAGAAAGATAGACACCTGCATACCTGCTTCACCACTTGTGAAGTGACTTCCCTGCAGGTGGGGACCCGGGGGCTCGAACCAGGATCCTCATACCAGTCCTTGCGCTTTGCACCACCTGTGCTTAACTGCTGCACTACCGCCTGACTCCCTTTAACTTAATTTTCTACTCAGGCCCTTATTCTGTATGTGTATCTATTTCCTTTCCTTAACTAAATGCATTTCCTTCTCCTTGTGGAGTTTGAACTTGGGTTTTTTCTCATTTCCTTAGACCAAGCCCACACTCTGCTGCTTTCAAATGCCTAACAAGTAGTATAGTGACCCTGTTATTTTTTTCACCCAGCTTTAACATTTATTAATTTAAACATTTAAAAAAATTAACTAGCCCCTTCCTTCCTAAAATTGCACTGTTTTAAAGTAAGTCCTGTCATTGTGATGTTGGATTTTAGGAAAAGTCATGATGCATTTTTTGCATTGAAAAAATACATCATGGGGCCGGGTGGTGGCACACTTGGTTGAGCGCGCATGTTACACTCCTCAAGGATTCAGGTTCAAGCTCCTTGTCCTCACCTGCAGGGGGAAAGCTTCACGAGTGGTGAAGGAGGTCCACAGGTGTGTCTCTGTCTCTCTTCCTCACTCTCGATATCTGGCTGTTGCTATCAAACAAATAAATAATTTAAAAAATTAAAAAATATATCATGACTTCCAACAACCCAACATTTCTTCCACAAGTTATGTCACTATGTGTTTCACAGATCTCTAGCTCTTATTTTTTATATATAACCATAATACCATTGTCCTACTTAAACATTTTTTGTTTTACTGCATGGCATCACAAATAAGATGCTACCACTCCTGGGCCAATTTTTTCTTTCTTTCTTTCTCTCTTTCTCTTTTTCTTTTTTTTTTCCTCCAGGGGGCTCCATTGGGACTCGGTGCCAGCACTATGAATCCACTGCTCCTGGAGGCTATTTTTCCCATTTTGTTGCCCTGTGGTAGTTATTGTTGTTATTGAATAGGACAGAGAAAAATCAAGAGAGGAGAGGAAGACAGAGAGGGGACGAGAAAGACACCGGCCGCCCTGCTTCACCGCTTTCAAAGCGACCGCCCCCCTGCAGGTGGTCAGCTGAGGGCTCGAACCTGGATCCTTACGTCAGTCCTTGCACTTTGCACCATGTGCGCTTAACCCGCTGCACTACTACCCAGCCCCCTTCCTCTCTCCCTCCCTCTCTCCCTCTCTCTCTCTCTGTCTCTCTCTCTTCCTTCCTTCCTCCCTTCCTTTTCATTGGGGCTAAAGGAGCCCAGTGAGCCACAGAGACGGAGTGTGTAAGGAGCAGGTCTTCTTACCAGTCCGTCCCTTCGGAGAATCACCTCAGTGCTCAAGTCTGGAGAAACTGGGTGCATTTGTAATAAAGAAGGAAAGTCTCTATCGCCCTCTACTTTGCAGCTTCTTGGTAGAAAGAAGACAGCTGTGGACATTTTTGGCTGCTGCCTAGAACAACCACATCAAACTCTCAAGGCTCATTGTCCTCCCTGAGGGAACACCCAGCATTGATACTTCCAAGAATTTCTCCCATCCTCTTCCATCCTCCTCTTCTTCATTTACTACCTTTTAGTCTACATTCAAAGTTAGAACTAGAGTATCTCTTTTCCTCATCACCCCCCCCCCCATACCTACTCTTCCTGAGGGCAGGTTGTCTGTCCTGTGGCTGTCTGGACCCATATTTCTGCCCAAGAAAGGATAGAGCCTTCTTTTCAAGGAAATCAATTTCTCAAGAAAGGTGACTGTTTTTTCTTCTCAGCTCTGACTGAGACATTCAACCTTATGTCTGAATCTACAGTTGAATCTACGTCTATACATGTGCTTGTGTGAACAAGGGCCAGGGGGATGGGAATGGCTGACGGCATCTATAGTTGGAAAGAAGGTGAGACAGAGAAAGAAAGTGAGCTGGTGAGTCTGAGCTGCCACAGAGGCCTGCACTCTGCAGCCTGAGGGGCGGTCCCTGGGTTTCTCTGTCCCCTCTGTCCGAGCTAACCAGCGGGTCACGGCCACTAAGTTGGGGAGCCTATAACTAGACACAGGTGGCAACGGATGTTTCCTAGTCTAGCTGGATTATTTTTGTTGATAAGAAACTACCAAGGAATTTTGTTTTACCCCCTTTGGGAGGAGTGCCCAAGTGTGGTCTGTTTGTTTATGTTCTGATCTGTTCTGTTTGCCCTCGCTCTCCACTTTGCAGCTGAAGGAGTGTATCAGAGCACTGGATCAGGAGCACACCCACACTCCCTTCAGGC
The DNA here is from genome assembly GCF_950295315.1 of Erinaceus europaeus. NCBI lineage: Eukaryota > Metazoa > Chordata > Mammalia > Eulipotyphla > Erinaceidae > Erinaceus > Erinaceus europaeus. The sequence goes on from NC_080171.1 coordinate 19,031,702, forward strand.
AGAGTAAATTAACGCAGGTCAGTGACACGGGGTCCGAGGTCTGCTCACTCATCTGCTCCTTCTGGTCATCTCTCTTGCCAGCAGAGCACTCGCTGCCAGCAAGGCCTGGTGCTGGGTGGGGGAGGCAGGGGCACGGGTGGAGCAGGGAACGGGGTCGTTGGGCAGAGATAGCTGCAGGGTGAGGCAGCTGGGCTCCCATGTGGTGTCATTACTCTTACTGTCACCACCTGACAGCTCCCCACTTACTTCCCATTTAATGGTGGTACAGATGTTGCTGGTACTTTCTTGGCTATAGCCAAGACCAGTGTTGCGGAAAGAAAATCCTGCAGTTAAGAATGAGGTTTATGGGGCTGAGTGGTGGCACACCTGGTTGAGTGCACACATTACCATACACAGGGACCTGGGTTCAAGCCCCCAGGCCCCACCACAAGGGAAAGCTTCACGAGCAGCAAAGTGATGCTATCAATGTCTCTCTCTCCCTCTCCTTCCCTTTTCAATTTTCTCTGTCCCATAAAATAAATAATTTACTTTTTCAAAAGAGACTGATTTATGACATGAGCTAACAGAAGACTGCGGTGGCCGGGTGGCTGCACATCTGATTGAGCACATGCATTATTACAGTGCACAACGACCCAGGTTCAAGACCCATCCTCACCTGCAGAAGGAAAGCTTCCTGGGTGGTGAAGCAGCATTGCCAGTGTCCCACTCTCTCTCCTTCTCTATCTCCCTGTTCTCTCTCTGTGTCTCTCTCTATCTCTATCAATAATAAGTAATAAAAAAAAGAAGGTTGACAGGGAGTTGGGTGGTAGCGCAGTGGGTTAAGCGCACGTGGCGCAAAGCGCAAAGACCAGCGTAAGAATCCCGATTCGAGCCCCCGGCTCCCCACCTGCAGGGGAGTCGCTTCACAGGTGGTGAAGCAGGTCTGCAGGTGTCTGTCTTTCTCTCTCCCTCCCTCTCTGTCTTCCCCTCCTCTCTCCATTTCTCTCTGCCGTATCCAATAACAAAGACATCAATAACAATAATAACTACAACAATTAAAAAAAAAAAACAAGGGCAACAAAAGGGAAAACAAATATTTTTTAAAAAATTAAAAAAATAAGCAAAGGTGACCAAATTATGTTTGTGAAAAACAAACAAACAAAGCTGGGAGACTATCCCAGTGGGTAGACTGCAGGACTCGCATGCCTGAGACTTCCCGATTCAGCCCGGTGCCATGTACAGGGCTCTGGCTTTTCCTCTCCGTATCTCTTTCCTCTCTTACTCTAGTAATTTGAAATCAGTCTGGGGACTGGGAGATAGCTCACCTGGTAGAACACACATTTCACTGTGCTCACAATGAGAGTTCAGGGGGACCAGGCGGTAGTGCAGCGGGTTAAGCACACATAGTGCAGTTCCAGCCCCCGGCTCCCCACCTGCAGGGGAGTCCCTTCACGGGGTGAAGCAGGTCTGCAGGTGTCTCTCTTTCTCTCCCCCTCTGTCTTCCCCTCCTCTCTCCATTTCTCTCTGTCCTATCCAACAGCAGCAACAACAATGACAACAACAATAACAAAACAACGATAAATAAGGGCAACAAAAAGGGGAGAAAAATGGCCTCCAAGAGCAGTGGATTTGTAGTGCAGGCACCAAGCCCCTACGATAACCCTGGAGACAAAAAAAAAAAAAGAGAGAGAGAGAGAGTTCAAACACCTGCCCCAGCCACCACATGGGAACTCTTGCTTAGGGGTGAGCATCAGGAGCAGCAGAGTGGTGTCATATTTTTTCCTTCCCTCTCTTTCTGGAAAGAAGAGAAAGAAAAGAATCCATTGGGGGCCAGGGAGATAGCATAGTGGCTTTGCAAAAAGACTTTCGTGGCTGGGGTTAGACAGCATAATGGTTACGCAAAGAAACTCTTGCCAGAAACTCTGAAGTTCCATGTTCAATCCCCTGCACTACTATAAGCTAGAGCTGAGCAGTGCTCTGGTAAAAAAATTAAAAAAATAAAAAAGTCTTTCATACTCTGAGGTCCCAGGTTCCATCCTCAGTACCACTGTAAGGCAGAACTGAGCAGTGCTCCACTGTCTCCCTTTATTTCATTAAAAATAATTAAATAAAAATAATAATAAATAAATGCTGAATCTACATCATTGAAGAAAGGAGGGAGAGAGATAGCGAGAGACCTCATTGAGAGCAGCGAAGTAGCATGGGTGGGGATCCCTGGAGGCAAGTGAAATGAAATGACAACAGCTACCTTGGAAACAGAAAGAAAGAACAGGCGTGTGGTTGTCATTGTGAATCCATCTTTTGTGACTGCTCCCAAAGACTTGATTCAGATAAAACACAGAGAGGGAGACACCACAGCACCAGAGTTTCCCGTGCTGCTGTATCGCACCCACTAGTACCAGGACTTGAACCTGGACTGCACCTGACAACGCATGTACCCTACCTGGTGAGCTGTCTCTTCCACCTGCTTTTGTAAATTTAAAGCATCTCCCCCCCCACCCCTCATTTTTTTATTTTGTTTTACCAGAGCACTGCTTAACTGTGCCTTAAGCTGGTGCTGAGGACTGAACCTGGTACACCAGAGCCTCAAGCATGATTCTTCTGCAGAATAAGTTTGAGCCCCCTCTTCCTACCTGCAGGGGGATGTTTCACGGGCGGTGAAGCAAGTACTGCAGGTGTGTTTCTTGGTCTCTCAACACTCCTGTGAATTTTGCTATTAGACTCCACTTGAAGATCTTCCTCATTTCCCGGCTGCCTTAGTTATGCTCTTCACCTCAGCTCTGCTTTGGCCCACAACCATTCTCACCTTGTCTTGTACTTTAAGTGCTACTTGATTTTTTGGCCTCCAGGGTTATCACTGGGGCTCAGTGTCTGCACTATAAATCCACTGCTCCTGGCGGCCATCTTTTTGTTGTTGTCGCTGTTGGTGCTGCTATTGTTGTGGCTGGATAGGACAGAGAGAAATTGAAAGAGGGGAAGACAGAGAAGTGGCCTCCCTGTGGGTGGAGAGCCGGGGGCTCAAACAAGGATCGTTGCACGGGTCCTTGTGCTTTGCACGGTGTGCACTTAACTCATGCGCCACCACCCGGCTCCCCAAATGCTACTTTTATTATTTCTTTTTTCAAAGCTTTATTTATATTTTTTATTTTTGATATAGACAGAAATTGAGTTATTTTTAATGGTTGTATTGTATTTGGCTTACAATTTAACTTATTCCCTTTTTTTAAATGTCTAGGTTTTTCAGGTTATTATTATTATTATTATGAGCTGCTGGCTCATGGTAAGGTGTCCACTCTACCTGCTGAGCATTCTCCTGACCACCTGCTTCTGCACGTAATACGCAGCCATTGTGCTCGTTGCTAACTGACTTCATCGATCTGCCTTCTCTTTTGGACAGGTGCTGAAGGACTCGTTCATCGGCAATGCCAAAACCTGCATGATCGCCAACATCTCACCCAGCCACATGGCTACAGAGCACACTCTGAACACCCTGCGCTATGCTGACAGGTGGGCCGGCTGTGCGTGCATGCGTGCGTGTGTACGTGTGCGTGCATGATACAAACCTGCTCGGGCAGCGATCGTGTTGCCAGGGTGTGTCAGTTGGTCATTTGGGTAGTGTAGTGTGGTCTGCCAGGCCTTACGAGCTAACAAGCGTCAGTGGGAGGAAAGGAAGGCCACACGTTCCCCTGTTCAGGAGGCAGCTCCCATCCAGAGCTTTTATTTAATATTTACTTATTTATTTACTTTATTCCCACCAGGGTTATTGCTGGGGCTGGGGCTCAGTGCTGACTTCTGATGGCCACTTTTTTTTTTTTTTTACTTTCTAATTAGGACAGAGAGAAACAGAATAGAGGGGGAGATAGAGGAGAGAGAAAAATAGACACCTGCAGACCTGCTTCACTGCTTGTGAAGCGCCCCCCCCTCCCCCGCAGAGGGGAGCAGGGTCTCTAACCTGGGTTCCTGTGTGTGGTAATGTGTGCGCTCAACCAGATAGACCAACCCGGCTACCCACACACAACCCCCAACAATAGCTTTTAGATGACTATTGTGAGATGAGATGTTTTTCTAGTGTGGAAGGTTCAGTGAAATTTTCTCCCTGCTGGACTCAGTCCTGGCTTTAAGAAATAGGATACATATCTCTTGTAAAGGGAAAATCATGTAGAGTTAAATATAGGTCCAAATAAGATCAGCCCAGACATGTTACAGAGAATCAAAGGAGGCCTAAGAAGAGCAGAAAGTTTTAAAAGGCTTCTTGAGAGTTGATGGCACCAGTCACTGTCCTCAGCAGGACTGACTAAGACAATGCTCTGCTTGGTCTCTCTTTCTCTATATAAAATACAATAATATGGGAGTCGGGCGGTAGCGCAGCGGGTTAAGCGCAGGTGGTGCAAAGTGCAAGGACTAGCTGAAGGATCCCGGTTCCAGCCCCTGGTTCCCCACCTGCAGGGGAGTCGCTTCACAGGTGGTGAAGCAGGTCTGCAGGTGTCTGTCTTTCTCTCCCCCTGTCTTCCCCTCCTCTATTCATTTCTCTCTGTCCTATCCAACGACGACATCAAAAACAACAATAACTACCACAATAAAAAAACAAGGGCAACAAAAGGGAATACATAAATAAATGAAAATTATTTAAAAGAAACACAATAACATTAAGTGGTTATTTACAGGGTCAAAGAACTAAAGAAAGGCATTAAATGCTGTGCTTCAGCTGCCAGTCAGAATCAGACATCTGGAAACTCTTCTCCAAAACGGATTCAGAGCTCCCCGATGGCTTTGCCAGGGGACAAGTTCTCTCCAAAAAAAGTCAAGCTGGGGCTTCAGCAGGCACTCACAGCAACCCCTGGCTCCACAGAAGGGAAGGCCCGACCTCTAGCCAACCACCCTCTCAACATTCCTTTTGCTTCCGTACAAAAAGTCTCTGGTATAAGGGGAGGCTCTAGGGGAAGTCCTCCACAAGAGGGAGTCATTCACACCGGCCCTGCCAAAGCAACAGTGCGGCGTGGACATCTGGCCAAGAAAAGAGCAGAAGAGTTCGCTTCACTGTGCACTGAGAAGAATCAAGTCAGTGGTAAAACTGCCCTTGGGTGGGGGAGCAAGCCCCCTGGTCTAGAAGGCCTGGTGCACGGGAAGCTGCCATCCAAGGACAAGAAAGTTCAGACTGTGCAGCCAGTGCAGAAGCAACTCTTGTCTCGAGTGGAGCTCTCCTTGGGCAGTGGCCGCCGCCACCACTTAGCTGAGTACAGCCAGAGCAGTAAGCGGGGCCCGCCTTCCTCAGAAGCTCGGACAGACATCCCTCCACATCAGAGGGAGAGGGAAGAACATTTACGCTTTTATCACCAACAGTTCCAACAGCCGCCTCTCTTCCAGCAGACGTTAAAGTACCAACCACTGGAAAGATTTTTATGCCAGACCAGACCCCAAGAGGGGCAGCTTCACACTGAGGCTCTGACCCCCTCCCACCCTTCCTCTGAGAGTCACGACGGAGGCCACACTGAGGACCTCGATGACAGTGATTTCAGTGAAGATTCCTTTTCACATGTCTCGAATCAGAAGAGCACAAAGCAGAGAAGCACCCTGCAGGATAGCGAAGACTCCTTCTTCCTTCACCAGCGAAAACAGGGTCCTGAGGAGCAGGTGGCTGAGAGGCGACAGAGTCTGTTTTTCAGCCCCAGGACAGATGGTGACGGGAAGGGTCTAACTGCTAACTGGATGGATCACTCGGACCACGGAAGAGCAGCGACTTCAGTGGATCAGAACCACGGTCGAAGCAAGATGTCTTTGGACTGGAGCAGAGTGGACTCCACCTCCTCAGGGTCACCTCCCAGAGGTAGCCTGGCGGAGAAGCCTTACTGCTCACAGGTGGACTTTGTGCACAGCCAGAAGAGAGGTAGCAGCCCAGCCTCTGACCTCAGACGGGATCCTTTCAGAAGTGAGGCTCTCCCGGAGGCTGAGGGCAGCTTGCCCTCCCTGGTGGAAGGTGATTTCACTTTCTCACTGTCCCACATTGCAGTTCCTGGATCCCCAGACCAAAGAGAGACGCGCAGTGCCCCTCTGAGAGAAGATAATGAAGACAGCCCAATTCTGGCAGCAAGAATGAGAAACCATAACTCTTTCCAGGGAGAGGACTTTCGAGGGGAATTGGGCATCTGCTCGGAATATGCTTCTGCGCTGATGGCCCCCCTCACTGTCTCCCTGCTGCAGAACCCAGGAGATGAGGGTATTTCTCCTCTACAGCAGAGAGCCCAGGATGGGGCTACACATAGTCTGGTGGCTCCAGGCACAGAGGGGGCAGCTGCCGACCCCCTGGTGTCACCTGTAGAGCCAGAGGCAGCGGGGCATCTGTGGCTCTCGTCATCTCCTCCTGACAACAGGCCTGCTGGTGACCTGCCATCTCTGTCCCCGTCACCCATCCGTCAGCCCCTGCCTGACAGACTGCCCACCAGGAAGGCTGAGCCAGAGGAGGCCTGCCGGAGCAGAGAGACCACACGTCTCTTCTCCCAGGATCGTGCGGGGAGTGAGCAGTCAGATGCTGACGCTGACCCTGAGGACACAGAGCTGGGCCACTCTCAGGATTTCCCAGGAAAGTCCTTCACCAGCAGACATGCTGGAAGACCCCACTCTGGGCTTGCACTCACCCCTCAGACAGAAAGCAGTCACACAGCTAACCAGCCCTCGGCCCAGGAGAGAAAGTATCCAATCAGACTCGGTTGGCAGGAGCCGGATTTGGCCACAGACCCTGTCAGATTGCCCCGCTATAACGAGGACATGGAGTGGCTCGGACGCCGGCCCGTCACAAGGTGCTTAGTAAGGCCAAGCTCTCCTTCTGTCTCCAGCTGCTCATCCAAGACTGCAGGGACAGCCCATCAGCCCACCCTGGGGCACGCACAGTAAGTTGGACTCTGTCCCCCAGCACTTAAGCCACTCACTGTGACACTCTTCTCCCACTCTGCTTAGTGTCTTTTTTTCTTTATTATTTCTTTATTGGGGAATTAATGTTTTACGTTCAACAGTAAATACAATAGTTTGTACATGCATAACATTCCCCAGTTTCCCATATAACAATACAACCCTCACTAGGTCATCTATCATCCTTCATGGACCTGTATTCTCCCCACCCACCCCAGAGTCTTTTACTTTGGTGCAATACGCCAATTCCATTTCAGGTTCTACTTGTGTTTTCTTTTCTGATCTTGTTTTTCAACTTCTGCCTGAGAGTGAAATCATCCCATATTCATCCTTTTGTTTCTGACTTATTTCACTTAACATGAATTTTTCTTTTTTTTTTTTTTTCTTTTTCCTCCTCCGGGGTTATTGCTGGGCTCGGTGCCTGCACCATGAATCCACCGCTCCTGGAGGCCATTCCCCCCACTTTTGTTGCCCTTGTTGTAGCTTCGTTGTTGGATAGGACAGAGAGAAATGGAGAGAGGAGGGGAAGACAGAGAGAGAGGGGGAGAGAAAGATAGACACCTGCAGACCTGCTTCACCGCCTGTGAAGCGACTCCCCTGCAGGTGGGGAGCCAGGGGCTCGAACCGGGATCCTTACGCCGGTCCCTGCGCTTTGCGCCACATGCGCTTAACCCACTGCGCCACCACCCGACCCCCAACATGAATTTTTCAAGGTCCATCCAAGATCGGCTGAAAACGGTGAAGTCACCATTTTTTACAGCTGAGTAGTATTCCATTGTATATATAGACCACAACTTGCTCAGCCACTCTCTGCTTAGTGTCTTAACTGCCCTGGGAATGACTGTAGTTGACCCACTGTCAGAGCCCTGATGCAAGTAGAGACATTTCAGGGGGACCTGCCTAGCAGCCTCTTCCATGAGCAACAGAATGGAGTAGAACAGAACAGAGCAGAACTGCTGGTGGCCCTCAGCCTGGCTGGCAAAGCTGCAGTGAGAGAAGGGACTGTTTCCTTAGGCAGAGCCCCTCAGTCATTCATCTAGGATTCGTGTCTGTGGGACTGCTGCCCTGCCACAGCAGCTGCACCCTTTGCCGAGAACCCTGTAAGATGGGGAGGTAAAAAAGCTTCCCCCCAAAGGGGGGTGCCAAGGATGGCACAGTAGAAAGAGATGAGGCATGCGGCCAGGGGGATGGCTTAGCTGGTGGAGCACAGGACTTGTATGCTTGGGACTCCTGGTTCCGTCTCTAGCATTGCATATGCTGAAGCGACGCTCTGCCTTTTCTCCCTTCAAAGAGTCAGGGCTGGAAAGACAGCATAATGGTTACACAAACAACTTTCATGCCTGAGGCTCCAAAGGAACCAGGCTCAATCCCCAGCACAACCATAAGCCAGAGCTGAGCAGTGCTCCGGTAAAAATACAATAATTAAATGAAAGAGTAAGAGCAGCAGCCTTAGAGGATGTGAAAATAGAAGCAGAGAAGTCTGGTAGAACTGTCAGATCTGAGGAGCTGGAGGAGTGAGGCCACAGCCCTGGGCTGCGACTCCTGCTGTCTGGCTGCTTGCTGTGACTCAGGCCAGGGCCCAGGAAAGCAAAGGGCAGGCAGGAACTCACAGGTGAGGAAACCATCTCTGCCACTAGACACTTTGTGCAAACCACCCCTCAGCTCCCCCCCTAAGCCCTCTGCTTTGGCTCCCCATAGGAAGCAGAAGTGGTGGCAGGGTGGAGTCTGCCATGTGCAGTAACCACAGCCTAGAGCCTCCCTGCAGGGACACCGCGCTCCAGCCCTGTCCCTCAGAGTAGCCGAGGAGGTGGGGCAGGGCAGCTCAAGAAGCCCCACCTTGGCTGGTATGTTGTTAGTAGCACCCCTTAGTCCCGACAAACCCTGCGAACAGGCTGTGGTGTGAACTGATGCTGGTCAGAGCCTGGGCGACTTTGGGCAGAGGCAGCTTCTAGGCTGGAAATGAGGCTTGGGTCCAGAAAGCCACCCAAGAGAGAGGGGAGTCAGAAAGATGCCGGCATGCCCTCTGGTGTTCTCAGGCAGGTCGTCATTCGAGCTCACCAGGAACAGCTGGATGAAATGGCCGAGCTGGGCTTCAAGGAGGAGACCCTGATGAGCCGACTGGTTCCGAATGTAAGTGGTCCTGTCAAACCCTTGGGCTGTCGGGAATGAGCCTGCAGTTGACTAGTCTGGCATTTGTCCTCACTTGCTGTGCTGTGTGTGCTGTGACTGCTGCCACCTAGTGTCGAGGCCTCGGGCCTCCTGCCTCCTGCAGAATGGGAGGTCACACTATACAGTATGACCAGCTCAAAGCATTCCCACCTCCACTCTTTGCCACTCTGCCTTCCTAGTAGCTTGTCAGGACCTTTCCCAGTGATGGTAAAAGTGACATTCAGACTAAAGGTGCTTCTGTGAACACACCCCCTGCTAAGCTCTGCTCTATGCAGAAAATGCCTCAAATGCAGAGAAGTGGGCCTCATCCTGCACCATTGCGACTGTCCTGCAAGTCTGTCAGCTGGAGGAATTAGTCTCTGAAACCTTCCTCCAAGAAGGGACTAGAAAAGCACATCTGGCAAAGGACCAAAAAGCATGAGCCCCAACTGTCCTTTTCCTTTCTCAGGATTTTGAAGATTTTGTGACCCAGCTGGATGAAATCATGGCTCTGAAATCCAAGTGCATCCAGAGTCTGAGAAGCCAGCTCCAGCTGTACCTGGCCTGCCACCGGTCAGCTGTGGCCCCTGAGAGCACAGTGGTGTCTTAGTACCAGACCTGTGCAGGCTGGCAAGGGCGGCAGAGGAGGCTGTTGGGTTGAAGGGGCCTTGCAAGGTTCCCCCTACATCGACCAGAACCTGCTCCCTGGCCTGCCCTCTCACCCCACCCACCATACACCACCCAGCTTCAGGGCCTGTTGCCTGGTTTCAGATGGCATCTGTAAAGAACTTAGCACGCCCCTTCCCTTTCCTTGGGACTGAAAGGGAAATCTGTCTCACTCCTTGTCTGTGGACATATCCTTGGGCCTAACAGCCCCATAAATACATCTGAATAGGTGTATCAGAGGAGGGAAGATGAATGTGTGGAGCCTGGGGGCCTTAATTAAATGTTGTGCCTTTCTTCGAGTCATGTGTAAATACTGAACTGGTGCTAGTGGAAGGTGGAGGCGGAGGCAGAGTAATCTGTCCCTTCTAGCCCTTGGAGGTTGACTGGGGCTTTTGAAAATGTGAATAAGCTCCAAGCTGATGTCTGTGAGAGCAGCTAATGTGGAACCCGCTTTATGCTTTCAGTTCCCTCCTCTCCTGCAACCAGTGCTAAGATGCCCTCACCATTCTTTTCTCAGCTCTCCTGTGTGCTGGTCTATCAGAGTGCCTGTTACAGTGAGCCATGATCCTGGCTCCTGACTCAGCTACTCACCTGCCACAACCCTCAGTAACTGAAGAGCTGGAGGGTTTCCCGCAAGTCAGCCCCCCAGCCTCACTTTCTTGGCCTTCTGACCTCAAGGCACTGGGCGTTCTCAGTAGTCCAAGAGGCTACAGTATAATTACTTTGTCGTTGAGGAGTCTTCTCCATGCTGAGTGTCTTCAGAGACAGCGGAAGCAGCACCAAAGTGTCCCCATGTCCCCTAATGCTACAGGGCCCAGAGCTGAGTTATACACGCGGCAAGCCAGACCCTCCTCCCAGGTGAGCAGACTCACTGCCCCTTGCAGCAGGACCTGCAGTATATAAGCGCTTTGTTCCTGCAGTTCTGCTTTGTATCCGTGTGTCTAGCAGGAAGAGGCTCCAGATGAACAGTGCAGCCTCCAGGGGACGTACTTCCCAAGCCATCTGGGACCAAATTGAAGTTCTGGTGGTACACCTTTAACCCCAACACCTATGGTGTGGAATGCTAACTTCCCACAGATAAAGAGTAATTATTATTTATTCCCTTTTGTTGCCCTTGTTTTTTTATTGTTGTAGTTATTAGATAGGACAGAAATGGAGAGGAGGGGAAGACAGAGGGGGAAGACAGAAAGACACCTGCAGACCTGCTTCACCGCTTGTGAAGTGACTCCCCTGCAGGTGGGGAGCTGGGGGCTGGAACCTGGATCCTCAGCTGGTCCTTGCGCTTTGCGCCACGTGCGCTTAAGCAGCTGCGCTACCGCCCAACTCCCAAGAGTATTTTTTTTATTAATCTTATTTTGGAGAGAGATGCAGAGAGAGAGAGAGAAACACCAGAGCACTGCTCAGCTCTGGCTTATGGTGGTGCGGGGGATTGAACCTGGGACTGCGGAGCCTCAGGCATGAGAGTCTGTTTGCATAACCATTATGCTATCTCCCCTGCCCTCTAGAGTAATTATTTTTAAGGCTTTAAAAAGAGGACTTAAAAGGCAGGAGAGACCAGGAGATAGGTGACCCAGCAACACTAGTCATTTACCAAAGCTGAGGTCCTGGCACTCTAGGGGAACAGCATGGATGACTTATTCACCTGGGACTCTGAATCGTGGAGAAATGTTGAGGACTCTCCCCATATAATGGAAAAGGCCGAGCCCCAACACCATACAAAAGAATTGCTAGTGAAGGTAGAGGAAAGGGTTAATTGGCTTTGAGACAGCCAGTTGGGTAACTGGTGGCCCTCCCTGCTATGACCACCAGATGGCAGCCTCTTGCCACAAGTGCTTTTTGGGCAGAAGGCTCTAAACCTTTCTCATACCACTAACACAGTGAGACCCACTCCCCAGCTTAAGAGCACACGAGATGATACTAAATATAGGACGAGATGATACTAAATATAGGACAAGAAATTCTAGGGATTTAGTTTAAGCAAGTGCAACAGGCGCAGCAGGTGGAATCCAGTCCTGTTCATAGCACAGAACAAAAAATGTGTGACATTGCCGACCAGAAAAGAACTTCACTTCCAGGTGATTCCCCAGGGCCTCACAGAGACTATGACCTCGGAGATTGAGGTCAGGCTTGTGCAGACCCTCATCTGGGCAAAAACCAGGGACAAATGGTGGGTCAGCTCCTGGGTCCCACAGGCGCAGGGTAGGAAACACTGAAATGACTGAAAATGGCTTGGCCCTGGGACAGGGGTAGATAGTGTAATGGTTATGCAAAGAGACTCTCATGCCTAAGGCTCCAAAGTCCCAAGTTTAATCCCCTGCACCACCATAAACCAGAGCTGACCAGTGTTCTGGTTAAATAAATAAATCAATTATATTTTTTAAAAAATGGTTTGGCCCTGTCCCAGAAACATCTAAGCAAGTTCCTTCACCCACTCACACTCCTTCCTCCCATTAAAAAAAAAAAAAAAAAAAAACTAAAAACAGTCCTTGGCAATAATTACCACAGCAGGGCATACCATTTAGATTTTTTATTAGTAGTTCTCTCTGAAGAATCAAAATAGTTAGCAAATTACTTTAGATTCATCAAGACTGTATAACCTTTGTTTTTAGATCTTTTAATGATGTACAGCATAATACAAAACAGACCAAAGAGACTGCTATCTATGACTAGGTATTAATTATTGTGTTGTCCTAGAGCAGGTGCTAGAGGGAGGCCGTTCTCCAAGGAGAACTGAGGTTGTGTTAGTGCTGGGCAACTAAACTGTGGCCTGTCTCTCCCCCACTCTGAGCAAGGGGGGTGGGGCGGAGCAGGATTTATTACACTGACAAGTGTTTCCCAGAAGCAAAAGACTTCAAACTTCCTGGGTAGCTGAGAACTGTCTAAACCAAGCCAACAGAAACGGGCTGGGCCATGAGAGGGGTGAACTGCCTGGCAGAAGAGGCAACCTTAGGGCCCTCATAGACATTGCAAAACCAGTGTAACACTAAGACTTATGTTAAGGGGGTGGGGGTGGGGGGGACAAAACCCTGGAAGAACTTTTCCATTGCACTCAACTTGGGTTAGAGTTCAGTCCACCAGCACAGGGAGGGAAGCATCTAGCCCACAGCAGCACTGAATCTGGCCCTCCCACCCCTTCTCCCCAACTTGTTTGGCAGCCAGGTCCGGTTTCGCTGAAGACATACAGACTCCAAAAAGATCAGGATGTCTCTGGAGGGCCATGGTGAGGACACTTCTCAAAATACAAGTACATTTAATATGGAAGAAGCCAGGACGGTTCTGAGAACATTTACATGCCCAACCTTCCCCATGTTCTCTCCAGCTCAAGGCCTAGGCTCAGAGACTGACGAGCAGAGTCCCCCACACCTGATTTCCACCCCCAAAGGAAAATCTGGAAGTGAGCCCCCATTCTCTTTGCCTGCAGGTGGGGTCTGCAGGGGCCCCTGCAGGACTGGTTCACGGCAGGGCTGAGGCAGGGCTTGATCTCAGCTGGCTCCTGCCCGAGCCATGAGGTCCTCCAGAGCATTGTCCTGGTCGTTGTTGTGTAAAAGCAGGACTTCCTTAATGTCTTTTAGTTCAAAGCCCATTTCCTTAAATTTGCTCATTAGCTGAAGAAATTCCAGCATCTAAGGGACAGAAGAAATAAGGTTACAAGTGCTCAAAGCATGCACAGCTGAGTGAAGGAGTGTTTGTGGGGGTTGTATCCACTGCCACAATGTCCTTGAGTCTCTGAAGGCCCCAGAGGAAGCAAAGGGCAGCTGAGGGGAAGCCAGGGGAGAGGCTCAGCACCCTGCAGTCCCGATTCTTGCTGACCTTCACTTGGGTTCCACCACCCACACCCACACTCCCAACGCAGGATACTTAACCTAGAAACAGACAGTAGCTAGCAATTTTCTCAGCCATCCAAAGAATGTCTTTTAGCCCCGGTGACTTTTCTATTCTCTCCCTTGCCGGGGCTCTAATTCAGTGCTTCGTCAGTGCTTCTATCTGGACATCTGCAAGTGTCTGCTTTAGCTGCCTCTGCCTACAGACCTCAGGGGAAGGACAGGGGGCCTTGGAGACACCGCACAACAAACTAACCTTCCTGTCTAACAAGGTTCCTATGAAGCATGAAGGTTCCTACCTTTTCCTCTGAACACTGGTGCATCTCTAGAGCCTCCTCCACTAAGAAAGGGTCAAAGCCCTTCTCACAGAGCTGTCCGTGTGCAAAGAGATAGTCGAGTATCTGTGTAAGGAGAGAAAAGCCCGAGCAATTACTGCCACTCCAGCCTTCGCTTTCCAAGAGTCTTAGACTAATCTACTCAGCTACTAGATTCTGAATATAATTTGGATTTTATGCAGTGAACTGTGTTCAACACACTGCAACCTCAGTTGAGTTTGTTAAAGATAAGCATTCTAAATTATGTGCAACTTTTTAAAAATTTATTTATTTATTCCCTTTTGTTGCCCTTGTTGTTTTATTGTTGTAGTTACTGGTGTTATTGATGTTGCATAGGACAGAGAGAAATGGAGAGAGGAGAGGAAGACGGGGAGAGAAAGACAGACACCTGCAGACCTGCTTCACCACCTGTGAAGCGACTCCACTGCAGGTGGGGAGCCGGGGGCTCGAACCGGGATCCTTATGCAGGTCCTTGTGCTTTGTGCCACCTGTGCTTAACCCGCTGCACTACCGCCCGACTCCCATGTAACTGTTTTTAAAGTTCTTGCCAAAGCTTAGATCTCCCAGAATACAACTCCACAACATGGTCAGGATAGTCCTCTAAGAAATGGCCCAGGGGCTGGGGAGGCAGAATAATGGTTATGCAAAAACACTCCCAAACCTGATGGACCCAAGTTCCCAGGTTCAATACCCAGCACCACCACAAACCACAGCTGAGCAGTACTCTGATTAGAAGAGAAAATGGCCCAGGTCAGAAGATGCCAAGATGTGGGACTCTAGTTCCTTATTTTGAAACTCCTGAACATTTACACCTGACCACACTTCAAGACTAGTGTACACAGCCAAGAAGGACAAGAGCCTGACAGCTCCACTCTCCAAAGGATTCCCTTCTGCTTGGGTATCAGGGCAGCCCCCAAAGCAGAAGCACCCCTCTGGTGAGGCTGCTGGTGTGGGTCGTCCCACACGCACGTACACCCACAGAAGCAGCACTGATGCTGCGAGTCAGAGAGGCCCAGTGGAGGCGCCGGGCACTGCTCTCAGCCCCAAGGCTCGCTCCTGGCGGGCCACCTACAGCTGCCGGCAGCCGCTCACCTGCTCGATACTCTCTCCTTTCTTCTTCATGGCTCTCAGGACACACTCATACGAGTAGCCCATGTTGACCACTGTCTCCACACACTGCCGCTCACTTGGGGAGAGCGTCTGTAGTTCAGAATAAGCCTGGGGACAGCTGGGCGTGTTGGGCACTTGTGACGTTGAAAAATTAGGTGTGACCTAGTGGGGACAAAATGAAAAAGAAGTAAAGGCCCGGATCCCAGAAGATACATCATTAAGACAACCCAGTCAAGGAGCTTGTGTGAGGGCTACGCACCGTGACGAGAATGAAGAGCTGTTAGGGAGCGAGCGCCTGCAAGGGCAGCTTCTCACCCCGCAGGACGGGAGCCAAGAGCCATACTCCTCTGTGCTGTCTCCCCTGACTGGCCGTGCGCTGGAGGAATTCTGAGACTACCCGCGGGGCTAACACTCCAGCGGGCTGCTCTTTCTCACTAAGGCCCTATTACTCCCCGCCACTGTGTCTCTCAGTCTTGGATCGGTCATTCTCACACCCCGACTCTAGAGCTGACTACTAGCCACTGTCACTGGGTTGCTCTTCCCACAGGCCGGTGGGCTGAGGGCCCAGAGCTTCGATTCTCTGCTAAGCTGCCATCTTACAGAGCTAGAAAGGAAGGACTCTCGGGCCCTGCCTACATGCAGACTACTCCCCCTGCTTCCTGCCCCAGGGCCTGACCATACCCCTGACTGACTGACAGTTAAGATTCACAATTAACCCTTCCCATTCCTTTTTACAGTGAGTCAGCCCTATAGCATGGAACCAGCTCACTCCCTGGTCACAGACTGCCTTACACCCAGCTCCACAGAGCTACGGAAAATGCAGGGTGGGGGCACACCTGGTTGAGCGCACATGTTATGCACAAGGACTCAAGTTCAAGCCCCTGGTCCCCACCTACAGAGGGGAAGTTTCACCAGTGGTGAAGCAGGGCTGCAGGGGTTTCTTCTCTATGTACACTCCCCCTCTCAATTTGTCTCTATTCAATAAATAATAAGAACAGACACAAACAAGTGTAGAAATAAACTAGGAAAATGCTTCAAGAGAATTTTATTCCACACACATTATTTTCGGGGATGGGGGTGGGGTGGGAGGTAGGGATTGGGATCTAGGAGGAAGAGACTATCTTAGACTACATACAAAATTATTTAGCTATAACCGTAACTCTGAAGCACCAGAAAGCTGTTCTGGCTATCATCTCACCACAGCACACTCCTGGCAGCCCCATCACTTGGGCTCGGTCACCAGGTTAAAGCGACTGTGACAGAGCACAGGAACTGGGTCACAACCATGTGACCACTCAGCAGGCCCTGCTCTGTCACTAAGTCAGTGACCACACCAGTCAGATTCTCAGCAAAACCTGCCCTGTGCTAGTCTTACCTTCTGTAGGAAGGAAGCAGAGATTTAATCTCTAGCAAATATGAAATGGACATCAGAAATGACTAAGTGTATAGTATACAACACAAGAAGTGCAAGAACCAAAACTGGGACGTAAAATTGTGAAATACAAGGAAAACATGGGCAAGACACTTGACAATACTGGCATCAGTGATGTCTTTGAGGACTACTTGATTCCAGGAGTTAGGGAAAGAAAAAACAAACGGACTACAAATCAAACTGAAAAGTTTCCACACAATGAAAGAAACTATCAATAAAAGACATGTCATTAAACTTATGAATTTTTGTAGATCTTTATTTACAGAATAGAGACAGCCAGAAATTGAGAGTAGGGGGAGAAAGAGAGAGAAAGAGAAAGAAAGACACCTGCAGCACTGCAAAGCTTCCCCCCTGCTTGTGGGGACCAGGGGCTCAAACCCGGGTCCCTGTGCATTGTTACATGCGCACTCAACCAGGTGCACCACCAGCTGGCTCCCTGGAGAAATATTCCCACACCAAACACTTAGCAAGGGGCTAATGTCTAAAATATGTATAGAACTCCTACTCAGCAAAAAAAGGGAACGGCCAGTGGGTGGCTCACCCAGTTGAGTGCACACACAAGTTCTAGGCATCACAGGGGAACTCCACAGAACCAGGTGAGGCCCCATAGGTGGTGAAGACATGCTGTAGTCTCAGCATGTCTCTCTCTCTCTCTCTCTCTCTCTCTCTCTCTCTATATATATATATATATATATATATATGAATGAATAAAATCAATTTAAAAGTTCAACTTGGGAGTAGCAGTCACACATATGCAAAGGTCTTGGCACCACCGAAATCCAAATAAACCTGTGAGACACTGAGCAGAGTTGCTGGCAAGATGGTTGAGTGGTGGAGGGCAGGACTACCTTGCAAGAGGTCTCGGGTTTCATCTCTGAAACCAAATGCACACGGTCTCTCTCATAAAGAAATTCTTTAATAAATAAGGAGGGGGGGGAAGAGGCCACACTTGGAGAGTGACTTCTCTAAGACAATACTGATGAGCAGATAGATGCAAGATACTCATCAATTAAGGACACAAAAATCAAAACCACTATGAGATTATCACCTCATATCTTTTAAAATGGTCTATATCACCAAGACTAGAATGAATGTTGGTGAGGTTGTGAAATAAAAGGAACCCTCACATCTTGGTGTTGGGAATGTTAAACTGGCCAAATCAGTATGGAGGTTTCTCACAATGCTAGAAACATTTACCAAATTATCCAGCAATTTCATTCCTAGGTATCTGAAGGGTATAGAAGATGTGTATAATCTCCTATGTTCACAAAAGCAAAGTGCCCAAGGAGAGGTAACGGAATACAAGGTGTAGGGCTTATACTTAATGGAATACTACTGTTGGGCAATAATTTTTTTTTCCTGGATAAGATAAATTGAGAGAGGATGAGGAGATACAAGGAGAGATAAAGACAGACCTGCTTCACCACCTGTAAAGTGTCCCTCCTGCAGGTGGGGAGCAGGGGCTTGAACCCAGGCCTTTGTGTATGGTGACTTGTGTGCTTAGCCTGGTGTGTTACAGTCCAGGCCCCAAAAGATGAAGTGTTGCCATTTAAAACAACATGAATGCAGCTCAAGAATGAAATACTGAGTGAAATGAGTCAGAGAGAAAGACAAACCCCAGATGATCTTTATGTGGGATACAATGAAACACATACACCTAATCCAAAGCCAACCCCTGACAAGAGAAATCAAGGGTGCATGTCTTACATGCAGGAAGTCCTGGGTTTGATGCCTGATGCTGTACAGGACACAGCAGTATTCTGGGCTAGCTCTCTCAGAAAATAATTAAAAATAAAAGTTTTAAAAGTAACTATTACATATGAAGAGTTTCACATGAGACAAAATAGAGAAGATAAGCCCCAGAACCACCAGGGAACAAACCAGGAAGCTCAGGCATGTGAGTCCAGTGGTCCACTAAATTGAGCTAGATCCCAAGTCACAATAAAAATAAATTACCGGGAATAGGGCGGTAGCACAGCGGGTTAAGCAACATGGCGCAAATCACAGGACCAGAGTGAGGATCCTGGTTCGAGCCCCTAGCTCCCCACCTGCAGGGGAATCGCTTCACAGGTGGTGAAGCAGGTCTGCAGGTGTCTCTCCCCACCCTGTCTTCGCCTCCTCTCTCCATTTCTCTCTGTCCTATCCAACAATGACGACATCAATAACAACAACAATAACTACAACAATAAAACAACAAGGGCAACAAATAGGGAAAATGAATATTTAAATTTTTTAAATAAATAAATTATCAAATAAAATTACTTTTAGGCCACAGAACTGAGGTATCCAATAAAGGTGATTATGTGTAATAATATTTGGAAAAGCACTCCTGAAACACACACAATGCAAGTCAACTTAAAAATACATGAAATGGCATTAATTAAAAATAAAAGGGATCAAGTTAGCCTATACCAGCCTTCCCCTCAAAGTTTCTTGGGCTCCAGCATAGTCCTCAGAAGAAACGTAAATAATCACAAGGTCTTCTTGACTTGGACTTCTTCAGATATCAGCCAACAGTGAAGCTTAATCATTGGCAAGAAACACCCAACACATATTTCTAACCTTCTGATTTGTCTTACCATTAAATCTGAGAAGAAAGGCAGTTATCAACATGACACAAACAGTGAAGACTAGATAAAGCAGTTGGAAATTTTAAATGTGGCAAAGGAAAATTTAAAGAGATTGTGAGATTAAAAGCAAAAGGGGGGGGGGGCTGGGTGGTGACACCCCAGACTGAGTACATAACTGACCATGTGCAAGGACTCAGGTTCAAGCTTCCAGTCCCCACCTTCTGGAGGGGAAGTTTCACAGTGAAGCAGTGCTACAGATGGCTCTCCGTCTCTCTCCCCTCAATGTCTAGCCTACCAAATAAAAAATCAATTAAAAAAAAAGTGACAGTGGATAAAGTGTCAGACTCTCAAGCATGAGGTCCTCAGTTTGATCCTAAGCATTGCGTTTGTGAGGGTGATGCTGATTCTCTCTTCCTCACTCATAAATAAATCTTTTCAAATAAAAATAAGATTACAAGCTATCAGGAAGTAAAAAAAAAAAAAAAGAGAGAGACAGCAAATGTGGAGTAGTCCCGTGATGTGTCTCTCCTCCATTCCTATCTGAAACGAGAGAGGGAGAGGGAGAGGAAGGAAGAAGGAAGGGAAGGAGGGTCTGCTGGAAGCAGTAGAGCCGCACAGTGACAGTGCAGGACTCTGGTGGACATGAAGGGGAGGGGAGGGGAGGGGAGGGGAGGGGAGGGGAGGGGAGGGGAGGGGAGGGGAGGGGAACAGTGACAACCTGGACTCAAGTGCCCAGACCCCAACTGCAAAGAGGGAGAAGAGAAGTACATGAATGGTGGAGCCTCTTTTTCTCTGTATCTCACCTCTATATTAAAAAGTCAAGAAAAGGTAAGCAAACTAGAACAGCTGCCTAGGAGGTTCAGCTACTAGAAATCTCAGAGTGGGGGTCCAGGCGGTGGCGCACTGGGTTAAGCACACATAGTACAAAGCGCAAGGATCCAGGTTCCCCACCTGCAGAGGAACACTTACAGTTCTGTAGGTGTCTCTGTCTCTCTCCCTCTCTCCTCCCTCAATTTCTCTCTGTTCTATCAAATAAAAAAAAAGAAACAAAGAAAAATGGCCACCAGGAGCAGTGGGTTTATAGTGCTGGCCCCAAGCCCCTGGAGGCAAAAAAAAAAAAAAAAAAAAACCAGAGAGAGGACCAAGGAAATTATAAAATACACAACAAAAGTATGGTTTTTTTTTTTTCCCTCCAGGGTTATTGCTGGGGCTCAGTGCCTGCACCACGAATCCACCGATCCTGGAGGCTTTTTTTTTCCCTTTTGTTGCTTTTGTTATTTTATCGTTGCTATCGTTATTATTATTGATGTCATTGGATAGGACAAGAGAGAAATGGAGAAAGATAGGGAAGACAGGGGGAGAGAAGGACAGACACCTGCAGACCTGCTTCACCGCCTGTGAGGCAACTCCCCTGCAGGTGGGGAGCCAGGTGACTCGAACTGGGATCCTTGGGCAGGTCCTTGCACTTTGTGCCATGGCGTTTAACCCACTGCGCTACCGTCTGACCCCCAAACACTAGATATTTACAAATAAAACGGCAATTTTGCTTTGATTAACACCAGAGAAGTTTCCTAATGAAATAAAATACTGAAAAGTAGTGTAGGACTGAGGGTGCTTTTCTTTTTCGACTCCAACATTTTTGTTGGTGGTGCGAGCTTTTAACTGACATAACATAGCTCACTAGACTGTGAGCTGGTCTGCAGCAAGCTAGTCACTGGGATACTCTGCTTCCTCTGCCATGTGCACAAGGCAGATCTGAGCCCAGACCCCCACCACACAGTGGTGCTGTGTCTTTCTCCGTTCCTGTTCATGCTCGCATCTTCTATCTGAAAATGCTGACTTGGAGCTAACAAAACAAAAGAAACTAGGCTTAAAAAATTTTTTTTAAAAAACTGTGAGTTTTAGAGAACTCTTTCACACTCTTCAAATTTTGTCACCACACCTCTCACCAAAGTGCCAGTATCCCTTCCACTGCAGTCCACTGGACCCCCTTCCCTTTTTAATGTGGCATCCAAGGTACCACCACCACTGGGTTAAGTTAGAGAACCGGGGGGGGGGGGGGAAGAGCTGAGCCCCAGCAGTGCTCTATCACCCACAGACAGCTGGACTGGGTGTGCTCTTCCACCACCCCCACATACTTTCTCTCCCTTTTCCTTCACCCTCTGGTAACCTCAGTTATGTGGTCACAGTCCAAAGGTTTATTTCCATTTGAGTTTTGTTCCCTTTAAAGCAGCAGGAGTGAACAAAGCAGCTGCGCAGGTGATTCTGCAGGCAGAATGGAGGGCTTGTACTTGGGACCATAGGTTTGGTCAGCACACTCAGGAAATGACTTGAAAATAAAACTGAGCTAAACCTTAGTTAGAAAGGACCCAAGTGGATCTAGCACAATGAATAAACAACGACCGTCACCAGCAATTTTCAAGTCTCTAGATATGAAGAGATGATCACAAAATCCTGTGGGGAGAGGAGACAATTCTGGAATGGTGCTGGAGTGCCAGAAACCAGAAGCTTATGCCTCAGTATAAGGCTTAACCAAAATCACAACCATGTCTTGGAAATTTTCAAAAGAAATTATTCTTAACTAAGAAATCAAAACCTACAAAAACTAAGTCACGCGCAAGGATAATTTATGAATATTTCACTGTTTCAATAACTTACAAGTTAGTCAATATAAATGTGGAGGAATTATCATTATGCCTTTGTGGTATAGAATATTTGAATAAAATTAGCAGTAAGTACAAGAACTATGCAAAATTTTTCATCTGAGAGTTTAACTGAGAAACAAAAAACTGGGGGGCAGGGGGGTAATAATCACAGTATTTTTTTTTTGCCTCCAGGGTTATCGCTGGGGGCTCGGTGCCTCCACTACAAACCCACTGCTCCTGGAGGCCATTTTTCCCATTTTGTTGTCCTTGTTGTAGTTGTTATTGTTGTCATAGCTGCTGTTGTTGTTGGATAGGACAGAGAGAAATGGGAGAGAGATGGGGAAGACAGAGATGAGAGAAAGATAGACACCTGCTGACCTGCTTCACCACTTATGAATCAACCCCCTGAAGGTGGGGTGCTGGGGGCTCAAACTGGAATCCTTACGCCGGCCCTTTCAATAATTACAGTATTCTATCTGAGCTTGGTAATAACAATTTACTTAATCACAGTAATGAAAAGAACAATTTACCAAAAAAAATGTGTGATATATGGAGTCGGGCGGTAGCACAGTGGGTTAAATGCAGGTGGCGCAAAGTACAAGGACCGGCATAAGGATATCAGTTCGATCCCCTGGGTCCCTACCTACAGGGGAGTCAAGCGGTGAAGCAGATCTCTCCCCCCATCTTCCCCTCCTCTGGCCATTTCTCTCTGTCCTATCCAACAACGACATCAATAAAAAACAAGGGCAACAAAAGGGAATAAATATTAAAAAAAAAATATATATATATATATATATATATATAGGAATTTTTTTTTAAATGACATAAATTAAGCAAGGATATGGAAGAGAGTTAAGAGGGGGCTGGGCAGTAGCACAGCGGGTTATGGGCACATGGTGCGAAGCGCAAGGACTGCTATAAGGATCCCGGTTCAAGCCCAGGCTCCCCACCTGCAGGGGGGTCGCTTTACAAGCAGTGAAGCAGGTGTGTCTTTTTCTCTGTCCTATCCAACAACAAGGGCAACAAAAATGGAAAAGTAAATGGCCACCAAAAGCAATGGATTTGTAGAGACAGAGCCACAGTGATAACCGTGGAGGCAAAAAAAAAAAAATGTTGGCAGTGGGGCGGGGTGGCAGTACACCTGGTTGAGCACACGTTACAATACACAAA
Organism: Erinaceus europaeus; assembly: GCF_950295315.1. Taxonomy (NCBI): domain Eukaryota; kingdom Metazoa; phylum Chordata; class Mammalia; order Eulipotyphla; family Erinaceidae; genus Erinaceus; species Erinaceus europaeus. Next base: position 19,054,481 of record NC_080171.1, read on the forward strand.
GGACCTGGGTTTGAGTCCCTATCTGCAGGGGGAAAGCTTTATGAGTGGTGAAGCAAGGTTGCAGGTTGTCTCTCTGTCTCTCCCTTTCTATCTCCCTTTTCCCTCTCGATTTCTGGCTGTCTACCCAGTAAATACAGATAATAAAAAACAGATTTAGGGAGCTGGGCGGCAGCACAGTGGGTTAAGTGCACATGGCGCAAAGCCAAGGACTGGCGTAAGAATCCCAGTTGGAGCCCTGCTCCCCACCTGCAGGGGAGTTGCTTCACAATTGGTGAAGCAGGTCTGCAGGTGTCTGTCTTTCTCTCCCCGTCTTCCCCTCCTCTCTCCATTTCTCTCTGTCTTATCCAACAATGATGATAACAATAATAACTACAACAACAAAACAACAAGGGCAATAAAAGGGAATAAATAAATAAATACTAAAAAAGAATCCTGGTTCGAGCCCCCAGCTCCCCGCCTGCAGGGGAGTCGCTTCACAGGCAGTGAAGCAGGTCTGCAGGTGTCTTTCTCTTCCCCTCCTCTCTCTATTTCTCTCTGTCCTATCTAACAACATCAATAATAGCAACAACAATAATCAACAAGGGCAACAAAAGGGAAAATTTAAAAAAATTTAAAGAACAGATTTAAAAAAGTTTTCTAAGTATGGCAGCATAATAAATTATCAGATTTGAACATCTAAATGTTAATCTGGTACCAGCAACTGTATTTACTGTAAACAATTCATTCCCCCCCCCCCAAACTAATCTAGGCTCAAAACATGCCAATGTGGCACTGGTTCTCTTTCTCCCTCATTAGTCAACAAACATTTAAAAATAAATATGGTGAGGGGTCAGGCAGTGGCACGCCTGGTTAAGTGCACACACTGCAGTGCACAAGGTTGCAGGTTCAAGCCCCTGGTCCTACCTGAAGGAGGGATAGCTTCACGAGCAGTGAAGCAGAGCTGCAGGTATCTTTCTCTCACCCACTCTGTCTTCCCCCCACTCCACTCTGTCTCTATAGAATAATAAAACATAACAGAGAAAATGAATAAAGACATGGTGTATGATGCTGGAAAATGGCTATTCTGGGTAAATGAGAAGTTGTATCTATGTGTCAACAGCTGGATCGCAAGCCAATAACCCTTCCAATAAAATGGAGAAAATGCTAAAAGCTAATCTGACCAAAAAATAAATAATTTTAAATGCAATTAAAAAGCAAACTAGCACTTCTCACTTCTTTCTGTCTCTCTCTATTCACCAGACTACTGCTCAGTTCTGGCTTATGATGGTGCTGGGGATTGAACTTGGGATCTTTGATGTCTCAGGCAGGACAGACTTTTTGCATCACTATTATCTCCCCAGTCCTAAACCAGCACTACACTTGTGCTTAATGGCCACATTTAGTAAATTCAGAACTCAGAAATATACAGGAAAAGGCAGATGTATTTTGCTGAACTAACTGAAAGGGTAAGGGATGTATCCATACGCGGGGAAAGTGAAGTCAATGGCAGAATGAACCTAAACAGCGGGCAGGACTGAGGAGCAGTAGGAAGAGACACTGGCTTCAGCTAATCAGCCAGTTCCATGATGCCCGCGGAATAAAGGCACATTACAAGACTGCTCCTTTCAAGCTGACGCTATGGACGCCTCGTTTTCTACAATTAGGTTATATAAACAGTAAAACGTGAAATCAGATCTGGGGGAAAAGATCAGACACAAATATAGGGCCTAAAATAATAAAAACCAAAATCTAGGAACACTTCCGTGGGAGCTCAGTTCCTATGTGAAGGTTCACCACCACCTTGGAGAAGTCTTTCTCTCAAACAATCACCCTGAGAGAGGGGAGGATAGAGACCAGGGTTTGTTCGCTAGAGGTAAAGGTTATGATTTCCTTAAAAGAAAACCAAAACCCTAGCTGTATTTATTTTTTATTATTGGATAATAATAATAATCTATTGGATAGAAGACAGCCAGCAACTGAGAGGAAGGGGGAGATACAGAGACAGTGAAAGAGACACCTGGAGCACTGATTGCCTCACCACTTACAAGGCTTTCCTTTTGCAGGTGGGAACTGGGGGCTTGACCCCGGGTCCTTGTGCATTGCAACATGTGCACTCAACCAAGTGCGCCACCACCCACCCTCCCCAGCTCTATTTTTATCTTCCCATGGAAGAAAGCAAATTCCCAAGCCAGCAAAGTATTGCCCCTTCCCACCCAGATAAGAGGAGGCCCAAACTCCACAATCGGTAGCTCAAGGATCCAGTAATTAGCTTTGCTAGTTTTCAATATGTAAGTATGTATATGTATATATATATATATATATATATATATATATATATATGCAATTACAGAAGCCAGACCTTCCACCTTCTGCACCCCACAATGACCTTGGGTCCATATTCCCAGAGGGATAAAGACTATGAAAGCTATCGGGGGAGGGATGAGATATGGAGTTCTGGTGGTGGGAATTGTGTGCAGTTGTGCCCCTCTTATCCTATGGTTTAGTCAGTGTTTCCTTTTTATCAATAAAAAATAAAAATACATATATATAATTGATGAGACAGAAGCTGAGGAGAGGAGGAGATCGGGAGAGACACATGCAGCAGTGCTTAACTGCTCATGAAGCTCCCCCTACAGATGGGGCCAGAGGGCTTGAACCTGGGTCCTTGAGCATAGTAATGTGTATACAGCCCACAATTAGCTTTGATCTTCAAATGGTTATGTGGGGGGGACTGTACACACACACGCAGAAAATTCCTTCTCTATTTTTAAAATTTTTTTTTTACTTTTATTTATTCCCTTTTGTTGCCCTTGTTTTATTGTTTTGCTTATTATTGTTATTGATGTTGTTGTTGGATAGGACAGAAAGAAATGGAAAGAGAAGGGAAGACAGAGAGGGGGAGCGAAGCGACTCCCATGCAGGTGGGGAGCCGGGGCTTGAACCGGGATCCTCAAGCTGGTCCTTGCACTTTGCGCCACCTGTGCTTAACCCACCGTGCTACTGCCCGACTCCCTCTTTATTTTTTTTTTAATTATCTTTTTTTATTTATTGGATAGAGACAGCCAGAAAGTACAGGGGAGAGGGAGAGAGACAGAGAGACACCTGAAGCACTACTTCACCACTCGCAAAGCCTTCCCCCTGCAGGTAGGAGATGGGGGCTTGAACCCTAGTCCCTGCTCACTGTAGTATGTGGGCTCAACCAGGTGCGCCACCACCCAGTCCCCAGAAAATTCCTTCTCTCTTGCAGGGTGCTTACAACTTCTCTAAGTACACAATGAGTCATGATCAGGAGTATCTGTAAGAACCTGCATAGTGGAATTACTCTGAAGCCCATCCCAAGGAGCTAACAGTCGACTGTTACGCACTGTGTTGAGTTTATGCGCCAAAGTCCACAGAGGTTTCCAAGTAGCGGTGAGCTTTCTAACAGTGGAAGCAGGTACCTTATCACTACCACGGCTGCTATGGCTAGTACCTACTCAAGGCACGGCAAGGCTCATCTTTCCAGAGACTCAAAGCGTGTTTGTTATGATCTCTGAAATCCCACCAACTAAGCTCTTTGCTGGCTACTATCATTAAAAATAATCTGTAAGCTGATGTAGCAAGTTTGATTTTCCTGAGTTCTATGCTACTTAGAGACAGAAAAGAGGGTAAGAGACACAGAGGAGACACAAAGAGACTTTCATGCCTGAGGCTCTCAAATCCCAGGTTCAATCCCCCACACCACCATACGGCAGAGCTGAGCAGTGCTCTGGTAAAAAAAAAAAAAAGACAGTAATGTATTGGATAATCAGACTATTCATTATAGACTGCCTTCCTTTCTCTCTTTTTAAAAAGATCTATATTTATTCATGAACAATATAGGAGGAGAGAGGAAGGGGGAGGAACCAGACATCACTCTGGTAATGTGCTGCTAGGGACTGAACTCAGGACCTCATGCTTGAGAGGACAAGCATTCTGGACAGCCTGCATTCCTTTCTCTGTCTCATTTCCCCTTCTTTCCTAGTGTTTGCTGATCTCCCTTCCCAAATAAACTACTTGCATGGGGGGGGGGGGGGGAGGCGCACGCAGAGAAGCTAAATCAACACTTTGTGACACATATAGGAATCTGCTATTCTGAATGAGCAGATCAGACTTCCTTCAGTAGGATACGAGTTGCAACCTTTCGATCAGCTCCTGCTAGGCATTAAATCTAGATTTTAATCTTTTCTCTTCTGAGAAATTACATAATTCTTAGTGGGTATATGTGTGCACGGAAGTAAGACTTGCTATGTTCAAAACTATCTCCTAGTCCCTGGAAAAGTAACCAAAAATAAATATAATCACATAAGTGGGTGGGGGTGACAGCATAATAATGGTTATGCAAAGAGGCTCTCATGCCTGAGGCTCCGCAGTCCCAGGTTCAGTCCCCCGCACCACCATAGGCCAGAGCTGAGCAGTGCTCTGGTGTTTCTCTCTGTGTCTCTCTCTGCATCTCTCTCTCAAAAAAAAAAAAATATATATATATATATATTAAATAAATAAATAATCACATAAGCGAGGTCCATGTGGTCATGACCCCCACCCCACCGCCCTAAACCTAGGGCGACCTCTGCTAGGTGGAGTTTAGAAAGCTTTGGGGTTCTAATGTGGGGGGTGGGGAGTTAAGGCTTACCGTGGAACCTGTATTTGGAGGTGACGACTCTTGTGTGCACACAGACAAGACAGAGAGGGAAGGCATCTGGGAAGTCAGGTCAGAGGGGGTCAGAGACGGCGCCTCTGTGCCACTGTCCAAGTTCAGAGCTGAAAGGCCAAGAGTGTGATGCCCATTGAGCTCACTGGCACTGCTTTGGGTGGAAGGCTTTGGGGAACTCCGGGACTTGCCACTGCGGAGGCAGGATGTGCTATGGAAAGTGCTTGCCAGTTTGGTGGTCTTCTGATTGCTGTCATCAGAGTCAAGTTTGGGAAAGGACAGGGATTTAATATTGCTTACTGCAGGGACAGGGGGCAGGGACACTTTGGAAGACAGCGGCATCTTTTCACAGTTGCCCAACTGTGGTAAGGTTATAAAGCCGTTAGGTTTGTGAAGAGGCTTGAAATCCAGGGTGGCCTGTTCCAGAGACGCCAGGACCTCCTCGTCCTGTAACATAGACCCAGAGCTTCCTCTGGGCAAATTACTGTCCAATAACTGAGCCATAATGGGTCCAGTGGTTCCTACCAGAATATTTCTCAGCTCCTCCTTCTCGTCGATAGTTTTTAACTCCAGATTATCAAATGGGTCTTCTTCACACTCAAAGTCAGCTGGGTTAAAATCTGCCTTGGTGTGGGTTGGGCTGAGGACTTTCTGTTTCATGGCACTGCTGCTGACGCGAGTGGGGGTGAGGATGCTGTTGTGCTGTAAGCTGGCGAGGATGGGGTTAATGGGGGGCGGCATCGTGGCTGCACTGTGAGTCCTGGAGAAGCTCATTTTGCTGTCACCCTCTGGACCACTCTTAGAATTCACTTTAGCCTCAGCTTCTTCAGCCCTGCGCTCTGCTTCCCGCTGGGCTTCCTGGATCTTCTTAATATCTTCAGCCCATTCAATGGTCTTCTTTTCCAAGGAGAAGTCATACTGCAAAGATATAGCAGAAAAAGGAGGTGTAAACCCAGGTGCTTCCCCACCCCCACCCCATCCCCATTCACTACAGCTCTAAGGAAGAACTAGCCAAGGTATCTGAGATGACCCCCCCCATTTGGGAAAACTACAGCTCCCTCATCTTAAAAGGTTTATTCAGAATGTGATCCCAAATTACATACAGAAACTACTACGCAGAAAGAGCTGCTGCCTTCTGTACTCCTATGTTAAACGACTACGACCAAAACTTGGTCACTTCCTTGCTTCTCTCCCTTCGAGCTCTTCCCCTTCCCAGAATACTAGACTTCCTGCCAGTCCAGTAAGAAGCTTTCCTGATTATGCGTTCCTCCCTCTGAACTCACCTGACCACCTTTATCATTAATTCTTCTAACCATTTTCCCAACAGATCATAAGCCACTTAGTCTTTAGTGGCTGGTCTTTAGACCCTCTTATGGCCTCTATCATTTCTAAACAGACCCCACACTCAATAAGAAAAACAGTCCTAACATTTTAAAAGCACCTGCAAGGGGCCATTCATGATGAGTCTATGAACTTGAATGCATGAATTCTCTAGGTTTTGCTCAACAATGTTTACAGCAGGTATTAATGTTACTCTTCATCCGCAAAGGTTACATGTGTCTAAGATCATAAAGCTCTTAAGTGGCAGGACCCTGATTTATTGTCTCTCTCTCTCACACACACTTTAGAATTTTTTATCTTTACTTATTGGACAGAGACAGCCAGAAATCAAGAAGGGAAGGGGTGATAGAGAGACACCTGCAGCCCTGCTTCACCACTCACAAAGCTTTCCCTCTGCAGGTGGGGCCAGGAGCTCGAGCCCAGGTTCTTGCACATTGTAATGTGTGCGCTCAACCAGGTGCGCCACCACCCGGCCAGCCCCTCAGACTCAAGGAATCACTTTATTTTTGCCCAACAATAGCTGAAAATATATCTCAGGTTACAGAAATTTTGCTTGCACACTGGGGGGTGATGGGCATGATATAAAAACAAAAGTTTTAAGAGGGAAAAAATAAAGCCTCTGACCCAAAAGCACCAAAACTAAATAATGTGTGCATCCTTTAAGTGAGAGATACATGAAGTGGGGGGGGGGGAGAGCAGAGGAAAAGAGAGGTCTACACAAGAGTTTAAGAGTGGAAGAAACAGAACAAAATGCCTCTGGGTCACCCCAAATTTATCTGTGATAGTACAATTTCAAGTGCATAAGTGAAGCCTGGGAGTGCACACGTCCAGAGCTCTGTTTATACCTCAGAGGCAGAGGCAGCTGCTGGGCCCCAGGAAGACACCTGGGTGCCAGGGCGCTCAATTTCTACCACTAGCGAGAATACTGAGAAACAGCACTGAGTCTCTAACTGTGGAAGAAATTCAATTTTGTGACCAGTTTCTTCCACCACAACAGGCTATAATCAATTCCCCACTAGCTACAAACACAGGTCTCTGAAGTTTTTATTTCCCAAGATAAACTAGAAAGCTTTCCTCTTTTAATAAAATTTCTACTGAGTTTTGTTTCGTAATTACCAAAGTACTGTAGAATGCCTGGCATATGGGAGGGAAGAGAGAAGATTACAGTGAATAAGACAGCTTGATAAATATAAATTGTATTATTTGTACAGTAATAGTAAATGCTAAAGGCCCCTAACATTTGTAGAGGAACAAGAACCAGAGTGAGCATTATGAATGTGAATTTGCATTTAATCCTCATAACAACATTTAAATGTGACCCCTCTCTTACTGATAAGGAAACACAAGTTTGCAGAATTTAAAATTATTACATGGCATTTCTTTCCTTTTCCTTTCTTTTTTTCCCCCGTAGCATTGTTCTGCTCTGGTTTATGGGGGTTGGGGGGGAAGCATGGGGATTGAACCTGGGTCTTTGGAGGCTCAACATGAGTCTCTTCCATGACCATTATGCTATCTACCCTAGCACTGGCAATTCTGTCACCCATGGATGAGTGACAGCAGAATCCAACCAAATCATGACACTAATGACCTTCCACCAACACTGTGGTCACCATTAAAACATGCACTAAAATCTTTCTGGAAAACTTTCACTGGATATAATAGTTACATGGGTTTTGCTGACTCGCTAATAAATCAAGTTTGTACTGGAAGCTAGGTTTAAAAAGTCACAGGCAGTTACATGTTCAAGTCCTCTGTCTAGGGCTCTAAGTTCTGTCTTCTCTTTACAGGGAGGGGCTGACACTAGGATCACAGTCAAGTCCCCCATGGAATCTTCAGGCAGACAAAGTTCAAGGGTGTAATGTGTAATTAAAAATATTTCAACTGGGGAGTCGGGCGGTAGTGCAGCGGGTTAAGTGCAGGTGGCGCAAAGCTCAAGGACCGGCATAAGGACCCCGGTTCAAATCCCCGGCTCCCCACCTGCAGGGGAGTTGCTTCAAAGGCAGTGAAGCAGGTCTGAAGGTGTCTATCTTTCTCTCCCACTATCTCCATTTCTCTCTATCCTAAAAAATAATAATAAATATATATATATTTCAACTGAAAAAAGTGAGAGCTATTTCAACTGAAATGTACCATTACGAAAACAAAAATCCCGTAAATCAATAATTACAAAATGATTCTATCAGAGTTTGAACAAACGCCCCCCTCTTCCCCCCACCCAAGAAATTTTTTTGTCAACTGGTCCACGCTGGAACAGAGCTCAGAAGCTGTTTTCCCTTTTGTTCTTAGTGGGTGTTTAAGTACAGTGAGTACAGTATCCCACACTTAGTGCTGATCAAATAAGCAGGAAAGTCCTACCAGAGTCTAAAACACTTTCTGAATGAATCAATGAAGTAGTAAATAATATGAGAGCTACTAAAGGAAGATGGGAGGTGTTTTTAATTCATGTTGCTAGTGATAGCCTGCACACAGGAAGCATGCACTGCGACTCAATATGCATTGCCAGTAAGTTAATAGGCAAACAGAACAAGCTAAACTTTCATAAGACAATTTTTTTTCTGGCCTGCTACTCCATACGCAAAAAAAGTATTCTGGGGCTAGGTGGTGGCACACCTGGTTGAGTGTGCATAGTACAATGCCCAAGGACAGGGGTTAAAGCCCCCCAGTCCCCACCTGTAGGCAGAAAGCTTCATGAGTGGTGAAGCTGTGTTGCAAGTGTCCCTCTGTCTATCTCCCCCTTCCTCTCGATTTCTGGCTGTCTCTATAAAAAAAAAAAGAAAATTACTTATTCTTTTTTAAAAGTATATTAATCAAGGGGGCAGGAGTAGATAAGCATAATGGTTATGCAAAGAGACTCTCATGCCTGAGGCTCCAAAGTCCCAGGTTCAATCCCTCACACCACCATAAGCCAGAGCTGATCAGTCCTCTGGTGAAGGAAGGAAGGAAGGAAGGGAGGGAGGGAGGGAGGGAGGGAGGGAGGAAATGAGGAAGGGAAGGGGAGGGGAGGGGAGGGAAGGGGAGGGGAGGGGAGGGAAGGGGAGGGGAGGGGAGAAAATATATTACTCAACATTGTTAGTGATGAATTAAGGAAATGCATAGCAAAACAACAGCAAGAGGCCACTCCAAGCCCACAGGATGTGTGTACAAGGATGAGTAACACAGGTCTCGATTCTATCAGCCCATTTACAGGCAGATGTTTTCCTCTCTGCAGAAACAGAGGCTGACTTAGTGGGAGTTGGCACCTCCAACCTTTATATACTATTCAAGGTTCAACTGTGTAATCAAAAGGCAAGTAATAACATGAGTTAGCAAAGATGTGGAGAAATTAGAATTCTCATACAATGCAGGTAGAGTTATAAAGTGGTGTTGGAAATTTTACGAAACAGCCTAACTCCCCAGACAGTTAAGTATACTTACCATATAATCTAGCAACCCTACTCTTACATATATACTCAAGACAACTGAAATCATAAAAAACTGTCGACAAATGTTCACAGCAACATTATTCACAAATCTGTAAGTGAATTCATCCTCATGCCTACCAACTAATGCTGAACAAAATGTGTTTTATCAATAAATGAGACACTACTCAGTCACAAAAATGAGGTAATGCTTTATTCATATGACATGGATAAACACTGGAGATACTATGTTAAGTCAAATACGCCAGCCACAAAATTATTGGGTTGTCAGAAAGTTATGACACATTTTTGCACAGAAAAATAGGTCATGATTTTTCCAACAATTCAATGCATTGCATTCCTCCATTTACGTATGCCCTCAATAGGCAAACCTCTGAGGCAAAAAGATGTGACTATTGCCAAAGACTAGGGACAGGAAAATGGATGACTGCTAATGGGCAGTGAGTTTCTTTGCTGCTTTTCCTTTTTTTTTTTTTTTTGGGGGGGGGTAATGAAAATGTTACACTATTAGGAAGTTATGATGATCAAGCAACTCTGAGTATAACAAATCCTCCGTATAGTATCAATTTTGGGAGTCAGGCAGTAGCACAGCGGGTTAAGTGCAGGTGGCGCAAAGCGCAAGGACCGGTGTAAGGATCCTGGTTCGAGCCCCCGGCTCCCCACCTGTAGTGGGGTCACTTCACAGGCGGTGAAGCAGGTCTGCAGGTGTCTGTCTTTCTCTCCCCCTCTCTGTCTTCCCCTCCTTTCTCCATTTCTCTCTGTCCTATCCAACAACAACATCAGTAACAACAATAATAACTACAACAATAAAAAACAATGGCAACAAAGGGAATAAATATTTTTAAAAAGAGAGTATCAATTTTATCATATGTGAATTATAGCTTAAAAAGTCTTTTTTTTTTTTTTTAATGCACAGTCGGAGCAATGGTTTAGTCTAAGACTTCTGAGTAATGTGAAATAGGGACTACTGTGATTGCTTTACCATGCAAGGGAATACATAAGATACTAAAGACTAAGATTAATCCCTATGATCAGCTTTCTTAATAAATGAGAAAGGATAGTATTTATTCATACAGAACAGTGGTAGTCCCACTCCACCTCCCAGGAAAAAAAGTATCATAAAATTTCCCACAATGATTACTGCATAGCATATAGAATAGAAGGAAGAAAGAAAAGGGAATACTTGCAAGAATAACAGTGATGTCTTGATCTCCTAGAAAGAAAAGAAAAAATGGCTTTTTCCAGAAAGTTGTATTTTCTGTTTAGCAGTGACTTCCTAAACTGCCCTGAGAACTGATGATGGCATTTACTTCTACCCTCATCTCAGAAGAGCACTACTCAAAAACGGTACCCAACAGTATGTTGAAAGGAAACCATAAAACTAGGACGACTGGTCAGGAAGTGATCTAAATATTGACGGAAAACTGAGCATCAAAGATGAGTAAGTAGAGCAAGAAGCTACTGAGGGTACAGCACTGAAGCAGACTTCCACAGGCAGAGCTTTTAGTACAATGAGAAAGAGAATACTCCAAGTAGAAGTAACAGAAAAAAGCATGAAAGTAGATAGGTAAAATGGACATTATGGTTTTTAAAAAAGTCGTCAGTAACTTGGTTTATAGAAAACAAGTAGATGAGCAAAGGTACTTTACCAAAACCTTCTGCCTGGACTAGATTCAGTAAGAAACAGTGAATCTCTATATGCCTTTTAGCTGCAATGTGGCAATTTAAAAATCTTAATTTAGGGATGGTGTTCTACAAATATGAAAAAAAAAATGAATGAAAATGCTGTAAGCAGAGAACTACTACAATAACCCAGGATAAATTGGATGGCAACGGTGAGAGAGAATACGCTCTAATCTGAGTCAGAAAAGATAATGAGCATACTGACAAAGAAAAGTGGTATGAATTAGCAAGTCAGGTGGCAATGGGGACTTGTTTTAGGGTACAGAATCCAGGAATATACAATCTAATAGGCCACACATCTGTAATAGCTATATAAACATACATAAATGTGTGTTATAGAGACCATGTGAGCCAAACAGAAACGAGACCTACAGAAATATAAATAAGAAATGAGATTTTTGTTCTATTTCATTATACATTAAATTCTTACTCTTTAAATTTTTTAAGTGTACTAAACTTTTAACTAAAAGTCACCACTTACCTGTACTTCTCTGACAACCTGCAAACAATCAGGCAAGGAGAAGCCAATAGGTAGACCAACTTTAGCTGGTGTTTTGAATTTGTCTCCTATCTTAAATGGAACATCATCAAGGTAACTGAAAGTCCCTACAATCAAAAATAAAGTAGAAAATATCAGCAGAGAACTTTATTTATTTTGCTGTAATCTTATGTCTAGTGAGTATAGTTAATTTACACTATCCTAAGACCAGCATCTACAACGCATTCTCCGACTGCTTACCTTCTTCTCCTGACTCTAGACCACTAAAAAGGAAACCTTACTTGAGTCTATCACAACTTAGATGGGCTTAGTTTCAATTACATTTATCATAAAAGTCAAAGTACCCCTAACAGCCTATATATATCCTACTCACACTAAGTCACAGTGGTTCTATTTCTCAGCCCTAACAAGGTCGACACCAACTCAAAAATTCTGCAAGAACTGCCCCTTCTTTGACAATGTTCTTCCCTTAGATAGGCACATGACTGACTTCTTTCCTCCTTCAAGTCTTTGCTCAAAATCACTTTCTCAGCCTATTTGAATCACCACCTCACCCTGCCTGCAGTATCACCATTTTGCCAATTACCATTCCATCAACAGCACTTACTACCTTCTAGTACGTTATACACTTGGGAAAAAAAGTTATTCACTAATGAAGAGAGATGGAAGAGACAACAAGAATGACACTCTGGCACGTGTGACGCCAGAATCAAACTCAGTATCTCATTCTTGAGAATTTAATGCTTTATTTGTATCATCTCGAAAAATTGCTAAGTCAATTTTTAAAATGCGTTGCGGGAGAAAAAACCTAGGGCCTTGTGCACCCAGTTTACCTTCTAAGACTTCGCCCCATTTTTATTATGTATTTTTGACAGAGAAACAAAAGCAAGAGAGACAGAGAAAAATGGAGAAATGAGAAAGGATGAGAGAGGGGGCCGGGCATTAGCACAGCAGGTTAATGCTCACATGGTGCTAAGCACAAGAACTGGCGTAAGGATCCTGGTTTGAGCCCCTGGCTCCCCACCTGCAGGAGGGTTGCTTCACAGGCACTGAAGCAGGTCTGTAGGTGTCTTTCTCTCCCCCTCTGTCCTACCCAACAACAACAGCAAAAATGGCACCGAGCCCCAGAAATAACCCTGGAGGCAAAAAAAATATAATAATAATGATGAGAGACAGAGAAGAAAGGGAGGAAGAGATGAAGAATATGCGGGGGGGGGGGGTAGAATGAAAGACACCAAAGTACAGTTCCGCAATCCATGGTGCCCCATATCCATCCACGCCGGAGGAACACATGAAGCTGGGGCTAGAGTCCAAGGTCTCAGGCAGGTGCTTTCCCAGCGGAGTCGTTCCCCAGGTCTTCATCCTGAATTTCTGACCTGTTTCACCCAGTAGGAAGACTGAGCTCTTTGTGGGCAAGTAGTGGAGTGTTTCTTATTGTCTACTATTATCTCGAGATCTACAGCATTGCCTGGTACCCATTAGACACTTAATAAGTAATGCTGAATGTCAGAATTAAAACAGAATTAGGGTTTCTCTACTTTAAAAGAATTATTTGTTTATGTATTTACTAATGAGAGCAAGTGAGGGAGGAGAGGGGAAGAGTGAGGCAGAGCATCACTCTGCCATATGCATTGCTAGGGATAAAACTCAGGACCTCATGTTTGAGAGTTCAACATGTTATCTACTGTACCACTTCCTAACGGTAGCGCACTTGGTTGAGTGCACATGTTATAATGTGAAAGGAGCCAGGTTCGAGCCTCCAGTCCCCATCTGCAGGGGGAACACTTCACAAGTGATGAAGTAGTGTTGCAGGTGTGTCCCTGTCTTTCTCCCTGTCTACCTCCCCCTTCCCTCTCGATTTCTGGCTGTCGCTATCCAATAAATAAAAGATTTTAAAAAAAAAATTTTTTTTTAATTAAAACAAGTAGCTGCTCTAGATTTTGGAACTGCCCGAGATGAAAACAAGGATCTCACCCACTCAAAACGTGAGCTCTACTACTGAGCCTGACCTCTAGTTCAAACTACATAATGGAGCACCTGGGCTGGAGAGACAGTACTATCATGGGCACGATCCAGGCTCAGGCTACATCACAGGCGCACTGTGGTGTCTCCCCCTCTGTTTTTCTCTTTTTTCTATCTAAAAAAAGGAAGGAAGGAAGGAAGGAAGGAAGGAAGGAAGGAAGGGAGGAAAGAAGGGAGGTTGGGAGGGAAGAAGGGAGGGAAGGAAGGAGGCAGTGAAATCATGCATGTCCAAAGTCTCCGTTTCATCAAAAGTAATAATAATTTTTTAAAAAAGTGTAGTATTAGTGGAAACACACATAAGAACGAGAATAGGATTATCAAGAGACACAAGCCACACATAACTAAACTGTTGACTCCATAAAGATTCTCTGCCTATCATAAATGATTAACAGATAAGAACCAGAAAATCACTGACAATGTCAGTGCCGCACACAAGAACCCCGTTCAAACTCCAGCCCCCACCTGCAGGGAGGAAAGTTTCACAAGCAGTTAAACAAGTGCTGCAGGTGTCTCTCTACCCTTTTTATTGTCCTCTCCCTCCCCTTTCCCCTTTCTATCTGTCCTATGGGGAGGTGGCTGCTCTGAGTGGTGAATCTGCTTGAGAGTCCAAGGCTCCATCCACTGCACCAACTCCCAGACCAAGAGTGGTGAGTCTGCATTCAGGCACCCAGCCCCAGCAAAAACTCGGGTGGCAATAAAAATTATTTTTTAAAAAAAAGGAGGGCCAGGAGGTGGTGCACCTGGTTGAGCACACATATTACAATGTACAAGGATCCAAATTAGAGCCCCCACTCCCCACCTGCTGGGGGAAGCTTTGCAAGTGGTGAAGCAGTGTTGCAGGTGTCTCTGTCCATCTCTCCCTCTATGTCATCCTTTCCCTCATGATTTCTGGTGGACTCTATCCAATAAATAAATAAATAATAAAATTAAGTAAATAAAAAGATAAAAATGCGAATGCTGGGTGTTGGGTGGTAGCACAGTAAGTTAAGCGAACATGGAGCGAAGCGCAAGGACCGGCATAAGAATCCCAGCTCGATCCCCCGGCTCCCCACCTGCAGTGGGTTGCTTCACAATTGGTGAAGCAGGTCTGCAAGTGTCTATCTTTCTCTCCCCCTCTCTCTCTACCCCACCTCTCTCCATTTCTCTCTGTCCTATCTAACAGCAACATCATAGTGCAGGCACTGAGCACCAGCAATAACCCTGGAGGCAAAAAAAAAAAAAGAGAGAGAGAGAGAATGCCTCTTGAATGTGACTCTTATTAGCTATAAACTCTAAATTAGACCATGGCTTTTTCAGATTAAGTTTTCAGTTAGTAGAGCTATAATGGACAATGAAGCCTAGGCAAGGAAAATTCACAACTGTACTGTATTTAATCATGTTTCTGGGGTATGACCATAACTATTAACACTCTAGCAAAGGGTCCAAGTTGGTCAAGCCTTCACATATGCTCTTTTCTCCACTGGTGATACCTGTCATTGATTATAAGCATGATTATCTGCTAATCTCTAATCCTTTAAGAATGAATTAAAGACTCAGTCTGTGCTTTAAAAATATTGAGACAATCAATTTTCCCCTCTCATATTAAAAAATGATTTATATGACTACAAATTAGTAGGAGTGTACATAAACACCATTCTCACCACCAAAAGACTGTGTCCCATCCCACCAAGCTCAGCATAATGCCCTGTACAAAGAGTTGGTTTTATTCTTTGGTATTTAACCGTCTTTTGTATTTAACACTACCTCGCCCTTAATAAATAATGGTTAAAATTCAAAATGATGGGAGCCAGGCGGTAGCGCAGAGGGTTAAGCCGCAGGTGGCGCAAAAGCACAAGGAATGACCTAAGGATCCCGGTTCGAGCCCCCAGCTCCCCACCTGCAGGGGAGTCGCTTCACAGGTGGTAAAGCAGGTCTGCTGGTGTCTATCTTTCTCTCCCCGTCTTCCCCTCCTCTCTCCATTTCTCTCTGTCCTATCCAAGAATGCCGACATCAATAACAATAATAATAACTACAACAATAAAACAAGGGCAACAAAAGGGAATAAATAAAAATTTGTAAAAAATTCAAAATGATTTACCTAAAATGGCAAGGCTAGTCATGAAAATATTTCAACTGAGGCCTGGGGAAAAAGCATAAAACTCTGAGGGCCCAGCCTTAACCCCTAGCACCAACATAAGCCAGAGCTGAGCAGTGCTCTGGTGTCTGTCTGTTTCCCTCTCCCTCTCTGTATCTCTATCACTAAAATAAAAATAATAATCTTTGAAGAAGCTTTAGTGTTGTGGTATTTTTCACAATCTTTCTCTGCCTCCCCCTGCCCCCATTTGAAAAAGTCCTCCTGAAGTAGTAAAGCCTCAATGATCAAAAAAATAATAAGTGTTGTTCATCACACTAAAATCCCCTGCCATTTTGAAATGCATTATATTATCGAGGTTAAAAGCTACATTCTTTAAAAAAAAAAAAAAAAAGTGGTCTGGGAGGTGGAGTGGATAAGGCACTGGACTCTCAAGCATGAGGACCTGAGTTCAATCCCTGGCAACATATGTACCAGAGTGATGTATGGTTCTTTCTCTCTCTCTTCCTATCTTTCTCATAAATAAAATATTAAAAAAAAAAAAAAACTAGGGGAGTCGGGTGGTAGTGCAGTGGGTTAAGCACATGTGGCGTGAAGCACAAGGACCACTGTAAGGATCCTGGTTCGAGCCCCAGGGTCCCCACCTTCAGGGGAGTAGCTTCATAGGCGGTAAAGCAGGTCTGCAGGTGTCTTTTTCTTCCCCTCTGTCTTCCTCTCCTCTTTCCATTTCACTCTGTCCTATCTAACAACGACAACATCAATAACAACAATAACTACAACAACAATCAAAAAACTTGTGATACTGGAAGTGGTACAGTAGATAAAGCACTGGATTCTCAAGCATGAGGTCCTGAGTTCAATTCTCAGCAGCACATGTACCAGAGTGATGCCTAGTTGTTTCTCCTCTCCTATTTTCTGCATGAATAAATAAATAAAATCTTTGAAGAAAAAAATAAATAACTACATTCTTTCTAATCTTAAAGAATTTTTATCATCTCCCATGAAAACAGGAGCTTAAATGTAACTGATTAGAAGTTAGATTCTAATTTTGGCTATTGCCCTGATTAGTTGAAAGCACAGCTGAAATCAGTATCTTTAAGAGTTAATTTTTTCCCCAAAGTATTTTATTGGGGGAAATAATGGTTTTCAGGGCAGCTGCTGACACAGGAGTACAACTGCTTATTTCCCGAGGTGTCCGTATGTCCTGAGATCACCTGCACTCCCAATATCACCAGACTCCAGTCTCTCTTCACAAGAACATCATGCACTGGGTACCCAACACTCACTCCCCACCTCCCCACAATTAGTATCTGTCTAAAAAGCATGAGAAAGATTTAAAGTCAAGTTAACAAGCACAAAGTTCTTCTATTCAAAAAAACAAAGTATTCATTCAATATAGGTTAATTATGATTCCCAAATAACGGGGGGGAATCTTTTCCAGAATACCACAATGACATACCAGTATAAGATAATCCATCCACATTTACATTAACAATCTTCTCTTAAATGAACATTTAAGAAGTATGTTAGGAGAGTCGGACGGTAGCACAGCGGTTAAGCACAGGTGGTGCAAAGCACAAGGACCAGCAAAAGGATCCCGGTTCGAGCCCCTGGCTCCCCACGTGCAGGGGAGTTGCTTCATAGGCGGTGAAGCAGGTCTGCAGGTGTCTATCTTTCTCTCCCCCCTCTCCATTTCTCTCTGTCCTATCTAACAACTACGACATCAATAACAACAACAATAATACAACAAGACCAACAAAAGGAAATAAAAAAATAAATATAAAAAATTAAAAAAAATAAGTATGTTAGAAGTTCAGGGGGAACATATGTACAAGAAAAGAAATACAACTATACTTAACTATGAGTGTCATACATTGACAAACTTATGGTCTATGCAGTCTAAATGTTAATTCCAGCCAAGGAGATAGGCAACACATATAATAGAATGCCTTTAAATAACTCGTTTCCTTTCACTAACACCAGTTAGAGACATCTTTTTTAGAAAATCAGGTTCATCTCACTAACAAAATCAGAGTCAAAGTGGCTGAGCACATCCTCTAACCTCCCCTCTTCTTGGCCCTTTAACTCTATTAACAGAGAATATGCAGATTGTGACCTTGGGAAGAAGAAATCGAGATAAAGGGTAAAATGGCCCTGAAAGAAATAGCAACTCAAAGCAACCTTTTGAAAACTGTAAGATCGTCAACATAATTGGTGATCTTGCAAAGATTATAAAGACTTTTCAGCAAATACAACCAACTATGACTAAGAAACTAGTCACTTTTATATATTATACCAGAATATCTATTTTTTCTCATTTTTTAACGTTGACTCCTCTTGTTTCTCAACAAACTAGAATTAAGAAGCATGGTTAACAACTTCCTGGCTCATTCTAAATGAAAATCCTTCTAAAATGTCCCAGCTCAGTTTCCTAAATTCAAGTTACGGAAGGAGGAAAAAAGTAAGTGATCTCTGGGAGTCAGGTGGTGGTGCAGCGGGTTAAGCACATGAGGTGCAAGGATCCCAGAGTTCAAGCCCCCAGTTCCCCACCTGCAGGTGTGTCAATTCACAAGTGGTGAAAAGTAAGTGATCTCTGATGACTTTGGCTGTGGTGGCTCCTCTCAGTCAGGTTCAGAATTTCATTTTAAATTATGTCTCAGAGAAAGTGACAAGTAGGGGCTGGGTGGTGGTGCACGTGATTGAGCACACATGTTACAATGCACAGGACCCAGGTTTGAGCCCCTGGTTCCCATCTACAGGGGAAAAGCTTTGTGAGTGGTGAAGCGGTGCTACAGGTATCTCTATATCTATCTACTCACACTACCCTTTTGGTTTCTGTCTCTATCCAACAAATAAAGAAAATTTAAAAAATAATAATTACAAAAAGGAAGTGACAGGTTTGATTGTGTACAGATCTAGGAAAGGGAAAAATTCCTAAAACTAGATTGTGCAACTACAATATTCTGACGAGGTTTCACTACCTTGAAGCCATAAATCAGGTCCCATTTGCAAACTTAGACACACAATTATAAGAACATACACATGTAATATGATGTGGAAATCACAAAAAAAAATTGTTGCACCTTAACAGAAACAGGCTAGGGGATGGGAAGCTAATACAAGAATAACCCACCAGACTTTCATGCCTGGGGCTCAGAGATTCCAATCTCAATCTCAATCTCTGGCACCACCACATGCCAGAGATGAGCAGTGTCTTGGCCTTTTTCTCATGAAAATAAACGGACCTTTTAAAAAGTCAGGATCAGCAGACAGCTCACCTGGTAGAGTGTACACTTTCCATGAGCAAGAGCCCAGCTTCCAGGCCCAGCACCCCTTGGGACACCATGGCACAGTGGAAGCGTCACAAGTGGCAGGGAGGTGGTATGGTGGCTCATGTCTCCCTTCCCCTCTACTTTGTCCCTCCCTCGCTGTGTCTACAGGAATTTAACTGTTATCATCTTCTTAACAACAGCACTGCTCAACTCTGGTTTACAGTGGTGCCAGGGATTGAACCTGTGATGTGTGGTACCTCTGGCACGAAAGTCTATTACATAAACCATCATATTGTTTCCCCTCCAGCCTCTACCAGAAAACAAAAGGGAAGAAATAGTTTGTACAGAGCAGTGGAATCTAGCAGGCACAAGGTCCTGGAGCCAAAAAAGTAATTAACTAGTGGCCAAGGAGGTGGTGTAGTGGGTAAAGTGTTAGACTTTGAAAGCAGGAGGCCCAACTTAGCGGCTGCTGAAAAAAATAATGATGTATTTTTACCTTGAAAAGCACAGAAAAAAGTACACAACATAACATTTCAGACAACCCAGCAGACTCCCAGCATTCTATGCACAGAATGATGTTCTGGCTCCCTCTCTAAAATGAATACATTTAAAGGTAGCTAATTATTACTTTTTTTAAGCCAGGGCCAGAGAGACAGCTCACAAGTAGAGCAAGCGCCTTGACAGTGCAAGGCCCAGGCCAGAACCCAGCATGGTATGGGAGATACCAGAGCACTGGCAGAATCCCCGGTGCTGTGGTTTCTCTCCCTCCTTATACATCCTGAAGTAAATAAGGTGAGCCCAACAGTTGGCTCCTCCAAAAAACAAAAAAAAAAAAGGGGGGGGGAGACCAGATAATCTATAAAATCAGCTTTTTAATATACACTATGTGGTGTTCAATCAAAACATAACATTTAAAAGAAACATCTGGGGCTGGGTGGTGGCACACCTGGTTAAGCGCACATATTATCATGCACCAGGACCCAGGTTCAAGCCTTGGCTCCTCACCTGCAGAGGGAACACTTCGTGAGTGGTGGAGCAGGTCTGAGGGTGTCTATCTTTCTCTCCTTTCTCAATTTTTCTCTGGGAGGGAGGTAGGGGATAAGGGAAAGAGGGAGGGATGGGAAAATGGCCACTGGGAGTGGTGGATTCAGAGTTCAGGGTACCAAACCCCAGCATTAGCCCTGGGGGAGGGGATAACTCGTCATTAGAAGGCAATCATCAGACCCAAACCCGGGAATGGCCAAGGTATTAGGATTTTCAGAGTTCTTTAAAATAACTACAATAAAAGAGGGAACTATAAAGAGTTTAAGGAAACACAAGAAATGAAAAAGGCACTATCAGAGAAGAAAACTTTCAGTACTTCATATACCAAGCTATGCTAACCAGAAGACTCAACAAAGAATCAGAGAACTGGAAGTCAGAAGAAATTATTTTAGATAAAACAGAGGGAAAAAACATGGGAACAGAGTTCGAAGGGGTTGCTAGAATAATATCAAAGATATCCAAGTACGTGCGACTGAAGTCTCAAAGGAATGGAAAGAAGGAATGGGAGAGAATAAGCTTAGTGAAGAGAGAATGGCCATACATTTTTGAAACATAATAAAAAGCATTAACCCACAGATTGAAGGAGCTTAGCTTAAAAAAATAAAAAGAAAATTATGCCAAGATACTACATAGCTAAAATGCAGAAAACAAAAGATAAAAATATTCATGGGGTGGAGCTATCTAGCACATTATATACAAGAAAATAATGATAAAATGACTACTTTAATGTTATATAGCAGTAATATTATAAAGCAGTAATTTTTAAAAATCTAAAATACACTGACTTTTTCTATTATTCAGCAAAAAAAAAAAAAAAGGTGTTTCAACGGCTAAGTAGAAATTAAAACAAGATACATCAAGACAGCTCACTTAATGCGCCTGCTTTGCTAGGTATGTGCCCAAGATTTGAGGGGCCCCCCCACACACACAGGAGGAAACTTCAGGTACACGGTACCTCTCCCACTCTCTGTATATCTGAAAAAGTTGGTCAAAAGTAGTGAAGCCTCAATGATAACAACAAAAATAAAACTGAAAGCAAAATGAAAGTTGGTTCAGCAGTTGTAAGTAGAAATGTTTGGTTTTTCAAAGGAGAAAGACTAGTTTTATTAAACCCTATTACAGATATCTCCCCCAAATTAAAACTTCAAGGCATTTTCCAGTATACAGTGTACTGAACTTAGTTTAGTCCTGTTAGAAGTCACTTCTACAGAGTCAGGCGGTAGCACAGCGGGTTAAGCGCACATGGCGCAAAGCCAAGGACCTGAGGAAGGGTCCCAGTTCAAGCCCCCAGCTCCCCACCAGCAGGGGAGTCGCTTCACAGGCGGTGAAGCAGGTCTGCAGGCGTATCTCTCTCTCTCTCTCTCTCTCTCCCCCCCTTCTCTCTCAATTTCTCTCTGTCTCTATCCAGTAACAGATAAATAAATAATTCAAAAATAATAATAAAATAAAGGAAGTCACTTCTAGAAGCCCAAGAAGTAGTACAGTGAGTAGAGTGCCAGACTTGCATAATGTCTCAAGTTCAACCTCTGACACTGCATATGCCAGAGTGGTGACCTGGTTCTCTTCTGTCTCTGGCTAATAAATCTTTAAATAGGGCAGGGGCAGATAGCATAATCGTTATGCAAAGAGATTCTCATGTCTGAGCTCCGAATTCCTAGGTTCAATCTCCTGCACCACCATAAACCAGAACTGAGCAGTGCTCTGGTTAATAAATAAATAAATAAATAAATAAATAAATAAATAATAAATAAATAAATGCTAAATCTTTAAACAAAATAAAAGTCACTTCTGAAAAAAAGTCTTCTTAGATGAAACAACTAGAAAGAATAAACACTAGACTGACCTTTTAAAAACACCAGCCTCCAAGAAAAGTTGGAATGAAACTGAGTTAAGGGTTTACAGTTTACGTAATATTAAAAAATAAACAATAAAAGCATTTCTAGACATCTTTAAGAACTGTTTATATGTTTTATTCTGTTACTTAGGTATATGTGGTTATTAATGACAGTGAATTCAACCTCAGCTGAAAAGAATAAATTTGAAGATAAATTAAATATTAATCATAAGAGCATTACACGATATAGTCAGTCTAAATATTTAAATAGAAAAAAGGCATTTTAATATCTAACTTCTGATAGTAATTATTACCTCCTTGTCCACACTCCACAACATTGCCCCAAATCACACATACACACCCCTCCTAGGCTCCAGTGAGCCAGCCCTAGGAATGACAAATTCACAGGCTCATGAACTAGGCCGTGTCACTGAGGTATGTCATTCACCAACAGATCAGCTCCAGCTAGCTGCCAATAGCTACTTAAGCTGAGAGATCAAGTCAATAAGCAGTATCATTAACTGGGTGGCAATTTGTGGCCCTATGTATTCTACACTAGTAAGTCAAGAAAACATATGTATAAACAGAAATACTTAAAATGTAAATAAAAAAGAACATAAATCATGATATGTGAGTCCACTTACCATGAAGATCTGCACCCAACTTCTTAGAAGCCATTTAGAATCTGAAAACACAAACAACAAATCTTTCTTAGATGTATAATATTAACAGGTAGTTGAAGAGATATAAGATATAAATAAAATCAAGATAACTGAGACTACAAAAAAAGACGTTAAAACCAAAAGCCCTCGTGGTCCGGGAGGTGGCACAGTGATAAAGCTTTGGACTCTCAAGCCTGAGGTCCCAAGTTTGATCCCTGGCAACAGATGTGCCAGAGTGATGTCTGGTTCTCTCTTTCCTCCTATCTTTCTCATAAATAAATAAAATCTTTAAAAAAAGAAAATTTAAAAAAAAAAAGAAGACCAAAAGCCCCATAGGCTGACATGGCCCT
The DNA here is from genome assembly GCF_950295315.1 of Erinaceus europaeus. Classification (NCBI taxonomy): domain Eukaryota; kingdom Metazoa; phylum Chordata; class Mammalia; order Eulipotyphla; family Erinaceidae; genus Erinaceus; species Erinaceus europaeus. The sequence goes on from NC_080171.1 coordinate 19,077,326, forward strand.
CAAATTTCTTAGTCATAGAGTCCCCCAAAAAAGAAAGCAGACAAGGACCTTTTTTTTTTTTTAACATTTTATTTATTTTCTTTTAATGAAAGAGATGCAGAGAGAAAGAAAGACCAGAGAACTACTTAGCTCTGGCTTATGGTGGTGCTAGGGATTGAACCTGGGACCTCTGGTACCTCAGTCATGAAAGTCTCTTGCATAACCATTATTGACATTTGTTTTCTAGAGGTAAATAAAACATTTCTGAAAGCTGCACATACTGAAAATAAACGTTAGAAGAGCATAGTAGACACAGAACAATGTCTATGCTAAGTATCAAAAGAAAAAACTACAAGCAGATGACTTTACTAATGAGCAAGAGAGGAGTGGGACCCAGAACATCACTCTGGCATATGTGATGCAAGGGATCAAACTCAGGACCACATGCTTGAGTTCAATACTTTATCCACTGTGACGCCTCCCAGGTCATAAATTTCTGATATAAACAGTAAAAAAGTAAGGTAAACGGACTGAGTAATCAGCCAGATCTACCCTGGCAGACATACCACCATAGCAGAAAGCACTGTAGCTATAGTGACAGAATGGGCCCAGGAGGTGGCAGAGTGGATAAAGCATGAGGTCCTGAGTTCAACCATTGGAATCCAAGTATCAGAGTGATGCTCTAATTTTTTTCCCTATATATTCACTAATAAATAAATAAGTCTTTTTTAGTGAAGGAAGTCATGTTTCTAAATAGCCAGTATTCATAATAAGTGATATCATCTACTGTACAATAGCACTCTAATGGCTCTGCCAGTATAAAAAGCCAGCACTGGGAGTCGGGTGGTAGCACAGCGGGTTAAGCGCAGGTGGCGCAAAGCCCAAGGACCAGCATAAGGATCACGGTTCGAGTCCCCAGCTCCCCACCTGCACAGGAGTCACTTCACAAACGGTGAAGCAGGTCTGCAGGTGTCTATCTTTCCCCGTCTTCCCCTTCTCTCTCCATTTCTTTCTGTCCTATCCAACAACGACATCAATAACTACAACAATAAAACAACAAAGGCAACAAAACGGAATAAATTAATTTTTAAATATATATATATATTATATATTATTATATTATTATATTATTATATATTATTATATATTATTATTATATTATTATATTATATTATTATATATTATATATTATTATTATTATATTATTATATATTATTATATATTATTATATATTATTATATTATTATATTATATATATATATATAAGCCAGCATCATGTTAATATCCCTTTTAAAAACTTCTATAATAATGGGAATCTGGGGAATGTTATGCATGTACAAACTATTGTATTTACTGTTGAATGTAAAATAAATAAATTAATTAATTAATTAAAAAAACTTCTATAATAATCCATTAAATAATAATATAATAAATGTAGATAATATATAATAAATATAATAAATCCATGAAATAATAATTTCTAAAATAATCCATGAAACCCAAAGTCTAGAAATAATATTACTCTATCACATATAAAACTCAAATAACTATGGCTATTAAAAATAAAAGATAACTTTTGCACATTGCCTAATTCACAAGAATTTAACAAAGGCTGGGGAATTTAATAAAACTTGCAAAAAAAAGTATACCTTTTATCTAGCACTCTACCAGTAAACTGACATATCGAGATAAAAATGTGGAAATTAGGGGGTCAGGTAGCACACTGGGTTAAGCGCACATGACGCAAAGCACAAGGACCAGAGTAAGGATTCGATCCCATTTGGAGCCCCCAGCTTCCCCACCGGCAGGAGGATCACTTCACAAGACAGTGATCTGCAGTTGTTTATTTTTTCCTCTACCCGTCTTCCCCTCCTCCATTTCTCTGTCCTATCCAACAACAACAATAACAGTAACAACACAGGAAACAAAAACGGCCTCCAGGAGCAGTGGATTTGTACTGCAGGCACTGAGCCCCAGAGATAACCCTCGAGGGGAAAAAATGTAGACATTAGAATCCTATTGTCTAGAAGCAAAGAACGTGGCTAAGCTGAATTAAAACTGTACTGGTTTTGTGAGGCCTTACTTTCACTTTGTTCCAACTCTGAGGATTAGCCAGAAACAAACATTATTTTCATAATCTATCACTGTCCACAAGTTCTGTATGTATAAAAACAGGCCCCCTATTATTGGCTGTTGTACATCAGCATGTCTAGCTGACAAGAGATGACCAACAACAAAGGTCAACAGTACTCTTATTCATACTGAGAAGCATTTCTTTATCCATTACTTTCTTCTTTCAATTCAGCAGGAATGGTTCTTTTTCAATCAGATTTTTTTCCTGAGCACCAGTTCTATGGGAAACTAAAAAGAAAAATCTACATTTGATTCACTAATCTGCAGAAACAAATCTAGTTTTAGAAAAGTGGAGAATATGACAACTGACTTTTGAAGAGATGGGAAAACTACTGAAACATATCCAATGATGCAAAGCAATCTTTTTTTAATCAATGAAGACCTTTACTACATGAACTAGGAAAAGATGATTTATTTGCCTTTCTGGGCCACAATTTTCCTCAGCTGAAACTCCAGTCCCTTGCCTTCTAGCACACTGTGAGCCACACTGGCCTGGCCTTGAAATGATGCAAGCAAGAAGCTTGTCCTTCTGGAGCTGCTCATCCAGAAGACTGATTTTTTTTTTTTTGCCTCAATTTTCAAAAGAGGAAAGGCTTTGATTTGTTTAGAAACTAAGCATAACACTTTGTAAAAGGAAGAGAATATTACAGAAATATATGTGAATATGGACAGACTGGAAGACAAGTCAAGGATTGAATCAAATTAATCACAGATTGACAAACTTTCTAGTAATCAAAACTGTACTAATTAAATAAAAACCTTACCTACAGACTGAATTAAGGGGGTAGATGATTTTTTTGGACCTATACAAGGTTGCCTTCCTGGGGGTCATTCAAAAGTTCTCTGAAGTCTGTGTTCTCTAAAGACTGATGAACTGTAACTAGAATCAGAGCTACAGACTGCAGTAATAACACTGGAGTTGCAAAATTGTGATTACACCAGACTCGGATTGAGCACAAGTCATTAGCACCAAGAAAATGGTGCCTGCTTAGGTAACGAACTCTGATTTGGGGGAAATGTGGCACTACACCCCTGTGAAACTGATCCTGTACATCAACATGTCCTTAATAAAGTGAAACTCAAGTTGAAAAGAAACAGATGGGGGGGAGGCAGGGACGAAAAGTGGACTCTTTATCTGTATTTTAACCCAGAACTGATGTTTCTAAATTCAAATGGAAATAACACCACCACCAAGAAAACTGCAGGTGGGAGAGATAGCATAATGGTTATACAAAGAGACTCGTGCCTGAGGCTTCCAAGTCTCAGGTACACACACACACACACACACACACACACACACACACACACACACCGTAAGCCAAAGCTGAGCAGTGCTCTGGTAAAAATAAAAATAAAAAAGAAAACTGCAAATAAAGTTATGTAGACTAGTGTATGTGATATTAAAATATTTTATTACGGGGGTCGGGCGGTAGCACACACATAGCAAGAAGCACAAGGACAGGCATAAGGAGGATCCTGGTTCGAGCTCCCAGCTCCCCACCTGTGGGGGGAAGGGGGGCACTTCACAAGTGATGAAGCACATCTGCAGGTCTATCTTTCTCTCCCGTCTTCCCCTCTTCTCTCCATTTCTCTCTGTTCTATCCAGCAACAACAACAATAATAATAACCAACAACAAGTGTAACAAGGGTAACAAAAATGGGAAAAATGGCCTCCAGGAGCAGTGAATTTGTAGTGTAGGCACTGAGCCCCAGCAATAACCCTGGAGGCAAGAAAAGAAAAAAAAGGCTTATTCATTCATCTATTTAGGACAGAGAATCAGAGCACCACTCTGGGAACGTTGGATGATAGATGACGTTGGAGATAGAACTCAGGACCCTCCTCATGGCTGTTAGTCCAGAGCTTTATCACTGCACCACCTCCTGGCTAAAATGTTTGTTTTAAGATACAACACTTAGGCTGGGGAGACAGTACCAGCTATATAGTACAACAAATTTTAAGGTTGGCAGCACCAGAGGTCCTGGGTTCAATTCCTGGCACCATCAAAAGTCAAAGCTGAAAGGTGCTCTGGCAAAAACAACAAACCACAACACTTCATGCAGTGCTGTACTGGTACAGAAAACAGATCAATGAAACAGAATAGAAACTTCTAAGAAAACCCCATTGTGGGTATGAAGATGGGATATCCATCCTCCAGTACAACAAATGCCTTATGACACGTGAGACCGCTAAGAGCCCTCTTGGTAGCACCAGGGAATCCTAAAGATGGGACCAGTGCTCTTGCTTGGGTGTGCTTGTTTGCTTTCTCTCCACTCCAACCCCCCAACCCCAGGATGAAAAAGTTGGCATGGGCAATGGTATCAGGCATGTGTGAAGTCTTAGCAACACCTAAAAAAAAACTCATAATAGGTGGTCCGGGAGGTGGCACAGTGATAAAACTTTGGACTCTCAAGCATGAGGTCCTGAGTTCGATCCCTGGCAGCACATATGCCAGTGATGTCGGGTTCTTTCTCTCTCCTCCTATATTTCTCATAAATAAAAATAAAATCTTTAAAAAAAAAAACTCGTAATAGGGCTGGGGAGACAGCATGATGATGAAAAAGATGTTCATGCTTGAAGCTCTGAGGTCCCAGGTTCAATTCCCAACACTAACAAAGACAGAGCTGAGCAGTTCTCTGGTTTCTATGTTTCTCTGTGTATCTCTCTCATTAAAATAAAATATGAAAAAAAAATTTAAGGGAGGGGAGATAGCATAATGGTTATGCAGAAAAGACTCCCATGCCTAAGGCTCTAAGGTCCCAGGTTAAGTCTCCTGCACCTCCACAAGCCAGAGCCGAGCAGTGCTCTGGTAAACAAAAAAAAACAAGGGACCAGGTGGTGGTGCAGTCGATGGCAAACCTGGTTGAGCACAAGGACCCTGGTCCCCACCTGCAAGGGGAAAGCTCCACGAGTGGTGAAGCAGGGCTGCAAGTCTCTCTCCCTCTCTACCTCCTCCTCCCATAGATATCTGGCTGTCTCTATCAAATAACTAAGGGTAATTAAAAAAAAAAAAAGGTCAAAATAAAGCAGACCAAATGATTAAAAGTAAAGGATACTTTGGCATATAATAAATAGCACAGCCACTTAAAAGCTCTGAAGAGATGGGACAGCTGGGTAAAGTTGGGTGCTAACCTTACACCATACCAAAATAAACTCCAAATGGAACAAAGTATAGTAATATATAATTGACCAAATATACAAACTTATTTTCATTCTATACAGAAAAGGTAATGGGAAGAAATAACTTAGGTTTCTAAAACTTAAAATCCAACAAAAAAACTTCCCTTATGAAAAAACTTAGGGGTCAGGTGGCGGCGTTCCTGGCTGAGCGCACATGCTACAGTGCGCAAGGACTCAGATTGGAGCCCCTTGTCCCCACCTGCAGGGGGAAAGCTCCACGAGTGGTGAAGCAGTGCTGCAAATATCTCTGTCTCTCTCCCTCACTATCTCTGGCTCCCTCACTATTTCTGGCTATCTCTAGCCAATAAATAAGTAAAAACTTTGATTAAAAATCCTATTGATGGAGCTCAGCTTCCCCAGAGACCCATCCTACCAGGGAAAGAGAGAGGCAGACTGGGAGTATGGACCGACCAGTCAACGCCCATGTTCAGCGAGGAAGCAATTACAGAAGCCAGACCTTCTACCCTCTGCAACCCTCAATGACCCTGGGTCCATGCTCCCAGAGGGATAGAGAATGGGAAAGCTATCGGGGGAGGGGGTGGGATATGGAGATTGGGCGGTGGGAATTGTGTGGAGTTGTACCCCTCCTACCCTATGGTTTTGTTAATTAATCCTTTCTTAAATAAAAAAAAAATTTAAAAAAAAAATCCTATTGGGGGGTGGTCCGGGAGGTGGTGCACTGGCTAAGGCACTAGACTCAAGCCTGAGGTCCTCAGTTCAATCCCCAGAAGCACATGTACCGGAGCGATGTTCTTTCTCTCCTCCTATCTTTCTCATAAATAAATAAAATCTTAAAAAAAAAAAAAACCTATTTGGGGTGCACCTGATTGATGCTGGCACACCTGACTGAATAAAGATGTTGCACAAAAAAAGTTACTTGCTGCACTGTATACCTAAGAATATAAGAAAGCCAGTGTATCAACATAAAGCTCACATGGTGGGGAGAGAGCATAATGGTTATGCAAAAAAAAAAAAAAAAAAAAGGCACTCAAGGTCCCAAATTCAATCCCCAGCACCACCATAATAACCCAGAGCTGAGCAGTACTCTAGTATTAAATTTAAAAAAAAAAAAAAAAACAATATTTAAAAAGATTCTTCTTCTTCTAGCGTTTGCCATTTAAAAAGATAATATGGGGGAGTAGGGCAGTAGCACAGCGGGTTAAGCGCACTTGGCGCAAAGCACAAGGACCCGCATAAGGATCCCAGTTCAGGCCCCAGCTCCCTACCTGCTTCACAAGTGGTGACGCAGGTCTGCAGGTGTCTGTCTTTCTCTCCCCTTCTTATGTCTCCCCTCCTCTCTCAAGTTCTCTGTCCTACCCAACAACAATGGCAAAAATAACAATAAGGACAACAACATGGGCAACAAAATGAGAAAAAAATGGCCTCCAGGAGCAGTGGATTCGTAGCGTAGGCACTGAGTCCCAGCAATAACCCTGGAGGGAAAAATAATAAATAAATAAATTTTAAAAGATAGTATGGGGGCCAGGTGGTGGTACACCTGGTTGATTTCACAGGTTACAATGTGAAAGGACACCTGGGTTCAAGCCCCCCAGTCCCCTCCGGCAGGGGGAAAGCTTTGTAAGTGGTGAAGCAGTGCTGCAGGTGTCTCTCTGCCTCTCTCCCTCTATCACCCCTTCCCTCTCAATTTCTGGCTATCTCAAATAAATAAAGATAATTTTAAAAAAAACAAAAGAACTTTAAAATTTAAATAAATAAGATAATATATGTAGTAAAGACAAATGACTGACCCAATTTTATCTCCTAAAAGCAGCAGTTAGGAGCTCTAGAGAACTCCAAAATTAGAGAAGAAAAATCCAAACAAGAATTTTTCCCGTGGTCCAGGTGTGGCACAGTGGCTAAGGCACTAGACTCTCAAGCATGAGGTCCTGAGTTCAATCCCCGGCAGCACATGTACCAGAGTAATGTCTGGTTCTTTCTCTCTCCTCCTATCTTTCTCATTAATAAATAAAATTTTAAAAAAAAAAGAGAGAGAATTTTTCCCATTCTAGGAGTGGAGTAATAGTACAATGGTTATGCAAACAGACTCTCAACCTGGCTCTAAAGTCCCAGGTTCAGTCCCCAACACCACCATAAACCAGATTATAATTGATTATAAAAAAGAAAAAGAAAAAAAGAAAATAATTTTTCTCATTTTGTTTCTTCTTAGTCCTCCAGCACAGTGAAAATCTTTGGCCAGGGAACCCTTTCACAATTTCTTGTCCTAGCCCTTGAAAGCTTCTGGAATACATAATCCTGTGACACTAATTAATACACGATATGGAAATGCACATTTTTTTAGGACAGAGAGAAATGGAGAGATATGGGGAAGACAGAGGGGGAGGAGAAAAGATAGACACCTGCAGACCTGCTTCACCGCTTGTAAAGCAACCCTCCTTGCAGGTGGGGAGCTGGGGGCTTGAACTGAGATCTAAAATCCTTAAAAAGAATAAGCTTAACAACTAATTTATAGTTACCAATACAACCTGGACTCTTTTTTTTTTTTTTTTTTTTTTTTTAAGATATGTCTGTCTGGGCTAGGGGTATGGAGCAACATGCCAACACCCAAACACCCATGTTCAGCAGAGAAGCAATTATAGAAGCCAGAACTCCCAACTTCAAGAATTTTACTCCCACATGGATAAATGTTAGGGGAAAGTGAGCAGAGGGCTCTGTGCCCAATCCCACCAGGACCCAAAGTGTTTGTCACCAGGACTCTTGTTTTTACACCATCACTGAGAGGGAGGCCAATCTGGAAAACATCAAAGGAAGTCAGGCACTGTTTCTCTCAACTGAGAGAAAAGAGGAAATAGGAAGGCCACTCAGTAGTAGTAATAGGTGTAGATATGACCTAGAAAGGAAGTGAATGCAGAACTGTTGAAAATCTGGCCCAAAAATTATAAAGATATGGATGAAAAGTCCACCCATATCTGTGATCTTGGGAGAACTACTGCAGTTCCAGTTTCTAGTGCAGTTTCCACTGGAGGTAATGGGACACAGAATTCTGGTGGTAGGAATGTTGTGGGATTATAACTGTTACCTTATAACTTTGTAAATTCATATTAAATCACTAATAAAATCAATTAATTATTTTGTCTCTGAGAGAGAGAGTAAGGGGTGAAGGGAGAAAAAAACAGAGCATCACTCCAACACATTTGATGCTGAGGATGAAACTTTTCCCAAGTTTGGACCTTAGGGCCTGTGAAACTAATAGGAAAACACTAAATAGAAACAGGGAATTAGGACTTTTCTGGTGTGCTGGGGACTGAACCTTGAACCTTTGGTGCCTCAGACATGAAAGTCTTATGCATAAGCACTGCGCTATCTCCCCAGCCCCAGGAAGCATGGTATCAAAGTGGTTCTCCAGCTCTTCTCTCTCTCCCATGTGAAACTCTATGGTATACCTCTTAAGAAGTAGATGTAGCTGTTAAAATGTATCTGGAGCCAGTGGACAGCTCACCTGGTGGCTCGTATAAACTGTCAGGCACAAGCACAATACTAGGGAAGGTTCCATAAATGGAGCAGTGGGAGCCAGGAGGTGGCACATGGATTAAATGTTAAAGTTTTATTCTCTTCATCACATGTGCCAGAGTGATGTTCTGGTTCATTCTCTCTCTCCTCCCACCAAAGAATATTAATAATCAATCTTGAAGAAAAAAATTGTGGAGCAGCATGATACCTACTTGCCTCTGCCTGCCTGTCTCTCTCTCTCTCTCTCTCTCTGAAATAAAAAGAATGAAAGGGGTCCAGGAGGAGGTGGCACAGTGAGTTCGCCACTGAACTTAGATGCATGAAGTCCCAAATCCAGATGCCAGTATCCCATGAGCCAGTGATGATTTGGTTCTCTTTCTTCATATCAACTAGTGTTAATAAAATCTTATGCAGAAAATAAATAAATCATTCCGGGTGTGATAGAATCATGCATGCACAAGGCCTCAGTATCTACGTCTATCTCTCACTCTCTCTGCACCTAGCAACCCAGGAAGTGGTGCAGTAGATAATGTAGTGAGCTCAAGAATGAGGTCAGAGTTTGATCCCTGGCATCACATGTATTGAAGTGATGCTCTGGCTGTCTGTCTATCCTTTCTCTCTCACAAGTACTTTTAAAATGTATTTAATGAGTGGTCCGGCAGGTGACGCAGTGGATAAAACGTTGGTCTCTCAAGCATGAGGTCTGAAGTTCAATCCCCCGCAGCACATGTACCAGAGTGATGTCTGGTTCTTTCTCTATCCCTCTCATTAATAAATAAATAAAGTATTTTTTAAAAATGTATTTAATGAAATTTAAATACCATAATATGTACTCTAGAAAAAAAAACATCAACAAGCTGTTCTTTATAATGAAAATTAAATATTTTATTAACTTGACTATATGATTACATTTAAGAATTTTACCCTAATTATACACTAAGTTAATTTAATAAAAGATCTTCCAGTGATCTGGAAGATGGAGCAGTGGATGAAGCATTGAACTCTTAAACATGAGGTCCTGAGTTCAATCCCCAGCAACACATGTACTAGAGGGCTATCTGATTCTTTCTCTCTCTCTCTCTGCCTATCTTTAGGGATCAGGCAGTAGTGCAGCAGGCTAAGTGCACATGGCACGAAATGCAACAACCAGTGCAAGGATCCCTGTCAAGCCTCCAGCTCCCAGGGATCTAGCTTTACAAGGATGAAGCAGGTCTGCAGGTGTTTATCTTTCTCTTCCCATCTTCCCCTCCTCTCTCAATTTCTCTCTGTCCTACCCAACAACTACATCAATAATAATAATAATAACCACAACAATGATAAAAAACAAGGGCAACAAAAAGGAGAAAAAAAAATCTTCCAAAAGGTTTCCATATCAAGCCCTTTCACAACTCACATTATTAAACTCAACATGCAAGTTTTTTACTTATTTCAGTAGAAATGCTAATAGTTCAGAATAAATGACTTGTGGGAGTCGGGTGGTAGTGCAGCAGGTTAAGTGCATGTGGCACAAAGTGTTAATGGACTGGCGTAAGGATCCCGGTTGGAGCCCCCGGCTCCCCACCTGCAGGGGCGTCACTTCACAGGCGGTGAAGCAGGTCTGCAGGTGTCTGTCTCTCTCTCCCCCCCCTCCTCTTCTCTGTCCATTTCTCTTTGTCCTATCCAACAACAACATCAATAACAACAAAAATAATAACTACAACAATAAAAAAACAAGGGCAATAAAAGGGGATAAATAAAAAAAATTTTAATCAAATATTAGAAAAAAAATAAGTCTAACAATATAAAATGTTGGGGAGGAAGTAAAACAACCAAAACACTGCTGGCTTTTGACTCAGTAACCACAGAATTCACAATTAATCATGAGTCAACTGAATGACTCAAACACTGAAAATGTTTGGTAAGCATTAAGCAACTGACAATGACCAAATCAGATTACTGAGAACATTTGTTATTCCGAGTACAAATTCTGGCCCTTAATATTTGGTCCAAACTGACTCAGCAATACTCAGAAGTCCAGGTTCAATTCTCAGCACCACTATAAGCCACAGCCAAAGAGCATCTGGTAGTAGAAAGGAAGAAAAAAAGAAAGAAAATACTGATGACAAAAAAAAAGACTACATTTTTCATCAACTACTTGTCATTCTGGCTAATCTTTTTGAAATTATTTTAATGAAAACAAGTAGTTTAGAGTAATTTTATTTTAAAAACTAGTACTTACACTTTAAATTTCTTTGATGGGAACTGAAATGGCTTGGTAGCTACCAGAGAGGGGCAAACCAGACTAACAGATATATGTGCATGGAAATTGAACAAATCAAAGTTCAATGTGAGATACCACTACTCACCCAGTTTTCCTCAGGAGAATTTTCTCATTTGTTTTAAGAGAGAGGGATAGACAGGCAGAGAGGAGTCACCGCACCGCCACTCTACCATCCCACAGTGTTCTCCATGGGACTGCTACCAGGTCAAACACCTCCCAATGCAAGACTTTACTGGCTTATAGCGCATCTCTGATCCTGTTTTCTCAACTAAAAATAGGGCTAAATGTACAAGCTGCCTAACATCAAACCCCCTCGTTTATGTAAAGTGCTTAAATGCCAAGTTTAACTGTATAGGCTCAGTGTTGCCCCTTTCTCTTTGTCCATCCTGCTGTCCTCACCTAAAATTATAATGCTCAATTATAGGAAAACCATAAGAAAGCCTTCATTACATATTAAAAGAGCAATATCCTGCTTATTTATTCCTCTAACTGAAAAGATTCTTTCCTAGAAACTAGGTTATGATCACAAGGAAACCAATGCGTTGAAATACTATATAACAAGTTTATATATATATAAACTGTGTATATTTGAAGCCCTCAAAAAAAAAAAAAAAAAGAAAGAAACTAGGTTATGGAAAAAAGGACAGATTCTGTCACTTACCTTCATGATGTTGAAGCATGGATAGATACCCTTACTATATAAGAAACTAAACTCCAGGGAGTCAGGCGGTAGGGTAGCACAGGGGGTTAAGCGCAGGTGGTGTGAAGCGCAAGGACCGGCCTAAGGATCCCAGTTCGAGCCCCTGGGGAGTCTGCAGGGGAGTAGCTTCACAAGTGGTGAAGCAGGTCTGCAGATGTCTGTCTTTCTCTCCCCCTCCCTTTCTTCCCCTTCTCTCTCCATTTCTGTCCTATCCAACAACAACAGCATCAACAACAACAAATAATAACTACAACAATAAAACAACAAGGGCAACAAAAGGGAATAAGTAAATATTTAAAAATATTTTTAAAAGAAAAAAGAAACTAAATTCCAGAGAATCTGAACTGGAATTGGTGTATTGCACCAAAGTAAAAGACTCGGGTGGGTGGAGGGGGAGAATACAGGTCCAAAAAGGATTCCAGAGGACCTAGTGGGGATTATATTGTTATATGGAACTGGGAAATGTTATGCATGTACAAACTATTATGTTTACTGTCGAATGTAAAACTAATTCCCCAATAAAGAATGAAAAAAAAGAACAGATAAATCCTGCTGAAACCTTGACTGTGGATGAATAAACTAATATATAATTTTATTTCTTCATTTTCAAAACAAGAAGAAGCTGAGGAGGCACCCAGAGGTCCTCTTGGTGAAGAAGGTGTGCCCAGGAAATGGGTGAGTGATGATTCACAAGAGCCTCGATATGGCATCTAGGTAGATGGGACCCAGGATGGTTAGGGTTAGGGTGGTGCAGGCCAGGAACTCTCCGCCAGCTGTGCTGACAAATCAGGGTGGTGGCAGTGGTGGCAGTGGGGGTGCCTTGTTCAGCTGCAGAGTTGGAGTCTGCAGGATGTTGCTCTCCTCACACGCTCCCAGGTGAAGCCAGCACAGCTGGTCCTGAGGCCACACAGTAGGTTGTCAGGTTGGGTTTCTGTTTATTAAACAATTTGTCCTGCTTTATATCTTACTGCTATTCAGCCACCAAGTTGCAGATGCTACCATGACGCCAACCTGACTTCCCTAGGTAAAGGACCTCACCAGTGTCCTGGAGTCTCACCTCTCCAGAGCCCTGCTCCTCCAGGAAAAGATAGAAAGAGGCTGGGGGTGTGGATCCACCTGCCAATGTCCATGTTCAGCAGAGAAGCAATTACAGAAGCCAGACCTCCCACCTTCTGCACCCCATAAAAAACTTTGGTCCATACCACAGAGAGCTAAAGAATAGGGAAGCTTCCAATGGAGGGGATGGGACATGGAACTCTGGTGATGGGAACTGTGTGGAATTGTACCCTTGTTATCTTACAATCTTGTTAACCATTATTAAATCACTAATAATAATAATTTTAAAAAGAAAAAAAAGAAACTAAACTCCAGGGCAGGGGTACATAGCATTCTGGTTATGTAAAGTGACTCTCATGCCTGACACTACAAAATCCCAGGTTCAATCCTCTGCATCTGCACCACCATAAGCCAGAGCTGAGCAGTGCTTTGGTTAAAAAAAAAAAAAAAGGCAGGGGTAGATAGCATAATGGTTATGCAAAGAGACTCTCATGCCTGAGGCTCCAAAGTCCCAGGTTCAGTCCCCTGCACCACTATAAGCCAGAGCTGAGCAGTGCTCTGGTTTTTCTCTGTCTCTCTACATCTCTCTCAAAAATAAAATAAAAATACCAGTATTTAAAAAAAAAATTTTCATTACTAGCTTTTGCATTTGTTGACACTGTCTAATGAAAATTACCTGATTAGGGAGTCAGGTGGTAGCACAGTGGGTTAAGCGTACACGGCACGAATCACAAGCACCTTAGTAAGGATACCAGTTCGAGCCCCCAGCTCCCCACCTGCAGGGGAGTCGATTCACAGGCAGTGAAGCAGATCTGCAGGTGTCTCTCTCTCTCTCCCCCTCTGCTTCCCCTCCTCTCTCCATTTCTCTCTGTCCTATCTAACAAAGACAACATCAATAGTAACTACAACATTAAAAAAAAAAAAAAGAAAAAAAGGGCAACAAAAGGGAAAATAAATCTTAAAAAAAAAAAAAAAAGAAAATTACCTGACTAATGATGAATTGGTTTGTATTAGCAAGAGGGGGAAAGTTAACCCTTAAAATAGCCCACATTTTTATATAAATAAAAATAAATAAATAACCCACGTTTGGGACCAGCAAGACCATCTCAAAACAGCCTGCTCTGACTGGGAGTATGGACCGACCAGTCAACGCCCATGTTCAGCGAGGAAGCAATTACAGAAGCCAGACCTTCTGCCTTCTGCAACCCACAATGACCCTGGGTCCATGCTCCCAGAGGGATAGAGAATGGGAAAGCTACTGGGGAGGGGGTGGGATATGGAGATTGGGTGGTGGGAATTGTGTGGAATTGTACCCCTCCTACCCTATGGTTTTGTTAATTAATCCTTTCTTAAATAAAAAAAAAAAAAACTAGGGCCACACGACAAAAAAAAAAACAGCCTGCTCTTTCATGTGTGGGCCTCAAGTCTGAAAAAGTCTGCCCGAGAGCAGTGAAGAAAAGGTGACAAATCATCAAGCATGGAAAGCCTCGAACATATTCAACAATGTGACTAGAAAACAGAAAGATTTTATTAATTTAATGTTCTCTATTTTGTTTTTGAAGAACACATTTATAATACAGGCATCTAACTCTGAATTACTGATACATCTACAATGCTTAGAGTTTTAGTTTAGAGTATCTTACCACAAAAAAAAAAAAAAAAAAAAAAGAGGAGCCGGATGGTGGCACAATTGGTTGAGCACACGTCACAGCGCTCAAGGATACAGGTTCGAACCCCCAGCCCCCACCTGCTGGGGAAAAGCTTTGCAAGTGGTGAAGCAGGGCTACAGGTGTCTCTCTGTCTCTGTCCTTCTCTATCGCCCCCCTCTCTATTTCTGACTGTTTCTATCCAACAAATAAATAAATTTTAAAAAGAAAAAAGAAAAAGATCTTACCACAGTCAAGATAAAAGCTACATGAGTAATAAAGTGGCTTTTGCCAGTGAAAGAAATGAGAACTGTCTACAAACCAAATGTTATCAGGACAGGTCACTGGTATGGTTTTCCTCCAAAATCCAAATAGAATAAAAGCTCTCAGGTACATGTAAACTGTGTCATATGTCATGAATCAAATACTGAATAAAATAATTCATAAATAGAGCAACAGCTGAAAGTAAATGAAGAACCTGAAAATACACTTCACAAATAGCCACTCAAGTTCTTATTACTTTCATTTTCTTCCTTTGTCTTTCTGTTGTTTTTTCTTTTCCCATTCCCTTTGAATGCATTTCTAAAACATTTTCACATCCAAAGAGATCATAATAATTTA
Organism: Erinaceus europaeus; assembly: GCF_950295315.1. Lineage (NCBI taxonomy): Eukaryota > Metazoa > Chordata > Mammalia > Eulipotyphla > Erinaceidae > Erinaceus > Erinaceus europaeus. The sequence goes on from NC_080171.1 coordinate 19,092,367, forward strand.
TCATTGATAGATGTTCACTAGAGGAACATCAACTCCCCTTTAATGCAGTAAGTACACAGTAAGTTATTCAATAAGTGCTGTATAAATAGTGAAAGAGCAGGCCGCATTAGAAACAAAGATTTAATTTATAAGCCTCCACTTGCAAAATAAGTTAATGACATAGTGTAATTCTTTTAGAGTTTGGCCATTTCACATTCTTTGCTATGATACAAAAACTTGCAGTTTAACCAATCTGGAACATTAACTAGAGTTATCAACATCAGTAAAAGTGAAATGCCCTGTTTTCCCCACCAACGAATCTGAATTTTAAACAGTAATATTACACCTACCCAAATTCTCAAATATTAATAATTACAGCTGAGGATGAACAGAAAGCACTAGTAGGTGAGTTTAGGACAGAATATATGTTAACCAGCTGAGTGAATGGCAAAGGTCTGGTCTTACAACGCTCTTGATATATAAAAAATTTTTTTAAAAAAGTTTTTTTTCCCCAGCTCCGGTTTATGGTGGTGCGGGGGACTGAACATGGGACTTTGGAGCCTCAGCCAAGAGAATCTCTTTACATAACCATTACGTTATCTACCTCCACCTTTCAAAATTTCACTTTCGTTTCACATAAAATGTATTTTATCCTCAGCCACACTTTTTTAAGAGGTCAGCCTGGAAATGAGTTACTTGTGGGGACAACGTCTAGGTCAGAGCTCGCCGATACAGATCAAACCAACTCCTTGTAATTGGATGTTTCCCGGAGAAAAGACCTGCGGCTGTGGGAGAGGCCCAGGGGCACCTCGGCCTCCACCCAAGAAACCAAGAGATAATAAACACACCTGGGCAGACCCGCATCCTTTCGCCCCAGGTCTGCCCTCCCTCCCTCCCTCCCTCCCTCCCTCCAACCTCCTCCTGCGAGGAGCAGGAAACCTGCATCAGAGCTGCCCCACTCGCCCTCACTCACCTCTACCGCACCTGGCTCCTCAGTTAATGCCCCGTCCCCTCCCCTCCGCGACACTCGTGTCCCCGCGCCCAGCACCCCCGACCCGCCTCCCTCTCAACTTCGGCCCCTCTCCCCAACCCTCCTCCCCCAGTTCCCCCCGAGTCCGGCTCTCCGGCCCCCAGGCCACCCCACCCCTAGGGCAGCAGTTGCGTCCGTCCCGCCGGGCCCGCGGTCTGTACTCCAGGTTCCCTCCCCGCACCCGCACCCGCACCCGCCCCGGCCCCTTCCCCCAACTCCGCCCCTCTCTCCCTGCCTCCAGGGGGAGGCCCCCTCACCTGAACGCCGATGCCGCCGCCCAGCCAGAAGCCGAAAGGTGCTGGCGCCGGCCGGCCTCTCAGGCTTGGTTCCCGCTGTGCTCTCGAAGGCCCTTAAGGAGAATAAACGCCACCGCCTCCAACTCGGCCCGCCCGGGGCCCGGCCGTCACCGTAGACACTGCCAGTACCACAGCCGCCATGTTGAAGCCCTACTTCCCTCCTCCTTCCCCTTGAGGCTCCACCCCTTTGGGCGTCTGACGTCAAGGCGCCGTGCTCCACCCTACCCGAACCAATGGGAGGAGCCGGCGATGACGTAACTAATCGTTCCTCTTAGGGCTGAGCCGCTCCAGCTGTTCGTAGCTTTGTAGTTTGCAAGGAGTGAGTTGTAGAATGATGGCAATAAAAGAAAAAATAAAATAATAATAATAATGATAAATTGTATTGACTCAGAATGTCGGAGGGAAGGAGGGGGCTCACTAAGAAAGGAAGGCAGGAAAAAAAAAAAAGAAAGGAAGGCAGGGTAGATAGCATAATGGCTATGCAAAGAGACTTTCATGTCTGAGACCCAGGTTCAATCCCCTGCACCACCATCAGTCCAGAGCTGAGCAGTGCTCTGGTAAAATAAAAAATAAAATAAAATAAAATAAAATAAAATAAAATAAAATAAAATAAAATAAATAAAATAAAGGAAGGCATAGAAGTTGAGAAACTGCCAAGACTGAAACCTGAGTTTCTTGAATCTTCTGGTCTAGAATCAGTGGCCTGGTGCAAGCCCTCCCCTATCTGACACTCACTTTCACCATTTATAAATGTGTGAATTGAAAGGTGACTTCTAACCTGAAATTGGCATATTGCACCAAAGTAAAAGACTCTGGGGTGGGTGAGTGGGGAGACTACAGGTCCATGAAGGATGATAGATGACATAGTGGGGGTTGTATTGTTAAATGGGAAACTGGGGAATGTTATGCATGCACAAACTATTGTATTTACTGTTGAATGTAAACCATTAATTCCCCAATAAAGAAATTAAAAAAAAAAAAGAAATACCATTTAAAATAAAAAATATGGGGTGGGTGGGTGGGGAGAATACAGGTCCATGAAGGATGATAAATGACATAGTGGGGGTTGTATTGTTAAATGGGAAACTGGGGAATGTTATGCATGAACAAACTATTGTATTTACTGTTGGATGTAAAACATTAATTCCCCAATAAAGAAATAAATTTAAAAAAATAAAAATTTAAAATGTATAGCAACAATTTTATTTCAACAAAACTAAAAAAAAAAAAAGTGACTTCTGTGCTATAGAGATAGCATAATGGTTCTGCAAAAGACTCTCACACCTGAGGCTCTGAAGTCCTTGGTTCAATCCCTCACACTACCATAAACCAAAACTGAGCAGTGCTCTGCTATAAATAAACAAATGAATAAGTAAATATAAAAGAAAGGAGAGAAAAAAAAAGTGACCTCTTGGGGGTCAGGCGGTGGCGCAGTGGGTTAAGCACATGTGGCACAAAGCACAGGGACCTGCATAAGGATCCCTTTTCGAGCCCCCAGCTCCCCACCTGGAGGGGAGTCGCTTCACAATTGGTGAAGCAGGTCTGCAGGTGTCTATCTTTCTCTCCCCCCCTTGTCTTCCCCTCCTCTCTCCAGTTCTCTCTGTCCTATCCAACAACGAACAACATCAACAATGGCAATAATAATAACCACAACGAGGCTACAACAACAAGGGCAACAAAAAGGGGGAAAAAAATGGCCTCCAGGAAAGGTGGATTCATGGTGCAGGCACCGAGCCCAGCAATAACCCTGGAGGGAAAAAAAAAATAAGAAAAGTGAACTCTAAATCTCCCTCCAGTTCTGGCTTTCAATGTTCACATTGGCAAACCCAGTCAGTGAAACAGAGGACACCGAGTAAGCTGAAATGTTGCTCTTTCACTTTTTTAAAACTTTTCTTTAATATTTTATTTATTTATTCCCTTTTGTTGCTCTTGTTTTTTGTTTTGCTGTAGTTATTGTTGTGTTGTTATTGATGTCATTGTTGGATAGGGCAGAGAGAAATGGAGAGAGGAGGGGAAGACAGAGACCAGGAGAGAAAGATGAACACCTTCAGACCTGCTTCACCGCCTGTGAAGCAACTCCTTTGCAGGTGGGGAGCCAGGGGCAACAATCTGGATCCTTACACCCATCCTTGTGCTTTGCGCCACCTGCGCAACTGCCCACCTGCCTGTTCTTTCACTTTTAAGATATAAGTAGGGCTGGGAAGGTAGCAGCATAATTCAAAAACTTTCCATGCTGGAGGTTCAATCCAAGGCACCTATCTTAAATCAGAGTTGAACAATGTTCTGGTAATAAATAAATCATAAAGGGGAAAAACATGACTAATCCAACCTCAACCCTTTTCTGCATCTGTGTTTATTGGATGTCTCTAGAGATCATGTACAAGGAGAATTCATAACTGAATGAGATTAATCTTTTCTCCCCAAAGTACCTATTTAGCAGCCTGCCTAAGAGATAGCTCACCTAATAGAGCACAGAATATGCATGCCTGAAGTTCTGAGTACATCTTGCTGCTTGTAATTGCATATTTTTAGTTGAAGTGCTTGATTGATGCTTATTTTTCCCCAGAAAAAAATGTTAAGCGTCAAGAGCCCAGGAATATTTTGCTACCATTCAAGTTCCAATCTATTTTTTTTTTAATTTTTCTATTTGTTTTTAAATTTTAATCTTTTTTTATTTATAACCTTTTGTTGCCCTTGTTTTTTTTGTTGTTGTAGTTATTGTTGTTGTTGATGTTGTTGTTGTTGTTGGATAGGACAGAGAGAAATGGAGAGAGGAGGGGAAAACAGAGAAGGGGAGAGAAAGATAGACACCTGCAGACCTGCTTCACCACCTGTGAATTGACTCCATTACAGGTAGGGAGCCGGGGGCTTGAACCGAGATCCTTCTGCCAGTCCTTGTGCTTTGCACCACGTGCGCTTAATCCGCTGAGCTATCGCCCAACTCCCAATTTTTTTATCTTTATTTATTGTATACAGACAGAAATCGAGAGAGAAGGGGTGATAAAGAAGGAGAGAGACAGAGAGACACCTGCAGCCCGGCTTCACCATGTGCAAAGCTTTCCCTCTGCAGGTGGGGACCAGAGGCTTGAACCTGGGTCCTTGTGCACTATAATGTGAGTGCTTAACCAGGTGAGCAACCATCCAGCCCTTTATTTATTTATTTATTTATTTTTATTTGATAGAAACAGCCAGAAATTGAGAAGGAAGAGAGAGAGACAGTAAGATACCTGCAGACCTGCTTCACCACTTGCAAAGCTTCTTCTCAGCAGGTGGGGACCAGGAGCTTGAACCCTGGTCCTTGTACATTGTAACATGTGTGTTCAACCAGGTACACAACCACCCAGCTCCAAAACGTTCACGAAGTTCCACTCCAAACACCTGTAGAAACAATAAGTAGTAAAAACCCTGTGGTGAGGGGTAGACATGCGGCTTCCTGAGGGGTGGGGGTGGGTGGATGGGATGGGACACAGTCTTTTGGTGGTGGGAATGGTGTTTATGTACACTCCTAGTAAAGTGTAGTCATATAAATCACTAGTTAATTAATATGAGAGGTGAAAAATTAATTGTATGTCTCGAAGTTTTTAAAACACAGACTGAGTCTTCTTAATATACAGGCTGTGTATTTGATATGCGGACTCTCTCAAAAGCCGAGACCAAGTAGATCAGAGGCAACCAGTGGCACAGCTATTTACAAGATACTGGGTACTATACGGCAAACCCTAACAAAAAGACTTTTCAAAGTTAACCCAATTACCAAATAATGTGATGGTAACATTAACTATCCATTGTCTTTTTGAACCCTAAGACAGCAGGAACCTCACATCTCTACTATAGAGCCTATATTTCCCCCAGTCCTGGAACCTTAGGATAGGGCCCACTTTCCCGTATGCCTCTCCCAATCCATATAAAATAATATTGCATCAGCTGATCGCAACCTAATCAATGCAACAATTGCCATCTCAACATGCTTCAGCTCAGACTGTGTCCAGAGACTTCAGGTGCAGAATGACAACCCTTCAGTTTCATTACTCGGGTGAGACCTTTCCTTTCATAGCATTCTCTAATTCCATCCCAGGTGGATTACTTTCTAACAAAGTCCCAGACCTTAGATATACACCAGATTCTGTGAGAGAGAGCATATATTCACACGTATCCATAAACAAGTGCAAAATATATACCTGAAAGCAGAAGTACGCTAGAGTTTGCAGTGAGTACCCCCCTCAACACTTCCTCTCCGCTATTCCAACCTTTGGGTCCATGATTGCTCAACAATTTATTTGGCTTTGTATGTTAACTCTCTTTTCAGCCACCAGGTTCCAGATGCCATCAGGATGCCGGCTAGGCTTCCCTGGACTGAAGACCCCACCAATGTGTCCTGGAGCTCTGCTTCCCCAGAGACCCACCCTACTAGGGAAAGAGAGAGGCAGACTGGGAGTATGGACCAACCAGTCAACGTCCATGTTCAGCGGGGAAGCAATTACAGAAGCCAGACCTTCCACCTTCTGCAACCCACGACCCTGGGTCCATGCTCCCAGAGGGATAGAGAATGGGAAAGCTATCAGGGGAGGGGGTGGGATATGGAGATTGGGTGGTGGGAATTGTGTGGAGTTGTACCCCTTCTACCCTATGGTTTTGTTAATTTATCCTGTCTTAAATAAAAAATAAATTGAAAAAAAAGAAACAATAAGTAGATGACAAATTGAATATGAAGTGGAATAGGAAAGGTACTGTGGCCGGCTAACCTGGTCAGCTAACTGATCTTATGTCCAGGAGACAGGTCTATTACTGGGAAAAGTAACACAATTTTCCCACAATACAACTGTGGTGAGTGGGAAAGCAAAGTGTGACCTCTGGCACCATTTGTGCCAAAGTGATGTTCTCTCTCTCCCCTCCCCTCTCTCCCATTAATCAATAAACAATTTTAAAGGTTGGAGGGTAGATAAAATAATGGTTATGCAAAGAGACTCTCATGCTTCAAAGTCCCAGGTTCAATCCCCCATACCACCATGAGCCAGAGCTAAGCGGTGCTCTGGTTAAAAATTAAAAATAAAAACAGAGAGTCGGGTGGTAGCGCAGCGGGTTAAACACATGGGATGCAAAGCACAAGGACCCACTGGCTCTCCACCTGCAGGGGAGTCGCTTCACAGGCAGTGAAGCAGGTCTGCAGGTGTCTATCTTTCTCTCCTCCTCTCTGTCTTCCCCTCCTCTCTCCATTTCTCTCTGTCCTATCCAACAACGACGACAACAATAATAACTACAACAATAAAACAACAAGGGCAACAAAAAGGAAATAAATACATATTTAGAATAATTCATTTCTGAAATAAATTAAATAAATAAAAACAAAAAACAATTTTAAAAAGAAATTATAGGGCTCAGGAGATAGCATAGCGGTTATGCAAAAAAAAAAAAAAAAGGAAAAAAAAAAGGCTTTCATGCCTGAGGCACTAAAGGTCCCAAATTCAAACTTCAGCACTACCATAAGCCAGAGCTGAGCAGTTCTCTGGAAGTTAATTAATGATATGAAAGGAGTGGTCCAGTGGTAAAGCTTTGGACTCTCAAGCATGAGGTCCTGAGTTTGATCCCTGGCAGCACATGTGCCAGAGTGATGTCTGGTTCTTTCTCTCTCCTCCTATCTTTCTCATTAATAAATAAATAAATTTTTTAAAAAATAATAATGTATAAGGAGATTATAGGGTTGGGGTGGTGGCTCACCTGGTTAAGCACACATGTTAAAATGTGCAAGGACCTGGGTTCAAGCCCTTGGCCCCACCTGCAGGGGGAAAGCTTTGTGAGTGGTGAAGCAGGGCTGCAGGTGTCTCTCTGTCTCTCTCCTTTCTATCTCTCCCTACTCTCTATATTTCTGGCTGTCTCTATCCAGTAAATAAAGATACTGAAAAACTTAAAAAGGTTATAAATTTTCATGTAGTCAGAGATAGGGATTTTCTTTTTTTATATTTATTTATTTATTTTGTTGCCCTTGTTTTATTGTTGTAGTTATTATTGTTGTTATTGATATTATCGTTGTTAGACAGGACAGAGAGAAATGGATAGAGGAGGGGAAGACAGAGAGGGGGAGAGAAAGACACCTGCAGACCTGCTTCACCACTTGTGAAGCAACTCCCCTGTATGTGGGGGGCCGGGGGCTCGAACTGGGATCATTAAGCCAGTCCTGCACCACCTGCACTTAATCTGCTACGCTACTACCCGACTCCCAGAGCTAGGGATTTTCTTTGTTACATTTAGGTTGGGGAAGCTTTCTTTGCCTTTAGAAAGATAAATGTGCCCTTACATGCTTTCTTCTTACGATTTCCTTTAAACATTTGATGGCAACTGGACAGTTTTCATTATTGAAAACATAGAAGAAAACAAGAGTTTTGGGGCTGGGGAGATAGCAGAGTGGTTCTGCAGAAGACTTTCATGCCTGAGCCTCAGAGATTAAATTCCCAACATCAACATTTGCCAAAGCTGGTCAATACTCTGGTAAAAAAAAAAAAGGGGGGGGGGCATGTAGTACCATTCTCTGGTACATGCCATGCTCGGGATTGAACTCAGACTTCTAACTTGAAAGTCCAATGCCTCACCTCCCAGGCCACTCCAAGTAATTTTCCTTTTCTTTTTTTCCTTCTTCCTCCCTTCCTTTCTCCCTTCCTTCCTTTCCTCCCTCCTTCCTTCTCTTCCTTCCTTGTATCTTCCTTTTTTCATTCCTTTTCAACAAAAGGGAAAATAAATAAATAAATCAAAGAAGGAAGTGAGTCATGCATACATCTAGAAGGAAATGACGTCAGACCAGTGGAATAATAAGTACAAAGGTCCTGACGTGGCAGCTCACCCTATAGGAACAGAAAATCGCGCAGTGAGTTTGGAACGAAGTGAGGAAAGAGAAGGGGGGGGGGGGTTGAGAAGAGTAAAGAAAAAGAGTATGATTGAACTCCTTGTTACCTCTCTGAGATTATCATCTACTACTCTTTTTCTTCACTATTTCATAATTCCTCTTCTCTCTCCAAAACTTTTCAGCGTCTTTCAGTTCACTTAAAGGCTAAATTTTATGACATGAATTTTATGGCTAAATTTAGCCTTTAAGTGAACTGAAAGACGCTGAAAAGTTTTGGAGAGAGAAGAGGAATTATGAAACTTTTTAGCAGGATACTTGCTACATTGTGCATCAGTGAAAGAAGGGTAGGAGTGGGAAAAGTAAAACTACTTGGGGGTGGGGAAATAGCATAATGGTTATGCAAAAATATTTTCATGCCCGAGGCACCAAATGTTCCAAGTTCAGTCCCTAGCACTGCCATAGGTAAGATTTGAGCAGTGCACAGGAAGAAAGAGAGGAAGGAAGAAAGAGATTTTTTAAAGATAGGTAGAAAAAAAGGGATAAAAAAAACAAAGATAGAAGGAAGGAAGAAAAAAAAACTACTTGGAGTGGCCTGGGAGGTGGCACAGTGGGTGAAGCACTGGACTTTCAGGTTAGAGGTCCTGAGTTCTAGCCCCAGCATCACATGTACCAGAGTAATACTCTGGCTCTCTTTCTCTTATCTCATCTCATTAGTAAATAAAATAAAAATAAGAAGAAAGAAGGAAGGATGGAAGAAAGAAAGAAAGAAAGAAAGAAAGAAAGAAAGAAAAGAAAGGAAGAGAGAGAAAGAGAAATGGGGCAGGGGTAGATAGCATAATGGTTATGGAATAAGACTCTCATGCCTGAGGCTCCAAAGTCTCAGGTTCGGGGAGTCGGGCTGTAGCACAGCAGGTTAAACGCAGGTGGCACAAAGCACAAGGACCGGCATAAGGATCCCGGTTCGAGCCCCGGCTCCCCACCTGTAGGGGAGTCGCTTCACAGATGGTGAAGCAGGTCTGCAGGTGTCTGTCTTTCTCTCCTCCTCTCTGTCTTCCCCTCCTCTCTCCATTTCTCTCTGTCCTATCCAACAATGACAACAACAATAATAACTACAACAATAAAACAACAAGAGCAACTAAGGGAATTAAAAAAAATTTTTTTTAATTCTTAAAAAAAAAACAAAGTCTCAGGTTCAATCCTCTGCATGACTATAAGCCAGAGCTGACCAGTGTTCTGGTAAAAAATAATAATAAGTAGATAAATAAAATTAAATAAATAAATATTTAAAAGAAAGAAAGAAAAGGGGAGAAATAAAGAAAGAAGGAGAGAAAGACAGATGGAGAGGGGAGAGAGAGATTGAGTAAGAAAAAGAAAGAAAGAAAGAAAGAAAGAAAGAAAGGAAGGAAGGAAGGAAGGAAGGAAGAAAGATGGACCAGAAGGCTGGGGGGCAGGCAGTGGCACACCTGGTTGAGTACACATGTTATAATCTGCAAGGACCTGGGTTCAAGTCTCCAGTCCACACCTATATGGGAAAGCTTCACAACGCCGCAAAAGTATATATATTTTTGCCTCCAGGTTTATCACTGGGGCTCAGTGCCTGCACCATGCAAATGTCTCTTTTCCTTTTTTGTTTTTTTAATTTTATTTGTTTTCCCTTTTGTTGCCCTTGTTGTCTTTTTACTGTTGTTGTAGTTATTATTGATGTCATCGTTGTTAAATAGGACAGAGAGAAATGGAGAGAAGAGGGGAAGACAGAGAAGGTGAGAGAAACATAGACACCTGCAGACCTGCTTCACCACCTGTGGAGTGAATCCCCTACAGGTGGGGAACCGGGGGCTCGAACTAGGATCCTTACACGGGTCCTTGTGCTTCGCTACCACCCAGCTCCCTCTTTTTCTTCCCTTCCTTCCTCCCTTCCTTCCTTCATTTCTTTCTTTCTTTCTTTCTTCCTTTCTTTCTTTCTTTCTTTTTTTCACCAGAGCACCACTCAACTCCAGTGGTGCTGGGGATTAAATCTGGGACTTTGGAGCCTCTGGCATGAGAGTCTCTGCATAACCATTATGCTATCTACCCCCTTTCTTCCTCTCTGTGTCTCCCTTTCCTATCAATTTCTGTTTCCATCCAATAAATAAATAAAGTTTAAGAAAAAGAAAGGAAATTGGTGGGGGAGATAGCATAGTGGTTATGCAAAAAGGTTCCAAGTTCCCAGGTTCAACCCCACCACACACACACACACACACACACACACACACACACCACCATAAGCCAGAGCTAAGCAGTGCTCTGGTAAAAATAAATAAACAAACAAACAAACAGATGTGTATGGTGAAATCACTCATGTGCAAGATTCTAGCTCTACAGAAAAAAAGAGAGGAGGAGGAAAGAGAAAAGGACTGGACCTGGGGTAGACAGCATAATGGTTATGCAAAGAGACTCTCATGCTTGAAGTTCCAAGGTCCCAGGTTCAATCCCCCACACCACATAAGTCAGAGCTGATCAGTAATCTGGTAAATAGAGAGAGAGAGAGAAGAAGAACTGAACCTAACCTCTTATTTCAGAATAAGACCCCCTCCCTGCGACCAGAGACAAGCCCTATGTTGTAATAGGAACAAGGTAAAATAAGACCAAGTTGTCAGTGTTTCATATATTTTTTAAAAGCGCAAAGTGCAAGGACCAGCATAAGGATCCCAGACCAGCATAAGGATCCCGGTTCGAGCCCCTGGTTCCCCACCTGCAGGGGAGTCCCTTCACAGGTGGTGAAGCAGGTCTACAGGTGTCTATCTTTCTCTCCCTGCCCGCCCCCCGTCTTCCCCTCCTCTCTTGATTTCTCTCTGTCTTATCCAACAACGACATCAATAACTACAACAATAAAAGAACAACAAGGGCAACAAAAAAGGGAATAAATTAAAAAAAAAAAAGACCAAGTTTCAGTCATCAAGGATGTTGGGAAGGAGATATAAATGTAAAAGGACAATTACAACAGTGTTAAATGATTTAAGTGACTTCAAGGACCAGGCCAATCCCTAGGTTAAATTGTATATTTGGGAGCTGGGTGGTAGCACAGAGGGTTAAACGCACAGGGTGCAAAGCGCAAGGATGTGTGTAAGAATTCCAGTTCGAGCCCCCAGCTCCCCACCTGCAGAGGGGTTGTTTCACAAGCAGTGAAGCAGGTCTGCAGGTATCTATCTTTCTCTTCTCCTCTCTGTCTTCCTCTCCTCTCTTGATTTCTCTCTGTCCTATCCAACAACAAGAGGAATGACAACAGTTACAATAATAACAACAACAAGGACAATAAGGGCAACACAAATGGGGAAAATAGCCTCCAGGAGCAGTGGATTCGTAGTGCAGGCCCCGAGCCCCAGAGATAACCTTGAAGGTGAAAAATAAATAAAATAAATAAAAGGTACATTTGTGCAAGAGAGAAAGGATGCAGTGTGAGAGAATACAGCTTACTAAATGGAGCACAGCTAGATTGCCGCCTTAAGTGGACCCTTCAGCCAGGTTTTTTTGTGCAGAGCACAGAGTACTCATCAAAATATCTCTGCCTTGTTTGAGGAGCTAGACACTGGCGCTCATGGGAGGAGAGTAGCAGTGGTCTAGGACGATGTGCCTCTGTGCATCTGTGCAGCAGGAAGTCCTAAAAGCCCAGCCTTCTAGTCCAGAAAATCATAGTAAACCTCAGTGTCATAGTAATGTAAAGCAAGCCGCTCTCTTCTTGTGTTGCTAACTGTGACAAAGAGCTGGCAAAGAGTACCAACCCCTGGAAATTTAGAAAAACTCCTCTGGAAGCAAAAAGAATTGACAGATGGTATTTACCGCTTTGTTTTGGCCCTCCCAACAGACTGAATGTCAGATGTTTTCTTTTGGTTTCCAAGATACTGTGAAGTTTGTTTTGTCGTCATTGGGGTTTCACTGCGCCAAGTCAACTTTTTCAGATAAAAAGACAGAGATAATAACAACAATAATAACTACAACAACAATAAAAAAACAAGGGCAACAAAAAAGGGAAAATAAATAAATAAAGTTATTAATTAATTTAAAAAAAGAGATAGAAAGATACCGCAGCACAGGGTTCAAACTAGGGTTGTGTACATGACAAAGAAAGTGCAGAAAGAAAGAAAGAAAGAAAGAAAGAAAGAAAGAAGAAAAAAAGAAAAAGAAAGGAAGTGCACTATCCAAGGGCTTGCCCACCCAAGCAGCTTTAGCGCTTTCTCCTTCTCCTTCCCCTTCCCCTTCCCCTTCCCCTTCCCCTCCCTCCCTCCCCTTCCCCTTCCTCTCCTTCTCCTTCTCCTTCTCCTTCTCCTTCTCCTTCTCCTTCTCCTTCTCCTTCTCCTTCTCCTTCTCCTTCCCCTTCCCCTTCCCCTTCCCCTTCCCCTTCCCCTTCCCCTTCCCCTTCCCCTTCCCGTTCCCTTCCCTTCCCCCCCTCCCCCTCCCCCTCCCCTCCCCCTCCCCCTCCCCCTCCCCCTCCCCCTCCTTCTCCTTCTCCTTCTCCTTCTCCTTCTCCTTCTCCTTCTCCTTCTCCTTCTCCTGCCTACATTTTCAGGAAAGCAGGGAGGAGTAGATGCAGTAAAAGGAAAGCACTGCTTTGAAAAACAAGATCAGAAGAGAAAACACAAGTAGAACCTGAACTGGAGTTGGGTAATTCCACCAAAGTAAAAGACTCTGGGGTGGGTTGGGGGAAGAATACAGGTCCAGAAAGGATGCCAGAGGACCTAGTGGGGGTTGTACTGTTATGTGGAAAACTGAGAAATGTTATGCATGTACCAACTATTGTATTTATTGTTGAATGTAAAACATTAATTCTTCAATAAAGAAATTTTTAAAAAATGAACTAAAAAAAGGAAAGTGCTGCTAATGACAAAAAAAAAAAAGAAAGCAATAGCTTAAACCAATTTTGTCTTCTTTGCAAACAGTTCACAGTTAGTCTCATTCTAAATGGTAAATATTTATCTGAACATCTATTTTTGCCCATGATTTTTTCATTACAGAAAATAAATATTAGTCATGCTATCATTACTGGAATTCTGCTGTGATGGCATTAACCTGTATTTAAGAATAGTACAACAAGGGCAACAGAAGGGAATAAATAAGTAAATATTTAAAAAAAAACAAAGAATAGTAAAAACATCCTCATACTCACCCTTATGACTCAGCCTTGACTTTAAGACAGGTCTGCAAAAGAGAGATAAAGCTACAGAAGTCTCCATGCGCAGGGAGGGGAGCTGTAGCAACCCTTCAGTCAGAGTAGATGCCACCCAGATGCGGTGCTTGGATATTGGTTGGTGGCCAAAAGGGGGTTAATGTCAAAGGATCCTCTGATATTTGCCCGTCCCCAGGGTATGGAGAGCACAGCAGGGTGGAAGGATTTCTGTGCAGAGTTCCATCTACTCTCTGACCAAAGTGATACTGAAGCCAGATGGTAGGGGACAGGGATAGGAGAAGGCTGGAGAAAGGGACAGCAGGCAGATTAGCAAAGGTTTTCTTTATCAGTGTAGGGGCTCATGCATCAAAACAGGGCCACAGCAGATGGCCTTCCCAGTAATTAGAGAAATTAAATCCCCAGCATTTAAAAATCACAGAGAGAAACAAAAAGCAAGAGTGTAAGGACGGAAGAAGTAGAGAATGAAAGAAAGGTGGTCAGGGAAGTGGTGCAGTGGTCTGGAGTTTAGTCCCGTCCCCCTCCCCACCCACCCCCGCACCACATGTACCAGAATGATGTCTGAGTCTTTCTCTCTGTTCTCCTATCCTACTTATTAATAAATAAATAAAATCTTTAAAAAGAGAGAAAGAGGAAGCCGGGCGGTGGTGCAGCAAGTTAAGCGCACATGGCAGAAAACGCAAGGATTGGCATCAGGATCCTGGTTCAAGCCTCTGGCTCCCTACCTGCAGGGGGTTTGCTTCAAAGGCAATCTGCAGGTGTTTCTTTCTCTCCCTCTCTATATCTTCCCCTCCTCTCTCCATTTCTCTCTGTCCTATCCAACAACAACTACAACAATAACAACAATAATAACAACAACAATGACAATAAACAACAAGGGCAACAAAAGGGGAAAAAATTTAAAAAATAAAATAAAATTTAAAAGAGAGAGAGAGAAGGAGAGAAAAATGAAAGGAAAGGCGTCAGATGATAGCTCACCTGGCAAGGCACAGGCTTTTCCATACACTTAACCCAGGTTAACAATATCAAATGGGACATCTATTTCCCTCTCAAATTGAAATAAAAAGAATGAGAGGCCTGGTTAAGCGCACACATTACCAAAGAATGACCAGATCAGTCCAGAAGCAGTGAAGTCATGCATGCATGAGGCCTGGCACACACAAAAAACATTAATTAATTAAATTTATTTAAGGGGGTTGGGTGGCGGTGCAGCTGGTTGAACGCGCATTACTGTGTGTAACAACCAGGGTTCAAACCCCTGGTCCCTACCTGCAGTGGGGAGAATTCAGGAGCAGTGAAGCAGGATTGAAGGTGTCTCTCTTTCTTTTCCCTTGTCTATCCCTCATCTCCATCTCAATTTGTCTCTGTCCTATCAAATTAACTTTTTTTTTTTATTTATTAAAGAGAGGGGCCAGGCAGTTTGCACCTGGTAAAGCGCACACATCACCCACCAAGTACAAGGACTTGGGTTCAAACCTCTGGTCCCCTCCTGCAGGGGGAAAACTTCACAAAAAGCAGTTTTATATCTTCCCTTTTCTCAATTTCCGTCTCTATTCAAAATAAATAAAAGGAAGTAAAAGAAAAAAATTAATGAAATGAAAAATGTGAAAGAGCTCTTTGAATTTTTGTTCGGGCAAAGTACTAAGGCTTGACATTCATTCCCAAAAGCAGTAGGGTTTCTCTTCTTTTTACAGTTCCCTGAATCATGTTTCATCCTTTGTCTCTTCTTCTGGCTCCCAACCTCTCCCATATGGCTCATATATTAAGGAGAATTGGCTGAAATATGATCTCTTGGCCATAACCAGAAAGTTGTCGTATTTTGTTTTCTTGCAGATAATTTCAACTGAGTTTACGCTAATTGTAGAAAGGCAGAGTTAGCAACATAGTCAATAATGTTAAGAATTGAACTGGGGGCCTGGGATGGTGATTCTGATCTTATCCTTATCTAGCTGTGCAGAGTGAGGGAGCCACTAATCAGCACTGTTTGTATGCACACAGTGACTGGTGAGTAGGATTTGGTGGAAGAGCTATCCCTTGGTTTTAACCAGCAGAGAGGGCTTTACAATGGAACAAGAGGAAGGGGTAGAGAGAGAGGAGAAGAAGAAGAAAAAAAAAAAGCCAGCAGACTGGGAAATACCCAAATACAACAGAGCTATCTATACAAACTAACTGACAGGGACTTAAAAGCAATAATCCTAAGGATGCTTACTATAAACAACAGAATTTGGCTGCATAAATAAAGGCCCCTGGTAACTTTATCCCGTGACTTTGTTGAGCTATCAGTCAGTAGCAGAGCAGGATGAAAGTAGTGATTGCTCTGCTTTTTTGTACAGAATTCAAAATGCTAGTTTGGAAGGTCTGGTTTTTTTTGTTTTTGTTTTTGTTTTGCCACCAGAATTGCTGCTGGGGCTTTGTGCCTTCACTACTCCACTACTCCTGGTCACTTTTTTTTTTTAAATAAAAAGGAAACACTGACAAAACCATAGGATAAGAAGGGTACAACTCCACACAATTTCCACCACCAGAAGTCTGTATCCCGTCCCCTCCCTTGATAGCTTTCCTATTCTTTATCCCTCTGGGAGTATGGACCCAAGGTCATTGTGGGATGCAGAAGATGGAAGGTCTGGCTTCTGTAACTGCTCCCCCGCTGAACATGGACGTTGACAGGTCGAGCCATACTGCCAATCTGCCTCTCTCTTTCCCTAGTGGGGCAGGGATCTGGGGAATCAGAGCTCCAGGACACATTGGTGGGGTTGTCTATCCAGGGAAGTCTGGTTGGCATCATGCTAGCATCTGGAACCTGGTGGCTGAAAAGAGAGTTAACATATAAAGCCAAACAAATTGTTGACTAATCTTGTACCTAAAGGCTGGAATAGTGCAGATGAAGAGTTGTGGGGAAGGGTCTCCATTTTGTAGATAGCTAGTAGGCATATTTTAGTTATATTCCAAAGGGCCTGTGGCTATATTAGTTATATATATATATATATATATATATATAGAGAGAGAGAGAGAGAGAGAGAGAGAGAGAGGGAGAGAGAGAGAGAGAGAGGGAGCAGGGGTAGATAGCATAATGGTTATGCAAACACCTCTTTCATGCCTGAGGCTCTGAAGTCTCAGGTTCAATCTCCTGCACCACCATAAACCAGAGCTGAATAGTGCTCTGGTTAAAAAAAAAAAAAAAAGGAAAAAAGAAAGAGAGGGTGAAAGAGAGAGCCTCTATCTGTTGTTTTTGTTTTCCTCATTATTAACTTTATTTTTTAAAATTATCATTATTATTTATTGGATAGAGACAGCCAGAAATTGAGAAGTAAGGGGGACATAGAGAGAAAGAGAGACACCTGCAACACTGCTTCACCACTTGCAAAGCTTTCCCCCTGCAGGTGGGGACTAGGGGCTTGAACTTGAGTCAACGTGCATTGTAACAAGTGTGCTCAATCAGCTGTGCCACCACCCGGCACCCTCAGTATTAACTTTATTTTCCTTATTTCAGTTTTTAATCTTATTTTTAGAAAGTCTCCCCCCATGGGATAGCAAACTAATTCCACAGCTTCAGCCTAATATTCTTATATATTAACCCAAACATTATGAAAGTTTTTTCCCTAATACCTTTTGATTTTGTACAAAAAATTGAAGACATAACCAATCCTTGAGTCAGTCCCAAGCTAAATCACATAAACTGAAATTAGAAGTAAAACCAGGATCTGTTATCAGAAGTGTAGACACTGGCAAGACCAAAACACAAGTAGAGAGGTTATAATTCTTTTTTTTTTAAGATTTTATTTATTGGTGGGGGTAGATAGCATAATGATTATGCAAAGAGACTCTCATGACTGGGGCTCCAAAGTCCCAGGTTCAGTCTCCCACACTACCATAAGCCAGAGCTGAGCAGTGCTCTAGTAAGATTTTGTAAGAAATTTAGGAGAAGAGAGAAAAAGAACCAGATACCACTCTGGTACATGTACTATTGGATCTCATGTTTGAGACTCCAAGACTTTATCCACTATGCCATCTCCTGGACCATGAGAGTTTATAATTTTAAAATATTTTATAAAATTTTTATTTACCTATGACAGAGAGAAATGAAGAGGAGGAAGAGATAGAACACTTGTCACACTGAGGGTTCCTTCCTGTGTGTGAGGATTTGCATGTCTATGAACCATGCTGTGTTCAATCTCTGACACAGCGTAGAATGCAGTGACTCGGGAGTCGGGTAGTAGCACAGCGGGTTAAGCGCAGCGGGTTAAGCGCACGTGGCGCAAAGCACAAGAACCAGTGGATGGATCCTGGTTCGAGCTCCCTGGCTCCCCACCTGCAGGGGAGTCACTTCACAGGTGGTGAAGCAGGTCTGCAAGTGTCTATTTATCTCTCCCCCTCTCTGTCTTCCCCTCCTCTCTCCATTTCTCTCTGTCCTATCCAACAACAACAACATCAATAACAACAACAATAACTACAACAACAAAAAGACAAGGGCAACAAAAGGGAAAATAAACTAATTTAAAAAAAAAAAAAAGAATGCAGTGTTCCAATGTCTCAATGTTTTCCTGCCTCTCTTGAAATCGATAAATCTCTTTTATAAGAAGAGAGAAGGTGGGAGTCAGAAAGTAGCGCAGCAAGTTAAGTGTAGGTGGCGCAAAGTGCAAGGACCGGCATAAGGATCTCAGTTCGAGCCCCGGGTTCCCCACCTGCAGGGGGAGTTGCTTCACCGGTGGTGAAGCAGGTCTGCAGGTGTCTATCTTTCTCTCCCCCTCTCTGTCTTCCCCTCCTCTCTCCATTTCTCTCTGTCCTATCCAACAACAATGACATCAATAACAACAATAATAACTACAACAATAAAACAACAAGGGCAACAAAGGGAATAAATAACTAAATAAATATTTATTTAAATCTGGTTACTAAAAAAATACTAAAAAATCTTTTAAAAAGAGAGAAGTCTTCTCAGGAAAAACACAGCTCTTTTATTCTCTACAGATCTGACTTCTTCCCCCCTGTGATCAAAGAGATGCACCTGACTCTGACCTCTCTGTACTCCAGAGAGAGTTTCTGAAGGAGAAAGTAGTTTCCATCCTTAAAACTGCTTGACTGGAGTTTGGAGTCAGCAGGAAAAACCCACGTGTGATAGACTATCAATATGTCTGCAGCTAAAAATCTCGAACCAGTGGGATATGAAGAAGTAAGTGAGTGTGTTCAAGTACACTTATGAATAACTACAGAGAAATGAGGAAACTAGAAGAGGCAAAAGGAAGAAAAAAAGAGAGAAGCAAAGATAAACAAAAAGATTAGTTTTCTAGTACCTTTCTCCTTGCCATCATTCCCGCTTTCTGTTTTTCTTAGGGCATTGATTAGGAGGTCAGGAGGCAAAATTCAGTGTATTAATGTCTCCCAGCTGAAAATCCAAGGGCTGAAGGGGCCAGTTGGTGGCACACCTAGTTGAGCACACGTGTTACAATGTACAAACAAGGACGCAGGTTCAAGCTCCCACTCTCCATTTGAAGGAGGAAAGCTTTTTGAGGAGTGAGGCAGTGTTCCAGGTGTCTCTCTTTCTCTCCTTCTCTATCTCTCCCATACCCTTTTGATTTCTGGCTGTCTCTAACCAATAAAGAAAGATTTTAAAATATTTTTTAAAATCATTAAAAATCTAAGGGCTGGGGTGAGGGTAGATAGCATGATGGTTATGCAAAAGAGACTCTCATGCCTGAGGCTCCAGAAGTCCCAGGTTCAATCCTCCACCCCACCCTAAGCCAGAACTAAGCAGTGCTCTAGTAGGAGAAGAAAAAAAAAAGAAGAAGAAGAAGAAAGAAAAAAAAATCTAAGGGCTGATCAGGGACCTTGTTCTTCTCAATGACCTCCTAGAACTCAGTCCTGTCCATCTTGTTATTCCACCCGTGGTGCTACACTCTTAACACTGACTCATAATCACTACGTTCCAAAAAGAGGAAGAGAAGGGCAAGAAGCTTCCTGTTAAAGGTGACCTAAGAGTTACTAACACCACTTTCTGCTTTTCTTCTTAAAGGCATGTTTGTTTTATGAGAGGAAAAAAACAGAGACCCATTCTGGCCATATGTGGTGTCTGGATTAAACTTCAGGGTCTCAGGTTTGCAAAGCATGCTCTCTACCTGCTGAAACAGGTCCCTGGATGCTTTCTTTCTTTCTTTCTTTCTTTCTTTCTTTCTTTCTTTCTTTCTTTCTTTCTTTCTTTCTTTCTTTTTAACCGGAGCACTTATCAGCTCTGGCTTATATGGGGGATTGAACCTGGAACTTTGGAGCCTCAGGCATGAGAGTCTGGTTGCATAATCATTATGCTATCTACCCCCCTATTTTTAATTTTTATGAGTGAGAGTGAAACTCTGGGACAGGGGTAGATAACATAATGGTTATGCAAAAAGACTTTCATGCCTGAGGCTCTGAAGTCCCAGGTTCAATACCCCAGACTACCATAAGCCAGAGATGATAAGTGCTTTGGTGAAAGAGAGAGAGAGAAAGAGAAAGAGAGAGAGAGAGAGAGAATCTCTGAAAGACAGAGTACCACTCCACCATTTATGAAATTCTCTTTTTTCCCTTTTATGTATTTAACTTGAGGTCTTAAGTATGCACAATATCCCTAAGTCCCACTTTTTTCTTTCTTTCAATTTTTAGAATGAGAGAAACAGGGAAAAAGATATAGAGAAGGAGAGAGAGAGAAGAGAAGAGGGCCAGGTGGTGGTGCACCTGGTTGAGTGCATACATCACAGTGCACAAGGACACAGGTTCAAGCCCTTGGTCCCCATCTGCAGGGGAAAGCTTTGCAAGTGGTGAAGCAATGTTACAGGTGTCTCTCTGTCTCTCTCCTCTTTCTTTTTTAAAATTTTTTTTAAAGAATTTGTTTATTTATTCATGAGAATGATAGGAGGAGAGAGAGACAGACAGACATCACTATGGTACATGTGCTGCCGGGGATTGAACTTGGGACCTCATGGTTGAGAGTCCAATGCTTTATCCACTGTGTCACCTCCAGATCACTTCTTTAATTTTTTTTTATTATCTTTATTTATTTATTGACTAGAGACAGATATTGAGAGGACAGGGGGGATAGAGAGGGAGAGAGACAGAGAGATACCTGCAGCCCTGCTTCACTACTCATGAAGCTTCCCCCATGCAGGTGGGACAGGGGGCTTGAACCTGGATCCTTGTGCTTTGTAACATGTGCACTCAACCAGTGCTACCACCCAGCCCCTCTCTCTCCTTTTCTATCTACCCTTGCCCTCTCAACTGCTGACTATCTCTATTCAATAAATAAATAATGATAACAAAAAAATTAAATTAAATAAAATTAAAAAAAAAAAGAGAAAGCAAAACTTTTCCATACTGCTTCCAGGTGGTAACAGGAATCAGACTCAGAGACTTAGACATTCTAAGTAGAAGCTTTACAGCTGACCCACATTCCCAGTCCCTTTTATTTTTTAATTTATAAAATGGGAATATTGACAAGACCATAGGATAAGAGGGGTACAATTCCATAGAATTCCCACCACCGGAACATCATATCCAATCCCCATTCATAATAGCTTTCCTAGTCTTTATCCCTCTGGGAGCATGGACCCAGAGTCATTATGAGGTGCAGAAGGTGGAAGGTCTGGCTTCTGTAATTGCTTCTATGCTAAACATGGCAAGTTGATCCATACTCCCAGCCTGTCTCTCTCTTTCCCTAGTGGGGCAGGGATCTAGAGAGGTGGGACTCCAAGACATGGTGGGGTCATCTGCCCTGGGAAGTCCAGTTGGCATCATGGTAGCATCTGGAACCTAGTGGCTGAAAAAGAGTTAAGATATAAAGCAGGGAGTCGGGCTGTAGCGCAGCGGGTTAAGCGCAGGTGGCGCAAAGCACAAGGACCGGCATAAGGATCCCGGTTTGAACCCCGGCTCCCCACCTGCAGGGGAGTTGCTTCACAGGCGGTGAAGCAGGTCTGCAGGTGTCTATCTTTCTCTCCTCCTCTCTGTCTTCCCCTCCTCTCTCCATTTCTTTCTGTCCTATCAAACAACGACGACAACAACAATAATAACTACAACAATAAAAGGGCAACAAAAGGGAATAAATAAATAAAATAAATATTAAAAAAAAAGATATAAAGCAGAACAAATTGTTGGCTAATCATGAACCTAAAGGCAAGAATATTGTAGATGAAGATTTGAGGTCTCAGGATTCCGGCAGTAACGCAGCGGGTTAAGCGCCATGTGGGCAAGGATCGGTGTAAAGAATAAAGATCCCTGTTCAAGCCCGGATCCCCATCGGTGTAAAGAATAAAGATCCCTGTTCAAGCCCGGATCCCCATCGGTGTAAAGAATAAAGATCCCTGTTCAAGCCCGGATCCCCATCGGTGTAAAGAGTAAAGATCCCGTTCAAGCCCAGGTTCCCCACCTGCAGGGGAGTTACTTCACAAGTGATGAAATAGGTCTGCAGGTGTCTATCTTTCTCTCCCCCTCTGGCTCCCCCTCCTCCATTTCTCTTTGTTCTATCCAACAACAATAATGACATCAATAATAATAATGACTACAAAAATAAAACAACAAGAGCAACAACAAAAGGGAGTAAATAAATATTTAAAAAGAAAGAAAGAGGGGGTCCAGCGGTGGCGCAGTGGGTTAAGCACACGTGGCACAAAGTGCAAGGACCAGCGTAGGGATCCCAGTTCGAGCCCCCGGCTCCCCACCTGCGGGGGAGTCACTTCACAGGCGGTAAAGCAGGTCTGCAGGTGTCTATCTTTCTCTCACCCTCTCTGTCTTCCCCTCCTCTCTCCATTTCTCTCTGTCCTATCCAACAACGAACAAGATCAACAATGGTAATAATAATAACCACAATGAGGCTACAACAACAAGGGCAACAAAAGGGGGAAAAATGGCCTCCAGGAGCAGTAGATTCATGGTGCAGACACTGAGCCCAGCAATAACCCTGGAGGAAAAGAAAAAAAGAAAGAAAGAAAGAAAATTTGAGGTCTGTGATTTGGAAAAAGCTGTTAGGTCTATTTTAGGTATATTCCAAGGGGCCCATGACTTTACTAGTTTTTGCCTAAGCAGGTGGACCCAAGTTATTGTCTGGGGAGATGATGTCATAGTTGGAAAATTCCCATTCCTTTGAGTCACTTACTTTTTGATGAGAATGTAGGCACATTCCCTTCTTTTATCTTCTTTTCTTTCTGTTTTCTTTTCTCTTCTTTCCTTTTCCTTTCTTTTCTGTTTTCACTGAGGTTATTTCTGGGGCTTAGTGCCTGCATAATGAATCCACAGTTCCTGGTGGCTATTTTTAAACATTTATATATGTTTAATTTATTAAAAATTAAATACATTAAACTTAAATTTATGTTTAAATTATTAAAATCTAAGGGCTGGTCAGGGACCTTTGTTCTTTCCAATGACCTCCTGGGCCTCTCCATATATATATGGAGAGAAAGAGAGGGAGAAGAGAGAGAGATGGGAAGTTGAGGGAAGAGGGAGATAAGAAGAGAGAATGCGGGAGTCGGGCAGTAGCGCAGTGGGTTAAGTGCACGTGGCGCCAAGCACAAGGACTAGCTTAAGGATCCTGGTTCGAGGCCTGGCTCCCCACTTGCAGGGAAGTCGCTTCACAGGCAGTGAAACAGGTCTGCAGGTGTCTATCTTTCTTTCCCCCTCTCTGTCTTCCCCTCCTCTCTCCATTTCTTTCTGTCCTATCCAACGACGACATAAGTAATAATAACTACAACAATAAAACAACAAGGACAACAAAATGGAATAAATACATAAATAAATAATTTTTTAAAAGATTTTATTTATTTATGAGAAAGATAGGAGGAGAGAGAAAGAACCAGACATCACTCTGGCACATGTGCTGCCGGGGATTGAACTCAGGACCTCATGCTTGAGAGTCCAAATCTTTATCCACTGTGCCACCTCCTGGACCACAATAAATAAATATTTTTAAAAATTTTTTTTAAAAAAGAAGAGACAATGTGTGTGTGTGTGCAACCTGAAGCACTGTGTCACCATTAATGAAACTTCCCCTCTGCAGGTAGTGACCAGGGACTTGAACCTGAATTTGACTATTTTTATTTCTTTTATTTTTCTTTCTTTCTTTTTTTTTCTTTCCATAGAGACAGAAAGAAACGAGAGGAGAGAGAACAAGAACTGTTTGTGACGCTTCCCTCCTGCAGGTGGGGATAAGGGGCTTAAAACCTGAGCACTGTCACATTTTCTACCTGGCGTCTACCACCAGGTCCCAGCATTCTCTTCCTTAGCTATGAGAGCTTAAACAACGGAGTATAGCTGACTGCCAAACACTCAGCTAAACTTAGGACTGATCCATTACTAACTGCAAGATGGGGATGTTAGGGAAAAGTCACCCTTTCTTTCATTGAAGGTCAGCTTCTGGACTCTGCTTGAAACCATCTACATCAGTTAGCTTCTGGGGGGTGGAAGATGATTCAGCAGTTCAGCACAAGGCCTTCCATGAGTCAGGTCTTGGATCTGATCCTGGTACCACAAATAAAAGCACAAAAGAACTCCTTTGGTGGTGGACAGTCCTTTGGTATTTCTCACTAAGGATGTATGATTTTTTTTTTTTTTTTTTTTTTTTTACCTCCAGAGTTATAGCTGGCTCTCAGCACCTACACCACGAATCCTCTGCTCCTGAGCCTATTTTCTTTCGACTTTTTGGAGAGGACAGAGAGAAATGGAGAGAGGAGGGGAAGACAGAGAGGAGGAGAGAAAGATAGACACCTGCAGACCTGCTTCACCGCCTGTGAAGCGACTCCCCTGCAGGTGGGGAGCCAGAGGCTCTAACTCGGATCCTTGCATGAGTCCTTGCACTTTGTACTATGTGTGCTTGACCGGTGCGCTACCACCCGCCCCCCCCCCCCAGGATGTAGGATTTTTAAAAATTGGATACAGTCTAATCAGCAGTATCACACATGCAAAAGATTCTGGGCTCAATCCCCAGCACAGCATAAAAAAAGAGAGTTGGGAGATAGCTCACTTAGAAGTGAACCTTTCTGTGTGTAAGGACCTGAGTTTGAGCCCTGGTACCACATGGGAGCACTGTAGATGGCATCAGGGGAGCTCCATGTATGATGGAGCAGTCTAAATGTACATCAGAGAATTCACACAGGGGAAAAAAAAACACCTTAGGAATGAAGAGAATGTAAAACAACTTTTGCCAAGAAGTCAAATCTTAATATATATAAGAACTTTTTCAGAGAAGTTGTAGTTCTTTGAAAAAGTTGATGAAGGGGGGAGGGGTAGATAGCATAATGGTTATGCAAGCCGGTTCTCATGCCTGAGGCTCTAAAGTCCTAGGTTCGATTCCCTGCTCCACCATAAGCCAGAGCTGAGCAGTGAAGTTGCAGAAGAAAATGAAGGTTACTTTTTGTCCCCCCCCCCCAAGGTCTGAGTTATAGGTGCTGTTTAAATGAGTTGCCCAGCACCAGAGTAATCAGAACTCACCCAGAGTGCAATCCAGGGCACCTTGATCTCACATTTACAGTGATGTCTTGGAAAAATGTATCTTATTGTTTATAGAAAGAAGCGTCCTTAAAGCTTCCACTAGGTTTGATTTATGATTGTGTTTGCCTTTTCCACTTGCTGTGGACTCCCCTATGGTTTGCTGTGATACCAAGTATCGAACTTGGACTCTTCACTGGCAAGTCCTGTGAGCTGCTGTTATTCTTTTTTAATTTTTATTTTATTTATAAAAGGAAACACTGACAAAACCATAGGATAAGAGGGGTACAACTCCACACAATTCTCACCACCAGAACTCCATATCCCATCCCTCCCTTGATAGCTTTCCTATTCTTTATTGGTATACGAGTGTGCTGTCCCTGGGCTGGTTCTCTGTCCCACTCTATTTATTTATTAATGAGAAAGATGGGAGGAGAAAGGGAAAGAACTAGACATCACTCCAGAACATGTGCTGCCAGGGATTGAACTCAAGACCTCATGCTTGAAAGTCCAGTGCTTTATCCACTGTGCCATCTTCTGGACTTCACCTAACTCTTCACTCTTGAAATATATTTATTTTGGGCAGTGGGTGATAGCGTAATGGTTATGCAAACAGACTCTCCTATCTGAGGCTTCAAAGTCCCATGTTCAATCCCTGTACCACCATTAGCCAGAGCTGAGAAGTGCTCTGGTAAAAAAAAAAAAAAAAAGAAAAAAGAAAGAAAGAAAGAAAAGGAAAGGAAAAGAAAGAAACAAACATATTTATCTCACCAAGACAACCTGCACATACTTTGTCTTCCATTCTCCTGATAATGTGATGAATGCAAATCCACCATTCTTCAGTCTGTCCTAGTGTTAAATTCATTGATAGTTTCCCCCGTATAAAGATTTGTTTTGTTTTGCTTTGCTTTACCAGAGCACTACTTAGCTCTGGCTTTTGGTGTTGCTGTGGTTTGAACCTGGGACATCAGAGGCTCAGGCATAAAAGTCTTTTTTTATAGTCTTTCTACGATCTCTTCCACACACCCAGATAAGAGTTTTATTCCACAGAGGACTATGTAACATCACAGGCATATGCTTTTTGTACTGTTCATTGTCAGTAACACTTTTGAGAATTGGATGTTTGTAGAAATGGATGTGCCACGACCCAGCCCATCTGTCGCTTTATAAAGTTACATCTGTCTAGGATGAGTGGAACTCTAGTGCCAGCACGAGGGAAGAACTAAGGCCATGGCAAGCCAAGAGGTTGCTGCTCTATAGAACCAGGACTTGGAGTTTCCCTAGTAGCTGCTGGACCCACCCTCACCTCTAGGCCAGGTCTCCAGCCCGCACTTTTCCAGCAGCCCCAGGCTGGTGCTAACCCTGGGGGCTGTGACCCAGCTCTGGTCTGCTGGTCCTGCAATCATATTCCCCCTAAGGATGTGGGCAGGAGCCAGGAGCTACAGGTAGGCTACCGCTCCTGCCTCAGGCCAGTGAGGGGCAGGTCTTTTTTTTTTTTTTTTTTAAGATTTTATTTATTTATGAGAAAGATAGGAGTAGAGAGAAAACCAGACATCACTCTGGCACATGTGCTGCCGGGGATCGAACTCGGGACCTCACATTTGAGAGTCCAAAGCTTTATCACTGTGCCACCTCCCAGACCACGAGGGGCAGGTCTTAAGGTCTGTAGATGCCACCTGTAAAAGCTCACCTCCCCTACCCTCTCTCAATCCTCTCTCAGAGGCTGTGGCCTCTGAGAAACATGTAGTCAGGAGGGAGCTGTGACCACAACCTGTTTCCAGCTACCATGAAAAGAGCTTTCTAGTGGTCCAGGAGGTGGCGCAGTGGATAAAGCACTAGATTCTCAAGCATGAGGTCATGAGTTCAGTCCCTGGCAGCACATGTACCAGAGTGATGTCTACTTCTTTCTCTCTCTCCTCCTTTCTCATTAATAAATAAAATATTTAAAAAAAAAAAAAAAAGAAAGGAGCTTTCTAGGCCAGTGAGATAACTTATCTGGGGAGGCGCCTGCTTGGCCCGCCACTCAATTCAGGTTTAAGCCCTTGGTCCCCATGGCACTGGAGATCAGTGCTATTTTGTCTCTCCTGCTCTATCTTCCTATCTCTCCCTTTGGGAGGGGGCACTTAGAGAGCTTTCCTTGGAGGGCCAAGTTCCTGCTCCCAGGGCTGAGTACTTTCAGCTGTGACCAGCTGCAGCTGCAGGCTAGCTGAGTGGAGTCCCAGAGACACCCTCACAGTGTGGTGCGTGAGACCAGTGGCAGTTCTCAAAAGACTGCAGACAGGGTATACACAGGAGCCCCACCGCTCCATTTCTATCTCTTACTGCTGTCAGGGCTTCCTTGGTGCTTTGAGCCATTGCGATTCCATTCCTCTCAGCAGAATGTTTTGAGATTGGGAATGTTCAGGGTGGTCTGGCCATAGTATTATTTGCAGACCCCCAACCCCCGCCACTTAGAGGATGAGAGACAGGGGGAGAGGGCAGAGGGCTGATAACAGACTCATAATAAACAGACTCTCATGCCCGAGGATCCAAAGTCCTAGGCTGAATCCCCTGCACCACCATAAGCCAGAGTTGAATAGTGCTCTGGTAAAAAAGAAAAAGAAAAAGAGACAGGATAGAAAGGGACAGAGAGAAGGTAAGACACCACAGGAGGCAGGGGAGATAGAATAATAGTTATGGGGAATTAGGCAGTAGCGCAGCAGTTAAACGCACAGACCGGCATAAAGATCCCATTTCGAGCCCGAGCCCCAGCTCCTGGTTCCCCATCTGCAGGGGAATCACTTCACAGGCAGTGAAGCAGGTCTGCAGGTGTCTATCTTTCTCTTACCCTCCTTTCTCCACTTCTCTCTGTCCTATCCAACAACGACGACAACAATAAAAAGCAACAAGGGCAATAAAAAGGGAATAAATAAATATTTAAAAACTAATAATAGGGAGTCGGGCTGTAGCGCAGTAGGTGGCGCAAAGCACAAGGATCGGCATAAGGATCCCGGTTCGAACCCCGGCTCCCCACCTGCAAGGGAGTCGCTTCACAGGGAGTGAAGCAGGTCTGCAGGTGTTGGATAGGACAGAGAGAAATGGAGAGAGGAGGGGAAGACAGAGAGGAGGAGAGAAAGATAGACACCTGCAGACCTGCTTCACTGCCTGCGCTTAACCCACTGTGCTACAGCCCGACTCCCCCTCTTTTTTTTTATAATTGCTTCTTTTTTAAATTAAAAAAATTTATTCATTTATTTTCCCTTTTGTTGCCCTTGTTATCTTTTTATTGTTGTTGTAGTTATTGTTGTTGTTATTGATGTCATCATTGTTAGATAGAACAGAGAGAAATGGAGCGAGGAAGGAAAGACAGAGAGAGGGAGAGAAAGACAGACATCTGCAGACTTGCTTCTCCGCCTGTGAAGCGACTCCCCTGCAGGTGCGGAGCCGGCAGCTCTAACCGGGATCTTTATGCCAGTCCTTGCGCTTTGCGCCGTGTGCGCTTAACCTGCGCCACCGCCCAACTTCTTTAAGCTTTATTTATTTATTTAAACATATTTTTTATTCCTTTTTGTTGCCCTTGTTTTACAGTTGTAATTATTATTGATGTCGTTGTTGTTGGCTAGGACAGAGAGAAATGGAGAGAGGAGGGGAAGACAGAGAGGGAGAGAGAAAGACACCTGCAGACTAGCTTCACTTGCAGGTGGGGAGCTGGGGCTTGAACTGGGATCCTTTCTCTAGTCCTTGTGCTTTGTGCCACCTGCGCTCAACCCGCTGCGCTACTACTGCCCGACTCCTTTATTTAATTTTTTTTTCCCCTCCAGGGTTATTGCTGGGCTCAGTGCCTGCACCATGAATCCACCACTCCTGGAGGCCATTTTTCCCCCTTTTGTTGCCTTTGTTGTAGCCTCGTTGTGGTTATTATTATTACCATTGTTGATGTTGTTTGTTGTTGGATAGGACAGAAAGAAATGGAGAGAGGGGGGAAGACAGAGAGGGGGAAAGAAAGAAAGACACCTACAGACCTGCTTCACCGCTTGTAAAGCGACTCCCCTGCAGGTGGAGAACCGGGTGTTCAAACCGGGATCCTTAAGCCAGTCCTTGTGCTTTGAGCTACCTGTGCTTAACCTGCTGCACTACAGCCCGACTCCCAGTTCTCTAGATTCTACCTGAGTGTAAGCATCTGGCAGTTGTTTTCACCTCTTATTTTGCTAAGCCTTATCACCTCTATGTCCATCCATTTTGTCCCAATGGACACACTATCTTTTATTTGTTTTTTTAAAATTTCCTTTTATTTATTTGATAGAGATAGCCAGAAGTGGAGAGGAATGGGGAGACAGAGAGAAAGAGATCTGCAGCACTGCTTCACCACTTTCAAAGCTTTCCCTCTGCAGGTGGGGAATGGGGCCTTGAACCTGGGTGTGCCATCACTGGCCCAGACACAGTATCTTTTTTGTTTGTTTGTTTTGTTTACAAAGATTCTTTTTTTTTTAATTTCTTTATTGGGGAATTAATGTTTTACATTCAACAGTAAATACAATAGTTTGTACATGCATAACATTTCCCAGTTTTCCATATAACAATACAACCCCCACTATGTCCATTGTCATCCTTCTTGGACCTGTATTCTCCCCACCCACCCACCCCAGAGTCTTTTACTTTGGTGCAATACGCCAATTCCAGTTCAGGTTCTACTTGTGTTTTCTCTTCTGATCTTCTGGCTATTTCTCTTCTGGCTATTTTTTTCAACTTCTGCCTGAGAGACATAGTATCTTTTATTGTCATTATCATCATTATTAAAGAGTATTATTCCACGGAGTATATATCCTATAAACTCTTTATGCAGTTATCTATCAATGGGTGATCAGGCTACTTCTACTGTGAATAATGCAAAAATGCATAGGAGTACATATGTCTCTTTGAATTAGGATTTTCATGCCCTTTGGGTGTATGCCTAGGAGGAGTGGTGTTGCTGGATTATAGGCATTTCCATTTTTATTTGTTGAAGGATACTCCATACTTTTTCCCATAGGCGCTGCCCCAGATTGCAATGTATCAGAGTTCCTTCCTCTCCACATCCACACCAATACTTGTCATTTCCTGTTTTGTTGATACAGACCATCCTCACAGGTGTGAAGTAGAATCTCATGTGGTTTTAATTTGAATTTCTGTAATTAGTGGCGCATATACTCATATGTAGGATATATATATATATATATATATATATATATATAAACATATATATAAATAAAATTTTTGCCACCAAGGTTATCACTGGCATCTGTGTCTACAAGATTACTCCCCTACTCCCAGTGGCTATTTTTTGATAGAGGGTGAGAGACAGAAAGAGAGAGAGAGAAAGAGAAGGAGGAGATGCATCTGCAGCGTTGCTCCACTACTCATTAAGCTCCCTACAACCCCACTGACAGTGGGAATAGGGTCTTGAACTAAGTTCTCCTGGATGGTAACATGTATTCTCTACTAGGAATACCACCACTTGGCCCCCATGTGTGTATCCTCTTTAGAAAACAATCTATTGGGGGTCAGGAGGTGGCACGCCTGGTTAAATGCTCACATTACAGTGCGCAAGGACCCGGGTTCAGGCCCCTGGTTCCCACCTGCAGAGGGAAGGCTTCATGAGGTGAAGCAGGGCTGCCGGGTGTCTCTCTGTCTCTCTCCCTCTCTATCTCCCTCTACCTTCTCAATTTCTTGCTGTCTCTATCCAATAATTAATAAATAATTTTTAAAAAAATACCTATTTTTTTGGAGTAGGGCACCAAAGTAAAAATCTCTGGGTTGAGGGCGAAGGTGGAAGTTTGGCTTCACTGGGGGGGGGGTCCTTTGGTGGTGGGAATGGTGTTTATGTACACTCCTATTAATTTGTAGTCATATAAATCACTATTTAATTAATATGAGAGGGGAAAATTGATTGAATGTCTCAACTTTTTAATGCACAGACCATAGGCTGAGTCTTTGATATGTTGACTCTCTTAAAAGCTTAGACCAGGGAGAACAGAAGCAGCCGGTGGCACAGCTATATACAAATAATATCAAAGGACATAAAATATGGCGATGTTGTATATGATACAGCAAATCCTAACAAAGGGATTTTTCAAAATTAACCCAATTGCCAAATATATGATTATAGTAATAACTACCTATTGCCTTCTTAAACTGTAAGACAGCAGGAGCCTCCTGCTTCCTCTACAGAGCCGATATTTCTCCCAGTGCTAGAACCTCTGGGGTGGGGCTCACTTTCCTGCATGCTTCTCTCAATTCATACCAAATGATATTGCATCTGCCCTTGTTGTAGTTATTATTGTTGTCATCTTTATTGGCCCCCTATTTATTTTATTTCTCATGTGAATGTGAGCATAGTCATATATATATTTTAATTTCTTTATTGGGGAATTAATGTTTTACATTCAACAGTAAATACAATAGTTTGTACATGCATTACATTTCCCAGTTTTCCATATAACAATACAAACCCCCACTAGGTCCTCTGTCATCCTTCTTGGATCTGTATTCTCCTCTCCACCCACCCCAGAGTCTTTTAAGCATAGTCATTTTTTTTTTAACAAAGTATGCAGATACTATTTATTCCATAAGTACAGAATAAGTGTTTTTGAGTTTTACAAAATATCAAATATAAATAACCTAAAACTGTAACAGTACACAAAACTGGCTTCTTACACAGATATACCAGGCAGTACAAGCTGAAAGCTTGAGTAAATTAACAATGTTTTATGTTAATATACATAGTGCCAATTAACATTTAAAAACAAGTTTCAGGGGAGTCGGGCGGTAGCACAGCGGGTAAAGTAAATGTGGCGCAAAGCACAAGGACTGGAGTAAGGATCCTGGTTCGAGCCCCCAGCTCCCCACCTCCAAGGGAGTAGCTTCACAGGCGGTGAAGCAGGTCTGCAGGTGTCTGTCTTTCTCTCCTCCTCTCTCCATTTCTCTCTGTCCTATCCAACAACAACAACAACAATGGTAAACAACAAGGGCAAAAAAAAAAAGGAAAAAAATAGCCTCCAGGAGTAGTGGATTCGTAGTGCAGGCACCGAGTCCCAGCGATAACCCTGGATACAAAAAAAAAAAAAAAAGTTTCAATGTATAGCACTTGATACTTACTTGAGTTTGTTTTCAGTCAGTCACATTTTTTAAAATGTAGTTTGACAGAGATTTCCTTATATGCTTGAAGAAGAAAAGAAAATAGGAAATAAAAAGGGGCCTGTGATGTGGATGGGTGGATAAAGTTCTTGCCTTACCATGAGTGAGGCCCTGAGTTTGATCCCCATGTGGGAGTACTGTGGACATGGAAATATTAACAGAACTCTGTGGATGGCACAGTACTGCCTTGGTGTCTTCCTCTCCCTTCTCCCTCTTTCTAAAAATATAGAATAAATACTGGGTTGCAGTAGTTAGCCTGCAAACATCCCACGTATAGAAGACTCTCACTTAATTCCCCTACAACACATTTCATTATAACATGGGGGTGGGAGAGCAGGAGGCAAAACAAAACAAAGCAAAATAAATAAATAAACGCCGGGACTTTGAGTTATCTCTGTTGGACCATCTTCTATGCTTGGCCAGATTGTGTATAAATCTTCTCTAACCTCTACCTTCTTCTTACCATAAGCAGAAAGGTCAGCCCAAGAGGACAGCTTATAGTATTCAGTTCTCCTACTGGCATGTCTTTGTCCCTTTGCATGGGTGTGGCTTTCTATATTCCACATCATTCACAGGAACCCTTCAAAGTTCTTCTTCTTCTTTTTTTAATATTTTATTTATTTATTCATGAGAAATGATAGGAGAGAGAGAGAGAAAGAACCAGACACCAGTCTGGCACATGTGCTGCTGGGGATTGAACTCAGGACCTCACACTTGAAAGTCCAATGCCCTTCCCAGTGCGCCATCTCCCAGACCACCAAAGTTCTTCTTTTTTTTTAAGCGCCACCTGCGCTTAACCTGCTGCACTACCACTCAACTCCCCTTTTCAAAGTTCTTATGCCACCTATAATCACTCTCTTTTTAATTATCTTTATTTATTTTTTAATTTTTTAAAATTTATTTTCCCTTTTGTTGCCCCTTTTTGTTGTTGTAATTATTGTTGTTGTTATTGATGTCGTCATTATTATATGGGACAGAGAGAAATGGAGAGAGGAGGGGAAGACAGAGAGGGGGAGAGAAAAACAGACACCTGCAGGTCTGCTTCACTGCTTGTGAAGCGACCCCCCTGCAGATGGGGAGCTGGGGGCTCGAGTCAGGATCCTTACACCAGTCCTTGCAACATGTGCTTAATCTTTATTTATTTATTTATTGGATATAGATAGCCAGAAATTGAGAAGAAGGGGGAGATAGAGAGGGAGAGAGACAGAGAGACACCTGCAGCACTGCTATATCACTTGTTAAGCTCCCACCCTCGCCCCCGCAGGTGAGGGCTGGGGGCTTGAACCTGGGTCCTTGTGCATTGTAACATGTGCGCTCAACCAGGTCACTACCACCCAGCCCCTACCTATAATCTTATTCCCTATATTTTTCTCCTGAGCTTTTTGGTAAACTAATAATTTGTCCCAACAGTTATTTTTATTATTATTTTTTCCTCCAGGGTTATTGCTGGGCTCGGTGCCTGCACCATGAATCCACCGCTCCTGGAGGCCATTTTTCCCCCTTTTTGTTGCCCTAGTTGTTGCAGCCTCCTTGCGGTTATTATTGTCATTGTTGACGTTGCTTTGTTGTTGGATAGGACAGAGAGAAATGGAGAGAGGAGGGGAAGACAGAGAGAGAGGGGAGAGAAAGATAGACACCTGCAGACCTGCTTCACCGCCCGTGAAGCGACTCCCCTGCAGGTGGGGAGCCGGGGGCTCGAACCGGGATCCTTACGCCGGTCCCTGCGCTTTGCGCCACGTGCGCTTAACCCACTGCGCCACCGCCCGACTCCCAGTTATTATTATTTTTTGACCAGGCAGTAGCATTTTGTTCATTTATCTTTTGATGTTTTTTAGTGAAAGTCCTCTGTATAATCTATGCCTCAGTAAGTTTCAAGTAAGGTAAAAGAAAGAAAAGCCCTTTGCAAGAGTCTTTTAGAAGTCTCAAAAAAAAAAAAAAAAAAAAAAAGCAGGAGAGTATTGCTGGGACAGAATAAAATAGCATAATGGTTATACAAAGGGACTCTCATGCCTGAGACTCCAAAGTGACGGATTCAATCCCCAGCACCTCTATAAACCAGAGTTGAGCAATGCTTTGGTGCTAGGTTGGAGAGACAGCCTAATGATTAAGCAAAAGACTCTCATGTCTGAGACTTACAGGTCCCAGATTCAATTCTTGGCACTGCCATAAGCCAGAACTGAGCAGTACTCTGATTCTAACTACTTTCCTATATATCTTTTTCTTTTTTTCTCTTTGCCTCCAGGGTTTTGCTGGGGCTCAGTGTCTGCACTATAAATCCACTGCTCCTACCAGCCATTTTTTTTTCAATTTTATTGGATAGGATAGGATAGAGAGAAACTGAGAGAGAAGAGGAGACAGCGAGGGAGAGAGAAAGAGACACACTTTCAGAATTGCTTCACCACTTGTGAGGTGACCACCTCCACCTGTAGGTAGGGAGCTGGGTGCTCCAACCTGGATCCTTGCACAGTTCTTGTGCTTTGCACTATGTATGCTTAATCTGGTGTGCCACTGCCCAGCCCCCTTATCTATCTGTCTATCTATCTATCTCTCATGAATTAAATATTTTGGAGAGGTTATAAGGCTTTAATTGATAAAAGGAGTAGTATGTTATGAGATATGAGTGGAGGCAAGTTATGATCCCCATCATGCTGGTTTTCACAGGTCAAATTAGACTTTATCTTTTTTTTTTATTCCCTTTTGTTGCCCTTGTTGTTTTATTGTTGTAGATATTATTGTTGTTGTCGTTGTTGGATAGGACAGAGAGAAATGGAGAGAGGAGGGGAAGTCAGAGAGGGGGAGAGAAAGATAGACACCTGCAGACCTGCTTCACCGCCTGTGAAGCGATTCCCCTGCAGGTGGGGAGCCGGGGTTCGAACCGGGATCCTTATGCCTGTCCTTGTGCTTTGCGCCACCTGCGCTTAACCCGCTGTGCTACAGCCCGACTCCCAGACTTTATCTTTTATCTAAAGAACAAGAAGAAGACTGAAGAGAGTTAGCCTGCATGTGATAATAAGGATGACTTGCTCAAATTTGCATGCAGAAAGATAACCAGCTGCAGAAAGTGGAACAGGATACAAAAAATGATGTCGGAGTAAATACATGCGGTCCCTCAAGGTGGACCTAAATATAATCATACTGTATTTTCAATATATAAAAAGAAAGAAGAACCCAGCCCCCAACCACACTGGAGGAAACTTCTATGCTTTGGTCTCTTTATCTCTCTGCCTTCTCTGGCCAGAGAGAAAGACTAACATATTTGTGAACAGGAACCATGGTTTGGGTTCACAACCAAAAGACAATTTCGAGGTGTGTTCTACCACAGCCAAGGCACAGAGGAGTTTGAAAGAACCAAACGGGAAGCAGAGCAGTCAAGGCTTTAGATCCTTTGTGTAAACCTTTTGGAATGGGTGACAGGACTCTTGAGATAGAAAACTGTAGGGAGGCATCTCCTGTAAGCAGATAGCCTTCCTATTTCTTTCCTCAACATTGATAAGAACAGAATAGAGGTTTTTTTTGTGTCTTTCTTTCTTTCTTTCTTTCTTTCTTTCTTTCTTTCTTTCTTTCCTTTTGTTGCCCTTGTTGTTTTTTTTGTGTAGTTTTAATTGATGTTGTTGTTGTTGGATAGGACAGAAAGAAATGGAGAGAGAAGGGGAGAGAAAGACAGACACCTGCCGACCTGCTTCACCACTTCTGAAGTGACTCCCCTGCAGGTGGGGAGCAGCGGGCATAAACCAGGATCCTTATGCGGGTCCTTGCGCTTAGCGCCACGTGCGCTTAACCTGCTGCGCTACCACCCGACTCCCCAGAACAGAGTTTTTAGTGCTTTTTTGTAGTTATTGATAAGGAGAAGTCAGAGAGTGGGTGTTCTTTTACAATCACGACTAAGGAGTAAAATCAGGCATCTTAATTTTTACCAGATTTCAACATGGTAGGTTGAGACAGGATAGAATCAATTGGGAGTCAGGCGGTAGCACAGGTGGCACAAAATCCAAGGACCAGCGTAAGGATTCCAGTTTAAGCACTTGGCCCCCCACCTGCAGGGGAGTTGCTTCACAGGCTGTGAAGCAGGTCTGCAGATGTCTATCTTTTCTCCTGTTTTTCCCCTCCTCTCTCCATTTCTCTCTGTCCTATCCAACAACAACAATAATAACAATAAAATAACAAGGGCAACAAAAGGGAATAAATAAAAATTTTTTAAAAATCTTTTTAAAAAATTGAGTCAGGAGTCGGGCAGTAGTGCAGCAGATTAAGCGCATGTGGCGCAAAGCACAAGGACCGGTTAGAATCCCGGTTCAAGCCTCCGGCTCCCTACCTGCAGGGGAATTGCTTCATGGGCAGTGAAGCAGATCTGCAGGTGTCTGATTTTCTCTCTCCCTCTCTGCCTCTCTCCTCTCTTGATTTTTCTCTGTCCTATCCAACAACAACATCAGCAATGATAACAATAATAATGACAACAACAAGGGTAACACCAAGGGCAACAAAATGGGGAAAATGGCCTCCAGGAGCTGTGGATTCATAGTGCAGGCACCGAGCCCCAGAAATAAACCTGGAGGCAAAAAAAGGGGGGGAGGGTTAAGGTCCTGGGACATGATGGCAGAGGATCTAGTGGGGATTGTATTGTTATGCAGAAAACTGGGAAATGTTATGCATGTACAATACTGTCAAGTATAAAACATTAATCCCCTAATAAACCAGGAAAAAAAACCTGTAGAAATCTTTTTTTCTTAGTTTTTTTTATTAATTTTATTTTGTTGTTTTATTGTTGTAGTTATTATTGTTGTTGTTGTTGGATAGGACAGAGAGAAATGGAGAGAGGAGGGGAAGACAGAGAGGAGGAGAGAAAGACAGACACCTGCAGACCTGCTTCACCGCCTGTGAAGCGACTCCCCTGCAGGTGGGGAGCCGGGGTTTGAACTGGGATCCTTATGCCGGTCCTTGTGCTTTGCGCCACCTGCGCTTAACCCACTGCGCTACAGCCCGACTCCCCCTGTAGAAATCTTAATGTATAGTTTGATGACATTCTACATGTATCTACTAATATAGCTACTACCAAGATCAAGATATAGAACTTTCCAGCACATCAGAGGCCTCTGTAGGTTCTTCTCCCAGGAACCACTATGTGAAGTAAGTGACTATTCTGGATTCTAGTACTGTGCCACTGTGAAAGATTAAGGCATGTAATTTTTGTCCCTGATTTCTGGCACACAAGTGTCTAACACTCTAGTATTTTCCTAAGTGATAATAGTGATAGGAGAGTCTTTTTTTTTTTTTACTCTTTAAAAAATTTATTTATTCCCATTTGCTGCCCTTGTTGTTTTATTGTTGTAGTTATTATTTTTGTTGTTACTGATGTTGTTGTTGTTGGATAGGACAGAGAGAAATGGAGATGGGGAAGACTGAGAGGGGGAGAGAAAGACAGACACCTGCAGACCTGCTTTACCATCTGTGAAGTGACTCCCCTGCAGGTGGGGAGCTGGGGGCTTGAACCAGGATCCTTCTGCTAGTCCTTGCGCATTACGCCACCAGCACTTAACCTGCTGTGCTACTGCCCGACTCCCTTTACTTTTTTTTTTTTTAACCAGAGCTGCTGAGCTTTGGTTTATGGTGGTGCAGGGGATTAAACCTGGGACTATGAAGCCTCAGCCAGAACAGTCTCTTTACATAATCATTATGCTATCTGCCCCCCCCATCTAGAGCTTCTTTTATTATTAACAAATCCCTTTCAAGCATATGTGAATTTGTACTAATGAGGTAACTCTAGATTAGACCCCAGATAACTTCAGGGTGGCGGATGGTTGCCAGAGGAATCACTATGTAATTAGAGAATAATATATGTCTACCGAATGGGATCTCCATCAATTCTAGACTATGTGGTTTGGAAAGCTTCTGCGTTGGTGGACATAGCCACATGCCACAAAGGTGGTGTGCCTCCAACTCTGTGGGAACAGAGGCTCCTATGCTCAGGGCCCTTCTGGACCTCACCCTATGTAG
Organism: Erinaceus europaeus; assembly: GCF_950295315.1. Lineage (NCBI taxonomy): Eukaryota > Metazoa > Chordata > Mammalia > Eulipotyphla > Erinaceidae > Erinaceus > Erinaceus europaeus. The sequence continues at coordinate 19,130,247 of NC_080171.1, forward strand.
CTCTTTTATTTTTTTATTTTTTTTTATTTTTATTTATTTATTCCCTTTTGTTGCCCTTGTTGTTTTTATTGTTGTAGTTATTATTGTTGTTGTTGTTGTTGGATAGGACAGAGAGAAATGGAGAGAGGAGGGGAAGACAGAGAGGAGGAGAGAGAAAGATAGACACATGCAGACCTGCTTCACCGCCTGTGAAGTGACTCCCCTGCAGGTGGGGAGCCGGGGCTCGAACCAGGATCCTTATGCCGGTCCTTGTGCTTTGCGCCACGTGCACTTAACCTGCTGTGCTACCGCCCGACTCCCCCTATGTAGCTCTTTATCTGGGTGCTCATTTGTATCCTTTAGAATATCTTTTTCTGGGTTCCCCATTCTAGAACACTAACCACAGAGGAGCCCATTTATTAATAAAAACTTTTTAAAACAGTTAAATGTAGAGGGGGAAGAAAAAGTGAAACATTGTCAAAATATACATATCCTTTTTAAATTTAAAACTTTTCTTTAGCTGCTGGGCGGTGGTGAACCTGGTAGCGCATACATGTTACAAAGCACACGATCACAGGTTCAAACCCCCTGCCCCTACCCTACAGGGGTGAAGCTTCATGAGCGGTGAAGCAGTGCTGCAGGTGTGTCTCTTTCTCGCTCCCTCTCTATATCCCCCTTCTCTTGACTTCTGTCTCTATTCAATAAGTAAATAAAATATTGAAAAATAAAAAAATGTAAAATTTATTAACAATAAAAAAGGGAGCCCCTGGCTCCCCACCGGCAGAGGGGGGGGTCGCTTCACGGGCGATGAAGCAGGTCTGCAGGTGTCTATCCTTCTCTCCCCCTCTCTATCTTCCCCTCCTCTCTTGGTTTCTCTCTGTCCTATCCAACAACAAAAACAGCAATAACAACAATAAAAATGACGACGACAACAACAACAAGGGCAACAACAAAGGCAACAAAATGGGAAAAATGGCCTCTAGGTGCAGTGAATTTGTAGTGAAGGCACTGAGCCCCAGCAATAACCCTAGAGGCAAAAAAGAAAATAAACGGCTCTGACAGTAGAAAAGAGAGTAAGAGGAGGAGAGAGAACCAGAGCATCGCTTTGGCATATGGCAATGCCAAGGATAAAATATCCTTTTTAAATTATTGGATAGACACAGCCAGAAATCGAGAGAGGAGGGGGAGATAGAAAGGGAGAGGGACAGAGAGACACCTGCAGCTCTTTTCCCCTGCAGGTGGGACCAGGGGCTTGAACCCTGGTCCTTGTGCACTGTAATGTGAGCACTTAACCAGATGAGCTACCGCCTGGCCCCTAAAATATCCTTTATAATAAATCTGTACTATTGTGCTTGAGACCCAGAAGGTCCCTGGCTCAATTCACTGCACTACCATACGTCAGCGTTGAGCATTTCGTTGGTAAATAAATAAATAAGCCAATAAAAAATCAGTAACAAGTATTTCCTTGAGTTCCGTGAACCAATCTAGAAAGCTATGGAATGGGAGTGGGGCAGTGGCGGCCCTCCTTAAACGCACATAGTATTAAGCAGGAGAACCCAAGCGGGATTCTAGTTGGAACCCCGCCTCCACACCTGCGGGGTAGCCACTTCACAAGTTCTGCAGGTATCTGCCTTTCTCTCTACCTCCCCTCCCCTCTCAATTTCTCTCTGTCCTATCCAATAAAAAAATGGAAAAATGGTCGCCAGGAGCAGTGGATTAGTAGTGCCTGCACTGTACCCCAGCGATAACCTTGGAGGCAAAAGAAAAGGAAGTTATGGAACTCCATGAAGTGGCCATCGGAACCGCAATTCATGTTCTCTACTAATAGGCATCTGAACTATTTCCTGTGGACTAGTATGAATAAAACTGCTATGTATTCTTGTTTCCTTTGGGGGAAGTAAACACTCATTTCTGCTGGGTTGCTAGGAGAGATACTACTGCTAGATCACAAGAGTCACATCATTTAGCTTTAGTAGGCATCATCATAACTTTTTACAAATTGGTTGTACCCATTTATTTTATTTTTCTTTTTTGCCTCTAGTTGTTGGGCCGCTGTGCCAGGATTATAAATCCACCACTTCCGGTGATCATTTTTTTCCTTTATTTTTTCTTTTAGGAAGAAATTGAGAGAATGGGAGATAGAGAGGGAGAGCAAAAGATAGGCCTCTGCAGACCTGCTTCACCACTTATGAAGTGACCCTGCTGCAGGTGGAGAGCAAAGGACTTGAACCCAGGTCCTTGGGCAGATCCTCACACGTAGTACTATGTGCGCATAACTGGGTGCGCTGCCACCTGGCGCGAATTTCTTTTATTAATTAAATGTTTTAAATTTAATTTGCCAGAGCACTGCTCGGCTCTGCCTTATGGTGTTGCAGCTGTACCAATTTCCATGCTCACAAATAATGTATGAAAAATTTATACATTCTACCTCCTCACCAATACTTTAGCACTATCAATCATTTTAAAGCAAGAGTGAACATTTATTTATTTATTTTTTAACCAGAGCACTTCTCAGCTCTGGCTTATGGTAGTGTGGGGGGACTGAACCTGGGACTTTGGAGCCTCAGGGAAGAGAATCACTTTGCATAAGCATAATGCTATCTACCCCTAGCCGCAAATGTGAACTTTCAGACTTTCGAGTGAATCTTCATTCTGTGTTATTTCCACAGAAATGGTGATCTCTGCTGGGAGATGCACTTAGGGCCAATTCTGGGAACCACTGCTAAGTGGACTAGCCTTAAGGATAGGCCTGCCACATTTCACATGGGCAAAGTACACTGGACCCAAGTACAGCCTACCATGAGCCTAGAGATTCTTTAAAAAAAAAAAAAAAATATATATATATGTATATATATATATATATATATATATATATATATATATATATGTTTCCTTTTCTTGCCCTTGTTGTAGTTACTATTGTTCTTGTTATAGATTTCGTCGTTGTTGGATAGGACAGAGAGAAATGGAGAGGGGGGAAGACAGAGAGGGGGAGAGAAAGATAGACACCAGTAGACCTACTTTACTGCCTGTGAAGTGACTCCCCTGCAGGTGGGGAGCCGGGGGCTCAAACCAGGATCCTTATGCTGATCCTTGCACTTTGCGCCACATGCACTTAACCTGCTGTGCTACCGCCCGACTCCCAAGATTCTCTTTTTTTAAAATTTTTTTATTTATAAAAAGGAAACATCGACAAAACCATAGGATGAGTGGTACAACTTCGAACAATTCTCACCACCAGACCTCTGCATCCCATCCCCTCCCCTGATAGCTTTCTTATTCTTTAACCTCAGGTCACATCAAATCGATGGGGTTTACAGTCAACAATATTTATACCCCTTTCCCATATTAGGGAGCTACTCTCTCCCTGATCCAGCTTTCTGGTCCTTTTCCCAGCCATGACATCATCTCCCCAGACAATAACTTGGATCCACTGGCATATCAGATTTCAGGCTCAGGCAAAAACAAACAAACAAACACTAGTATAGCTACAGACAGGCCCTTTGAAATATAACTAAAATATGCCTATTAGCTATCTACAAAATGGAGGACCCCCCAACACTTCATCTACACTATTCCAGCCTTTAGGTCCATGATTGGTCAACAATTTGTTTGGCTTTGTATGTTAACTCTCTTCTCAGCCACAAGGTTCCAGATGCTAGCAAGATGCGAGCAGACTTCCTTGGACAGATTACCCAGTGTACCTTGGAGCTCTGCTTCCCTAGAGCCCTTCCCTACTCAGGAAATAGAGAGACAGGCTGGGAGTATGGATCGACCTGTCAACGCCCATGTTCAGCCGGGGAGCAATTACAGAAGCCAGACCTTCCATCTTTTGCACCCCACAATGACCTTGGGTCCATACTCCCAGAGATTCTCCTTTTATTTTATTTTAATTTTTTCCGATATTTATTTCCTTTTGTTGCCCTTTTTATTGTTGTAGTTATTATTATTGTTGTCATTGTTGTTGGATAGGACAGAGAGAAATGGAGAGAGGAGGGGAAGACAGAGAGGGGGAGAGAAAGTCACCTGCAGACCTGCTTCACTGCCTGTAAAGCAACTCCCCTGCAGGTGGGGAGTCTGAGGCTTGAACCGGGATCCTTAGGCCAATCCTTGAGCTTTCCACCACGTGAGCTTAACCGCTGCGCTACAGCCCAACTTCCTATTTATTTTTTAAAGCAGAGCACTGATCAGCTCTGGCTTATGGTGGTGTGGGGATTGAACCTGGGACTTGGAGCATTAGGCTGAACCTAGAGATTCTCAAAGGAATTCCATACTCTTAACCTACCGGGCTTCTGGGTCTCCTAGGGCATTGTGAGGCAAAACAGAACTGGAACTACAAGCTCAAAGAAAGGAAGCTGATCCATTCAATGTGTACATGTCTCTGAAGGGATTAGCCTGACCAAGTAAGATGGGGCTGCCTTTCCCAAGGTGGCATTAGAGATCAGTGACAATGTGATTTGGGATGGCAGAGGACTCTGTTTCAATCTGGCCTTTGGTTCGACTTGGAAAGCAAATCCACAACTTCTTGTAGGCACAACTTGAGATGGGCCAACAGAGCTCCTTGGAGGTATGAGGCCTAAAGCTTTGAAGGGACCAGCATGGAACTATTATCGCCTGAGGTGGGTCAACCCCAGGCAAGAACATTCACTCAGTTTCCTTGAGGGGTTTCTTTGAGGAAAGTGGAGGCTGGCACTTCAAGTTCTACAAGATCTTCTCAAAAAAAAAAAAAAAAAAGAGGCAAGGCTGACCATGAAGAAGCCTCCTAGTCTGGTAAACCAATGCCAGCCCTAACTTAAGACTGATAATGGCCACTCTCTGTGCTTTAAAATTTCACCCTATCTGCCCTCAAGGAGAAGCAACCTGGGCCCAAGGGAGGTGACAGGCGGTGGCAGTTCCCTGTCCCACTACTCTGCTTCAGACTGCACAGGAGACATAACATATAAGGCATGAGGCCTAGTTCATAAAGCACAAAAGACGGTGGGGCTGGCCGGCCATGGCAACCTTAAGGGGGCAGTGGTAGAGAGGGCGGGGCGGGGCTAGAGAGCATTATGGTTATGCAAGGAGACTCTCACCCTCGAGGCTCCCAAGTCCCAGGTTCAATCCCCCACACCTCCATAAGCCAGAGCTGATCGGTGCTCCAGTTGAGAGAGAGGGAGCGAAGCAGGCAGGGGAGGTCCAGAGGACCGAGCAAGAAGACAGAGGAGAATGGAGTCAGGGTGTCCCCAGGGGCAGGGAGAAGGCAGCCAGAGATCCGGAAGCGCCCTGGCAAAATACAGCCGTGCAGGCAAAGACCTTGCGGGGAGGGGGCTCTGCCCTCTAACACAAGGTGCCGCCCTTGGCTGGGCCTCCATCGGCGATGGGCTCGGGATGGGGGCGGCAGCCGCCGGACAGAAGCATGTGACAGGCCGGACTGCTCCCTTCCCCCGACCCGCACCCCCAGCATCCGGGTCACTTGTCCTCACTTCCGGGTGTCCGCGCGGGCTGGCCGCTAGGACCCAGCTTCCTTTAGTTCCACCAAGTCCCCCTCCTTCAGCGGCCGCACCACGACGGTTGGAAAGCGACGGACCGACACTGACCAACAGCCGGCCACTGTAGGCCAAACCCCCTACTCCACCTTTCTCGTCCCCGCCGCGTTGCCGTGGTGACGGGCCGCGAAGTGCGGCTGCGCAGGAGTGGCGGCCGCGCGAGGAGGGAGGGGTGTTTTGGTTCTTGCGGCTCGCCGTCCTTTCCAGACTGGGTCGACGGCTAAGCTTTTGGTTCCTGTTTGCCTTCCCCTCCCCTTCACTCTTCTTTCCTTGTTTGCCCCCCTCCTTTCCCGGCCCCGATCCTCCCTCTTTCTTCTCTAGCCGCTCCCCTCCTCTTTTATATTATTTTATTTTATTTTCTTATCTTTATTTTTCCTATTGTTGCCCCGGGGCCGGGCCGTTTTCCGGGCCGGGCGTAGAGAGGCGCACGGCCCCGGGGCCCAGTATATGACCCCCCGCCCCGCTCCCCCGCGCGTCCCCCGCCCCATGTGGCTGCGGGGTCGCGGCGGCGCTGCCCACTATGGCCCGGAAAGCAGTTAGCAGGAAGCGGAAAGCGCCGGCCTCGCCGGGGGCTGGGAGCGACGCCCAGGGCCCACAGGTGAGGGAGCAGGGGGCGGCCACGCGGGGCTGCGTGCGGGCCGGGCCGGGGCGGGGGGGGACACACACAGGTCTCGCCGATCCGGGAACTGGAACCCGGGTCCGAGGTGTTCCGAGGTGTGTGGTCAGAGGCGGGGAAGAGCGCCGCTCCCGGGCTCTGAGAAACTCCCAGACAGACCGACAGACAGAACCCGAAGGGGGGGGGGTGGTGAGAAGTGAAAGAAGGCACGTAGAAAAGGGGGAGCTTATTCTGCAGGAGGCCTGCAGTCGGTGATGGAGGAAAGGAACCGGCTGTCTAGAGGAATTTGGAACACAACCTCCCAGAAAATGCAGGGGACGGATGGGGGAGACAAGACAGCCAAGACATCCTTTCCGGACACATGTTCCGGGAGTTGGGGATCTGGGCGCATCTTCCATATAGAATAGAAATAAACAAGTTTCCCTGTGGATGGTCAAGCCCTAACGTGGGTGTTTTGGCTCTCGGAGCAATAAAAGCAGCACACAGGCCACTCAGTAAGCATCCCTGTAACGCCTTTTTGGGAAGGGGAAGAACATGGAGGACGGTTTCTGTGCTTCCTGCCGGTTGCTGTTTGCTTTTCAAACCCCGCAACTGCTTGGCGACTGGGGGCAGGAGCGGCCATGAGCTGTGAGCGGATCCCCGAAAATCCTGGGCTGCCCAGCTGCCCCCGGGACTGCGGCCTGGGGAGTCCAGGCAGGGGAGGAGGGAAAAAAGGGCTGGATAGAAGACGACATCCCAGCTCTGCCCCTCGTCCCACTCTTTCATCTAGGACAGGTTTGGGGGGACCATTTCTTCACTCTTCAAATGCTTTTAGGAGCCTTGTGTCCTCTTCTGTGCTCTTGCCTTTCAACCCTTGCTTCTCCTAGGTAGTGTCCTCTCAGTGTTGGAAGAGTTAAACTGGACTTTCTGGATTGGGATTCCCGTTCTGTTGTTTTTGTGTTTCTGTTGTATCTTTTTTATTTTTTTTACAAGATACAATTATTTAATTGTAGTCACCACCAACAGCTGTATGACAGACGATTGGCATGTCACCTAGGCCCCTTCTTTTATCTCCCAGCTGGAGCATGAATTAAGTGATCACTGGCTCCTTCCATTTGTTTGCTTGCTTGCTTGTTTGTTTTTTTAACCAGAGCAGTGCTCTGCTCAGCTCTGGCCTATGGGGGGATTGAACCTGGCATGAGAGTTGCTACATAACCATTATGTTATTTCCCTGTCCTGTTGTGTATATTGGGTTATTGGAAAAGTCATGACACGGTCGTCCAGGAGATGGCACGGTGGATAAGGCATTGGACTCTCAAACATGAGGTCCTAAGTTCAATCCCCAGCAGCACATGTACCAGAGTCCGGTTCTTCCTCTCCCTCTCCTTCTGTCTTTCTTATTAATGAATAAATAAAATATTTTTAAAAAAGAAAAGTCATGACATGTTTATGCACAGAAAGCCAGAAAAATACATCCTGAATTTGCTAACAGCCCAATAGATCTTTCAGGGCAAAGTGCTGCTGGTTTCTCTAATACATTAGAACCTGTCGTTTTGAACAATTGTAGCCATAATCTTTTTTTAAAAATTTTTTAACTATTTATTGTTATTTATTGTTATTGGGTAGAGACAGAGAAATTGAGAGAGAAGGGGGAGATAGAGAGGAAGAGAGACACCTGCAGACCTGCTTCATCACCTATGAAGCGACTCCCCTGCAGGTGGGGAGCCGGGGGCCTGAACCTGGATCCTGACCAGTCCTTGCACTTTACACCACGTGTGCTTAACCCGCTGCTCTACCGCCCGACTCCCCATAATCTCGATTCCTGATGTTGCTTTTCAGTTTGGCTGGGATCACTCACTTCACAAAAGGAAAAGACTCCCACCAGTGAAAAGATCTTTAGTGTACTACCTGAAGAACCGGGAAGTCAGACTACAGAATGAAGCCAACTACTCGCGAGTGTTGCATGGCTATGCAGCACAGCAACTTCCCAGTCTTCTTAAGGAAAGAGAGTTTCACCTCGGGACCCTTAACAAGGTGTTTGCATCTCAGTGGCTGAATCATAGGCAAGTGGTGTGTGGCACAAAATGTAATACGGTAAGTAGAGGAGCTGTGAGCATGAGTCTCCATGCTCTTGTCCCTTTCTGTTCATTTACCCACCAGCCTCTTTCCTTGTAAAATAGCATTCCTTGTATTTATTTATAAGTAATTAAATAAAAAAAGTTTTATGTATTTTTTAATCACTTTTTAAATATTTATTCCCTTTTGTTGCCCTTGTTATTGTTGTTATTGATGCCATTGTTATTGGATAGAACAGAGAGAAATGGAGAGAGGAGGGGAAGACAGAAAGAGGGGGAGAGAAAGACAGACACCTGCAGACCTGCTTTACCACCTGTGAAGTGACTCCCCTACAGGTGGGGAGCTGGGGGCTCGAACCTGGCTCTTTGTGTTGGTCCTTGCACTTTGCACCACCTGCTAAGCTTAACCCACTGCACTACCGCCCGACTCCCAAAAGTTTTATTTTTAAAAAATTATTTTTATTATCTTTATTTTTAAAATTTTTTAATATTTATATTTCCCTTTTGTTGCCCTTATTGTTTTTATTGTTATTGTAGGTTTTTTTTCTTAAACTTTTGTTGCCCTTGTTTGTCATTGTTGTAGTTATTGTTGTTAGTGATGTCGTTGTTAGATAGGACAGAGAGAAATGGAGAGAGGAGGGGAAGACAAAGAGGGGGAGAGAAAGACAGACACCTGCAGACCTGCTTCACCGCCTGTGAAGTGACTCCCCTGCAGGTGGGGAGCCGGGGGCTCGAACCGGGATCCTTCTGCCGGTCCTTGCGCTTTGTGCCACCTGCTCTTAACCTGCTGTGCTACCGCCCAAATCCCAGTTTTATTAATTTTTATGGAATGAGAGAGAGAGAGACTCAGAACACTCATCAGCCTTGGCTTATGATAGTGGCAGGGATTGAATGTGGTCCTCTGGAACCTCAGGCATGCAAGTCCTATACTCTCAACATTGAACCGTTTCCCTTTTTATGTTGGGGAAAGAGAATATGGCTGTGGGAGGGAGAAGCACACGAGTGCCAGAGCATCACTGTGGTACATATGACGCTGGGAATTGAACTCTGGGCCTAGTGCTTGAGAGGCCACTGTTTTATGAACTGTGCTGCCACCCCCCTTTCCCCCCCGGCTATGTTGCTTTTTAAGTAACAGGCTTAAGAAGAAACCCCTAGGAATGAGTGTTATTTGGAGACTTTTTTGGGAAACATGATAGTGAAAGTTTGTTATCTGCTAGTCTAGAGGCATATGTAGAAGTACTTGTTTGAGGGAGTCGGGCGGTAGTGCAGCGGGTTAAGCGCAGGTGGCGCAAAGCGCAAGGACCTGCGTAAGGATCCTGGTTCAAGCCCCCGGCTCCCCACCTGCAGGGGAGTCGCTTCACAGGCGGTGAAGCAGGTCTGCAGGTGTCTATCTTTCTCTCCCCCTCTGTCTTCCCCTCCTCTCTCCATTTCTCTCTGTCCTATCCAACAACGACGACATCAATAACAACAATAATAACTACAACAATGAAATAACAAGGGCACCAAAAAAGGAATAAATAAATAAATGCTTTTTAAAAAAAAAAGAAGTACTTGTTTGACTAGGACTTTGAAAACAGTTGTAACAGTGAAATGCAAGCATTGTTTTTGCATAAGAGAGGCCCCTGTATCACTACTTGACCGCTCATTAAGCTTCCCCCCTGCAGAAGGGGTGTGTACATAGCAACTTGTTTGCTTTACTGGATGCACCACCACCTGGCCCCCCAAACATTCTTTAAGGAATATAATCTAAATATGTACATAGACATATATTATAGCTTTTTAATTTTTATTTGACAAGACAGAGAAAAAGAGAGGGAGAGAGATCTGCAGCACTGTTTAACCACTTATAAAGCTCTCCACCTGTAGGTGGGATCCTGGGGCTTGATCCTGGGTCCTTCTGCTTGCTAATGTTGCACTCAACTGGGTGTGCCACCACCTGGCCCCATATTTTTAGTGTTTCTAAATTGTTTCTTAAGTCCAGTGATATACCTGCTAGGCCATCTCCTGGGCCTCTAGATAGGTGTCTTATAAGAAAGGGTAGAGAATATAAGTCTGGTGTTAGATTTCAGACTGTAAAGGTTTGCAGTTTGGAGGATTACCTGAAAAGGATTCAGAAGAGAGGAGAATTAATTCAGGCTTGAACAGAAAACTTTTTCCATAGAATTTCTTTAAAAGTTAGCTGAGGGAGTTGGGTTAAGCACAGCGGGTTAAGCGCAGGTGGCTCGAAGCACAAGGACCGCCATAAAGTGTGAGAAAAGATCAGATGTAAGTCCAGCAACTCTTCTCCATTTTCACCTTGACTTGTGTGAGCAGACACGTAATATAATGATGGATCAGTTTACCTTGAACAAACACATCTTGGGGGTTGGGTTGTGGCACACCTGGTTGAGTTCACACAAGGCTCAAGACCCCCATCCCCACCTGTAAGGAGGAAGCTTCACAAGTGATGAGAGAGCACTGCAGATGTCTCTCTCCTCTCTACTTCCCCCTTCCCTCTGTCTCTATCCAAAATAAATAAATAAATAAATAATAAATAAAAATATATTTTAAAAAGACATACCTTGGATTAAGAGAAGTTTGCTCTAGATCAAGAAAGTATTAGGTAAAGTAGGTGTTTATAAAGAGCACAGGCAAAGATTTTAACATGAGTTTTAGGGAAGGAAATCATGCCGTGGCAGTTGGGGCCAAGCTTTCATTTCCTCTTCTGTTGAAAGCTGCTTATCATACAGAAGCTTTTCAAAGCTAAATAGTGGTAATGAACCTACACAAGCTTCCTTTTCCTAGTTTCTCAAGCCATAACTCATGGTTTAAAAGAGCTGTCCTCATTATTACTTGGAGTAAAATAATAAAGGGGAGGGGCTAGGTGGTAGCGCAGCGGGTTAAGAGCAGGTAGCACAAAGTGCAAGGGCCGGAGAAAGGATCCTGGCTCCCCACCTGCAAGGGAGTCGCTTCACCTCCTATATCCCATAAAAAATTTTGGTCCAGGGTGGGGGTAGATAGTATAATGGTTATGCAAAACGACTGTCATACCTGAGGCTCCAGAGTCCCTGGTTCAGTCCCCTATACCACCATAAGCCAGAGCTGATCAGTGCTCTGATTAAAAAAAAAAAAATTTTGGTCCATACTCCCAGAGGGGTAAATGTTAGGGGGAAGATGACCAGAGGGCTCTGAACTCCAATTCCATTAGGACCTGGGGGAGGGTGAAGAAAAGGACATTCAGAAGTAGTAGGTGTGACTTAGAAAGAAAAGGCAGGATGACAGAATAAATGGGGATATATATATATATATATATATATATATATTATAATTATAATTAATTATATAAATATAATTATATATATATAATTTTTTTTTTTTCCTAGAAATAGCCCATATCTGTGACCTTAGGTTCGAGAACTACTGCAGCTTCCAGTGGAGGGAATGGAGACACAGAACTCTGGTGGTGGGAATGGTGTGGAATTATCCCCCCCACCCCCATTATCTTATAATTTTATAAATCAGTATTAAGTCACTAATTAAGTTTCCTGTTTGGAGGAACTTATTTCGCTCCTTGCATATACCAACATAATGCTTTTTGGCTTTGTTGCTTCGATATAAACAGAGAGGAGAGCCCGGAGCACTGAAGCTTCCTTCACGTGCAGTCAGGGCCTGGCTCAAACAGGAGTTGCGCAGATGGTAAGCAGCACACTAGCCAAGTGAGCTGCCCATTGTCGTAGTGTCTTGCAAATGTTGAATTTTGAACTGAATTTATTGGATCTGTTTTGGAGCTAAGTGCTGACTTTTAAAAATGTTTGTTTGCTTAAATATACTTTACTTATTCTATTTTAATGAGAGACAGAGACCAGAGCACTGCTCAGCTCTGGAAGTGGTACTGGGGATTGAACCTGGGGCTTTAGACCCTCAGGCATGAAAGTCCTGCTCTCTGAACTTTGAGACATTTGGACAATGATTCTCTTCTTTGTGCCTTTGCATTCCTATCTATGAAGTGGTAACATCCAGTGATGAAAAGGCAGCTGTGGGAGTTTGGGCGGGAGCACCCAGGTTAAGCGCAGGCTGCGCAAAGCCAAGGACCAGCATAAGGATCCCGGTTCAAACCCCCGGCTCTCCACCTGCAGGGGAGTCGCTACACAGGTGGTGAAGCAGGTCTGCAGGTTTCTGTCTTTCTTTCCCCCATCTTCCCTCCTCTCTCCATTTCTCTCTGTCCTATCCAACAACGACAACATCAGTAACAGCAACAGTAACTACAGCAATAAAACAACAAGGGCAACAAAAGGGAATAAATAAAATAAATATTAAAAAAAGAAGAAGAAAAAGTAGCTGTGAGGTGCCAGATGGTGTGGCACACCTTGTTAAGTGCATACATTGCAGTGTGCGAGGACCCAGGTTCAAGCCCCTGGCCCCCACCTGCAGGGGGAAAGATTCAGAAGTGGTGAAGCAGGGCTGCAGGTGCCTCTGTTTCTTTCCCTCTCCACCTCCTCTTACCCTCTCAATTTCTCTGTGTCTCTATCCAGTTATAAATAAATAAATAATACAGTTTGAAAAGGTATCTGCATACTCTCGGGCAATAATCTAATTAGTAATGTCTCACTCAAAAATGGTGGAGCTGATGAATCCAAAGCTGTTTCCCATACTCTTGGCATTCTTGAGACTCCCATGGCTTGAAAGCACGGAAAATATGTTAGCAGTGTAGAACCATCTTTGGATAATATAAAACAACTTGGGGAGAGGTACATGTTGTATTCTCAGAGTTAAATTCAGTTTTTTTACTTCCTGCATCATCAGCGAGATGCCCGAGGGTTGGGCACTACTGCCCCACCTTCCAGGTGGAACTAACTGTGCTTTTTCCTGGGAGAGAGAAAGCTCAGTTCTGCCATATGGTGGTGTCAGAGATTGAACATAGGACTTATGGAGCCTCCTTGTGCTATCTCCCAGACCTTAGACATAAACAAAAATTTTTCTTGTGCTTGCAAGGAGAGGGGGAGAGGGAGAGGGAGAGACTTCCTGACTGGGTCCTGTGGTTTTAGTGTTCAGTTGTGGGTCTTACATGAGCTCTCTCCAGCCCCTGCTTTCCACTTACTGATACCCTCCAGCCAAAAGGGCCTTGATTATTGCATAAGCTCCTTCTTGCAGCTAGAAAGAACCTGCGCTTTAGGGAATCAGGGAATCTCTTTGAAAGAAAACATTAGAACAAATTTACAAGGATTATATGGGGGAATGACTAAGGAAATAGGAAAATAAAGAATGAGAAATTACGGGGAAGCAATTACAGAAGCCAGACCTCCCACCTTCTGCAACCCACAACGACCCTGGGTCCATGCTCCCAGAGGGGTAGAGAATGGAAAAGCTATTGGGGATGGGATGGGATATGGAGATTGGGTGGTGGGAATTGTGTGGAGTTGTACCCCCATCCTATGATTTTGTTAATGTCTCCTTTCTTAAAAAAAAAAAAAAAAGAATGAGAAATTGGGGGGGAGGATAGCATAATAGTTATGCAAAGAGACTCTCATGCCTGAGGCTCTGAAGTCCCAGGTTTCAATCCCCTGCACCACCATAAGCCAGAGCTGAGCAGTGCTCTGGTTAAAAATAAAAGGGGTGGTGGTGGGGTTTGGCGGGATAAACTCGAGACCTGCATAAGGATCCCAGTTCGAGCCCCCAGCTCCCTACCTGCAGGGAGGGTTGCTTTGCAAGCGGTGAAGCAGGTCTGCAGGTATCTCTTTCTCTCCCCCTCTCTGCCTCCCTTCCTCTCTCCATTTCTCTCAGTCCTATCCAGCAACAACATCAATGACAACAACAATAATAACTACAACAATGATAAAACAACAAGAAGGACAACAAAAAAGGAAAATAAATAAAATATTAAAAAGAAATCCAGAAGGTGACGCAGTAGATAAAGCAGTGAACTCTCTTTCCCGCTCTTATTAGTGGGAATTACAAAGGAAGGGCACAGGAGAGTTGTTGGAACTAGTGGATTCATGCTGGTGTGAAACCCTATTGCCAAGAGAGGGGCAGTTTAATTTTATTATTTTATTTTTACTTATTTACTTTTAAATAATGGCAGCCTCAGGTCAGGAGTTAGCACAGCGGCTAGAGTGTTGGGCCGTTTGGAAAACCTTTTTGAAGTCCAAAATTCAACCTCCAGCATTGTATGTGCCAGACTGATGCTCTCTTCTCCTTTCTCTTATGTTAATAAATAAGTAAATCTGTAAGGGCTTGAAAAGATTGAATACTGGTGGTTATACAACAGACTTTGATGCCTGAGTCACCAGAGGTTCCAAGTTCAATCCCCAGCACCACCATAAGCCAGAGCTGAGTAGTGATGCAGGCCTTTCTCCTGCCCTCCCCCCCATCTATCAAAAGAGGAAAAAGTGGCTTCCTGGAACATTGGAATCATCATCATGCAAAATGTTTGTCTAGGAGTGATGGAATACATGAGGCCCCAGTGTAGTCTAGACTATTCACGATCATTATTTTCTTCTTTTTTAATTAATTTCTATTTTATACCAGGGTGCTGCTTAGCTCTGGCTTGTGGTGGTATTTAGTTGTGCCACAAGAATTGCTAACCCAAATTTAAATCCCCTTCCTGAATATGAGATGTATGAGGAAGAGGGTGTTTTTTTCATATGTATATTTATGTATTTATTTATTTTTATTGGAACACTACTCAGCTCTGGCATATGGTGGTGCTGGGGATTGATTCAATCTGTGACCTTGGAGCCTCAGGCATGAGAGTCTTTCTGCATAAATATTATGGTATCACCCCTGCCCTTTTTGGTTAATACTTTCTTACTCGGGAGTCAGGCAGTGGATTACATGTACATGGCTCAAAGTGCAAGGACCGGCGTAAGGATCCCGCTTTGAGCCCCTGGCTCTCCACCTGCAGGGGAGTCGCCTCACAGGCGGTGAAGCAGGTCTGCAGGTGTCTGTCTTTCTCTCCCCCTCTCTGTCTTCACCTCCTCTCTCCATTTCTCTCTGTCCTATCCAACAACGGCATCAACAAAACAACAAGGGAACAAAAGGAAATAAATAAATAAATATTAGAAAAAACTTTTGTACTCATAATTACATTTCTTTTAATTTTTAAATTATAATTTTATTTATTACTGGATATCGACAGAGAAATTGAGAGGAGAGGAGAGGAAGAGGTGGAAAGGGAAAGAGACAAAGAGACACCTGCAGCACTGCTTCACTACTCGTGAAGCTTTCCCCCTGCAGGTGGAGACCGGGGGCTTGAACCTGGGTCCTTGCACACTGTAATGTGTGCACTTAGCCAGGTGGGCCACTGGCCAGCCCCACATTACTTTACTTTTTAAAATTAATTAATTTTTATTTATTTATTAGCTAGAGATAGCCAGAAATTGAGAGGAAGAGGAAGAGAGGCAGCTGCAGCACTGCTTCACCATTTGTGAAACTTTCTTCTGCAGGTGGGGACCAGGTGCTTGAACCCATGTCCTTACAAATTATACCATGTGCGCTCATCCAGGTGTGCCACCACCCTGCCCCCACATTTCTTTTATTGATTTGTTTATTTTTTTATGTTGGACAGAGAAGTTGAGGGGAGACACACACACACACACACACATACCCCTACCTCTGCAGTCCTGTCTCACTTGTGAAGCTTTCCACCTGCAGATGGGGACCAGGGACTTGAACCTGGGTCCTTGGGCACTGTAATGTGTGCATGCAACCAGGTGCATAGTTACATTTCTAAGATTAATCTATTAAAAAATTAATCTAGTCCATAAGACATCTGAGCTGATGAGTTCAGTCTTAAGAGTTCTTGCCCAACAAGGGCAACAAAAGGGAATAAATAAATAAAATAAAATATTAAAAAAAAAAAGAGTTCTTGCCAAGTGGATAGGGTTTAGATTGGTAAAGAGGTGGCGGAGAGCAAAACAGGAACACGGACGAAGACCTGTTTGTGTGTTAGAAACGGCCTGTGAGATACTGATGACTTCACCTCGTCACGTGTCTTGGGCCATTCCACCAAACTTAGTAAGACAAGTAGGTACACTTCATAGTGGCTGTGATTAGTTCTGAGAGTTGGTGTTTTGTTTACCATAAGTTTTTATGCTTAGGTAGATAAGAGATATAAAATGCTGGGCGGTGTGGTGGCGCACCTTGTTGAGCAGACATGTTACAATGTGCAAGGACCTGGGTTCGAGTCCCCAGACCCCACCTGCAGGGGGAGAACTTTGCAAGTGGTAAAGCAGTGCTGCAGGTGTCTCTATGACTCTCCTCCTCTCTAGCCCCCCTTCCTTCTCAATTTCTGACTGTCCCTGTCTGATAAATAAAGAATAATACATTAAAAAAAGAAATAGAAAATGTGCCAAAAATGTGCCAGAAACTATTGATTAAATGGCATAGGTCCATTTCAAATGATTCAACTGATAGAACGTCAGACTCATGCCCAAGATTCCCGGTTCTGTCCCCAGCACCACATGTACCACCAGTGGTTCTCTGCCTTGTCTCTCTCACTTCTTTCTCTCTGCCTCGTGAAACTGTCCCATGTAACTAGTAAAAATAAATCTTAAAAAAGAAGGAGGAGGACAGCAAGCTGTCCTTGAGGTTCCTTTGAATTCCAAGCAAAATTCACTGCTACCTAATACATGTTCATGTGTTACTATTGCACATTATATCTCTTGTATTTCCGTATTTGATTAGTAGTCCTGATCTTGCCTTTAATAATTTTAAGGCCTAGCACATAATACACATTAAAGTTTAATGGATAATTGAATAAATAAGGAAAAACTGATGTTTCATTTCTGTGTCCCTTTTCTCTTATAAAGCTATTTGTAGTTGATACCCAGACAAGCCAAATCACCAAAATTCCCATTCTGAAAGACCGGGAGCCTGGAGGTGTGACCCAGCAGGGCTGTGGAATTCATGCCATCGAATTGAATCCCTCTAGAACATTGTTAGCCACTGGAGGAGACAACCCCAACAGTCTTGCCATCTACCGACTTCCTACACTGGATCCTGTGTGTGTGGGAGACGTAAGTTTCCCCAGTAATTACAGTTCAAGGCAATCTTGTTTTTAAACCGTTTTCAGAGTCAGTGAGTAACATGAACTCTCCTCATGAGCCCTCTGGGAAGGGATGGTTTCTAAATTTCTGCTAACTCCGGGGGCAAGTGGGTTGGGTGAGGCATGGGGTAGAGGTCCCAGAAAAAGAAGGCTGGGTTCCCCATAGGGAGCATCAAGTAAGTCGACACTTAATATGTCAAGGTCCTACAGGGGGTCAGGCAGTGGTGTAGCAGGTGTGAAACACAAGGACCGGTGTAAGCATCCCAGTACGGTGTAAGCATCCCAGTACGGTGTAAGCATCCCAGTACGGTGTAAGCATCCCAGTACGAGCCCCTGGCTCCCACCTGCGCGGCGGGGGGGGGGGGGGGGTGTGCTTCCCAAGCATTGAAGCAGGTCTGCAGATGTCTGTCTTTCTCTCCCCCTCCCTGTCTTCCCCTCCTCTCTTGATTTCTCTCTTTCCTATCCAGTAACAACAACATCAATGGCAATAATAAAAATAACAAGGGTAACAAAAATGGGGGGAAATGGCCTCCAGGAGCAGTGGATTCATAACTCTGGAGGAAAAAAAAAAAAAAGAAGGTCCTACAACAGGGGCTAGTGTGAAATCCATAGTGCTTTTGCATAGTCAGTGAGCATTTTTAAATTGTTCAGCAAGTATTTAGTGGACTTTCTATGGCAGACAACTGGCACAGTAAATAAAACTGATAAAGCCCAAGTTTGGGGGACAGCACAATGGTTATGCAAAGAATCTTTTATGTCTGAGGCACCAGAGTTCCCAAGTTCAATCCCCAGCACTATCAGAAGCCAGAGCTGAGCAGTACTGTGGTAGAAGGAAATAGAGAAAAGAACAACCTGATCGAGCCCCTTACTCTTTTAAAGCCTGCACTTTTTTTTTTTCAATATTTATTTATTTTCCCTTTTGTTGCCTTTGTTGTTTTTCATTGTTGTTGTTATTGATGTCGTTGTTGTTGTACAGGACAGAGAGAAATGGAGAGAGGAAGGGAAGACAGAGAGGGGGAGCAGAAGAGAGACACCTGCAGACCTGCTTCACCGCCTGTGAAGCGACTCCCCTGCAGGTGGGGAGCCAGGGGATCGAACCGGGATCCTTACACCGGTCCTTACGCCACGTGCGTAAAGCCTGCATTCTAGTGCAAAGAGCCATCTAGGTCAAACAGTTTGACTTGTGATGTGCAGAGAGTGAGAAAAATGCCATGAGGAAGAGTAAAGGAAGGTTGAAGGAATAGAAACTGGTTTTTAAAATGCTATTTCAGGACAGGGGTAGATAGCATAATGGTTATGCAAGGAGACTCTCATGCCTGAGGCTCCAAAGTCCCAGGTTCAATCCCCTGCACCACCATAAGGCAGAGCTGAGAAGTACTCTGGTAAAAAATAAATAAATAAAATAAAAATGCTGTTTCAGAAAATAGTCAGGGAAGACCTCATAGATAAGAGTGGTATATGAACAGGAAGACTTGAAGGATATGAAGGTGCAAGCCATCTTGGTGTCTGGAGGAAGAGGAATTAGGAGGAAATTGATGGGCGGAGAGGTGGGTGATTGTGTGCACGAACCCCAAATAAGAAAGACATTGGATATACAGGTAGCCAGGGCTGTGTGTCTACCATTCATTTGTATTGCCCACAGGAATGCTAGCTTTATTTCATCTTTTTGCTCTTCAAACTAGAAGTTAAAGATTGTGGGATCATACCCTATGGATTAAGATAACAGGCATTAGAGTTGTGGTTTTTAAGATATGTATGCATTGTCATCTTTAATAATTTCTCTCCACCCATTCCTCATACTTATCACTTTTCTTCAAGGATGGACACAAGGACTGGATCTTTTCCATTGCATGGATCAGTGACACGATGGCAGTATCTGGTAAAATTGCTCTTCTGGGGGAGTTTTTGGTATGATGGGGAAGAAGGCTAGAAGGCCCAGTAGGATGACTGAAAAATAGCTTAGGGACAGACCATCAACAACAGGCTAGGAAATCTTTTCCTTATTCTTTTGATATTTATTTATAGGATAGAGAAATCAAGAGAGGGAAGGAGGGTACAGAGAGGGAGAGAGAGACAGACAGACAGACAGACAGACCTGCAGCACTGCTTCTCCCCCTGCAGGTGGGGACTAGGGAGACTTGAGAACGGTCTTCGTGCATCGTATCACATGTGTTCAATAGCCTGTGCCACCTCCCCCAACCCCTCTTTTTTTTCCTTTATAATTCAGTTATATATTTTTTCCCTTTGTTGTCCTTATTGTTTTATTGTTATAGTTATTATTGTTGTTGTTATTGATGTCATCGTTGTTGTGTAGGACAGAGAGAAATGAAGAGAGGAGGGAAAGACCTGTTTCCACCCCCTGCAGGTGGGGAGCTAGGGGCTCAAACCTGGATCCTTACGTTAGTCCTTGTGCTTTGTGCCATGTGCAATTAACCCGCTGCACTACCACCCGACTCCCAATGATTCAGTTTTCAATTTATCATTTATTGAGTAGAGACAAATCAATGGGAGGAGGGGGAAATAAGAAGAGAGAAAGAGACACCTGCAATCCTACTTCACTGCTCCTGAAGCTTTCTCCCTGTGGTTGGGGACAGGAGCTTAAAAATGGGTCTTTGTGCATTGTAACATGTGCACTCAACTGGGTATGCCATCACCTGGCCCCTCTAATGTTCAGTAGTGGTTCTTTCTCTTACCATGTGACTTTGGACAAGTCATTTCCTAACCTGAAATAAGAATATGAAATAGCATACTTCATTTATTATTCATGTTGTCTTTTTCAAACATTAACCTCAAAAAGATCTTTTTTGTTATCTTTATTTCTTGGATAGAGATGGCCAGAAATTGAGAGGGAAGGAGGAGATAGAGAGGGAGAGAGAAAGAGAGACACCTGCAGCCTTGCTTCACCAGTTGCAAAGCTTCCCCCTGCAGGTCGGGACCAGGGGCAAAAAGATTTTTTAATGTCAATTTCTTTTTTTCCCCCATATGTATTTTATTTGTTTTATTATTGGCTAGAAACAGGGATGGAGAGGGAGAGAGGTACTTACATCACTGCTTACCACTCGTAAAGCTTCCTCTTGTAGGGTTGGGCTAAGGTCCTTGCACATTGTAACGTGTGCTCAATCAGGTGTACCACTGCCCAGCCCCAACCTCAAAAAATTAACTTATTTATTTACCAGAGCACTGCTCAGCTCTGACTTATGGTGGTACAGTGGATTGAACCTGGGAATTTGGAGCCTCAGGGATTAGGGTCTCTTTGCATAACCATTATGCTGTCTACTCCTGCCCAATCTCAAAATTGTGGGGTGTTCCAGGAGGTGACACAGTAGATAAAGTGTTGGACTCTCAAGCATGAGGTCCTGAGTTTGATCCTTGGCAGCACATGTACCAGAAAGCTTCAAAAGTGGTGAAGTAGGGCTGCAGATGTCTGTCTCTTTCCCTATCTCCCTCACCCCTCTGAATTTCTGTTTCTTTCTAATAAATAAGTAAAAATATTTTTTAAAAGATTCAAATATATTGAATTTTACAATGAATTATAAATTTACACCTATAGTCCCTCATCAACATTTTATTTACTGAACACATCCCTTATCTCTATCTATCTCTATCTATCTTCTCTATGGTCTCATTTTAGTCAACTTGAAAAAGGTCCATGAGGGGCCGGACAGTGGTCTGTCAGCTTTAGTGCACGTTACCATGCACCAGGCTGCAAATTCAAGCTGCCTCTCTCCACCCACTGTGGGGAAGCAGTAGATTCAGTGCTAGTACTGAGCCCCAGCAATAAAAACAAAAGTGCACTAAAAAAAGTAGCAAGATTTTTTTGATTAATTAACTCATTATTTTTTCCATCAGAGTTATTGCTGGAGCTTGGTGTCTATACAAAAAAAAAGTTGGAAGACAGTTTTACTGGAAAGGGCGATTATTTATTTTGATGCCAATTATTTTATTTCTTTAGCATTTACCCTGTTTAAATCATATGAGAACTGTCACTTTGGCCTGTGTGGCATGCGGGGAGTTGTTGAGAGGGAGCCTCACATGTGCAAAGCTGGTGCTCTGCCAGCTACTCTGTCTATCCCTGGTGGTTTTTTTTTCTTACTTAATATAGTTTATTAGTTCATCATAATGTTGAAAAATTTAGTTTTAAGGAGGTATATTACATATAATAATAATAATAGCAAACCCAAATGGATACATATTTTAACATTTTAAGCCTTAAGAACAAAATATCTTATTTAAATTTTTTTCTTGAATCCTGGTGTGTGTTTTTGTTGGTTTGTTTTTTGGTTTTGAGAGGAGGATTAGCCAGAGCACCATTACATATGACTTCATCTTTTTTTTTTTTTTTTTAACAGAACACTGATCAGCTCTGGCTTATGGTAGTGCAGGGGATTGAACCTGGGACTTTGGAGCCTCGGGCATGAGTTTCTTTGCATAACCATTTGCTATCTCCCTCTGTACTTCATCATTTTTGATGCCAAAGACAAATCAAGATGAAATTTTGGAGCAAGTTTTTTTTTTTTTTGGGGGGGGGTTCTCATTAAAAAAAGAGAGAGAAAGAAATCACCTATACGTACCTAACTTGGAAAATTACAGAACCTTAACTGTACAAAACTCTTGGAAAGGTTTACCAAACATGTTAAGCTAAAATTATATATTTGGTGGTCCAGGAAGTGTCTCAGAGGATAAAGCATTGAACTCTCAAGCATGAGGTCCTGAATTCAATCCCCAGCAGCACATGTATCAGAATGATGTCTGGTTCTTTCTCTCTCTCCTCCTATCTTTCTCATTAACAAATAAAATGTTTTTTTAAATAATAAAATTATATATTTGAACTGCTATGCCTGAATGGAATTAATTTCTTAGTATAATTATGAAAATGAATATTCACTGTGTTTTGGGATGGGCCACCTGATCGAGCATCAACACAAATGAATATGTTGTATATCTTTTTTTTTTTAATTATCTTTATTTATTGGATAGAGACAGCCAGAAATGGAAAGGGAAGGTGGTGATAGAGAGGGAAAGAGACGGAGAGATCCCCGCAGCCCTGCTTCACCATTTTCGAAACTTTGCCCCCTGCAGGTGGGGACCGGGGGCTTAAACCCAGATTCTTTGCACATCTTTCTAAGAAAGTATTTTTCTGGGCTGGTTGGTGGCACACCTGGTTGAGGAACATGTTATAATGTGCAAGGACCTGAGTTCAAGCCCCTGGTCATTCTATCTCAGCTTCTGTTACATAAGAGTTGGGTGTGTTATCTGATATCTGTGGTCTCCTTGCCCTACAGGCTCACGTGATGGTTCAATGGGACTTTGGGAGGTGACAGATGATGTGTTGACTAAAAGTGATGCGATGCACAATGTGTCACGGGTCCCTGTGTATGCTCACATCACTCACAAGGCCTTAAAGGATATCCCTAAGGAGAACACAAACCCTGACAACTGCAAGGTCCGGGCTCTGGCCTTTAACAATAAGAACAAGGTATGAATGTGCCAAAGTTTCCCTGAAATCTGTTCCTCTTGCTTCAGTTTCTTCCCTTCTCTGTGCTCAAGTGGCTTCAGACATTAGTTCTAACTCTGCAGAGCATTTCTTCGAAGTTAAGGAATGCTGGTGAGAAATTGTAACTGAGGTTGTGAAACTCATACCTCACATTGGCCTCTGCGATATTTTTCTGGATGGTCTGTTATTTGTGGTTCAGCCTCTCAGTTTCCTCAGGGCCACTTTTATTTGGCTGACTCTCGTTTTCACATGCCTTCTTTAGGTGCTCTATTTTGGGTGTGATTTTTCATATATGCCTCTGAAAGCAATCACTTTTTTCTTCTCAGTACAGTATTCAGTTTCTTTTTCCATCCTTCATTGCCTCTTCTCGGCATTGCTGACGAGCTTACCTAATCATTAAATTGAATCTGAGGAGCTGGGTGGTGGCATACCTGATGGAGCACAGACATTATAGTGTGCAAGGTCCCAGGTTCAAGCCCCCGATCCCCACCTGTAGGGGGAAGCTTCATGAATCAGTGCCATGGGTGTCTATCTCTTCTTGGTCTCTCTGTCCTATCAAATCAATAAAATTAAAATAATAATATGAAAAAGAGTAGACATCTCTTTCCTAGTTTAGACCCTCCACTGACAGTCTCACACTGAGACTTGAGATACTGTCCTTTATTTTGGGGCTTGCCTCTAACAGCACGGCATGGGAATAATCACATAGTGAGCATCCTTTGAAACTTGGGTGTCTTGTGTCATTGTTAAAACAAGTACTTGCTCACTGGGCTCTTTCAAGAGAAAACTTGATGTGCTGCTCTGAAAGGCCAGTGAGACCCAAGTTTGAGCCCCGATGTGTCACAGAGGAGGACTGGGCAGTGGGGGAGCTTCAGTGCCGTGGTATCTGTCTCTGTCATCCTGTCTATTTCTAAAAAACTCAGACCAAAGTGGTAACAATAACAAATAAAAGCCATGTGCTGTCCAGGTGCATTCTAAAGGTTGAGATAATGGTCTGATAAGCCCCATCATCCCTGCTAGATTCATGGGATTAGAGTGAATACCAGAACTGTGAACTTAAGGTTATTTCTTTCCTTACTATTGTATATTAATTGGTACAGATTGAAGATAACCTAATTTTCATGGCTTTGTAGGAATTGGGTGCAGTATCCCTGGATGGCTACTTTCATCTCTGGAAGGCTGAAAATACACTGACTAAGGTGATGAACATGACTTAATGATTTTACCTGAAAATTGACCCTATGGTTAAAATACTTTAATTCTTCTGGAACCTTTTCATTCTTATCTAAAGCCCCAATTCTCAAGAGTCTGGGTATGTGATCGCACGGTGCATGATTTCTGGGTCTGGGCATGCCTTTCAAAAATATTTCAAGGGACCAGGTGGGGGCACACCTGGTTGAGCGCACATGTTACAATGTGCAAGGACCCAGGTTCAAGCCCCCAGTCCCCAGCTGTAGGGGGAAAGCTTAACAAGTGGTGAAGAAGCAGGGCTGCAGGTGTCTCTGTCTCTCTCCCTCTCTGTCATCCCCTTCCCTCTTGATTTCTGGCTGTCTCTAACCAATAAATAAAGATTTTTAAAAAGAAAGAAAAAAAGTTACTCAATTAAAATATATATTTCAAAAAGATGAGGAGGTTAAAGGCAGGTGGCGCAAAGCACAAGGACTGGCTTAAGGATTCAGATTTGGCCCCCGACTTCCCACCTGCAGGGGAGTTGCTTCACTAGCGGTGAAGCAGGTCTACAGGTGTCGATATCTTTCTCTCCATTTCTCTCTGTCCTATCCAACAACTACAATAATAAAACAACAAGGGCAACAAAAGGGAATAAATAAGTAAATATTAAAAAAAAAAAAAGACTGATTGAGGTTATCAAGTTGATAGTCCTATGAATGTGCTTTCTGTACAGTACAACTCCTTCATAATGAGGAGATTAGCCTGAAGGTTGCCAGAAATCAGTCATATTAGCAGTGAAGAATGTTTTATCACTATCTTTTTGTCTTACATACCTAGACACTAGTCACTAGTCCTGTAATTTAACTCGTCTTTCTGTTCTGGCTTTGTGTGACTCGTGTAGGAGAGAAACCAACAGCAATGGGTTTCTAGGAATAATTCCCTGCCCTGTGCTCTCTGATGAGACAGATGTGTCTTCTCTGTTTTCAGCTCCTCTCCACCAAACTGCCATATTGCCGTGAGAATGTGTGTCTGGCCTACGGCAGTGAATGGTCAGTGTATGCAGTGGGCTCCCAAGCGCATGTCTCCTTCCTGGACCCACGGCAGCCATCGTACAATGTCAAGTCTGTCTGCTCCAGGGAACAAGGCAGTGGTGAGCGTCCCAGTGTGGTTATCAGGGAGTGACTTGATGATAGAATGCATGACTTGGACGTCATGAGTTTGGTTCCCATGTACTCTGTATGCTAGAGTAGTGTGGTGCTTCTCATAAAGTAAGTCTTTTCACAACAATGTACCCCTCTTACCCTATAGTCTTGTCAATATCCTGGGGCTTGAACCAGGATCCTTCCGCCAGTCCTTGTGCTTTGCGCCACCTGCGTTTAACCTGCTGCGATACCGCCCAACTCCCTTTTTTTTTCCTTAATTTTTAAAAATTATCTTTAGTTATTTATTGGATAGAGATGGAGAGGAGGGAGGGAGTCGGGCGGTAGCACAGCAGGGTAAGCGCAGGTGGTGCAAAGCGCAAGGACCTGCATAAGGATCCCAGTTTGAGCCCCCAGCTCCCCACCTGCAGGGGAGTCGCTTCACAGTTGGTGAAGCAGGTCTGCAGGTGTCTGTCTTTCTCTCCCCCTCTCTGTCTTCTCCTCCTCTCTCCATTTCTCTCTGTCCTAGCCAACAACAATGACATCAGTAGCAACAACAATAACTACAAAAACAAGGGCAGCAAAAGAAAAAATAAATATAAACAATTTTTTTAAAAAAAGAAATCAAGAAGAAGGGAGTAATAAGAGATGGTGAGAGACAGACACCTGAAGCACTGTTTCACCACTTGTGAAGCTTTCCCCCTGTAGGTGGGGACTGGGGGCTCAGACCTGGGTCTTTGAGTATTGTAAAGTGCGCTCAACCAGGTGCACCACCACCCAGCCCCCATGACAGTCTTTTTGCATAACCATTATGCTGTCTCATCAGCCACCCTCAAGTTCTGGTATGAGGCCCAAGGTTCAGTCTGGCACGTCTGTTCCTCCCATGTGAAAAAGCATTTAAAATGTATTCTTTGACTATGTACAGTGGGAGGTCGAGTGGTAGCACACTGGTTTAAACACACTTAGTACGAAGCGCCAGGGACCCACACAAGGACCCCAGTTCGAGCCCCCGGCTCCCCACCTATAGAGAGATCACCTCACAGGTGGTGAAGCAGGTCTGCAGGTGTCTTTTATCTTTCTCTCCCCCTCTCTATCTTTGCCTCCTCTCTCAATTTCTCTGTGTCCTGTCCACGAAAAAAATGGCCACCAGGAACAGTGGATTCATAGTGCCAGTACCAAAGCCCAGTGATAACCCTGGAGGCAAAAAAAGAGAGAGAGAATATGTGTAGTGTGTTTTATACCAATTATCATTCAGTAAAAAAAGAAAAGTTAAGTTGCTCAACTCTGGCTTATGGTAGTGCTAGGGATTGAATCTGGGACCTTGGAGCCTCAGGCATGAAAGTCCTTTGCAAAAAACCACTTATTTCTTTTAATAAGTGAACTTATTTCCTCTCAAAGATCTGCTTATTAACAAGAACCAGAGCATCACGGCCACATGCATTGCCAGAGATGGAACTCAGAGTGCTTGACAACCTCCTGAGTCAAGCAGTACATTTATTTATTTATTTATGATTCTATTTACTTATGAATGAGAAAGGTAGGAGAGTGAGAGAATGGACAAGACATCACTCCGGTGCATGTTCTGTTGGGGATTGAACTCAGGAACTCATGCTTGAGAGTCCAACACTTCATCCACTAGCAATCTCCCAGACCACAATTTTATTTATTTATTGCCTCCAGGGTTATTGTTGGGGCTCAGTGCCTGCACTATGAATCCACTGCTCCTGGAGGCCATTTTTCCCCCTTTTGTTGCCCTTGTTGTTATCATTATTATTACTGATGTCATTGCTGTTGTTGGATAGGACAGAGAGAAATGGAGAGAGGAGGGAGACAGGGAGAGAAAGATAGACACCTGCAGACCTGCTTCACCACTCATGAAGCGATCCCTCTACAGGGGCTCGAACCAGGATCTATATCCTTGTGCTTTGTGCCATGTGCGCTTAACCCACTGCACTACCGCCCAACCACCCCACAATTAATCTTTTTATGCATGTTTATTCATTTATTTATTTTTCCTTTTGTTGCCCTTGTTGTAGTTTTAATTTTTTAAAATATTTATTTATTTATTCCTTTTCATTGCCCTTGTTATTTTATTGTTGTAGTTGTTCTTGTTGTCGTTGTTGGATAGGACAGAGAGAAATGGAGAGAGGGGGAGAGAAAGACAGACATCTACAGACCTGCCTCACCGCCTGTGAAGGGACTCCCCTGCAGGTGGGGAGCCGTGGGCTCGAACCGGGATCCTTATGTGGGTCCTTGCTCTTTGTGCCATGTGCACTTAACCCACTGCGCTACCACCTGACTCCCACACATTTATTTATTCCCTTTTGTTGCCCTTGTTTTATTGTTGTAGTTATTATTGTTGTTATTGATGTCTTTGTTGTTGGATAGGACAGAGAGAAATGGAGATAGGAAGGGAAGACAGAGACGGGGAGAGAAAGATAGACACCTGCAGACCTGCCTCACCACTTGTGAAGCGACTCCCCTGCAGGTGAGGAGCCGGGGGCTTGAACCGGGGTCCTTATGCCGGTCCTTGTACTTTGCACCACGTGCGCTTAACCCACTGCTATCGCCCAACTCCCTCAATGAATTTTTTTAAGGACACTGTACTATTTTCCTTGGGGACTGTGCCACTTTGCATTCCCACCAACAGTGTACCAGAGTGCTTTTTTTTAAAGTAACTAATTAATTTTTACTTATCTTTATTAATTTTTTAATATTTATTCCTTTTTGTTACCCTTTTTTTCGTTGTAGTTATTATTGTTATTGATGTCATCATTGCTAGAACAGAGAGAAATGGAGGGAGGAGAGAAAGACACCTGCAGACCTGCTTCACTGCCTGTGAAGTGACTCCGCTGCAGGTGGGGAGCCAGGGGCTCGAACCGGGATTCTTATACTGTTCCTTGTACTTTGCGCCACCTGCGCTTAACCTGCTACGCTACCACCTGACTCCCTTTATTTATCTATTGAATAGAGACTGTCAGAAATGGAGAGGGAAAGGGAAGATAGGAAGAGAGACAGACACCTGCAGCACTGCTTCACCACTCTCCCAAAGCTTTCCCCCTGAAGGTGGGGACTGGGGGCTCAAACCTGGGTCCTTGTGCACTGTAACGTGTGCTCAACCAGGTGCGCCACCACCTGGCCCTACCTGTCACTTCCAGGAGCACTAATGTTCTAAGACCAAAAGCATCATCATCAGGCATTTGACACTTCTCTGAAGCTTATGGGAGGTTTCCTATTAGTGTCTGAATGGGTAGTGTGGCCTCAGTTTTCAGACTCTATGAGTGACATCAGCCAGAGGGAGGCACAGTTTAGTATTTGGGGGTACCACATGAACTCAGTGTCAGAGAAATCCAAGCTAGTGTTACATTCAAACCCTCCCCACTCATTGCATTTTACTTTTCTCTTAGGGATCCGGTCAGTGAGCTTCTATGAGCATATCATTACCGTGGGCACAGGGCAGGGCTCCTTGCTGTTCTATGACATCCGAGCTCAGAGATTCCTGGAAGAGCGGCTCTCAGCTTATTGTGGATCCAAACCCAGGCTCGCAGGAGAAAATCTGAAACTAACCACTGGCAAAGGCTGGCTAGTAAGTAAATAAATAGGTGAATACTGGACAGGGACCTAAAAATCATCCTGGGAGTTGGGCAGTAGTGCAGCGGGTTAAGCACTCGTGGCACAAAGTGCAATGACCAGCGTAAGGATCCTGGTTCCAGCCCCCGGCTTCCCACCTGCAGGAGAGTCGCTTCACAAGCAGGTCTGCAGGTGTCTATCTATATTCTCTCCTCCTCTCTGTCTTCCCCATCTCTCTCGATTTCTCTCTGTCCTAACAATGAGGACATCAATAACAACAACAGTAATACAACAATAAAAAACAACAAGGGCAACAAAAGGGAAAATAAATAATTATTAAAAAGAATTTTAAAAAGAAAAATTATCCTCTCTCTACCCATCCACTCCCACCCCCACTGATAAGACACCTACCCACTGTTTTCACTAAGAAGAGGCACTTGGAGTAACAGAGAAAGGCACTTTCAGGCCGGGTGGTGGCATATCCAGTTAAGAACACAAGGATCCAGGTTCGATCCTCCCACTCTCCACCTGCAGCAGGGACATTTCACAAGGGGTGGAGCAGGTCTGCAAGTGTTTATCTTTCTGTCTCCCCCTCCCTTCTCAATTTCTCTTGGCTAATAAAATAGAAAGAAAAAGAAAAAGAAAAATTGATGTGGTCTGTCCGGGAGGTGATGCAGTGGCTAAGGCACTAGACTCTGAAGCATGAGGCTCTTGAGTTCAATCCCCAGCTGCACATG
The DNA here is from genome assembly GCF_950295315.1 of Erinaceus europaeus. NCBI lineage: Eukaryota > Metazoa > Chordata > Mammalia > Eulipotyphla > Erinaceidae > Erinaceus > Erinaceus europaeus. Next base: position 19,159,553 of record NC_080171.1, read on the forward strand.
TACCGGAGTGATGTCTGGTTCTTTCTCTCCTGTCTTTCTCATTAATAAATAAATAATAAAAGTCTTATTAAAAAAAGAAAAATTGTTCACCAGGAGCAGAGGGTCCATGGTTCCTGCACCAAGCCCCAGTGATAACCCTGAGGGTAGGGGGGGGAGAGAGAGGGAGGGAGGTAGTTTTCCTTGATTTTGCTTTTGTGTCTGTATGTCATTTGAAAAACTATAGACCAGTGAAACAAACTGTTTGACCAGGACTCCCCAGGTGATCATTAAGCAGAAGGAACATTTTGCTGAAGCTGCTATTGAGTTACTAAAGGTTTGGTTCCAACTGTCCTGAGTTGTCCTTTCTGTAGCATTGTTTTTTCTTTAGATAGAGAGATAGCAAAGAAAGAGGGAGTCAGGCGGTAGCGCAGTGGGTTAAGTGCACGTGGCGCAAAACGCAAGGACCGGTCAGGATCCCGGTTCAAGCCCCCGGCTCCCCACCTGCAGGGGAGTCGCTTTACAGGTGGTGAAGCAGGTCTGCTGGTGTCTCTCTGTCTCACTTCCTCTCTAGCTCCCCCTTCTCTCTCAATTTCTCTCTGTCTCTACCCAGTAACAAATAAATAAAGTAAAAAAAAAGAAACAAAGAGGGAAAGACTACAGCACCAAAGCTTCCTTCAATGCAGTGGGCATTGGGCTTGAACTGAGGTCATGCACTATGCAAGCGAGCTGCTGGCTCTTGGGAAAGTCATGACATGTTTGTGGTTTTGGTGTGTGTTTTTTTTTTTTTTTGCCTCTAGGTCATTTTTCCTATTTTGTTGCTGCTGCTGTTACTGTTACTGGCTAGGACAGAGAGAAATCAAGAGAGGAAGGAAAGACTGAGAGTGGGAGAGAAAGATAAATACCTGCAGACCTGTTTCACTGCCTATGAGGCAAACCACCCCCCACCCCCATTGGTGGGGAGCCGGGGGCTTGAACCAGGATCTGCATGCTGTTCCTTGTGCTTCATGCCATGTGTGTTTAACCCACTGTGCTGCTGCCCAGCCCCTGTTTTTGTTTTTTGTTTTTTGTTTTTACTTATTTATTCATGAGAACTGATAGGAGAGAGAGAAAGAACCAGACATCACTCTGTTATGTGCTCCCGGGGAGTGAAGTCAGGACCTCATGCTTGAGAGTCTCATGTCTTACCCACTGTGCCATCTCAGTCTTTTTTTGTTGTTGTTGTTGTTAATCTTTATTTATTTATTGGATAGAGACAGCCAGCAATTGAGAGGGAAGTGGGCGATAGAGAAGGTGAGAGACAGAGAGACACTTGTAGCCCTGCTTCACTGGCAAAGCTTTCCCCAGGCAGGTGGGGACTTGGGGCTCGAACCCGGGTCCTTGCGCATTGCAACATATGTGCTCAACCAGGTGCGCCCCCCCTGCCCCCCCTTCTTAATGCAAAAAGTGCATCATGTTCCAACAACCCTGTATTTTGCTGGTGCCCTGTAGCAGTTCTTGAGACTACTTAATTGGAAAAACTGAGGCCAGAGGCCAGGGCATAGTGCACCCAGTTGAACACACGTCACCATGCGTGAGCCCTTGACCTTCATCTGCAGAGGGTGGGCTTCACAAGTGGTGAAGCAGTGCTGCAGGAGTCTCCCCATTCCCTCTCGATTTCCCTCAGTCTCCAAAATAAATAACATTTAAAAAAAAAATACTGGTGGTCCGGGAGCTGGTGCAGTGGATAAAGCATTGGACTCTCAAGCATGAGGTCCCGAGTTCAATCCCCAGCAGCTCATGTACCAGAGTTCTTTCTCTCTCTCTCTTTCCTCCTCCTATCTTTCTCATTAATAAATAAATAAAATCTTTTAAAAAAAAAAACACTGAGGCCCTAATTCCCATGAGTCCTTATCTCCTGACATCAAGTTATCAATACAGAGTCCTCCCTTTTTAAGGATGGCCAGGGAAGATAGCATAGTGGTTATGCAAAAAGACTTTCATGTGTGAGGCTCCAGAGTCCTAGGTTTAGTCCTTCACACCACCATAAGTCATAATTGAGCAATGCTGTGGTTGAAACAAAAATAGAAGAAAAAGGAGAGAGGCTGGTTGGTGGCGTACCTGGTTGAGCACACGTATTATAGTTTTCAAGGACCCGGGTTCGAATCCCCAGCCCCACCTTAAGGGGGAAAGCTTTGCAAGTGGTGAAACAGTGCTGCAGGTGTCTGTCTCTCTCCCTCTCTATCACCCACATCCCTCTTGATTTCTGGCTGCCTCTATTCAATAAATAAAGATAATAAAAGAAATTAAAAAAAAAAAAAAGGACAAAGAGAGACCAGAATGTATTCTTGTCTTTCCTCTGTCCCTTTCCTTCTGAAATGCCTGCAGGCACTAACAGTCTCTTTCTCTTCCCACAGAATCATGATGAAACCTGGAGGAATTACTTCTCGGACATTGATTTCTTTCCCAATGCTGTTTACACCCACTGCTACGACTCGTCCGGAACGAAACTCTTTGTGGCAGGAGGTCCCCTCCCTTCAGGGCTCCATGGAAACTATGCTGGGCTCTGGAGTTAAGGACAACTAACTCTCCCAAAATGCAGAAATTTACACTAATTTCCATCTTCAGCTTCCTTATTTCTTTTATATATTTTCCCCTGGTTGTGCAAGGCCCTCATATTTTAGTGGAAACAGAGTGTGAAGTGTGGTTTAGGCACTTGACAGGAAGCAGCTGTATATGGAAATCTGAAGGCTTTTTTCCCCCCTTTTCTCTTTTGTTAATCATTTTTTTTTACATCTTTTCTGTTATCTCAACCAAACATTGTTAATTCTTATTTGTATTTTTTGTTTAAATGACGTACACTTTACTCTCTCTGGCTTCTTTAGGCTAACATAGTCATTCATTCTCACCCTTACTTCACTCTTGAGAGGTAGGGCTCCTTTATAATTATGTCATTGCTGTCAAACTTTCTATGAAAGTTTGGGAGCTGTGTGTGTGTGTGTGTGTGTGTGTGTGTGTGTGTGTGTGTTAACCTGTGTGACTGAAGTACCATGAGTCACTGGAATTACCTGGAGTGAGGATTGCTTGTAATTAAATATTTATAAAAGAAACAACTTTATTCAGAATCCAGCTTGGGGAAGAGCCTTTATCTTTCTGTTTTTTAATCTATTAGCATTAATTATAGGAAGTAAAAGCAGAAAGGAAAAAAACAGAACCACTATCAGGAAGACCCTCTGATTAGATTGCAGACTTCTAGAGCACTCATCCCAGGACTGCAAAGCGATCCATCCCTACCTGTCTTCTTTTTTTTTTTTGTTTTTCCCTCCAGGGTTACTGCTGGGCTCGGTGCCTACACCATGAATCCACCGCTCCTGGAGGCCATTTTTTCCCCCTCTGTTGCCCTTGTTGTAGCCTCGTTGTTATTATTATTATTATTATTATTGCCATTGTTGATGTTGTCATTGTTGGATAGGACAGAGAGAAATGGAGAGAGGAGGGGAAAGGGGAAGACAGAGGGGAAGAGAAAGACAGACACCTGCAGACCTGCTTCACTGCCCATGAAGCGACTCCCCTGCAGTTGGGAAGCCGGGGGCTCGAACCGGGATCCTTACGCCGGTCCTTGTGCTTTGCGCCACATGCGCTTAACCCACTGCACCACCACCCGACCCCCCCTACCTGTCTTCTTATCTGTGTACCCCCCAGTGTGTCTGTCTGTGTGTCACTCCCACTTGAGCTTCTGCACCTGCTTAGTCAGTAGCTACTCACCTACAAGATGCAGCTTTGGGAAGACTGCATAAGACTTGGAAAAGAGAACCCCCATTCCAGCCTCCCTCTCTCTCTCTCCTCAGACAAGATCTGATCTGCTATTTCAGGGGCCTGTGACTGTGGGCCCGAAGCCTAAACTTCATAAATTCACTTCCCTTGGCTTGGGGAGGCACTTCTCCTTTGCCATTATTGTAATCCCCTCAGTGGGTTTCACTGTAGTTTTCTAAATTGGGTTTAGTTCAGTAGGGCAGGGTTAAGCAGGAGTTCTCTGTGTGTAGTGAGTGTTTCATGTGTGAAATGTTTGTTTTTTTAATACAGTGGGGCTGAGGTTAAAAACCACCTCTCCCATTGATGGATCAACATTGGGATGGTGACCTGTGGCCAGCAATGTGCATGTAAAAGCATCGATATTATTAGGAATTTGTTTCTCCCTTGCAGTGTTCTAGTCTGAGGTTTTTAAGCTTAAGGCCAACTGACTGACCTTGATGTCCAGTTATTCCTTGCTTTTTACGCATTGTGTTGCAAATAGCAGCTGTTCCCACCCTCGAATACCTCCTCCATTCTAAGCATGTACTCGGCTCTGTCAACGGCCCATCCTGGGGAAAAGGAACTCACTCACTTTTGCACTTCAGTTTCTAAACTGCTCGCAGCTACCCCCTCTGCTGGGTGTAAATGGGGAGATATGAAAAAAGAGCATTTTCTTCTTGCTAGTGGGGAATCACGGAGAGGGGAGACGGTAGAGCTGCCCTGTTTTGGTGGTACAATGCACACAACAGGTTCTAGAAGTCTCATCATTTAACCTAGAGAAATAGGTGCTATCAATTAAACAAAATGCTGGATGCTGTAGATCTTTTTACTTGTCTTCTTTTTCTTTTTTTCTATTAAACTACAGACTGTAGATCTCTTAGTTCTCACAGAACTTCTATCATTTTAAACCAACTTGTATATTAAAAAAAAAAAAAAAAACTCTTAAGTAGGACGTTTTGTATTGCTGCCAGACCCTCTTCTGTGGTGGGTAATGCATTTGATTGTTTGAGATTTTGTTCTTTAAAATGTAGCACTTGACTTTTGGGCAAGTAAAAATAAATATTATTTCAGTGCAAATCTTGTTTTGAATGAGTATATGTAGCCAAGAGAGAGCAGGGAAAAGTTTCCAAATGACTGACTGGAAGGTCAGGTTGAGGTGCCAGGGATTGCTCAGAGCAGAACAACACAAGAGCTCCCTTAGAGTTAAAGGCAGTGCAGATACAAACACAAATACCTGGGGGCCGGGTGGTAGTGCAGCAGGTTAAGCACATATGGCGCAAAGTGCAAGGACCGGCATAAGGATCCAGGTTCGAGCCGCTGGCTCCCCACCTGCAGAGGTATCACTTTACAAGCGGTGAAGCAAGTCTGCAGATGTCAATAACAACGATAAACAACAAGAGCAGCAAAAGGGAAAAAATGGCCTCTAGGAGCAGTAGATTCGTAGTGTGGGCACAGCCCCAGCAATAACCCTGGAGGCAAAAAAAAAAAAAAGCACTTGATTTGTCATATTTGTGACCCAGGTTCAGGCTTGGCAACCATTACAGTGAAGACAGCTTTGCTGCTATGGAGTCTTCTCTCTCTGGTTTTCTCTGTGTGAAAAGAGCCTGGAACAATGAAGCCCCAGCAACAAATAAATGAATGAATGAATCAATCAATAAATGTATATATGAGTGACAAGTGGGGGTGCTTCTTCTGAATGGCTGTGGGTTTGAGCAAATTCACCAACGTCTTACGTCAACCATAGCTAGTGGCTGGCCCTCTCCACTTGAGTGGATTGCCCTGTGGGCCTGTGTAAGTAGCTGCACAATGTCCAGGGAACAGGTTATTTTTCTGTGAAATGGGAACCAGATATCCCAGCTACTCTTTGTAAGAGAACACTGTGACCACAGTGAGTGATGCTCTGCCCAGAGTCTATTTAAAACAGTTCAAGCGAGTCGGGCAGTCTTCTTCTAGCGTTTGCCCTTCTTCCGTAGCCAGTCAACAGCGTCAGGTTGAGCCTGATGTAAAGTTTCGAGACCTCCTTTGAATCTGGAGAGGTGGCAGTCGTTGACTATGTGGGTCATAGTCTGTCTGGAGCTGCAGGGGCAGTTCAGGTCGTCTCTGGCTCCCCAGCGATGGAACATAGCGGCGCACCGGCCATGGCCTGTTCGATAGCGATTGAGGAGGGCCCAGTCATAACGTGCTAGGTCAAAGCCGGGTTGACGCTTTCAGGGGTCTGTGATGAGGTGTTTGTTCTTTACCTCGGCTGACTGCCAACTCTGTTTCCAAGAGTCTGGAACAGAGAAGTTCAGTGTAGGCGTAGGGGACCAGATTGGGTGACGAGATGTCAAGCGTTGGACAGGGTGGGCGAAGATATCCGCGTATATTGGCAGGTCCGGTCGAGCGTAGACGTGGGAAATGAACTTAGATGATGCCGCATCCCGACGAATATCTGGCAGGGCAATGTTGCTAAGAACTGGCAGAAGTCGGGCAGTAGCACACGGAGTTAAGTGCAGGTGGCACAAAGCGCAAGGACCCACATAAGGATCCTGGTTCGAGCCCCCAACTCCCCACCTGCAGGGGAGTCGCTTTGCAGGCGGTGAAGCAGGTCTGCAGGTGTCTTTCTCTCCCCCTCTCTGTCTTCCTCTCCTCTCCATTTCTCTCTGTTCTATACAACAATAATAACTACAACAATAAACAAGGGCAACAAAAGGGAATAAATAAAGTAAATATTAAAAAAAAAGTTCAAAAGCGACTGTTAAAAGTCATACCATCCTCCTCAGCCAGCTCTGGAGACCTACCAGGACTGGGCCGCAGTCGGGCAAGTCAGTGCTTATTCACCTGGTACATGGCACTTGCTCCTTTGCAGGGCAAGTTAAAAACAGCTTTCCTTTGCACCTGCCTTAGAAACTTAACTGGTTCAGAATATGATTCACCTTTAAGGGCAAAGGCTGCCAAACAGGAAGGGGGAGGATTGAATGGATTGAAGGAAGACCAGTTAAACATCTGGAAAAGGGTGTGGAGTAGACTTCCCTTAAGTGAGTCTTAGGAACTGGGTGGTGGTGTACCTGGTTGAATGCACCTATGGTTTGAGCCCTCGGTCCCCTCCTGCGGGGGGGGGGGGGGGAGGGAGGACGCATGAGTGGTGAAGCAGGGCTGCAGGTGTGTCTCTTCCCTTTCCCTTTTCCCTATTTCTGGCTTTCTCTAGCCAATAAATAAAGATAAAATTTTTAGATTTCTTTTTTTTTAATATTTTTATTTTATTTATTCCCTTTTGTTGCCCTTGTTTTATTGTAGTTATTATTGTTGTTGTCGTCGTTGTTGGATAGGACAGAGAGAAATGGAGGGAGGAGGGGAAGACAGAGAAGGGGAGAGAAAGACAGACACCTGCAGACCTGCTTCACCGCCTGTGAAGCGACTCCCCTGCAGGTGGGGAGCCGGGGGCTCGAACCAGGATCCTTATGCCGGTCCTTGTGCTTTGCGCCACCTGCGCTTAACCTGCTGCGCTACAGCCCAACTCCCAAAGATAAAATTTTTAAATATTTATCAATGAGAAAGATAGGAGGGAGAAAGAGCCAGGCATCACTCTGGTACATGTGCTGCTGGGGGCTGAACTCCAGACTATTAAATTCCCAATACGTTTATTTATTCCCTTTTATTGCCCTTGTTTTATTGTTGTAGTTATTGATGTTGTCATTGTTGGATAGGACAGAGAGAAATGGAGAGAGGAGGGAAGACGGGGAGAGAAAGACAGACACCTGCAGACCTGTTTCATCGCCTGTGAAGTGACTCCCCTGCAGGTGGGGCGCGGGGGCTTGAACTGGGATCTTTACACCGGTAAGGAACCTGCGCTTAACCACTGCACTACCTCCAACTCCCCCCAATACACTTAAAAGTCAAAAAAAAAAATACTTAAAACATATTTCTTCATAGTTTTTTGGAAATTTAAAATAACTACAGGGCTCATGTTCAAGGAACATGCTCAGAAAGGTGACAAATTTGGCCCCTGGTTTCCATGGAGCTTTGACCCTGCTACTATTTTCCAGCAAAGTATGTGTCACAGAAGGGCTTTGTGGGTATTCTGGGACCCTCCCTTTCCTGCTAGCAGTTCCTACTTCCGGGCCATCAAAGAACTCTCTTGTTCTCCCTTAAGCTGCATGTCTCCATCCAAATGATGGACTGCCTTTTCCCAGCAGCCTTTGGGTAATTTAGTCTTAGAGCCTCGTTTATGCTCCAGATTCCCCACTTCTGCCACTCCCAAGAGCTTATTAGTGTTGATCTGACCCACAATGTCCCTGGTAAAGCTAAAATACTCTTTAGGGCTCTGATCAGCTGCCACACAGTTCATGAAGCAGGAACCCCAAAATAGCAAGTTGGGGGTCAAGATATTTTACAGCATTAAAAGGTTGGCCTGTAGTGTCTGATTTAAGGGAGAGAAGTGCTTTTAGCCACATCTTACTAGATAGTAGTGTATTGAGATGGCAGAAGATTCACGGGGATAGAAAAATGGATGGGGAGTCGGGCAGTAGTGCAGTGGGTTAAGTGCACATGCATGAAGCGCAAGGACTGGCAGAAGGATCCTGTTTCCAGTCCCCGGCTCCCCACCTGCAGGGGAGTCACTTCATAGGCAGTGAAGCAGGTCTGCAGGTGTCTGTCTATCTTTCTCTCTCCCTCTCTGTCTTCCCCTCCTCTCTCCATTTCTCTCTGTCCTATACAACAACAATGACAACAACAACAGCAATAATAACTTCAAGAATAAGAGACAACAAGGGCAACAAAAGGGAAAATAAATAAATATTAAAAAACTTAAAAAAGAAAAATGGATGGTGGGAGTAGACAGCATAATGGTTATGCAAACAGACTCTTATACCTGAGGCTTCAAAATCTCAGGTTCAGTCCCTTGCACTACCATAAACCAGAGTTCAGCAATATGGTTAAAAACAAAACAGAAATGACAGATATCTCAAACTGCATAGATCAGAATTTGTTTTATAATTTTTAGCAATTCATATTTGTGGCCTTGTAAAAAATATTACTAATCCGGGTGGGGGTATAGCATAATGGTTATGCAAAGAGACTTTCATGCCAGAGGCTCTCAAGTCCTAGGTTCAATCCCCCATACCGCCATAAGCCAGAGCTGAGCAGTGCTCTGGTAAAAAAAAAAAATATATATATATATATATAAAAATATAGTAATATATATATATATATATATATATATATATATTACTAGTTCAATGAGAAAGAACATAATAAAGGACAAAAGGCTTCATTGTCCAGCAAATACTATGCTTTCTATTCAGATATAAATAATGTTAACAGTGGTCCAGGAAGTGGCACAGTGGATAAAGCATTGGACTCTCAAGCAAGAGATCCTGAGTTCAATCCTTGGTAGCACATGTGTCAGAGTGATGTGTGGTTCTTCCTGTCTTTCTCATAAACAAAATCTACTGCTTCCAAGGCCATTTTTGCCATTTTTTGTTAGATAGAAAAGAGAGAAACAGAGTAGGGAGAGAGGGCTAGGCAGTAGCACACTGGGTTAAACACACACAGTGCAAAGCTCAAGGATCCTAGTTCGAGCCCCCAGCTCCTCACCTGCAGGGGGGTGGCTTTCTCTCCCCCTCTCTGTCTTCCCCTCCTCTCTCGATTTCTCTCTGTTTACCCACCAATAAGAGCAGCAACAATAACAGTGGGGAAAAGATGGCCTCCAGTGGAGCAGGCACCAAGCCCCAGCGATAACCCTGGAGGCAAAAAATAGAGAAACACTTGCAATGACAATGTACAAAGTCCCTAGTCCCCACCTGCAGGGGGAAAGCTTCACAAATGGTAAAGCAGAGCTGCAGGTGTCTCTGTCTTTTTCTCTTTATCTCCCTCTCCTCTTTCAATTTCTCTTAGTCTCTATCCAACAAATAAATAGTGATCCAGGATATGGTGCAGTGGATAAAACATTAGACTCTCAAGTATGTTGTCCTAAGTTCAGTCCTCAGCCACACATGTATAAGACTGATGTCTGGCTCTTTCTTCTATCTTTCTCATTAATAAATAAATAAAATATTAAAAATTAATAAATAAAAATGCAAGTTCAAGGTCCTGGCTTGATTCTTCTACACTCACTTCATCCAGCTGAAGAATACTCTAGAGAAGCAAACGTGAGAATAGCACTGAGAACAAAGTGTGAGCTGAAGCGCTCAGGATGGCGTTGTAACTTATTCTTCGTCTTTCCAAGACAGAGGTACTAGCTGTCCTCTCAGATTCTCCCTGGGTTGAGCATCACATCTGAACACTCCTCTTGATTAGTGTATAATTGGTGAAGTCAGAATTTTTAAAGGGTAATAATACTACTCATTAACTGAGCTCAGAGTCACATGTTTACTGCGTTACTTGTTAAGCACTATTCAGAGCTGTAATTAACATCCCTGGTGCTATGGACAGGAAGAAAACAAATAATCAATGCCCATCTGAAAAAAAAATTAAAAAAAAAAAACTTTCCTCACTTGTAACTACAATTCTTAGTTGGGATGGGAGATAATAATGAAATTTCTTTGTTGCCCAGGGTCAAGGCCATTTGCCAACTTCAGAAAACACTGTGCTGGTTTCTGAGGGCCTAAAGAATGGAGGCTTGCATTGTTTAGGTCCTATAGTGCTTATTTTACCTGTCATTGCTGCTCATAACTATCTGGCTTTGAATAAGACATTTCCCCTCTCTGAACAGAATTGTTCATTAAACAATGAGCTCACTGGTCTGGGAGATGGCGTAGTGGATAAAGCATTGGACTCTCAAGCATGAAGTCCTGAGTTCATTCCCTACAGCACATAGACCAGAGTGATGTCTGATTCTTTCTCTCTCCTATCATTCTCATTAATCAATCAATAAAATCTTTTTTAAAAATGAGTTTAAGTCCAGGTAGACAGGTTAACAATATTGCATTGGACTTTCATGCCTGAAGCCCTAGAAATCCCAGGTTCAGTTCCTAGCTTCATCATACACTAGACCTGAGCAGTGCTCTGGTCTCTCTCTCTCTCTCTCTCTCTCTCTCATGTGTTTATGCTTTCAGAAAAATAAATATTAAAAAGGGAGAGAGGAGTGGGTGATGGTGTACACTAGTTACAATGTACAAGGACCTGGGTTCAAAGCTCTGGTTCCCACCTGCAAGTGGCTCAAAGTACAATCCCCAAAAGCTTCATGAGCAGTGAAGCAGTGCTGCAGATGTCTCCCTCTCACTTTTTTAATATTTTACTTTAATGAGAGAGAGAGAGAGAGATACAGAAAGGACACAGAAAGAACAGAGCACTGTTCAGCTCTGGCTTATGGTGGTGCTGGGGATTGAACCTGAGACCTCAGAGCCTCTAGCATGAAAGCCTTTTGAATAACCTTTCTGCTGTCTCCCCAGCCCTCTCTTTGTCTCTCTGTCCCCCCTTCACTCTTGATTTCTCTCTCTCTATTCAATAACTAATAAACATTTTAATATGTTTTATTTATTTTTATTATTGTTATTGATGCCATTGTTGTTGGATAGGACAGAGAGAAATGGAGAGAAAAGGGGAAGACAGAGAGGGGGAGAGAAAGATAGACACCTGCAGACCTGCTTCACCGTTTGTGAAGCAACTCCCCTGCAGGTGGGGAACTGGGGGCTCAAACCAGGATCCTTACACCCATCCTTGTGCTTTGCACCATTTTTTAAAATTTTATTTATTTATTCCCTTTTGTTGCCCTTGTTGTTTTATTGTTGTAGTTATTATTGTTGTTGTCGTTGTTGGATAGGACAGAGAGAAATGGAGAGAGGAGGGGAAGACAGAGAGGAGGAGAGAAAGATAGACACCTGCAGACCTGCTTCACCGCCTGTGAAGCGACTCCCCTGCAGGTGGGGAGCCGGGGTTCGAACCGGGAACCTTATGCCGGTCTTTGTGCTTTGCACCACCTGCGCTTAACCCGCTGCGCTACAGCCCAACTCCCACCATTTTAAAAAAAGTTTGATCCCGGGAGTTGGGCTGTAGTGCAGCGGGTTAAGCGCAGGTGGCGCAAAGCACAAGGACCGGCATAAGGATCCTGGTTCGAACCCCGGCTCCCCACCTGCAGGGGAGTCACTTCACAAGCGGTGAAGCAGGTCTGCAGGTGTCTGTCCTTCTCTCCCCCTCTCTGTCTTCCCCTCCTCTCTCCATTTCTCTCTGTCCTATCCAACAACGATGACAATAACAAAAATAACTACAACAATAAAACAACAAGGGCAACTAAAGGGAATAAATAAATAAAATAAATATTAAAAAAAAAAAAAGTTTGATCCCTGGGGTTGGGTGGTAGCGCAGTGGGTTAAGCTCAAAGCACAAGGACCAGCAGAAGGGTTCTGGTTCGAGCCCCCCAGCTCCCCACCTGCAGAGGAATCACTTCACAGGTGGTGAAGCAGATCTGCAGGTGTCTATCTTTCTCTCCCCCTCTCTTTCTTCCCCTCCTCTCTCCATTTCTCTCTGTCCTATCTAACAAATATGACATCAATAACAACAACAATAGGGGGTAGATAGCATAATGGTTATGCAAAGAGGCTCTCATGCCTGAGGCTCCGCAGTCCCAGGTTCAATCCCCCACACCACCATAAGCCAGAGCTGAGCAGTGCTCTGGTGTTTCTCTCTGTGTCTCTCTCTCTGCATCTCTCTCAAACATAAAATAAATAAAAGACTTAAAGAAGGGATAACTTTGTATAAATGTGGACAGATAGTTGTATAAAAGATGGCTGGCCCATGTCTACAACTTTAGGGGAACTGTAGTGGATGGCAGTGGGGAGAGTGAAGATTCAGAACTCTGGTGGTGGGAATGGTGTGGATTCAAACCCCTGTCGACATGTAATTTTGAAATATAAACAAACAAATTAATTAATTAATTAAATTTAAGGAAACAGCTGTGGATCAGTGACCTGGAAGATGGTGCAGTGACAGAATTCTGGACTTAGAAACATGAGCTCCGGAGCCTGGTGGTGACATACCTGGTTGAGCATACATGTTACAATACACGAGGACCCAGGTTTGAGTCCCCAGTCCCCACCTGGGGGACAAAGCTTCACAAGTGGTGAAGCCAGGCAGTAGGTGTCTCTCTGTCTCTCTCCATCTCTATTACTCCTTCCCTCTTGATTTCTGGCTATCTCTATCCAATAAAAAAAGAAAGAAAGAAAGAAAGAAAGAAAGAAAGAAAGAAAGAAAGAAAGAAAGAAAGAAAGAAACATGAGCTCCTTGGAGTGATGTTCTAGGCCTCTTTCATTGTCTCTCATGAAATAGATAAAAAATAGTTTTCAAAAAAACTTAAACAAAAATTCCTTGGGAGTTGGGCAATAGTGCAGCAAGTTAAGCGCACATGGCGCAAAGCACAAGGACCAGCGTAAGGATCCTGGCTCCCCACCTGCAGGGGAGTCACTTCACAGGCGGTGAAGCAGATCTGCAGGTGTCTATCTTTCTCTCCCCCTCTGTCTTTCCCTCCTCTCTCCATTTCTCTCTGTCCTATCCAACAATGACGAAAACAATAATAACTACAACAAGGGCAACAAAAGGGAATAAATAAAATAATAAATAAATAAATAAATAATTCCCCACTTCCCTTTCATTCAACAGGAGTCTTCTGCTTAGTTCAGTGGTTCATCCAATCCCTTCAATTCACACAGAACTGTCTTTGTCAAGATTTCACTGAACAAAATGAAACAAAACAAGCTCACATCCAACTCCTATCAAAATCATTCAAGGTATTCTAACTCATGTTTTAATTCTTCTAGGAAGCCTACAGTGATCACTAACCTGTCCGGGGAACCTTGCTTTCTGGAGACTTTTTAAGTACAGTATTTATTATCCTTGAAATAAGTCTTTGGGGGAAACTTGAGTAAATTCATTTGGGCCACTGAATGTACCTTACAACCAATAGAGGGAGCCAGAACTTAGTTCCCAACCTCTGGATAAATTAAGATCTGCGCAAAACAAAACAATATAGATATATATTTTGTCATAGGGCCTCATTGCTTCAAATCAACTTTCATATAGAAAAACAGAGACAGGCCTGGGAGGCAGAGTAGTGGATAAAGTCTTAGGCTCTTGAACATGAGGTCCTGAGTTCAACCCCTGGCATCAAGCACCACAGTGATATTCTGGTGTCCCCACCATATATATATATCTCTCTCCATCTCCCTCTCTCTTTCTTTCTCTCCTTCCCTCCATCCCTCTCTCATTAATAAATAACTATTGAAAGAAAGGAAGGGAGAGAAAAACACCATAGTACTGAAGCTTCCTTCAGCATGGTAGAGATCATACAAATAAAATAAAAATAAGGAGGGTGGGGCAGATAGCATAATGGTTATGCAAACAGACTCTCCTGCCTGAGGCTCCAAAGTCCCAGGTTCAATCCCCACACCCCAATAAGCTGGAGCTGAGCAGTGCTCTGGTGGTTCTCTCTGTGTCTCTCTCTGTCTGCATCTCTCTTAAAAATAAAATAAATTGGGAGTCGTGCAGTAGCGCAGCAGGTTAAGCTCACGTGGCACAAAGTGCAAAGACCTGCGTAAGGATCCCGGTTTGAGCCCCCAGCTCCCCACCTGCAGGGGAGTCGCTTCACAGGCAGTGAAGCAGGTCTGCAGGTATCTGTCTTTCTCTCCCCCTCTCTGTCTTCCCCTCCTCTCTCCATTTCTCTCTGTCCTATCCAAGAACGACAACAACAATAATAACTACAACAATAAAACAACAAGGGCAACAAAAGGGAATAAATAAATAAATATTTTAAAAAATAAATAAATAAATAAGATAAAAATAAGGAGGAGGACAGTTAACATAATGATTGTGCACAAGACTTAATGCCTGAGACTCTTCTATCCTGGGTTCAGTCCCCCGCACCACCATAAGCCAGAGCTGAGCAGTGCTCTGGGAAAATAAATAAGTAAATATAAACACAAAAATAAATTAAGTAAACTTTAAGTGGTATATTGCATCAAAGCAAACTACAGAGGGGAAGGAGGGGGAGGGTCAGAACAGAACTTTGGGGTTGTGGTGCATAATGAAATTAATTATACTCGTGTGTCAATAACTGCACTGTAAAGCATTAACTCCCTTAATAAAAACATTAAATAAATAAAATAAACTTTAAGAAACAAGACAAAGCAGGGGGCCAGGCGGTAGTGCACTGGGTTAAGCGCATATGGTGAGAAGCACAGACACAAGGACTGGTGTAAGGATCCTGTTTTGAGCCCCCAGCTCTCCACCTGCAGGAGGGGGTCGCTTCACAGGCAGTAAAGCAGGTCTACAGGTGTCTGTGTCCACCCCCGCTTCCCCTCCTCTTTGGATTTCTCTCTGTCCTATCCAATAGCAACAACGGCAAGGACAACAAAAATGGGGAAAATGGACTGCAGGAGCTGTGGATTCACAATGCAGGCACTAATCATTGATAATCCTGGAAGCAAAAAAAAAAAAAGTGGGGGGGAGGTACTAGAGTTTCAGTCTTTTTTTTTTTTTGCCCCCAGGGTTATTGCTGGGGCTCGGTGCCAGCACTATGAATCCACAACTCCTGGAGGCTGTTTTTCCCATTTTATTGCCCCTGTTGTCTTTTTTTTTTTTAATATTCATTTATTTATTCCCTTTTGTTGCCCTTGTTTTATTGTTGTAGTTATTATTATTGTTGTTATTGATGCCGTCGTTGGATAGCACAGAGAGAAATGGAGAGAGGAGGGGAAGATAGAGAGGGGGAGAGAAAGACACCTACAGACCTGCTTCACCGCTTGTGAAGCAACTCCCCTGAAGGTGGGGAGCCGGGGGCTCAAACCCGGATTCTTATGCCAGTCTTTGCGCTTCGTGCCACGTGAGCTTAACCCGCTGGCCACTGCTGGACTACCTGTCGTTGTCATTTTTATTGTTGTTATTGCCGGATAGGACAGAGAGAAATGGAGAGAGGAAGGGAAGACAGAGAGGGGGAGGGAAAGATAGACACCTGCAGGCCTGCTTCTCTGCTTGTAAAGCGACTCCCTGCAGGTGGGGAGACAGAGGATTGAACCAGAATCCTTAGGCTGGTCCTTGCACTTCACACCATGTGTGCTTAACCCACTGCGCTACCGCCCAGTCCTTTCAGAGTTTCAGTCTTTAAAAATTAGAGTATTTGTATTTTTTTTTTTTTTGTCCTATAATGAACTTTTCAGGGTGGGAATACTTGATACACTTGCCCTTGTAAACTTATACACAAATTTAATATATATATATATATATATATATATCCCTATGAAGTATCTTTTTTAATATTTATTTTCCCTTTTGTTGTCCTTGTTGTTTTATTGGTGTAGTTATTATTGTTGTCGTTGTTGAATAAGACAGAGAGAAATGGAGAGAGAAGGGGAAGACAGAGAGGGGAAGAGAAAGATACACACATGCAAACCTATTTCACTGCCTGTGAAGGGACTCTCCTGCAAGTGGGAAGCCAGGGGCTCGAACCAGGATCCTTACTCTGGTCCTTGTGCTTTGTGCCATGGTGCACTTAACCCGCTGTGCTACTGCCCAACTCCCCCTATGAAGTATCTTAACCTGGATAGTGCCCCTGCTTTGTTATGAGGGCAGACTGGGTTCGAGCGTGGCCCCATGACACTGGAGGAAGCTTTGGTGCTGTGACATCCTTCCTTTTCTCCCTTTCCCTTTCTGTCTCGTCTCCCTGTCTGAAAAAGTTGGCCAGACCACTAAAGCTTTGGTGAGGACAAAAAATGAAAAAAAAAAAAGAGAGAGAGAGAGAGAGAAAGAAAGGAATAAACTATATGGAAAACTTATCAAAAGTGTGTGTATGTAGGGGGAGTTTCAAAGTCAGGTGAATCTTGCCTACCACACATGGGATAAGCAGGACCTTGTCTCTGAATCTCCAAATTCAACAAACACCCTGGGTGGAGGAATTAGGTAGGTAGGGAACAGTTTGGAGAAAGCACTGGATCTGAAGTTGATGTTCCTAGTTAAATATTTTCTCTAATCATTAACCAGTGGTTTGGCCATAGGCTATTTGAATCTCTCTGGGCCAAGGGATGCAAAGTGCTTTGAAATGAGACACTACTTCTGTAAAGTATTCTTAGGGCTCCCAGCAGATTGAGATATCTGTTAGAAATTCAGAGTCTCAGGGAAATGGTTAGTCTCCCTCCTTCAATTCCATCCCAAAATCTCATAACTATAGGGCAACCAGGACATGGGGACTTGCTGGAGTTAACTTTGAGACAATACTTTTTTTTTTCCTTCCTTTCCCTTTTGTTGCCCTTGTTGTTTTATTGTTGTAGTCATTATTGTTGTTAGTGATGCCGTCGTTGTTGGATAGGACAGAGAGAAATGGAGAGAGGAGGGGAAGACAGGGGGAAAGAAAGACACCCTCAGACCTACTTCACCGCCTGTGAAGCGACTCCCCTACAGGTGGGAAGCCGGGGGCTCGAACTGGACTCCTACGCTGGTCCTTGCACTTTGCACCACGGGCACTTAACCCGCTGCGCTACCGCCCGACTCCCCACAGTACTCTTATGTCTCCACCATTCAGTCAAGCCCTTACTGAAGCAGAAACCAGGAGCAGCTTTCCTCCTCCTGAATGCAGCCTCCTCACACAGAAATGTGAGGCTCTTCGAGGCCAGCCATATTGAAGCAGGAACCCTGTAACCTTTTTCCAGCACATAGGGGAACGGAGCAAACCTGGAAAGAAGCTCAAAGCTGGGTTCTCAGAAATGATGATGGGGCTGGAGGACAGCCTCACAGAATTCTGAGAACTCAGCTAGGAGCTGAGCCAGCACAACTGGAGCAAGACCTCACGGAAAGAGCTACTGGTGCTCTCAGGCAGAAGTGGCCACTGCTGACAAGTGTCACAGATGATGGGCCTCAAGTCTGCCGGCTCCAATTTGAGTCCCTCTGTATTTGGGCTCAGGTGCAGATTTGCATTTTCCCTGAGATCTCTCCTGCTTCCCCGGGTCTCTTTCCCTTCCATCTGTAGGTGGCTCTAGCCAAAGTCGTGGGGACACTTGTTTCTGTAGAGAATGTTCCTCATCAGAAACTGGTTTAACTTGCTTTTGAGAGTCAGGACTCCACCCCAGACTCCTTTGGCATCAGAAAAGGTGATGGGGTGGAGGAGGAGAGGACACAGTCAGAGAAGTGGAAAGTTGAGGAGTTCCCCCAGAGGGGGAACTTCATGGAGGAAACTTCCATCTACACATCCAGTCTTCCGTTTCTGTCAGTGGATGACAGCTTGGTGCCCTAACTTAAAGAGTTCTTGACTCTTACTATACCTTATACTCCTGACAGCTGCCTCTATTATATATCTGAAAGCCATGCCATGGGACTTACATAACATCATCAGAAATTTCAGTCAGTCAGGGATATAGTTCAGCAGTAGAGCAGAGAACTTGAATGCATGAGGCCTCTGGTTCAATTCACAGCCTCACATGTTCCAGATGTGAGTGGCTCTCTCTCTCTCTTGCTGTCTCTCATAAGAATATAAATAAGTAATCCTTAAAAGTTAATTTCAGGGGAGTCGGGTGGTAGCTCAGTGGGTAAAGCGCAAGGATCGGAGTAAGGGTCCCTGTTCCAGCCCCCGGCTCCCCACCTGCAGGGGAGTCACTTCACAAGCAGCGAAGCAGGTCTGCAGGTGTCTCTCTTTCTTTCCCTCTCCTACCTCCATTTCTCTCTGCCTTATCTAACAACAACGACATCAATAACAACAACAATAATAACTACAATAATAAAACAACAAGGGCAATAAAAGGGAATAAATAAATACTAAAAATATTTTTAAAAATTAATTTCAGGTGGTCTGGGAGGTGGCGCAGCGGATAAAGCACTGGACTCTCAAGCATGAGGTTCTGAGTTCAATCCCCAGCAACACATGTACCAGAGTGATATCTGGTTCTTTCTCTCTCCTCCTATCTCATAAATAAATAAATAAAACCTCTAAAAAAGTTAATTTCAGGGATCCTGGCAGTAGAACAGGGTGTTAAGTGCACATGGTGCCAAGTACAGGGACTGGCACAAGGATCCCGGTTCCAGCCCCCGGCTCCCTACCTTCAGGGGGCGTTGCTTCACAGGCAGTGAAGCAGGTCTGCAGGTGTCTTTCTCTCCTCCTCTCTGTCTTCACCTCCTCTCTCAATATCTCTCTGTCCTATCCAGCAACAGCAACAGCAACAGCAACAATAATGGCGAAAAGATGGCCACCAGGAGCAGCAGATTTGTAGTGCTGGCACTGAGCCCCAGCGATAACCCTAGAGGCAAAATGAATTAAAATAAAATAAAAATAAAATAAATTTCAGCAACCTGAGAGTAGTGCTGTGTATAAAGCATCGGATCTAACAGCACAAGGTCCTGAGTTCAATACCTAGCAGTATATGTGCCAGAATGATGCTCTGTTTGGTTCTCCTCCACCCAGTAAATTAATAAATAAATAAGTTTCTCCTTTCTTTCTTTTTTTATTTTATATTTATTCACTTTTTTATTTTATATTTATTTACTTTTATATTTATTTACTTATTTTATTTTATATTTATTTACTTTTTTATATTTATTCCCTTTTGTTGCCCTTGTTTTATTGTTGTAGATATTATTGTTGTTGTTACTGATGTCGTCATTGTTGGATAGGACCGAAAGAAATGGAGAGAGGAGGGGAAGACAGAGAGGGGGAGAGAAAAATAGACACCTGCAGACCTGCTTCACCGCCTGTGAAGCGACCCCCCTGCAGGTGGGGAGCCGGGGGCTCAGCCCGGCTGGTCCTTGAGCTTTGTGCCACGTGTGCTTGAACCGCTGCGGTACCACCCGACTCCCTCTTTCCCTCTTTCTTTCTTACCACCACTACTGCCACACCATCACCACACCAAACACCATAAGTAAAAATGAATATTTTTTCCTTTGTTAAATTCATTATTTTTTTTATTCTTTTACCAGAGCACTGCTTAGCTCTGGCATATGGTGGCCCAGGAGACTGAACTCAGGACTTCATAGCCTCATACATGAAAGATTTTTTTTTTAATTAAAGAAAGGATTAATTAACAAAACCATAGGGTAGGAGGGGTACAACTCCACACAATTCCCACCGCCCAATCTCCATATCCCACCCCCTCCCCCGATAGCTTTCCCATTCTCTATCCCTCTGGGAGCATGGACCCAGGGTCATTGAGGGTTGCAGAAGGTAGAAGGTCTGGCTTCTGTAATTGCTTCCTCGCTGAACATGGGCATTGACTGGTCGGTCCATACTCCCAGTCTGCCTCTCTCTTTCCCTAGTAGGATGGGTCTGTGGGGAAGCTGAGCTCCAGGACACATTGGTGGTGTCTTCAATCCAGGGAAGTCTGACCGGCATCCTGATGACACCTGGAACCTGGTGATTCAAACTCTAGTATACTTCTGCTTTCTTACTTTGGTGCCATACTCCAAACTCAGTCAATTTCTGCTTTGCGTTTCTACTTCTTCTTCTTTTTTTTTTTACATGCATAACATTCCCCAGATTCCCATTTAGCAATACAACCCCCACTATTTCATTCATCATTTTTCATGGACCTGTATTCTCCCCACCCACCCACCCACCCCAGAGTCTTTTACTTTGGTGTAATACTCCAATTCCATTTCAGGTTCGACTTGTGTTTTCTTTTCTAATCTTGTTTTTCAACTTCGGCCTGAGAGTGAGATCATCCCGTATTCATCCTTCTGTTTCTGACTTATTTCACTCAACATGATTTTTTCAAGGTCCATCCAAGATTGGCTAAAAACGGTGAAGTCACCATTTTTTACAGCTGAGTAGTATTCCATCCTGTATATAGACCACAACTTGCTCAGCCACTCATCTGTTGTTGGACACCTGGGTTGTTTCCAGGTTTTGGCTATTACAAATTGTGCTGCCAAGAACATATGTGTACACAGATCTTTTTGGATGGATGTGTTGGTTTCCTTAGGATATATCCCCAGGAGGGGAATTGCAGGGTCATAGGGTAGGTCCATTTCTAGCCTTCTGAGAGTTCTCCAGACTGTTCTCCACAGAGGTTGGACCAATTGACATTCCCACCAGCAGTGCAGGAGGGTTCCTTTGACCCCACACCCTCTCCAGCATTTGCTGCTGTTACCTTTTCTGATGTGTGACATTCTCACAGGAGTGAAGTGATATCTTATTGTTGTCTTGATTTGCATTTCTCTGACAATCAGAGACTTGGAGCATTTTTTCATGTGTTTCTCGGCCTTTTGGATCTCTTCTGTGGTGAATATTCTGTCCAATTCCTCCCCCCATTTTTGGATGGGGTTATTTGTTGTCTTGTTGTTGAGTCTGGTAAGCTCTTTATATATGTTGGTTATTAAACTCTTATCTGATGTATGGCATGTAAAGATCTTCTCCCATTCTGTGAGGGGTCTCTTGATTTGGGTAGTGGTTTCTTTTGCTGTGAAGAAGCTTTTTAATTTGATATAGTCCCATAGGTTTATACTTGCCTTAGTCTTCCTTGTAATTGGATTCGTTTCATTGAAAATGTCTTTAAAATTTATGTGGAAAAGAGTTCTTCCAATATTTTCCTCTAAGTATCTGATAGTTTCTGGTCTAACATCCAAGTCCTTGATCCACTTGGAATTTACTTTTGTATTTGGTGAAATACAGTGATTCAGCTTCATTCTTCTGCATGTTTCAACCCATTGTTTCCAACACCATTTGTTGAAGAGACTCTGCTTCCCCCATTTAATAGTCTGGGCCCCTTTGTCAAAGATTAGATGTCCATAGGTGTGGGGCCTCATTTCTGGGCTCTCAATTCTATTCCACTGGTCAGTGTGTCTATTCATGTTCCAGTACCAAGCAGTTTTGATGACAATGGCCCTATAATATAGTTTGAGATCTGGCAGTGTGATGCCTCCGGTTCTGTTCTTTTTTCTCAAGATTGTTTTGGCAATTCTAGGTCTTTTCTGGTTCCAGATAAACATTTGTAGCATTTGTTCTATTCTCCTAAAAACTGTGCTTGGGATCTTGATGGGGATAGCATTAAATTTGTAGATGGCTCTGGGTAATATATTCATTTTGATGATGTTAATTCTTCCAACCCATGAGCATGGAATATCTTTCCACTTCTTTGTGTCTTTTTCAATTTCTTTGAGTAGTGACTCATAATTTTCAGTATACAAGTCTTTCACTTCTTTGGTTAGGTTTATTCCTAGATATTTTATTGTTTTTGTTGCTATAGAAAAAGGAACTGATTTCTGGATTTCAATTTCTTCTAACTTAGTTTTTGCATAGAGGAATGCCACTGACTTTTGAATGTTAATTTTATAGCCTGACACATTACTGTATTGCCTGATGATTTCCAAAAGCTTCTTGCTGGATTCCTTAGGTTTTTCTGTGTATACTATCATGTCATCTGCAAATAAGGAGAGTTTGACTTCTTCTCTTCCAATCTGTATTCCTTTAATTCCTTGCTCCTGCCTGATTGCTATGGCAAGAACTTCCAACACTAGTTGAATAGTAATGGTGATAGTGGGCAGCCCTGTCTAGTACCTGATCTGAGGAAATGCTTCCAGTTTTTCACCATTGAGTATGATGTTGGCTGTAGGTTTGCTATATATAGACTCCACTATCTTCAGGAATTTTCCATCTATTCCTATTTTTTGTAGTGTTTTGATCATAAAGGGATGTTGTATTTTGTCAAAGGCTTTCTCTGCATCTATTGATATGACCATGTGGTTTTTGGTCTTGCTTTTGTTGATGTGGTGGATCATATTGATTGATTTACGTATATTAAACCAACCTTGCATGCCTGGGATAAACCCCACTTGGTCATGATGAACAATTTTTTTGATATACTGCTGTATCCGGTTGGCTAGAATTTTGTTCAATATTTTCGCATCTATGTTCATCAGAGATATTGGTCTGTAGTTTTCTTTTTTGGTTGTGTCCCTGTCTGCTTTTGGTATCAGGGTGATGTTGGCTTCATAGAAGCTGGCAGGGAGTATTCCAGTGTCTTCAATCTTCTGGAAGACTTTTAAAAGTAGAGGTATTAGTTCTTCTTTGAAAGTTTTGTAGAATTCATTTGTAAAACCATCTGGTCCAGGACTTTTATTTTTGGGAAGATTTTTGATAACTGTTTCAATTTCATTAGCTGTGATGGGCCTGTTCATGTTATCCACTTCCTCTTTACTTAGTTTTGGAAGTTGGTAGGTATCTAGGAAATCATTCATTTCTTCCAGGTTCTCTAACTTGGTGGCATATAGTTGTTCATAGAAGCCTCGCATGATATGTTGAATTTCTGCAGTGTCTGTTGTGATATCTCCTCTTTCATTTACTATCCGATTTATTTGGGTCTTCTCCCTTTTTTGTTTTGTGAGTCTGGCTAAAGGTTTGTCAATTTTGTTTACTCTTTCGAAGAACCAACATTTACTTTCATTGATCTTTTGTATGGTTTTCCTATTCTCAATGTTATTTATTTCTGCCCTAACTTTAGTAATTTCTGTCCTTCTGGTTGCTTTAGGGTTCCTTTGTTGTTCTTCTTCTAGGTCTTTAAGATGTGCAATCAGGCTGTTTATTTGTGCCTTTTCTTGTTTCCTAATGTGTGCTTGTATAGCTATGAACTTCCCTCTTAGGACTGCTTTAGCTGTGTCCCAAATATTTTGATAGCTTGTGTCTTCATTTTCATTGAACTCTCGAAACATTTTGATTTCTTCCTTGATTTCCTCTTTGACCCAGAAGTTGTTAAGAAGTGTACTGTTGAGCTTCCACATTTTGGGACTGTTACTAATCTTTTGTTGATTGTTAAGTGTTAGTTTAATTCCACTGTGGTCTGAGAAGATGCTTGGGATGATTTCAGTGCTCTTGAATAGGCTGATGCTGTCTTTGTGGCCTAACATATGGTCTATCCTTGAGAATGATCCATGTGGATTTGAGTAAAATGTGTATTCCAGTTTCTTGGGATGAATGACTCTGAAAATGTCCAATAGTTCTAGTTTATCTATCTCTTCATTTAGCTCCCTTATGTCTTTACTGATTTTCTTCCTGGATGATCTGTCAAGTTGAGAGAGTGGGGTGTTGAAGTCCCCTACTATGATTGTGTTACTGTTAATATATTGCTGTAGCTCTTTCAGTAGAAGTTTGATGTATTTAGATGGCTTCTCATTGGGTGCATAGATATTAATAATTGTTAAGTCCTCTTGATCCTCTGAGATCAAGAGGATCTTGACTGATCCTCTGAGCATTAAGTAGTGTCCATTCCGATCTTTTTTAATCTTATCTATTTTAAAGTCTATCATGTCAGATATGAGAATAGCTGTTCCTGCCCTTTTTTGTGGGCCATTGGCTTGAATGATAGTTTTCCATCCTTTCACTTTAAGTCTGTGTTTGTCTTGTTGCGTTAGGTGAGTTTCCTGTAGACAACATATTGTTGGGTTGTGTTTTCTGATCCATCTTCCTACTCTGTGTCTTTTAATAGGTGAATTCAGGCCATTCACATTTATTGATATCAAAGATTGAAGATATTTTAACGCCATTTTTGTAGAGTTTTAGAGTGTTTTGATATATGTTCTATTTGTGGTGGTCTGGTTGTTTATAGGAAACCTTTCAGAACTTCTTTCAAGGCAGGCTTGGTGGTGGTTGCTTCCTTCAACTGTTGCTTGTCTGAGAAGGTTTTGATGCTTCCATCTAGTCTGAATGACAATATCTAGCAGGATATAGTATTCTTGGCTGAAAGCCTTTCTCATTGAGCACTCGATAGATATCTTGCCATTCTCTTCTGGCCTGTAGTGTTTGTATGGAGAAGTCTGCTGCTAATCTTATGGGTTTTCCTTTGTAGGTGACTCTTTGTTTTTCTCTTGTAGCCTTGAGGATCCTTTCTTTATCCTTATTCCTTTCCATTCTAAGTATGACATGTCTTGGTGTCTTTAGGTCTGGGTTAATTCTGTTTGGGACCCTCTGGGCTTCTTGAATCTTTATGTCTTTGGTGTTGTCTAGACTAGAGAAATTTTCAGCTATTATGGCCTGGAGAACGCTTTCTTCCTCCCCTTCTCTTTCTTCCTCTGGTAAGCCAATAATGCGTATATTGTTTCTTTTGAAGTCATCCCATAGGACTCTGTTGTTGTTTTCAGCATCTCTTAATCTCTTTTTGAGATCTCTTACTTCTTTTTTAGTTGTCTCTAATTCATCCTCAATCTTGCTCATTCTGTCTTCAGCCTCATTGATTCTATTCTCTCTGCCCTCTACTGCTTTCTGGAGTTCATCTATTTTGTTGCCCTGCTCTGATACTGTTTTAGCTTGTTCAGCTAGTTGCCTTCTTAGTTCAGCAATTTCAGCTTTCAGCTCTCTAATAACCATGAGATTATTAGAATTTTCTTCCATATTCTCATTTGTTGTTCCTTTAGTTCTGATTACAATTTTTTCAAATTCTTTACTCACTCCTGTTATTATTTCCTTGGCTAATGTTTGGATGTTGAACTCATTGTTTTGTGCTTCGCCCTCTGGAGGACTTTTAGCTGGACTCTTGTCCTGGTTCGAGTCTCCATTATTTTTTCTTGTTGTTTTAACCATTTTATATAAGTTAACAGTTTTTTCAATCCCTGAGTTGGAGTTCAGTGGTGTAAAAGCCTTTTTTTTTTTCCCCTGTAGGCTATGGTAGCCTGAGGGCTTTTAAACTATCAATAGGCTTCTTGGCTTAATCAATGACTCCAAGAGATAAAGCAGGGTGTGGCAGAGATAATCCAGTGGTTATGCAAAGAGACTTTCACAGCCCTTCAGCTATGCCACCGAGGTATAGGTCTTCTCCTGAGTTTCCCGGTTAGATCTCTGTGCCCTGGTGTCCCTCCCTGTTGCTGCTCCAGATTCTGAGGGTAGTAGCAATGGAGACTCAGAGTTGTACTTGGTGAGTCTCTGGGGAGTCCTTTCCTCCCTTCAGCTGTCCTCTTGTTGGTGGAGCAGACTGGAGGTGGTGTCTCCACTGAGAAACTGTCAAACTGTTAGCAGTCACTTAATCTCTCCTTAGGCCCCTCTCTCCTCTCTGTCACCAGCACGCGTGTTTGTACTCACGGGTGATTTACTGGGTTTCTGTGGTCATTCTAGTCCTGTCTTGTTTCGGTCCGGGTGGTCTCCTTTGGTATTCCTAGTTGATCCAGGAGAGGAGAGGAGAGGAGAGAAAGCGATCTGCTGCTCGTAGCTCCGCCACATGAAAGATTTTTATTTCTTTATTGGAGGATTAATCTTTTATTTTATTTTTTTTATTTTAAATCTTTATGTATTGGCTAGAGACAGCCAGAAATCAAGAGGCAAAGGAGTAATAGAGAGGGAGAGAGACAGACACCTGTAGCACTGCTTCACCACTTATGAAGCTTTCCTCCTGCAGGTAGGGACCAGAGGCTGGAATCTGGGTCCTTGTCATTGTAACATGTGTGCTCAACTATGTGTGACACCACCTGGTCCCTTGGGGGATTAATGGTTTACAGTCAACAGTAAATACAATAGTTTGTAAATGCACAAAACTTCCCAGTTTGCCAAATAAAAAAACAACCCCTACTAGGTCCTCTGCCATCATGTTCCAGGACCCGAACCCTCTCTCCAACCCCAGAGTCTTTTATTTTGGTGCCATACACCAACTCCAGTCCCAGTTCTGCTTAGTGTTTTCTCTTCTGGTCTGGTTTTTCAACTTCTGCCTGTGAGTGAGATCATCCCATATTTATCCTCTGTTTCGGACTTGTTTCACTTAATATGATTTCTTCAAGCTCCATCCAAGATGAAAACGGTGAAGTCACCATTTTTAATAGCTGAGAAGTATTCCATTGTGTATATAAACCACAACTTGCTCAGCCACTCATCTGTTGTTGGACACCTGGGTTGCTTCCAGGTTTTGGATATTACAAATTGTGCTGCTATGAATATAGGTATACACAGATATTTTTGGATGGCTGTGTTGGGTTCCTTAGGATATATCCCCAGGAGAGGAATTGCAGAATCATAGGGTAGGTCCATTTCTAGCCTTCTGAGAGTTGTCCAGTCTGCTCTCCACAGGGATTAGACCAATTTACATTCCGACCAGCAGTGTAGGAGGGTTCTTTTGACCCCACAACCTCTCCAGCATTTGCTGCTGTTACCTTTTCTGATGTATGGCTTTCTCACAGGAGTGAAGTGGCATCTCATTGTTGTCTTTATTTGCATTTCTCTGACATCAGAGACTTGGAGCATTTTTTCTTTTTTTTTAAACGTAACTGTTACGCTATCTCCCCTGCTCCCCCAATTTATTTTAACAATATTTTAATTGTTTTTTCTTTTACTTTTTTTTGTTGATAGAAGCAGCCATAAATTGAGAAGAAGGAGGAGGGGGGGAGAGGGAGAGAGAGAAATGAAGAGAGAAACACTTGCAGCACTGTTTCACCACTTGCAAAGCTTTCCTCCTGATGGTGCAGAGTTTGAGTCTGCATCTTAGTGCATTGGAACACATGTGCTTAACCAGGTGCACCACCACCCAGTCCCCAATATATTTTATTTTATTATTATGGTAGAGGCAGAGAGAAATTAGATTAAAGGGGGAGAGAAAAAAAGGAAGAGAGTAAGAGAGAGATAGAAAGGAAAAGGAAGGAGGGAAGGAAGGGAGGAAGGGAGGGAGGAAGGGAGGGAGGAAGGAAGGAGGGAAGGAAGGGAGGAAGGAAGGAAGGAAGGAAGGAAGGAAGGAAGGAAAGAAAGAAGGAAGACCCTTGAAGCTCTGATTCAATGCTTGTGAAACTTCCTCCCTGCAGGTAGGAACCAGGGTCTTAAATCCAGATTTTTTTTTTTTTGCCTCCAGGGTCATTGTTGGGGCTCGGTGCCTGTACCAAGAATCCACTGCTCCTGGAGGCTCCCCCCCCCCTTTTGTTGCCCTTACTGTTTTATCATTGCTGTGGTTATTATTGTTGTTGTTATTGATGTCGTTTTTTATTTCATAGGACAGAGAGAAATGGAGACAGGCAGTGAAGACAGAGACAAGAAGAGAAAGATAGACACTTACAGATCTACTTCACTGTTTGTCAAACGACTCCCCTGCAGGTAGGGAGCCAGGAGCTCAAACTGGGATCCTTGCGCTTTGTGCCATGTGGCTTAACCGTTGCACTACCTACTGCCTGACGCCTAAATCCACATCTTTGTGCATAGTAACTTGTGCGTCTTACTGGCTGCACCCCAATAGATTGCCCTCCCCTTTTTTATTTCAATAAGGTAGGGGAGATAGCATATTGACTACGCAAAAAGACTGTCATGCTTGAGACTCCAAAGTCTCAGGTTCACTCCCTCTACCACCATAAGCTAGAGATGAACAGTGCTCTGGTCTCTCTCTCTGTATCTTTCTCTCTGCACATATCTCTCTCCCTCATTAAATAAAAACAAATGGAATGTATTTAAAAATCAAGATATGGGCTGGAAGGTGGCATACCTGGTTGAGCACATACATTACAGTGCACAAGAACCTGAGTTTAAGCCCTGGTCCCCACCAGCAGGGAGGAAGTTTCCCAAATAGTGAAACAATGCTCCTTCACACATACTCTCTCCCCCCAACCCTCCCTTCCTCTTTCACTTCCCCTTCCCTCTTAATTTTTGTCTCTATCCAAAGTAATAAATTAAAAATAATAACATTTTGTGGTTTGGGAGGTGTAGCAGTGATAAAGCTTTGGACTCTCAAGCATGAGGTCCTGAGTTCGATCCCTGGCAGCACATGTGCCAGAGTGATGTCTGGTTCTTTCTCCTCCTGTCTTCCTCACAAATACATACATACATACATAAAATCTTTTAAAAAATTTTAATAAAGAGATAGTGCTTTCTGGGAGCTGGGTGATAGCGCAGTGGGTTAGGTGCAGGTCATGCAAAACACTAGGACCGGCTCAAGGATGCCGGTTCGAGCCCCTGGCTCCCCACCTGCAGGGGAGTTGCTTCACAAGTGGTTAAGCAGGGCTGCAAGTGTCAAAAAAAAAAAAAAAGAGAGAGATAGTGCTTTTTGATTTTCCTTTGGATTTGTTTTCTGCCCTACTCAGTGACCCTGTTTGATCTCTTGTCAATAGGCTTTTTTTAATCATTTATTACTGATTTAACATAGTTTTACAAAATTATCAGATTTCAGAATTTTTGAATGTTTTCAAACCCACGCTTATGCATGTACTTATGTACTTTGCTATTTCCTTAAACCAAGGTTCTGTCACACACACAGACACACACACACACAGAGACACACACACACAGACACACACACACAGACACACACAGACACACACACACAGAGACACACACACAGACACACACACACAGAGACACACACACACACACACAGACACACACACACAGTCACACACTCCGCATATACTCTCCATGGACGTCTTAGTTTTCACATTGTACCAGAGAGTGTGCTTATCTTTCTCCGCAAGGCCATTTGCTTTATCCACCTCTAGTCCACAGATAAGTAAAAGCAGCTGGTAGTTGTCATTCTCAACAGGCTTTGTCACCTCATTAGGTTTAGTCAGTAGGGACTAGGAGGGACAAGAGGGACACTGATATTGTTTATTCTCCACCACAGACTCCACTTCCCTGGAGCAGGGTCTCTGTAGACTTCTGTCAGGTGACCTTTCTCTTACTCCCAGCTGCTGCCTTTACTTAAAGTTGTCAATGAGGCTTAATTGCTCCAGGCTTTTTTTTTTTCACCAGAAAAAAATATGTATATGTGTATAATAATACCGTATGGCATATCACAGTACTGAAGTTTTTTCCAATGTAGTGTGGGCCAGGCTCAAACCTGGGTCCCGCATATGGGAAGATAGGTGCTCTAACCAGGTGAGCTATTTTGCCAGTTCTCAGTATTGAGCCTGGCCCCCAAACCATTGAAGGAAGCTTCAGTGCTGCGATCTTTTTCACTGTCCTTTTCTATCTTTCTGTTTCTAGAAAAACAAACAAACAAAACAGAAGAAAGGATGTGGAATTATCCCATTGGGCATTTGGCTGCAAGCATTACCATTGAGCATTACCATTACAGCATTACCATTGAGCTCAGAATTGGTAGGAGGAGTTGGGTGGATTATCCAGTAGAATGTACATATTACCCTGTGCAAGGACTTGTAGGCTGGAAACGACTAGAGTTCAAACTAGAGACAGGGGTGCTTCTCCAGCAGTGGATGGTGCTGCTGCAAGGGTCTCTGCCTTTCATTGTCTCTCTCTCTCTATCTTTCTCAGTCTCTCACCATCTAACAGAAAGAGGAAAAAAATGCTTCTGGAAATAGTGCAGCTCTGTCAGAACCAAGCTCCGGAGATAAACCCTGCTTAAGAAAACTTGGAGGGACCTCACCAATGTGTCCTGGAACCCCACCTCCCCAGAACCCTATCCCACTAGGGGAAAGATAGAAATAGACTGGGACTATGGATTGACCTGCCAACGCCCATGTCCAACAGGGAAGCAATTACAGAAGCCAGACCATCCACCATTTTCACCCCATAAAGATCTTTGGTCCATACTCCTCCCAGAGGGATAAAGAATAGGGAAGCTTTCAATGGAGGGGATGGGATACAGAACTCTGATGTTGGAAATTGTATGGAATTGTACCACTCTTTATTTATTATTATTAATAATTATTATTTTTGCCTCCAGGGTTATTGCTGGGGCTTGGTTGCATGCACTACGAATCCACTACTCCTGGAGGCTATTTTTCCCCTTTTGTTGCCCTTGTTGTTTATTGTTGTTGTTATTGCTGTCGTTGTTGTTGGGTAGGACAGAGAGAAATGGAGAAAGGAGGGGAGACAGAGAGGATAAGAGAAAGATAGACACCTGCAGACCTGCTTCACCGCCTGTGAAGTGACTCGCATGCAGGTGGGGAGCCGGGGGCTCTAACCGGGATCCTTCCATTGGTCCTTGTACTTGGTGCCATGTGCACTTAACCCACTGCACTACCACTTGACCCCCGGAATTGTGCTACTCTTATCTCACAATCTTGTCAATCATTATTAAATCACTAATAAAATAAATTTTAAAATATGTTAGGGAGTGTGGACCTGGAGGTAGCACAGTGACTAGAGCACTAAATATGTAAGTATGAGTTCAATCCCTGATGTCACATGTGCCAAGTGATGCTCTTGTTTCCTCCCTCCCTGTTAATAATTAATAAATCTGGGGCTGGGTGGTGACACACCTGGTTAAGCACACATGTTATAATATACAAGGACCCAGGTTCAAGCCCCCAGGCCCCACCTGCAGGGGGAAAGCTTTGTGAGTGGTGAAGCAGGACTGCAGGTGTCTCTCTGTCTCTCTCCCTCTCTGTTTTCCCTTTCCATTTATGGCTGTCTCTACCTAGTAGATAAATACATAAAATTAAACAATTAAAAAATAATAAATCAGTTACTAGGGGAAAAGTCTGAGTGGCTAAGCAAAGGATTTTGTGCTTGAAGCACCTGGTTTGCGAACAAGTATCACATGTATTGGAGTAGTTTCCTGACTTCTATCTCTATGTGCCAGGCTAGCGTGAGGGGTGTTTCTTCCCAGGCACATGCTCTCTGGGTTGGAGAGAACTCGACCAGAGCCAACCTGGGCTGCTGCTTACTCAGTGATGCAGGAGAGAGACAGGAACTCGTGGCAGAGCGGGAATGCAATGCAATGCCTTTATATATATCTTTAACCAGAAGTGGCAAGTGGGAAAAGGAAATGGCTAGGAGAGGGAGTGGAGAAAAAAGCAAGAAGGTAGAAAGCTTCCATAGCAGCTATTGCGAAGGTTCTAACCTGTGGAATACCCGATACCCTGCAGGCAGGGCGGGTCTCAGGCAAAACAGTGATTATGTAAATAGACCACAGCATCAAGCAATGTAGGGGAGCTGGCATAATGCCCAACATCTATGTCAGTGTAAAACTCTAATATGAAATAAATCTTTAAAAATAATAGTAAAGAAACAACAGATGAGTGGCTGAGCAAGTTGTGGTATATATACACAATGGAATACTACTCAGCTATAAAAAAAGGTGACTTCACCATTTTCAGCCGATCTTGGATGGACCTTGAAAAATTCATGTTAAGTGAAATAAGTCAGAAACAGAAGGATGAATATGGGATGATCTCACTCTCAGGCAGAAGTTGAAAAACAAGATCAGAAAAGAAAACACAAGTAGAACCTGAACTGGAATTGGCGTATTGCACCAAAGTAAAAGACTCTGGAGTGCATTGTGTGGGTGGGGAGAATACAGATCCAAGAAGGATGACAGAGGACCTAGTGGGTTTCTTTTCTCTCCTTTTTTTTCTTTTTTTTTTTTCCTCTAGGGTTATTGCTGCGGCTGGTACCTGCACCACGAATCCACTGCTCCTGGAGTCTATTTTTTCCCCTTTGTTGCCCTTGTTTTTTTATTGTTGTTGTTATTATTTATTGATTGATTTATATTTAGGAACTCTCTGTTGTTTTATTATTATTATTATTACTGTTATGATTTGCTTTGGGATGTAAGCAAAGTCACTCTTTATTTATTTATTTTCCCTTTTGTTGCCCTTGTTGTTTTTTATTGTTGTTATTGATGTTGTCATTGTTGGATAGGAAAGAGAAATCAAGAGAGGAGGGGAAGACAGAGGGGGAGAAAGATAGACACCTGCAGACCTGTTTCCCCGCCTGTGAAGCGACCCCTTTGTAGATGGGGAGCCGGGGCTCGAACCCAGATCCTACGGCAGTCCTTGTGCTTTATGCCACGTGCACTTAGCCCGCTGTGCTACTGCCCGGCTCCCATTATTATTGTTATTATTGATGTCATTGTTGTTGGATAGTACAGAGAGAAATGGAGAGAGGATAGGAAGACAGAGAGGGGAGAGAAAAATAGACATCTGCAGACCTGCTTCACTGCCTGTGAAGCGACTCCCCTGTAGGTAGGGTGCCCGGGACTAGAGCCGGGACCCTTATGCCAGTCCTTGCACTTTGCGCCATGTGCGCTTAACCCACTGCACTATCGCTGGACCCCCAGTATGGACAGAATTTAAGAAAGAAACCTTTTCTTCCTGCTCTTTCCGGAGCATCATAGTTATGCACATGCCAGTGTGCAGCCCAACTTCAAGCCTCATCTCCATCACATTGGAGGCAGCTTTGATTCAGTGGTGTCTCCCTGTGTCTGTCTGTCTCCCTATCTGAGTGTCAGCACAGAACATGAAATCCCCATTGTTAACAAAGGAGAGAAAGAGAGAGATTACTTTAAAGAATACATATGAATGAGGATGAGATCCATCTGGAAGCTGTGGCGTCCCAGGCTATTTTGGGGGTGATCCCCTATCTATCTCACAGAGTGTCTGCATGTCACGTCCATCTGTATCTTCAATGCTCGAGTCTGGACACCAACCAACCCAGCCCTGCCTTATAGCATAAATACTCCTACTCTTGAATATTTCGAGCTACAGGACATATGAAGTTATAATATAATATTGGAAGCAGTATTGGAAGGAAGTAATCATGAATTCAGACACTGGGTGTAGGCAAATTTCTTTACCTCTCTGGGTCTATTTCCTCATCTGTAAACTGAGATGATAAATAATAGTGATGCTCTCTCTGTAGGGTTATAAAGTTTAAATGAGTGAAGATAGGAAAAAAGAGAGAAATGGCCTGGGAGATGAGAGTAGGCTTCTGTACTTAGAAGCATGAAGTTCTGTGTGCCATCCCCTGTCGTATGCTTTACATTGGTTTGTTCTAGCCCTCCCCTGCCAAGAGAATTGGATCAGTCCAATTAATTTTGCCGGCCTGCTTGGCCCTGCCCCAAGGAACCCCGAGAGAGGGTTCCTGAGTTCCTGAGTTCGAGAGTTTGAGAGTGACAGAGTAAGAGAGAGTTCCACAGTGGAAGAGTTTCAGAGGGTTCCCAAGTACGAGAGTTCCAGAGTTCCAGAGTTGGAAAGTTCCAGAGTTCCAGAGTAAGAGAGAGTGCTTGTGCCGCCGCAAAGAGACAGCAGAGTTCTGTTTGGTGATTAGTTTGGTTTAGTTTATGAATCATTGTTCCTGAATAAAGAAATACAGCTTCCCTGCCCAGCCGTTGTCTCCGCGTCTCTGTTCACCACTGCGAAGCCAACCCGCCCGGCAAGAGCCTCCGAAAAATTCAACAACAATCCCCCATATCACATGTACCAAAGTGATACTCTGATTGTCTCCCTGTGTGTTTTTCTCTTGTGAAATAAAGTCTTCAAAAACTTAGTAGCAATATGAAAATGATTTAGAAAGGACCCCAGTATTATGCACCTTTGAACAGCTATTAGCTCTACTCCTAATTTACCATTTGACATTGAGCAGGGCTCTTTCTCTCTGGATCTTGGTTCCTTTATTTGTAGAAACAAAGGATTTTCATTATAAATTATCTTTGAAGTCTTTCCAGCTGTAGAAATTTTAGGCCATCTATGACTCCAGTTAAAGATCTATCAGTGGGGGGACTGGAGGGAGGCCGGACTGTAGTGCAGCGGGTTAAGTGGAAGCCCAAGGACTGGCCTAAGGATCCAGATCCAGGGAGGCGGGCCATAGCACAGCTGGTTAAGTGCAGGTGTCGCAAAGCGCAAGGACTGGCGTAAGGATCCAGGTCCGAGCCCCTGGCTCCCTATGTGCAGGGGTGTCGCCTCACAAGCAATGAAGCAGGTCTGCAGGAGTTTTTCTCTCCCCCTCTCTCTCTTCCCCTCCTCTCTCGATTTCTTTCTGTCCTATCCAACAATGACAGCAATAACAACAATAATAACAACGGAAAACAGCAAGGGCAACAAAAGGGACAAAATGGCCTCCAGGAGCAGTGGATTCATGGTGCAGGCACTGAGCCCCAGCAATAACCCTGGAAGCAATAATAATAATAAAAAACTAGTAAATCAATAATAACAGGCTATGGAGACAGCATAATGATTATGTAAAAAGACTTTCATGTCTGAGGTTCTGAGGTGCCAGGTTCAGTCCCCAGCACTGCCATAAACCAGAGCTGAGCAGTACTTTGGTCTCTCTCTGTATATCTCTCATCAAAATCTATCTACCTATAGACAGATGTATATCGCTAATAAAACTTTAAAACAAAACCAAGAGCTATCACAGTTTCTCCCTCCTGTATTTTTTATGCATTATTTTTTGGAATCCACAGGTATAAAGCACTTAGCAAATACACACAGGTGAATTCTGTCCTAAATGGGCTCAGTACAAAATTTGAAGTTAAAACTGATTGTCAGCATTGGTTTAGCCTGGGGAAACTTCTCTGGGCCAAAAAAATTCTTGCATTTAGGCCTTTCTGGTGCTAACTCCAGGTGCTGGTCACCTCTGCTTCTGCCTGCTTCATCTGTAAGCATGCCAGGTGCTTTTGTGTAGGAATGTTGATTCTTCCCTGTTAAGGAGGTGCTAAGAACTGGTTTTTCCTTTTCTTTGTTCTAGTGGAGAGAAATGGAAAGAAGAAAACAAAAAAAGAGAGAAAAAAAAAAGAGAAGAAAAAAAAAAAAGAGAGAGCTAGAAACAGAGACTGAGAAAAAGCACTAAGAGGGTTTCCCCCTACATTTTCTAACAAGAAGACAAGTACAAACAAAGCCCTGGCTACAAAGCCCTGGCTTCCCCACCTACAAGGGGAAGCAGGCGGGGAAGCAGGTCTGCAGTGTCTATCTTTCTCCCTCTCTGTCTTCCCCTCCTCTCTTGATTTCTCTTTCCTATCCAACAATAACAACAATAAAAAACAACGAGGGCAACAAAAGGGAAAATAAATAAATAAATAAAAAGTGATTTTGCTTACATCCCAAAGCAAGTCATAACAATAATAATAATAACAATAAAACAACAGGGAGGTCCTAAAAATAAATCAATCAATAAATAATAACAACAACAACAATAACCACAACAATAATAAAAAAACAAGGGCAACAAAGGGGAAAAAATAGACTCCAGGAGCAGTGGATTCGTGGTGCAGGTACCAGTCCCAGCAATAACCCTAGAGGGAAAAAAAAAAAAAGAAGAGAAAAGTCTGAAACCCTTGCATGGACTAGAGTCATTCTGTGTAGAAGTAATGCAAAAAAAAAAAAAAAAATTCTCCCCATATCAATAAAAGAGCATTTTTAGTGTGGTATGTAGCATTAAATGTCATTTATGTAAATAGAATAGATGTTAAATGCTCAATTCTTTTGTTTATTTTTTAAATATTTATTTATTTTCCCTTTTGTTGCCCTTATTTTTTTCATTGTTGTTGTAGTTATTGATGTCATCGTTGTTGGATAGGAAAGAGAGAAATGCAGAGAGGAGGGGAAGACAGGGAGAAGGACACATGAAGATCTGCTTCACAGCCTGTGAAGTGACCCCCCTGCAGGTGGGGAGCCGGGGGCTGGAACCAGGGTCCTTATGCTTCGCACCACGTGCGCTTAACCCGCTGGCTACCACCCAACTCCCTTAAATGCTCAATTCTTTTAAAAATAGATGGAGAGAGAGAGAGAGAAGATTGCAACATTGCTTCACCACTCTTGAAGCTTTGCCTCTACAGTTGGGGATTGGGGGCTTGAACCTGGATCCTTGTGCACTTAACTAGGTCCACCAACACCCAGCCCCCCATGAAATGTCCAATTCATTGAGTGGTGGTTTTTTGTTTGTTTGTTTTTATCAGAGCACTACTCAGCTCTGGCTTATGATAGTGCTGGGGGATAGAAACCTGGGTCCTTATTCCCTCAGACATGAAAGGCTCTTTGCATAACCATTGTGCTCTCTCCACACTCTTCCATACATTAAGTTTTGACAGTGTATACAATGAAGCAACCACCACTTGCAACAAAACACTTTTCCATTATCAAAAAAATTCATTAGAACCTCTTACCAGCCAATTTCCACTACGTATCTCAACTTGCCCTCTTCCTACAACTACCTAACTTAATGCTTTATTTTGTTTCCCACCTAAATAATCACTCTCTTTTTCTCACCCTCTATTTGGAAAGAAAGGAAAGGGAGGAAATGTGGTCTGGGAGGTGGTGCTGTGGATGGGGCATTGGACTCTCCAGCATGAGGTCCTGAGTTCAGTTCCCAGCAGCACATGTACCAGAGTGATGTCTGGTTCTCTCTCTTTCTCCTTCTCTCCCTCTCCCTCTCCCTTTCCCTTTCCCTTTTTCTCCCTCCCCCCATCCCTCTCATTAATAAATAAATAAAATGGAGCCCGGCAGTGGCACAGTGGGTTAATCGCACATGGCAGAAAGTACACGGACCGGCATCAGGATCCTGGTTTGAGCCCCCGGCCTGCCACCTGCAGGTTCACTTCAAATGCGGTGAAGCAGGTCTGCAGGTGTCTGTCTTTCTCTCCCCCTCTCTGTCTTCCCCATCTCTCTCGATTTCTCTCTGTCCTATCCAACAACAATGACAGCAATAACAACAACAATAATAATAACAACAACGATAAACAAGGACAACAAAAGGGGGAAAATAAATAAAAAGTGGTCCGGGACGTGGCGCAGTGGCTAAGGGACTAGACTCTCAAGCATGAAGTCCTGAGTTCAATCCCTGGCAGCATATGTACCAGAGTGATGTCTGGTTCTTTCTCCTATCATTTCTCATGAATAAATAAATAAATAAATAAAATCATTAAAATAAATAAATAAATAAATAAGGAAAGGAAGGAGCCAAGAGGGAAGAAAAGAAAGGAAGAAAAAAGGTTCACTAGGAAGAGTGGAATTGTATATGTGAAAAGTCTTGGTAGAGATCGTACACATACACACACAGGGAAGTCCCTTCACAAGTGGTGAAGCAGGTCTGCAGTGTCTTATCTTTCTCTCCCCCTCTTTGTCTTCCCCTTCTCTCTCCATTTCTCTCTGTCTTATCCAACAATGATGACATCAATAACAACAACAATAATACTACAATAATAATAAAGAAAGAAGTTGGAAAATACATGCTAATCTGTCTTCCCTGGCCAGAGGACCTCACCAGTGTGTCCTGGAACCCCACCTCTCCAGAGCCCTGCCCAACTAGGGAAAGACAGAAACAGGCTGAGAGTATGAATCAACCTGTCAATGCCCAAGTCCAGTGGAGAAGCAATTACAGAAGCCAGACCTTCCACCTTCTGCATCCCATAATGATCCTGGGTCCATGCTCCCAGAGGGATGAAGAATAGAGAAGCTTCCAATGGAGGGACTGGGATATGGCACTCTGGTGGTCAAAACTGTATAAGTTATACCCCTCTTATCCCACAATCTTGTTGACCATTATTAAATTACTACTAATAATTTTTTAAAATATTTATTTTATTTATTTATTCCCTTTTGTTGCCCTTGTTGTTTTATTGTTGTAGTTATTATTGTTGTTGTCATTGTTGGATAGGACAGAGAGAAATGGAGAGAGGAGGGGAAGACAGAGAGGAGGAGAGAAAGATAGACACCTGCAGACCTGCTTCACCGCCTGTGAAGCGACTCCCCTGCAGGTAGAGAATAATTTTAAAAAAGAAGTTGAAGGGAGTCGGGCTGTAGCGCAGCGGGTTAAGTGCAGGTGGCGCAAAGCACAAGGACCGGCATAAGGATCCCGGTTCGAACGCCGGCTCCCCACCTGCAGGGGAGTCGCTTCACAGGCGGTGAAGCAGATCTGCAGGTGTCTATCTTTCTCTCCTCCTCTCTGTCTTCCCCTCCTCTCTCCATTTCTCTCTGTCCTATCCAACAACGACAACAACAATAATAACTACAACAATAAAAGAACAAGGGTAACAAAAGGGAATAAGTAAATAAAATAAATATTAAAAAAATAAAAAAAAAAAGAAGTTGAAAAAATGAGAAAACACAAAGCAGAACTTGAACTGGGTTTGTTGTATTTACACCAAAATAAAAGACTCTGGGGTGGGGGGAAAGGTCCAAGTCCTAGAACATGATGACAGAAGAGGACCTAGAGGGGGTTGAACTGTTACGTGGAAAACAGAATTGTTACACATGTACAAACTACTGTATCTTACTGTTGACTGTAAAGCATTAATCCCCCCCCCAATAAAAAAAAAAAGAGGGAGTTGGGCGGTAGCATAGCAGGTTAAGTGCAGGTGATGCAAAGCGCAAGGACCGGGCTTAATAAAAATTCCAGTTCGAGCCCCCGGCTCCCCAACTGCAGGGGAAGTTGCTTCACAGGCAGTGCAGCAGGTCTGCAGGTGTTTATCTTTCTCTCCCCTCTCTGTCTTCCCCTCCTCTATCCATTTCTCTTTGTCCTTTCTAACAAAGACAACATCAATAACAACAATAGCTACAGCAACAATAAAAAACAACAAGGGCAACAAAAAGGAAAATAAATATTAAAAAAAAAAGAATTACAGTCTGAGATGGGGAGAAAGCATAATGATTATACAAAAAAAGACTTTCATGCCTGAAGAACCAAAGGTCTTATGTTCAATCCCCAGCACCACCATAAACCAGAGCTGAGCAGTGTTCTGGTCAATTTCTCTGTTTCCCTCTATCTCTGTCATTAAAAAAATAAACAGATGGTATATATTTGAAAAAAAAAAGAGTTACGGAAGAAAATAAATTTAAGATGCACTATTAGTGTTTTCTCCACCACTTTCCTAAATTCATACAATGAACTAGCGACCCCTGATTTGTAGCATTTGTCCATTTCTGTGCTATAAATACTGCTGTCGGTTATGTCAAGCTACTAGCACAATGTCTGTGACTGAAGGTCAGGAAGAGGGGTGGGGAGGTGAGTCTGCTGTAGAGCACATGCCTTGGATATTGGAGGCCCTGGGGTTCGATCCTCAACACTGCAAAACGATGGAGCAGGAGCTGCATCCTAATGTCCAACATACACTGTGTATGAATATTCCTAGAATAAATGAATTAAGTAATTTTAGTGCTATTTAGTTCCTTGCAACCAAATTTAACTAAATTAATTTGCATGTTGTAGAGAATGGGTAAGGGGAGCTGGGGAGACAGCATAATGCTTATGCAAAAGCATTTCAAGACTGAGGCTCTGAGGTCCCGGATTCAATCCCCAGCACCACCATAAGCCAGAACTGAGCAGTGTTCTGGTCTCTTTCTCTCTCTCGGTATATTTCCCTCTGTATCTACTCTTTCTCATTAAAATAAAAATAAATAAAAACATAAAAAAGAGAATGGGTGAGGGGACCACACACACTATTTGATCAGTTTTCAGACTCTTAAACCTAGTCTGAAATAATCTGGGAAAAGATCGGATAAAAGGAGTAAAGTGGGAGTCAGGCTGTAGCACATCAGGTTAAGTGCAGGTGGCGCAAAGTCCAAGGAACGGCATAAGGATCCTGGTTTGATCCCCCAGCTCCCCACCTGCAGGGGAGTCACTTCACAGGTGGTGAAGCAGGTCTGTAGGTGTCTTTCTCTCCCCCTCTCTATCTTCCCCTCCTCTCTCCATTTCTCTCTGTCCTGTCCAACAACGATGACATCAATAACAACTACAACAATAAAACAACAAGGGCAACAAAAGGAAATCAATAAATATTTATATAAAAAAGAATAGAAATCAATAAATATTTGTATAAAAAAGAATAGAAATGTTCACGGTATTGTCACCTCAGTCATCCTCCACAATGCTACTATAACTTGTAAAAATTAAAGTATCGGTATTATTATTACGGCTATTATTATTCGCCATGGCAGGACTTCACTGTTTGGGGCTGACTTTTCAGATAGTGAGAAAATAAGAGGGAGAGAGGAAACATTATCACGGCACTGCAGTGTTCCCCTAGTGTGATGGGGGCTGAGCTCTACCCTGGGTCGTGGGAGTCCATGGAGGACCAGGAGGACCGTCCAAGTGAGCTATCTTTTGAGCCCACTGTGGCAGTTTTAAAAACACATCTGCTCAAATCATTGCCATGCTTCTCCACCTTCAAGGGACTTTTTTTTTTTTTTGCCTCCAGGGTTATTTCTGTGTCTGGGTGCCTACACTAAGAATCCACTGCTCATGGTCCAGAAGGTGGCACAGTGGATAAAGCATTGGGACTCTCAAGCATGAGGTCCTGAGTTCAATCCCTGGCAGCACATGTACCAGAGTGATGTCTGGTTCTTTCTTTCTCTCCTCCTATCTTTCTCATTAATTAATAAATAAAATCTTTAAAAATAAAAAGAATCCATTGCTCCTGGAGGCTGTTTTTCCCCTTTTCTTGCCCTTGTTGTTTATCGTTGTTACTATTATTACTGTTGTCATTGCTGTTGTTATTGGATAGGACAGAGAGAAAACGAGATAGAAATGGAGAACAGAGAGGGGGAGAGAAAGATTGACACCTGCAAACCTACTTCACTGCTTGTGAAGCAACTGCCCCTGCAGGTAGGGAGCCGGGATCCTTCCGCCAGTCCTTCCGCTTCGCTACATGTGCGTTTAACCCAGCTGCACTACCACTTGGTCTCAAGGAACATTTATTGAGGTGGTCTGGGAATTGGTGCAGACACCGAAGTATTGGACCCTCAAGTGAGGCCCTCAGTTGGATCTCGGCATTGCATGTGCTAGAGTGTTGGTATGCTTCTAATTCTGCTTCTAAAAACCCCTTCTGTTTCATTTGGTTTAATCCCCCTTGCTTAACACTATTCTATTTACATAACTAAGCACCAGCATGCCTGCAGGGCATTGGTTTAATCCCCACTGGTTCATGATGTCTTTTTGCTCTGCCCCCTCTTGTAGTACACCCTGATTTGCACCAGTCACTTTCGCTCCACCCTCTCTATGTCACAGCCTGTTTACACCCTACTTGGCAAGTATATTAGTTTTAGTTTAGCTTAGCTTGGCTTAGATTGTGTTGTGTTCTGCATGAATAAAGAGATACTGCATACAGCCATGAGTCCCTGGTCATCTGTCTCCACCCGCGAAGCTAGTCCGACACTAGAGTGATGTCTAGCTCTCTCTCTCTCTCTCTCTCTCTCTCCTCCTGGCTCTCTCAATAATAGATAAATAAAATATTTTAAAACAATAAATAATTATTGAGGTGGTCCAGGAGGCGGCGCAGTGGCTAAGGCACTAGACTCTCAAGCATGAGGTCCTGAGTTCAATCCCTGGCAGCACATGTACCAGAGTGATGTCTGGTTCTTTCTCTCTCTCTCCCCTATCTTTCTCATAAATAAATAAATAAAATCTTTAAAAAAATAATTATTGAGGTCTTCCTTTTCCATAATATTTCTATATTATTTAGAGATGAGACTTTTTTTTTCACCCTGAAGACAGGAAAACTGATTTACTGTCTCTATATCACCTAATATAATCTTGGGTATTTATGTAGTAGGCAGTGATTGTTTCTTGCAGGGCCAAGTAGGGAGAGGAAAACATAGCAGCGAATCTCTCTGGGATACAGATTCTCCCTTTATATCAGGATAATGTTTCCTTGCCTGCTGGGAAGCTAAAGGAGATGACCTCAGTCGACATTTCCCAGATGCATGACCTACTTCACAATTTCTTTAGAGCAGAGGTATCTGAAATGTCAAGAAGCACTCTTTGTTGTGTTTTGTTTTCTTCCGACAGAGGCAACAAACAGGAAAAGAAAAATCACATAACATTGGGGGCTGGGTGGTGACACACCTGGTTGAGTGTACATGTTACAATGTACGAGGATAGCAATTTGAGCCTCGGTCCCCCACCTGCAGGAGGAAAATTTTGCAAGGGGTAAAGCAGTGTTGCAGGGGTCTCTCTGTCTCTCTCCCCACTCTATCACCCCCTTCCCTCTCAATTTCTGGCTGTGTCTATCCAATAAATAAATAAAGATAATACAAAAAAATTGAAGAAACACTTAACACTGAAGCTTCCCTCAGTACAGGGAGGACCAGGCTCAAAACTGGGTCAAGAATATGGCTAACGGGTACTATCCAAATGAGCTATTTTGCCAGCCTGAGGCAGTGTTTTTATCTTTCAACCAAAAGGCATCTGCCCTTTAAGAAACCAACAGGTGTAGTTCTTCTGTTCTTGCAGAAGTCTGTAGTGAACTATCTTTGAAACAGGGCTCAAACTACAGGGGCGTTACCATTTGGCTGGGGGGAATGTCAGGGAATGTCTGGGCTGACCAGGTTGTTAAGCCTCCTCTCTCCTCTGTTCATTTGCTATGGGAAGTTTTGCACAGTCAGACTGGGAATTATATTCATCCTCATCAGAGCAGATTTTTCCTGGCAACTGCCATGTGTGTGTTCTTGGAAGAGCAATAGAAAAGTTGTTGCTTAAGTTCACTCAGTAGTTTTAAATTTACATGCAAGTGACTGCTCAGTGCAAAAAAATATTCTTACTTTAGCGACCACAGCTGGCCTAGCCTTAAGTTGGCAGAACTGTCACCATATCAGCAGAGGATCTGAGGGGGTGGCTTCTTCATCTAAAATATCTAGCCCTCCACCTGTCATTCTGCCATTAAATAATCCCTCAGTGTTTCTAAGGAGGGTTTCTGTTTCTAGGGAACCTATTGACATTCCAACTCCTCTGCAAAGAGTGTCATAGCAGGGCTTAGTTGTAGGAGGAAAAAAAAACTTTTTAATTAAAAAGATAATTTATTCATTTTTTATTTTTATTATTTTAATTATCTTTATTATTAATTGGATAGAGACAGCCAGAAACTGAGAGGGAAGCAGGTGATTAGAGAGGGAGAGACAAAGAGACACCTGCAACACTGCTTCATCATTTGCAAAGCTTTCCCCCTGCAGGTGGGGACTAGGGACTCAAACATGGGTCCTTTTTTGCATTGTAGCATGTGTACTCAACCAGATGTACCACCACCCAGCCCCTATTCTTTTTTTTTTTTTTCATTTTTTTAATGGGAAATACAGAGAGAAAGAAACAAAGACAGATAATCAACAATTTGTTTGGCTTTGTATGTTAACTCTCTTTTCAGCCACCAGGTTCCAGATGCTAGCATGATGCCAACCAGACTTCCCTGGACAGACAACCCCACCAATATGTCCTGGAGCTCTGATTCCCCAGAACCCCGCCCCACTAGGGAAAGAGAGGGGCAGGCTGGGAATAAGGATCCACCTGTCAATGTCCATGTTCAGCCGGGAAGCAATTACTGAAGCCAGACCTTCCACCTTCTGCATCCCACAATGACCCAGGCTCCATACTCCCAGAGGGTTACAGAATAGGAAAGCTATCAAGGGAGGGGATGGGATACAAAGTTCTGGTGGTGGGAATTGTGTGGACTTGTACTCTTCTTATCCTATGGTTTTATCAGTGTTTCTTTTTTATAAATAAATAAGA
Source organism: Erinaceus europaeus (assembly GCF_950295315.1). Taxonomy (NCBI): domain Eukaryota; kingdom Metazoa; phylum Chordata; class Mammalia; order Eulipotyphla; family Erinaceidae; genus Erinaceus; species Erinaceus europaeus. The sequence goes on from NC_080171.1 coordinate 19,203,300, forward strand.
AAGAAAGAAACAGAGACAGAGACAGAGACCAGAACACTGCTCAGCTCTGGCTTATGGTAGTGCTAGGGATTGAACCTAGGACCTCAGAGCCTCAGGTAGTAAAGTCTTTTGCAGAACCATTATGCTGTCTCCCCAACCCAAAAATAAATGATTTAATTGAGCATTTAAGACACTATCAGTGGGGTGCTTCTGTCTTATAAGACTTTACTTTCCACTACAACAATTCCCAGAGAATCCTTTCATTTATCCAACCTGGTCTTTGATTATCTTTTATTTATTTATTGGATAGAGACAGTCAGAAGTTGAGAGGAAAGGGGGTAATAGAGAGGGTCAGAGACAGAGAGACACTTGCAACACTGCTTCTCCACTTGGAAAGCTTTGCCCCTGCAGGTGGGGCCTAGGGGCTGGAACCTTGCACATTGTACAAACTGGTCTTTGAAACTACCTTGTATTTATTGTCTCCCTGCCTGTAGTTCAGTTTCTCTTACCTATCTGGGATTCCTGCCTGCCTGGAATCTCAGGCCATTCAATTTCCCTTAACCTCTCTCACTCTTCTTTTTTTCAATAGAGACTGGTTGATTTATTATTTACTACACTGAAATACCATGTCATGCATTTTCTTTTTTCCTTTTAAATAACTTATTTATCAACAAGAGAGATAGGAGTGAAGAAAGAGAACCAGTACATCACTATACAGGGACTGAACTTAGGAATTCACATTTGAGAGTCTAACAGTCTATCCATTGTACTACCTCCCAGATTGCATAAATTTTTAATAATAATAATAATAATTTTACCAGAGTACTGCTTAGCTCTGGCTTATGGTGGTGGAGGGGGACTGGACTAGGGACTTCAAAAACTAAGGCATGAGAGTCTCTTTGCATAACCATAATGCTATTTATCTCAGTCCTTGCAAAAAAAAAATTCTTTCTTTTTAAAAAAAAATATTTTATTGGGAGTCGGGCAGTAGCGCTGCGGGTTAAGCACACTTGGCACGAAGCGCAAGGACCGGCTTAAAGATCCCAGTTCGAGCCCCTGGCTCCCCACCTGCAGGAGAGTGGCTTCACAGGGGGTGAAGCAAGTTTGCAGGTGTCTTTCTCTCCTCCTCTCTGTCTTCCCCTCCTCTCTCCATTTCTCTCTGTCCTATCCAACAACGACGACATCAATAACAACAACAATAAAAAAAAAACAAGGACAACAACAGGGAAAATAAATAAATATAAAAAATATATAAAAAATAAATTAAAAAAGTATTTACTCATGAGAAAGATAGGAGGAGAGAGAAAAAGAAACAGACATCTTTCTGGTACATGCGCTGCCAGGGACTACACTCAGGAAGGACTTCACGTTTGAGAGTCTGATGCTTTATCCACTGCACCACCTCCCGGATTACATCTCTTTCTTCTTCTTTTTTTATATTTATTTATTTCTCCTTTTGTGGCCCTTGTTGTTTTTTAATTGTTGTTGTTATTGATGTCGTCGTTGTTGATCCTTAAGCTGGTCCTTGAGCTTCGTACCACGTGCACTTAACGCGCTGCACTACCGCCCAACCCCCTCTTTCTTCTCCTTCTCCTTCGTCTCCATCTTCTTCTTATTTTAAAAGCAGGCCTGTTGGAAGGGGGCCCTTCTTTTTTATATTTATTTATTTATTTTCCCTTTTTGTTGCCCTTGTTTTTCATTGCTGTTGTAGTTATTATTGTTGTTAGATAATTGTCGTCATTGTTAAGATAGGACAGAGAGAAATGGAGGGAGGAGTGGAAGACAGAGAGAGGTAGAGAAAGACACCTGCAGACCTGCTTTGCTGCCTGTGAAGCGACTCCCCTGCAGGTGGGGAGCCGGGGGCTTGAACCAGGATCCTTAAGCTGGTCCTTGCGCTTTGTGCCACATGCGCTTAACCCGCCGCACTACAACCCGACTCCCTCTTCTTTTTTTAAAATATTTATTTATTTATTATTTATTCCCTTTTGTTGCCCTTGTTGTTTTATTGTTGTAGTTATGATTGATGTCATTGTTGTTGGATAGGACAGAGAGAAATTGAGAGAGGAGGGGAAGGCAGAGAGGGGGGAAGACACCTGCAGACCTGCTTCACCGCTTGTGAAGCGACTCCCCTGCAGGTGGGGAGCCGGGATCCTTATGTCGGTCCTTGTGCTTTGCGCCACCTGCGCTTAACTGACTCCCTCCCTCTTCTTTTTTTAAAGATAGACTCTCTCTCTCTCTTATTTTCTAAAACTTTATTTTGTTTTATTTATTTATTTGTTTGTTTGTTTAACTTATTGGATAGAGAAAGAGAGTAATCATGGTCTGGGAGGTAGAGCAGTGGATAAAGCACTGGACTCTCAAGCATGAGGTCCTGAGTTCAATCCCCAGCAACACATGTACCAGAGTGATGTCTTGTTCTTTCTCTCTCTCCTATCATTCTTATTAATAAATAAAATATTTAAAAAAGAGAGAGAGAAAGAGAGTAATCAAGAGAAAGGGGGAGACATGGAGAGAGACAAAGAGACACCTGCAGCCCTGCTTCACCACTTGTGAAGCTTTCCCTCTGCAGGTGGGGACCGGGGGCTTGAACCTGAATCCTTACGTTCTGTAATGTGAGCATTTAACCAGGTGTGCAACCACCTGGCCCCAAGATAGACACACTCACTGTCTCTCTCTCTCTTTAAAAACTTTATTTATTTATTGGATAGAGACAGACAGAAATTGAGAAGGAAGAGGGTAAAAGAGAGGGAAAAAGACAGAGAGACACCCACAACACTGGTCCAACACTCACAAAGCCTTGACCCTGCACAGATTTTCTTAAGTGTTCACAGTAATCAGACTAGAGCTGGGTCCACAGTATAATAAACCCGAGGTCAAAGTTGTTAAACTTTTATTTTAAAATTATGTTATTGGGGGCCAGGTGGTGGTGCACCTGGTTGAGAGCACATGTTACTACGCGCAAGGACCCAGAATCAAACCCCCAGCCCCCATCTGCAGGGGGAAACCTTCACAAGTGGTGAAGCATGGCTGCAGGTCTCTCTCCCTATCTCCCACTGTCTCTCTCCCTATCTCCCACTTCTCTCTCAATTTCTGGCTGTCTCTAGCCCATAAACAAGTAAAGATAATAAAAACTTAAAAAAAATAAATAAAATGGGAGTTGGGCGGTAGCACAGTGGATTAAGTGCAGGTGGTGCAAGGCGCAAGAACTGGCGTAAGGATCCCGGTTCAATCCCCCAGCTCCCCACCTGCAGGGGAGTCACTTCACAGGCGGTGAAACAGGTCTGTAGGTGTCTATCTTCCTTTCCCCCTCTCTGTCTTCCCTTCCTCTCTCCATTTCTCTCTGTCCTATCCAGCAACGACGACATCAAGAACAACAACAATAGTAACTACAACAATAAGACAACAAGGGCAACAAAAGGGAATAAATAAATATTTAAAAATAAATAAAATCATGTTATTACTATTATTCTTTTTGTAATTTTTTTTTATATTTATTTTTATTTATTCCCTTTTGTTGCCCTTGTTGTTTTATTGTTGTAGTTATTATAGTTGTCATTGTTGTTGGATAGGACAGAGAGAAATGGAGAGGGGAGGGGGAAGACAGAGAGAGGGAGAGAAAGATAGACACCTGCAGACCTGTTTCACCGCTTATGAAGCGACACACCTGCAGGTGGGGAGCCAGGGCTTGAACCAGGATCCTTATGCGGGTCCTTGTGCTTAGCGCCACCTGCGCTTAACCCACTGTGCTACAGCCCGACTCCTGTTATTACTATTATTCTATATTACTTTATATATATTCACCTCTGGCATACGGTGGTGACAGAATTGAACCTGGGGCCTCAGAGCCCCAGGTGTGAGAGTTTTCTGCATAACCACTATATTACTTCCTTAGTCCTAAAATTCTAATCTTGTAAAGATTTGTTGGGGGGGGGTAGATACCATAATGGTTATGAAAAGAGACTCTCATGCCTGAGGCTCCAAAGCTCCAGTTCAATACCCCAGATGACATCCTTAGCCAGAGCTGAACAATGCTCTGCTAAAATAATAACAATAATTAAAAAGTTGTTTATTGGGAAGTCATGCAGTAGCGCAGTGGGTTAAGTGCAGGTGGCACAAAGCGCAAGGACCAGCATAAGGATCCTGGGTCGAGCCTGCATGGGAGTCGCTTCACAGGCAGTGAAGCAGGTCTGCAAGTGTCTGTCTTTCTCTCCCCCTCTCTGTCTTCCTCTCCTCTCTCGATTTCTCTCTGTCCTATCCAACAACGGTGACATCAATAACCACAACAATAGTAACTACAACAATAAAACAAGGACAACAAAAGGGAATAAATAAATAAATATTTTTTAAAAAGCAGCAGGGACGTTAGAAAAAATAAAGTGCTATGTTTGGCTTAGGGACACCTGAATCCGAATCCTGACACAACACTGGTAGTAGTTATTATTTTGTTATCTTTATTTATTTATTGGAAAGAGACAGCCAGAAATCAAGAGGGAAGGAGCTGGTAGAGAGGATGAGAGACAGAGAGATACCTGCAGCCCTGCTTTACCACTCATGAAGTTTTCCCCTTGCAGTTGGGGACTGGGGACTTGAACCTGGGTCCTTGCACATTGTAACATGTGTGCTCAACCAGTTGTGCCACCACCCAGCCTTTGATTTTGAATTTACTGCATCTGACAAGTAAATTGATGGTAAAAATAATACTTTGGGCCCCAGAGGTGACATGGTAGATAAAACATTGAACTCAGTTTGATCCTATGGCACATATGCAAGAGTTCTCTCTCTGTTTCTCTCTCTCTCTCATAAATACATACATAGATAAGTAAATCCTTAAAAAATATATATATATTAAATGGGAGTTGGGCGGTGGCGCAGTGGGTTAAGCACATGGCACGAAGCACAGGGACCGGCGTAAGGATCCCGGTTCGAGCCCCCGGCTCCCCACCTGCAGGGGAGTCGCTTCACAGGCGGTGAAGCAGGTCTGCAGGTGTCTATCTTTCTCTCCCCCTCTCTGTCTTCCCCTCCTCTCTCCATTTCTCTCTGTCCTATCCAACAAGGATGACATCAATAACAACAATAATAATAACTACAACAACAATGAAAAACAACAAGGGTAACAAAAAGGAAAATAAATAAATAAATATTAATATATATATATATATATATTAAAATAGTCATACCCCAGAGTTGAGTTGTGGGAAAGTAAACTTTTGCTAAACATTTTGTATTGGTCCTGACATTTCATGTGCTCAAGGAATACTAATTTCCCTTTAGTCCTTGTACTTTTGTTTAAAATAAATACGTATTTTTAAGATTTTATTTATCTACTCATGAAAAAGATAGGAAGAGAGAGAGAGAACCAGACATCACTCTGGTACATGTGTTGTTGGAGATTGAACTCAGGACCTCATGCTTGAGAGTCAACGCTTTATCTACTGCATCACCTCGCAGACCACCATCCTTACACTTTTAACAATATCTAATTAATTTATTATTGGATAGAAATAGAGAGAAATTGAGAGAGGAAGAGGAGAACAAGAGGAGAGAGATAGACACTTGCAGTCCTGCTTCACCATTGGCGAAGCTTTCCCCTGCAGGTGGGGACTAGGGACTTGAATCTGCGTCCTTGTGCACTGTAATGTGTGCGCTTAATCATGTGTGCCACTGCCTGGCTTCCTTTCTCATACTTTTAAAAAAATTTACTTATTGGGGGCCAGGTGGTGGTGCACCTGGTTGAGCGCACATGTTACAATGCACAAGGACCCAGGTTCAAGCCCCTGGTCCCCACCTGCAGGGGGAAAGCTTTGCAAGTGGTGAAGCAGGGCTGCAGATGTCTCTCTTTCTCTCTCCCTCTCTATCTCCTCTACCCTCTCAGTTTCTGACTGTCTCTATCCGATAAAGATAATAAAGAATTTTTTAAAAGAATGACTTTAAAAATTATTTATTTATTTTCCCTTTTGTTGCCCTTGTTGTCTTTTTATTGTTGTTGTAGTTATTATTGTTGTTATTGATGTCGTCATTGTTAGGACAGAGAGAAATGGAGAGAGGAGGGGAAGACAGAGGGGGAGAGAAAGACAGACACCTGCAGACCTGCTTCACCGCCTGTGAAGTGACTCCCCTGCAGGTGGCCTTTCTCATACTTTTTCAATTAATTTTTTTGTCATTGCAGGGTTTTACTGGTCTGGGTTGACTTTTTTAGATAGAAAGATAAAGACAGAGAGACAAAGAGAGAGAGGGAAAGACACTACAGCACCAGAGCTTCCTCCAATCAGTGGGGTCAGGTTTGAACCTGGTGACTGCCATGACATAGCAGGTGTGCTATCCAAGTTAGCCGTTTTGCTGGTGCTCTCTCTCACTCTCTGATTTCATTCATTTGTGAGAGAGAGCCGGAGCAGAGCATTACTGGTATATGTGATGCTGGAGCTGAAACTCACGACATCGTGATTACAAATCCAACACTTAAGTATACTCTGTGCCATTCCCTGACTGCAAAAAGACTCTGTGTGTGTGTGTGTGTGTGTGTGTGTGTGTGTCCACCCCAGTGAAGCACTTCTTGTATGTGGTGCTAGACAACTCAGTTTTGCAAATCCAAAGCTGCACTACCATGTCATCATCAGGATATGGACCCACTTTTTTCTTTTTCTTTTTTTAAAAAATATTTAATTTATTCCCTTTTGTTGCCCTTGTTTAATTGTTGTAGTTATTATTGTTGTCATAATTGTTGGATAGGACAGAGAGAAATGGAGAGAGGAGGGGAAGACAGAGAGGGGGAGAGAAAGATAGACACCTACAGACCTGCTTCACAGCCTGTGAAGCGACTCCCCTGCAGGTGGGCAGCTGGGGGCTTGAACCCGCATCCTTAAGCCAGTCCTTGCGCTTCGCGCCATGTACACTAAACCCACTGTGCTATCGCCCAACTCCCGACCCACTTTTTTCTTTCTTCTCCTTAGTGTGTGTGTGTGTGTGTGTGTGTGTGTGTGTGTAGAGACAGAGAGAGAGAGAGAGAGAGAGAGATGAGACACCAGCACACTACTCTGGGACACAGGATGCTGAGGAATCAAACTCAAGATCTCATGTTTGCAGTTCAGGCTCTCTACACATTGTTAAACTCCCGAGCCACTCTTCCTTTCACTTTAAAACTTTTGATTTATTTGATAGGAAAGAGATAAATTGAAAGGGGAGAGGGAGGTAGAGAGGAAGAGAGAAAGAGAGAGACTTGCAGACCTGCTTCACAATTCATGAAGTATTCCCACTGCAGATGGGGAGTGGGGCTAGAATCCAGGTCCTTGTGAATGGTAACCTGTGTGCTCAGTCTGGTGCACCACTGCCCAACTCCCTCCCGTTCTCTTTAAATGACTAAGTTTTAACCCGAGAGATTAGCTCAATGAGTTAGAACACAGGATTTGCATGCCTGAGGCCCTAGAGGTTCCAGGTTCATTTCCTGGCACCATGATAAGCCAGAATTGAATGACATTCTGGTCTCTCCCTCTATGAATTTATAAATAAATAAGTACATTTATTTATTTATTTGAGATAGACTCAAAACAGAGAGAGTGTGAAAAAGAACACAGAAAAAAAAAAAAAGAAAAAGAACACAGAAAAAAAAGAGCACAGAACGGAAGCTTCCTTCAATGTATGAAAGTTAGGCTTGAACCTGGGTCATACACATGACAAAGTAACACAATATCCAAGTGAGTTTAAATATATACATTAAAAAAAATAAACCATGGGGAAGCCAAGGAGACCCAGCCTCTGTGCTGGCCTGCTGGGAGTGCAATTGACTCCGGACTGTGAAGGGACTTCCAGGACGTGGGTCTAGTAGAATCAGATGCAGGAATTTTGTAAATACTTGAATCAGAATTTGGGTTACAATTCATGTGTAGTGTTTTTCTTTATGAATGTTTCCTTTTTGAAATGTTGAGAAATAAAATGGATCTTAATGAAAAAAAATAATAAACCATGTAACATACAATCATCCTATTAGTAACTAGCCAGTTTGTAACTAGCATAGTACCCTACACAAGTAAATACTCTCAGGGGCAGGCAGTGGCACATCTGGTTGACCACACAGGTTATAATGTTCAAGCCCTTAGTCCCCACTGCAGTAGGGAAGCTTTCTGAGTGGTGAAGCAGTGCTTCAGGTGTCTTTTTGTCTCTTTCCCTTTTTTCCCCACTTTAAAAAATATTTATTTTCCCTTTTGTTGTCCTTGTTTTTTTTTGTTGTTGTTGTGGTTATTATTATTGTTGTTAATTGATGTCATTGTTGTTGGATAGGACAGAGAGAAATCAAGAGAAGAGGGGGAGATGGGGGGTGAGGTGAGGTGGGAGAGAAAGATAGACACCTGCAGACCTGCTTTACCACTTGAGAGGTGACCCCCCTGCAGGTGGGGAGCCGGGGGCTTGAACCAGGGTCCTTACATTGGTTCTTGTGCTTCATACCTTGTGCACTTAAACTTCTGCACTACCGTCTGATTCCCTATTCCCACTTTTTTTTTATTATCTCTCTTTATTTATTGGGTAGAGACAGCCAGGAATCTAGAGGGAAATGGGTGACAGAGACGGAGACAGAGAGACACCTGCAACACACACTCTCTCTCTCTCTCTTTTTAAAGATTTTATTTATTTATTTATGAGAAAGATAGGAGGAGAGAGAGAAAGAACCAGACATCATTCTGGTACACGTGCTGCCGGGGATTGAACTCAGGACCTCATGCTTGAGAGCCCGATGCTTTATCCACTGCGCCGCCTCCTGGGCCACGAAAGTCCAAACTCTTATCCATGGCGCCACCTCTCAGACCACACTGCAACACCGCCTCTTTCCCTCTCTATTTCTACCTTCTGTCCTTCTTGATTTCTCTGTCCAATAAATAATAAATACAATATTAAAACTATTTTTTTCCCACCATACTTAGGCGTGTTACACCCAATATATAAGGTTATACCCAATGTGTATAAGGTTATTATATACAGTGTGGGGAAACAATTACTAAAGTTCACTGAGGGCTTTTTACGTCCCAATCAGATAATCAGATAATTTACATAATCTCATTTAATCTTCACAATCTGGTATGTGGTAGGGCTATCACCAAGGGAATTTCTATTGAGACAGGGCCAGTAGGACTGCAAAGTCTGTGCATAATCAGCCTCCAGGTACTACTCCTTTGAGGATCAAATATGCCACTGATAGAAATTATTTTATTATTATTTTAATACTTATTTCTTTTTGTTGCCCTTGTTTTATTGTTGTAGTTGGATAGGACAGAGAGAGGAGAGGAAGACAGAGGGGGAGAGAAAGACAGACACCTGCAGACCTGCTTCACTGCTTGTGAAGTGACTCCCCTGCAGGTGGGGAGCCGGGGGCTCGAACCGGGATCCTTATTCCGGTCCTTGTGCTTTGCACCACCTGTGCTTAACCCGCTGCACTACCACCCAACTCCCTGATTATTTTTTTTTATTTGTCAGGATAGAGAGAAATTGAGAGAGGAGGAGAGAGGGAGAGACAGAGACACCTGCAGTCCTGCTTCAACATTTGTGAAGTTTCCTCTCTGCAGGTGGGGACCTGGGCCTTGAACCTGGGTCCTTCTGCTTAGTAATGTATGTACTCAACTGGGTGCACTATTGCCCTGTCCTAAAAATATTTTTTAAGTTTTACTTATTTCATACAAAATAGAACATTCCACATGAGAAAAGCCAGAACATGCAGTGCCGGGACTCAAGCCTGAGCTTCAAGTGTGTAAGTCCTATGCACAACAGTTGAGCTATTTCTTTGACAGAGAGAAAACATTTTGCTTATTAAAATTTTCTTAAAATTTATTTTCCCTTTTGTTGCCTTTTTTTTTTTGTAGTTACTGATGTCGTCGTTATTGGATAGGACAAAGAGAGATGGAGAGAGGAGGGGAAGCCCAAGAGGGGAAGAGAAAGATAGACACCTGCAGACCTGCTTCACCGCCTGTGAAGTGACTCCCCTCCAGGCGGGGAGCTAAACCCTCTACGCTACAGCCCCAACTCCCTGCTTATTAAAATTTAAGAAAGATTTAGTTAACAGTGGGGGGGTGGGGGTGGAAGGAGAGAGAGAGAGAACACACGATAGAGCACCACTAGTTCACAAGGCAGTGGCAAAGATCGGAACTCAGGATCCAACCCTTGTTAAGTCCTGCACTCTATCTCTTGGCCAGCTCTCCAGCATGAGTTAATTTTTCTCTTTTGTGAGAACACATTGTAAACTCTTTAAAACAGGATGTTACAAGGGGGGTGGGTGGGCGGTAGTGCAGCGGGTTGAGCACACCTGGCGCAAAGAGTAAGGATCCTGGTTTGAGCCCTCGGCTTCCCACCTGGAGGGGGGTCACTTCACAGGCGGTGAAGCAGGTCTGCAGGTGTCTATCTTTCTCTCTCCCTGTCTCCCCTCTTCTCTCCATCCTATCCAACAACATCAAGGGCAACAAAAATAAGGGCAACAAAAATGGGAAAAAATGGTCTCCAGTAGCAGTGAATTCGTGGTACAGGCACGGAGCCCCAGTGATAACCTTGGAAGCAAAGATAAAAACAAAAACCAAAAAAACCAACCATGATGCTACAATTATAAGCCATCAGAGGCCAGGTGGTGGTGCACCTATTTTTTAAGTTTAGTTTTAATTATTTTCCTTTTTTTGCCCTTTTTATGGTTATTGTAGTTTTTATTGTTATTGATGTCGTTGTTGTTAGATGTCCTTACTCCGGTCCTTGCGCTTGGTGCCACGTGCGCTTAACCCGCTGCACTACCGCTGGACTCGCAGTGGCGCACCTAATAAGCGCTCACATTACAGTGCTCAGCAACCCAGGTTCAAGCCCCTGGTCCCCACCTGCAGGGGGGAAGCTTCACTAGTGAAGTAGTGCTTTCCAAGCGGTGAAGTGTTGCGGCAGTTCTATCTCTGTCCCTCCTTTTTTTAAACTTTCACCAGAGCACTGCTCAGCTCTGGTTTATGGTGGTGCAGGGAATTGAACCTGGGTCCTTGGAACTTAATGTGTGTGAAACCATGATAACTATGATGCTATCTACTCCTCTCCCCACCCCCCTTTGTTCCCCCTTCCCTCTCAGCTTTCTGTCTTTATTCAAGAAATAAATACTATTAAAATTAACAAAGTCGGGGCCGGGTGTGGCGCTCCTGGTTGAGGGCGCTTCTTACACAAGGACCCGGGTTCGAACCCCAGTCCCCACCTGCAGGGGGGAAAGCTTTGCGAGTGGTGAAGCAGGGCTGTAGGTTCTCTCCCTATCTTCCCCTACCCTCTCGATTTCTGGCTGTATCCAGTATATATAATTTAAAAAACTTAATTTTTTATTTGACACTGATTTTTACACAGAAAGCAAAGTTGTTTATAGAAAACTAATCACGGCATGTAATGCGGCTGATAATCTTGGATGGAATTTGATTAAAGATTTAAAAATGACAATACAAAAAAAAACTTAAAAAAGTAAACAACTTATAAGCCGTTATGTTATTCCTGCTTCATTACTGCTGTTGGAACGGGTCAGGTCGTTTTGGGGGCAGAGTTCTTCATTGTTGGGAGACAGAGCTAAGTCTTTCATCGCTAAACCCAGAACCACCCACAGCCCCCAAGGGCTGATGATCCGATTTCTCGAAAGTGGTTATGTGCATGGCTGACCCCGCGTAGGCGTGAGAAGGATGTGAGTCCTTTCAAGCAGAAGAGACTTGGGGATGCAGAGGAAGCCGAGCCCACAACGGGCAGGGCCGCAGTAGCGAGGCCCGCGGAGACGCTCCCGCAAGCCGGCAGCCGCCCGGGGTACCGGGCCGAGCCGTTGGCGTTTTCCCGCGCAGGGGGCGGGGCAGAGTGCGAGCCCGGGAACAGGTCGCCCAGCCCCACCCCCAGCCGGGACTACACCTCCCGGCAGGAACCACGCGCAGCCGCCTCGCAGGCCGCACCCTCGGCTTTCGGTCCCCGAGACTAGTCCAGTGCGGCTGCCCTCTCGGCTTGGCACCGAGATATAGAATTACCGTCTTTGAGACCGCGAGGGAAGCACTGTGGCAGCCTTTGATGTGAGGCATGCTGGGAGGCGTAGTCCCCTCGAGCTGTGATTGGTGGGGCGGTTTGCCGTGAGTGGCTAGATCTCGTCACGTGACGAGAGGAAGGCAGCCGCTCAGGGAACGACCTGTGGTGCCTTGTGAGGTCATCACAGCGTGACGACAAGCTGCAGTTGTGGACATCCTGGGAGCGGTGGGTAATAGTCTCTTGATTATTGCGAGTATGACAAAAGAAGCCCCATAAAATCTGCCTCGCTTTCTCTTCCCTCTTCCTTCGTCCCGCCCCAGCGCTCTCGGCATCGCCTGGATGTGGAAGCGGGTAGGCTAGCGGAAGCGACGGCGCCCCGAGGGCAGAGCGAGGACCCGAGCGTGAGCGAGGAGGACGTGGCCCCGCCCCTATCCGTGACGTACAGGTCACGTGACGGACCGGGCCGTCCCTGCCGCCGCCGCCGCTTTGTAAGAGGCACATTGGCAGGTAACGAGCGGCGGCGGCGGCGGCGGTGGAGGCGAGTCCCGAGTCGAGCGAGAACAGCAGCGGTAATTGGCACCCTTTCTCCTTCTCGGTTCCCGGGGTCTGCGCCCTGCAGTGTGCGCTTTGTGCTCCTGTGTTGGCCTCCTCTTTCCTTTCTCCGCCTTCCTACGTCCACCCGAGAGGACCGGGCCAGGCTTCCCTCGCCGCCGCCGCCTTGGTGCTTCCTCTGCCCAGGCCCGGGCGCCCTGGTTTCTCTCTCCCGCGGGCTGCCCTGGGCCCCTTTCCACCTCCCGAGCCCGGAGTCGGCGCGGCCCCACCCAGCCCCAGGGGGCGCCCACCCCTCCCCCCATTCCGGTTTCTGCCCTGGAGGGTGTGGTTTTCTCTCCCACCTCGCCACGCTGTCGCTCCCCATCCCCGGCCACCACCTCTTCGCCTTCACGGCCGTCGTGGGTCCTGCAACCAGACCTGGAGGAGGCCAACTTCTGCGCTCTGTGAGCCTTTCCCTGCTGCCCGAAGGCATAGTTCACTGCTACTTCTTTTCATGCTGGATGGCTTCGGTCCTCGACTGACTCTGGGGACTCAGTTTTTCCTTCTCATCCCACCCCCCCCCCCCCCCGGCCGTGTCCAGTTTGTTCTTTTTCTCTAACGTCGACGTTTGAGAGCGCTCTGGAAAGTAAGGCGCTCCCTCATAATAATACCTATCCGGAATGTCTCGCTTTCGTCTGCACATCACATCTTAGTATTCTTTTCCTTTAAAAATCACTTCCTAACCTTTTCAATCTAGTTATTTGCCCAGGCATCTCAGGTGCCACCTTTCTTGGCCTCTTTTCCATGTTCACTCTGGGAGTCGATCCCAATCACCATTCCTGTTATTTTCTGTTGACATAATCTTTTAGTTTACTTCCACCTCTGCCATTATGTTGTTTGTGCTTACCAAGGTGCATGGTCTACCGGTACTTAGATTGTGAATGCATGTGTGTCCTAGTAGTTGGGAGCTTTTTTAAGGTCTCTATATAAACGACCCAGAAATCGTTTTATTTTCTCTTTATCTACTATTTATTTATTTCAACCAGAGCACTGCTCAGCTCTGGCTTATGGTGGTGCAGGGAACTGAACCTGTGACTTTGGAGCCTCAGGCATGACAGTCTGTTTGCATAACCATTGTTATCTACTGCCTTTTATCTACTTTTTTAAAACATTCATTTAATTTTATTTATTTTAATGAGACAGATAAAGAGAAAGAGAAGACACCAGAGCAGTGCTCAGCTATGGCTTGTGGTAATGCTGGGGATTGAACCTGAGACCTCAGCTTCTGGCATGAGTCTTTTGCATAACCATTATACTATCTCACCAGCCTTCTCTATTTTTAAAAATGAACGTGTTAGATCTTCCCATGCTTCCTTCTTTAACTATTGGAGAGAGAAGCCACGTAGCAGAACTTCACTCTGGCATACATATTGTGTGGGATCAAACTAGCATCCTCAAGCCTGCAAGTCCTGGGCTTTACCACAGAGCCACTTTTCCCAGCTACCAGAGACTAACTTTTATTTGAAGGACATATAACTTTGTCTGGCGAACCTAGTTCTTTCGTTTTTTTCTTTTCTTTTGCAAGCACTTTTATAGTTGTCACTGGGGCTTTCACCATTCCAAGACACTTCTCCCCTTCCCCCCAAATATTGATAGGAGAGAGGGGAAGCTACCATAGCACCAAAAAGTTCTCTAGAGGAGTCAAAGTGCTTCAGCGGGGGTAGGCTGGGGAGCCAGAGACGACAGAGCTACAGACAATGACCCACATAGTTAAAGACTGCCACCTCTCCAGATTCAAAGGAGGTCTCGAAACTTTACATCAGGCTCAACCTGACGCTGTTGACTGGCTACGGGAGAAGGGCAAATGCTAGAAGAAGAAGCGGGGGTAGGGACTGGGCTGGAACTTGAATCTTGGCTAGGACAAAGCAGGCACATTATTCAGGTGAGCTATCTTGGCAGCCCTTTGCTATAATTTTCCAAGCCAAGTCATTGGCTAGTGTGTACCTCACTTTTTACCATGGGTCGTACTGTACAGCGGCAGTTTTTAAGGTATCATAAATTTGAAGGAAGTTGAACATACTAACCTGTTCTATATCCAAGGGGATAAATGGATAAATCAGTCTCCCTCCTCTCTTTCTTTCTCTCTCTCTCTCTCTCTCTCTCTCTCGCTCTTTCTTTCTACTCTTCCCTGCACAACTACTTGAGTAAGATCCTTCTTTCTATTGCTGTGAAAACACCTCTTTTATTTGTAGGTAGAAGTGACTAGTTCCCCCTGCTGTGCTTCTCCCTTCTACCTGGAGTTTTTGTGCTCATGGCTTATTCACATGCGTGATGGGATTTTCCCCTCCTTCTGTCCTGTTTATCTTCCATGGCTCTAATTTCTTCTTTGCTTCCTTGTAGACTTTGAACTCGTTAATTAAGAGAAAGGGAGGTTTTTGTTATGATAAAAATATGTATGGATGCAAGTGGTGGCATGGGAATGAGGCCATGGGAAAAGGTGGTAATTTGCCTCTCCTGCCTGTTTCCTGCTGCTCTGGTTTCCTCTGGTCTCTCACTTTAAATGTGGGCTGGACCAGCAGTAGTCACATGTAGCTGTCTGTGGAACAAGGCTTAAACAACAATAACACCTTTGCTTCCCTTTCCTGGTAACTGGTGCAGTTTATGTGCAGTGCTTAATTTCTCTTGCTATTAGACTAAGAAGTCCTTTTTAACTTTTTTAAAAAAAATTGTATTTATTCATTCCCTTCTTGTTGCCATTGTTGTTCTATTGTTGTAGTTATTGTTGTTACTGGTGTCGTTGTTGTTGGATAGGGCAGAGAGTAATAGAGGAGGGGAAGACAGAGGGGGAGAGAAAGATAGACACCCGCAGACCTGCGTCACCGCCTGTGAAGCAACTCCTCTGCAGGTGGGGAGTCGGGGGCTCTAACTGGGATCCTTATGTCGATCCCGGTCCTGGGCACTTTGCGCAATGTGAGCTTAACCTGCTGCGCTACCGCCCGACTCCCTGTTTTTAACTTTTATTTAAAAGTTTTAAGTAGTCTCCCTCCCTTTTTATGGAGGCAAATAGAGTGGGGATATTGGGGAGACAGCATAGTAGTTATGCAAATGACTCTCTTGCCTGAGGCTCTGTGCTCCCTGGTCCAGTCTGTAGCACCACCTCAAGCCAGAGCTGAGCAGTATTATGGTTTTCAAAAACAGAAAAGAGAAAAAAGAGGAGAGAGGGGGAGAGAGAGAATGCATAGATTCTCTGCTTACAAAGCTTCCCTCTGCAGGTGGGGTCTAGGGACTTGAACCCTGGTCCTTGTATACTGTAATGTATGTGCTCAACCAAGTACATCACCACCTGGCTCCAAGATGTACTTATTAAGATCACAGAGAGAAGAGAAGAGAGCCAGAGCGTCACTGAGGCATATGCAATACTGGGGATTGAACTCAGGATCTCATGCTTAGGAGACCAGCACTGCATCTACTGTGTCATCTCCCAGGTTGCTAATTTTAAGCCTTTCTTTCGTGTATATTGTTTTTTTAAAAATATTTATTTATTTATACCCTTTTGTTGCCCTTGTTTTATTGTTGTAGTTATTATTTTTGTTGGATAGGACAGAGAGAAATGGAGAGAGGAGTGGAGGACAGAGAGGGGGAGAGAAAGACACCTGCAGACCTGCTTCACTGCTTGTGAAGTGACTCCCCTGCAGGTGGGGAGCCGGGGTCTCAAACTGGGTTCCTTACACCGGTCCTTGCGCTTTGCACCACCTGTGCTTAACACGCCGCACTACTGCCCAACTCCTGCTTTTTTTTTTAAAAGCATAAAGGGTTGATGCTTAAAAGAAACAGTCTATGAATTTACAAGTTGTCTCTCTGAGTTATTTATTTTTTTACTTTTATTTATTGGACAGAGGCAGTCAGAAGTAGAGATGGCAGGGGGTGATAGGGAGAGAAGCAGAGACACCTGCAGACTTGCTTTACTACTCTTGAAGCTTTCCCCCTGCAGGTGGGGACTGGGGGATTGAACTCAGGTCCTTGCACATTGTAACATGTGCGCTCATCCAGGTGTGCCACCACCCGGCCCCCATCTCTCTAATTTTAAACAAGTTTTAGTCCTCCTCCCTAGATAACCTTTATGTTAGTAGATGTAGTCAGCTCTTAGTGGATAATTGGAGCAAGTGGAGTGTCCTTTAAAAGTCGATTGTTGAAGGGCCCTGGCGGTGCACCAGGCAGAACACACACATTACCCAGCGTGTAGGACCCGGATTCAAGACCCGCCCTACAAGGGGGAAGAGTAATGGGTGATGGAGAGGTGCTGCGGGTGTCTCTCTTTTCCTTCCTCTAGCCTCCCCTATCCCTTTTCTAACTCTCAAATAAAGAAAAGGAAAAAACAAATAAACCCACCAGGAGCGTGGATTCATAGTGCAGGTACAGAGCCTGAGTGATAAATCTTGGTGGGAAAGAAGCAGGACCTCAAATATTCTCATATGTTCTTTTTCCTCTGGCTTTCTCCATATTTTAAGACCTTCAGAGATAGAAAAACTGAAAGTGAGCTGGGGAGACAGCATAATGGTTATGCAGAAGGCTTTCATGGCTGAGGCTCTGGGGTCCTAGGCCTAACTCCCAACACTGTCATAAGCCAGAGTTGAGCAATGCTTTGGTTAAAAAACAAAAAACTGAAAGGATAGTAAATGTATGCTGTTTAATTATAGAGTGTTGCACTGGCTTTTCTTCCTTTCTCCCTCTCTTTCTTTCTTATTTTTAGTGAACCCCAGAGCATCACTGTGGCATATGTAATGCAGGAAGTCAAACTCAGGACCTTATGCTCTAGAGTCCAGTGCCTTGGGGCCGAGTGGTGGCACACCTGCTGAACACATAATTATAGTGTACAAGGACCCTGGTTCAAGGCTCCTGCAGGGGGGGAAGCTTCACTAGGGTGAAACAATGTTGCAAGTGTTTCTCTTAGTCTCCCTCCCCTTTCCCTCTCAATTTCTGTCTCTATCTAAAAAAGCCAGTGCCTTATCCACCATAGCACTTCCCAGGCAAGAATCCATTTCTTTACCACCAGGGTTTTCACTGCGACTTCACACCTGTGTGATTCCACCACAAAAGGAGGACATGTTTTATTTGATAGAAGGCGAAAGACAGGGAGAGAGGAGAAATGCCACTGTGTTGTTGCATCACATGTGAACTTTCTTCTTTTTTTTATACCAGAGCACTGCTCAACTCTGGCTTATGGTGGTGCAGGGGATTGAACCAGGGACTTAGGAGCCTCAGGCATGAAAGTCTCTGTATAACCATTGTGCTATCTCCCCCACCCCACATGTGGACTTTGCTTGTGCAGGTGCTCCCATGTGTACTCTGCTGGGTGACCTCTCTCCATCCCCTTAGGTGATTATTTTCTTGATTATCAGACATAATTGCCAGATACATCATCTGATAAGCAAGAAAAAACTACTGCTGTTTCTTAAGACAATTCTCCCTAGTTAAAGAAGAAATATATATACATATTTATTGGATAGACACAGAAGTTGAGAGGGGAGGGTGAGAGAGAAAGAAACAATTATGCTTCACTGCTTGTGAAGTTTTCCCCCTGCAGGTGGGGACTGGGGGCTTGAACTTGGGTCCTGTGTGCTAACCACTTGCACCACCACATAGCCCAATTCTCCCCGATGTTAAGTAAATTGTAATTTGTTGTAAGATATGTGTAACTTTCTTTGGCTACTGGAAAACAAAGTGTTCTATGTATCTTATTATTGCTACACAGATTCCAGATTTTAAACAGTTGATGAAAGACCCTTTTGTTAATGTGAGAATAAGATCAAACTTTTAAAAAAGATTTTATTAATGAGAAAAGAGGGAGAGAAAGAAGCAGACATCACTCTGGTACATGTGCTGCCAGGAATTGAACTTGTGACCTCATGCTAGAGAGTCCAATGCTTTATCCACTGCACCACCTCCCGGACCACGAGGTCAAACCTTCAATGATTAAACTTTAAGGAGTATATTTTCATGGCATTTAATTGTATGAAATTCTCAACTTAGGCTTCAGGTATAGCGCCCCCCCCCCGTATATATTTATGTCCACTTGAAGGTCGATCATTGTTGCTTCGGGCTGGGGTTTCCGGTAATGCACCATCATCTATTGCCTCAGAGTGCTTACACTTCAGTGGTGCCACAGTGTCGTTGGGAGTGCTGAGTCTGGGTATTGGACAAAGCCTCCTTGAGTTGACAGGGAGACTAAGCCTCATTTCTTCTAGTAGGGTTTATTTTTAACTAGATTCATGGAGTTGATTTTTTAGTTTTATTTACTTATTTATTTGGTAACTTGTTAAAACAGTTAGAATGGGGTCTGGGTGGTGGTGCACTTGGTTGAGCACACATGTCAGAATGTGCAAGGACCCGGGTTCAGGCCCCACTTGCAGGGGGAAAGCTTTGTGAGTGGTGAAGCAGTGCTGCAGGAGTCTCTCTTTCTCTCTCCCTCTCTGTTTTCCCTTCTCGCTAGATTTCTCTAACTCTCTATCCAATAAATAAAGATAACAAAAAAAATTGAAAAAGCAGTTTGAATGTTTGGTGCTGGATGGTGGTGCACCTGGTTGAGTGCACATGTTGCAGCGCACAAGGAACCAGGTTCGAATCCCTGGTCTCCACCTCCAGAGAGGGAAAGCTTTGCGAGTGGTAAAGCAGTGATGCAGGTGTCTCTCTGTTTTTCTCCTCTATCATCCCTTTCCCTCTTTATTTCTGGCTGTCTCTATCCAATAAATAAATAAAGATTTTTGAAAAATTTAAACTTTCATGACTTAAGAGGCAGTGTAGTAGTAAAGTTTTGGTCTCTTGGGCATAAGGTCCTGAGTTTGATCCCTGACATCACATGTACCATAGTGACATTTTGATCTTTCTAAATCTCTCTCATGAATAAATCTTTAAAAACTAAAGGGAGTTGGGTGGTAGTGCAGTAGGTTAAGCGCAGGTGGCACAAAGCACAAGGACCGGCATAAGGATCTGGTTTGAACTCCCAGCTCCACCTGCAGGGGAATCACTTCACAGGTGGTGAAGCAGGTCTGCAGGTGTCTTATCTTTCTTTCCCCCTCTGTCTTCCCCTCCTCTCTCCATTTCTCTCTGTCCTATCCAACAATGACGACATTAATAACAACAACAATGATAACTACAACAGTAAAACAAGGGCAACAAAAGGGGATAAATAAATAACTATTTAAAAAAAACTAAACTAAAAAAATTCTTAGAAGTTTGTGTTTATCATTCATCTTAATTGGATTTGTTGTTTATTATTTATTTTGTTACCAGAGCACTGATCAGCTCTGGTTTATGGTGTGGGGGATTGAACCTGGGGCTTTGGAGCCTCAAGCATAAGAGTCTCTTTGCGTCTACACCCACCCAGGATTTGTTGTTTATTAACATTAAAAAATTTTTATTTATTGGATAGAAAAATTGAGATGGAAGAGATAGAGACACCTTTAGCACTGACTCACCACTTGTGAATCTTCCCCTACATCTGGGGACTTGAGCCCAAGTCCTTGCACATTATAATATCTGTGCTTAATCAAATGTGCTACCATCCATTCCCTAATCTCCCCCCCCCCCCCCACCAGGGTTATTGCTGGGGTTTGGTGCTGGCATTAAAATTCACTGCTCCCAGTGGCCTATATATATATATATTTTTTTTTTTCCTTTTGTTGCCCTTGTTTTTCATTGTTGTTGTTATTGTTGTTATTGATGTCATCACTGTTGGACAGGACAGAGAGAAATGGAGAGAGGAGGGGAAGACAGAGGGGGAGAGAAAGATAGATACTTACAGACCTGCATCACCGCCTGTGAAGCAACTCCCCTGCAGATGGGGAGCCGGGATCCTTCCGCTGGTCCTTGTGCCCTGCGCCACTTGCGCTTAACCCTCTGCGCCGCCTGACTCCCTTTTTTTTTTTTTTTAAATTTTCCTTGTAGTTGCCCTTGTTGTTTTATTGTTGTAGTTATTATTGTTGTTGTTATTGATGTCATTGTTGTTGGATAGGACAGAGAGAAATAGAGAGAGGAGGGGAAGACGGAGAGAGAAAGACTCCCCTGCAGGTGGGGACCTGGGCACTCAAACTGGTCCTTGGACTTTGCGCCATGTGCACTTAGCCTGCTGTACTACTGCCCCATCCCCCCCCCCTTTTTCTTTTTAAAGTTGGATAGGACAGAGAGAAATTGAGGGGGTAGGGAGGTAGGGGGAGAGAGAGAGAGAGAGACACCTGCAGACCTACTTCATCCCCTCTGCAGGTAGGGAGTGGAGGCTCGAACCTGGGTCCTTGTGCATGGTGAAGTATGTGTTTATTAACTTGGTATGCTACCACCCGCCTTCCCTCCCCTACTTTAAAAATTTTTTTATTATTTTTTCAAATATGAGACACAGAGGGAGACACTAGAGTAGTGCTCAGCTCTGGGGGATTGAATCTTGGAACTAGGTGCATGAGATGTGCTAATTCTGTGCTCGAAGACCTTGAGCTGTTTTCCCATCCAGAATTCATTTTGATTGCCATGTTCCTGTATTACGGTTTGACCTTGTTCACTTTATAGCAGGTAGTAACAGTTAATTCCTCTCCCACATTTTGTTTTGTTTTCACTGTCAGATATCAGCCTAGGGCCTTTACATGCCTCCTGTGCTGTGCCACAGAACTGTATCCCCCATCCCACAGTTACTGTTATTACAGTGAGTCACTTTAAAGTTATTTTCTTTGGGCCATACATATTTTAAGCTTTTTATTTTATTTACTGCATATGATACAGTTTTTTTTTAAAAAACAATAGAATTTATTTATTCGTGAGAAAGATAGGGGGAGAGAAAGAACCAGACATCACTCTGGTACATGTGCTGCTAGGGTTGAACTCAGGACCTCATGGTTGAGAATCCAATGCTTTATCCACTGCGCCACTTCCTGGACGACATGATACAGACTTTACATGAGTCATAGAAATAGAAACACAAGCCAGAGCACCACTTTGGCATTTGTAGCACTGAGGGTTGAACCAGGAATCTTAGGCATGCACGTCAGGTGCACTACCAGCTGCTATTTTCTCAGCTACTGGAATTTTTTTTTTTTTGTCATATCTTACTTTCTTAATTTTTCTACTTCTGGTAATATATTTAAGTACTTGGTGAAATGACTGTTTACTGGAGACCATTTGAAAATCCTTAGCTTTGCAGTTCAGGAGGTGGTGCAGTGGATACGGTGTTGGATTCTCAAGCCCAAGGTCCTAAGTTCCCTGGTATCGCATATGCCACTATGATACTCTGGAGTTCTCTCTCTCTCTCTCCCTCTCTTTTTTTTTTTTTTTTTTTTTACCAGAGCACTGCTCAGCTCTGGCTTATGGTGGTACGGGGGATTGAACCAGGGACTTTAGAGCCTCAGGCATGAAAGCCTCCTTGCATAACCACTATGCTATCTATTCCCACCCTGGTTTTCTCAATTTCTCCCTCTCCCTTCCTCTTTCCCTTATATATCAATAAATAAAATCTTTTATAAAAATAAAATAGAGGATTCTTAGCTTTGGTATTTCAGCTTATTTGGGACCTTTTTAATTTCTTGAGGTTGAGAATACAAAGTTGATAATGGAAATGTACCCCTGAACACTACTGAGGTTAGTACAGGAATAAATACTTATTAGCTAATGTAGGCTATTTACCATTTTTTAATTTATTATTATTATTTGCTTCCAGGGTTATCTCTGGGGCTTGGTGCCTGCACAATGAATCCATTGTTCCTGGAGGCCATTTTCCCCATTTTGTTGCCCTTGTTATTGTTAATTTTGTCATTACTGTTGTTGGATAGGACAGAGAAATTGAGAAAGATGGGGAAGACAGGGGGAGAGAAAGATTGACACTTGCAGACCTGCCTCACCTCCTGCTGTGACTCCTCTGCAGGTGGGGACCTGGGGGCTTGAACCGGGATCCTTACGCTGGTCCTTGGGTTTTGCACCATGTGTGCCTAACCCACTGCGCTATTGCCCAGCTCCCATTTTTAATTATTATTATTATTATTTAAATATTTATTGATTTTTCCCTTTTTGTTGCCCTTGTTTTTTTTATTGTTGTAATTATTATTGTTGTTATTATTGATGTCTTTGTTGTTGGAATTTTTAATTATTTTTAAAAAGTATTGTATTTATAATGCGAAAGGCAGGAGGAGAAAGAATCAGACATCACTCTGGTACATGTGGTGCAGGGATTGAACTTGGGACCTCATGTTTAAGAGTCCAGTGCTTTATCCACAGTGCTATCTCCCACACCACCCATTTATACTATTTATTACCATAGAAATGTTTTCACTTTTTTTCCCCTTTTGTTGCCCTTGTTGTTATTATTGTTGTTGTCGTTATTGGATAGGACAGAGAGAAATTGAGGGAGGGGGGGAGACGGGGAGAGAAAGACAGACACCTGCAGACCTGCTTCACTGCCTGTGAAGTGAACCCCCTGCAGGTGGGGAGCCAGGAGCTCAAACTGGGATCCTTGAGCTGGTCCTTGCGCTTTGCACCATGTGTGCTTAACCTGCTGCGCTACCTCCCTCCCCCATGTTTTCACTTTTTAAAGACAAATTGAGTTTTTATAATCGCTCTGATTCTTACCTTGCTTTACAAAAAAAGCCCTAGTTGTAATGAAATTGTAACTAGCATACCGTGAACTAATTCACATACTTGAGTCTGGCCAGCTATAGGACAAAGAAATAATATAACCATCGTTACAAAGGATTTTATTGAAGTGATAGTTGGTTTGATTTGATAGTTGTAAAGCTTGGTAGACATCTTTGATTTGATCACATTAACTTTTTGTGTTTATTTTAATGAGAAAGAAAAGCAGAACACTGTTCAGCTCTGCTTTATGGTGTTGGGGGTGGGGGAATTGAACCTGAGAACTTAGCTTTTCAGGTATGAAAGTATTTTGCAGAACCATTACGGTGTATCCTCAGGCCAGATTGCATTTGCTATTATGGTTTTTCAAATGTATTCACATGAGAGAGGAGGAGAGTGAGAAGGCTAGAGCATAATTTTGGCTTGTGTGATCCTGGGGAATCTCAGGACTGCATGCTACAGTCTTTCTACAATACCTTTTCACCATTTCTGAAGCCCCCCCCCCCCCCCCTGCAGGTAGAGGCTGGGGACTGGAGCCTGGGTCATGCACTTGGTCTCCCAACCGGGCACACCTCTTCTTGGCCACCTAACAATACATTTTTTAATGTGGTGGGACCAGGTATACATTTGTGACATCATTGCTGGACCAACTTTTTCATTCTTTTCTTGGGAGAGAGAAGACACCACAACAGCGTGGAGCTCCGTGGTGTCATCCCTGTGTTACTGAGACATGAATCCAGAACTTTGTGCTTGGTAAGCTCTCTTGAGCCCACCCTAGATACACACACACACACACACACACACACACACACACACACACACACACACTGTGTGTGTATTGTCATTGCTGGGGCTTCACCATGCTGGGCTGGAATTTTTAGATGGAGGGAGGAGATACAACACCCAATTTTCCTTCAGTGCTGTAGTACTGGGGGCTCAAATCTGGGTTGTGTACAAGGTAAAGTAGGTGCCCTCCCAAGTAAGTTCTCCCACCCTTGGCTTAATTTGAATTAAGCAGAGTCAACAGGAA
Source organism: Erinaceus europaeus (assembly GCF_950295315.1). NCBI lineage: Eukaryota > Metazoa > Chordata > Mammalia > Eulipotyphla > Erinaceidae > Erinaceus > Erinaceus europaeus. The sequence goes on from NC_080171.1 coordinate 19,227,427, forward strand.
AAAAAAGTGGTCAGTGTACATTGATTATGTGGTTGATACTATTTGTGATAGTTTTTAGGAGTTAGCTTAAGTATTTGAAAACAGTACATTAGTTTGCTTACTTCTAGCAGCCTTGAGAAAAAGTATGTGGTCAAGGTTATCCAACCTAATAATTTGTGGACTCTGGGTCTCTGTGACTTCCAGATCTATGCTGGTAGTCATAATACAGTAGTTCTTTACCTATCTGGGAATACAGCCAAGTGCTAGCTGATAAGTCAGACAGTGCCCACATTTGTGGCACTTGGAGTTTTGCATTCCATGAGGAATGAGGGGTGGGTCTGTAGGTGGAAACCTTAAACTCCCCCTGCCTTGTTCATCTAGGCCCATTCCACATTTCTCTATTTTATATGTTGAGGTTTAGTTAGAATTTGTTGAACTTGCTTTCTGTGGTATGAAAAAGCAGTCTGTCTTTGCCTTGGCTTTTCATTCTGATTTTACCAGCTCTTCTAATCAGCATGGTGCATTGGTCTGTGATCCCTCTGCCAAATTAGTTACATCCTTTGAGGAGGCCAGGGACACAGCACCAGGAAGCAGTGATTGACAGTACACAGTGAGAACATAGGTGAGCTATAAAATTGCACTTAAGGGGCCGGTGAAATAGCTCACTTGATAATTTTGCCAACTGTGCAACCTAGGTTCGATCTTGGCCCCCACCACATTGAAGGAAGCTTTGGTGCTGTGGTCTCTTACTCTTCTGCCTCTTTATAAAAAAAAATAAATAAATAAAAAACAATGCATTTAAGAAACAGACTGTGCTTATGTAAGACTGTTTAGTGGTATTTATTTATTTATTTATTTAATACCAGAGCACTGTAAGTTCCAGTTTGTGGTCATATGGGAGTGCTAGAAATTAAACCTGGGACCTTTGGTGCCTCAGGAATGAGGGATTTTTTGCATAACCACTATGCAATCTTCCCCAGCCATATGTTTGCTGTATTAAATGACCCTAAAATGCAGTCATTGCTACTTGAGTAGAAAGTAATTGCTGTTCACATCGAGGAATAGAAAGTGAGACACTGAGGATGACTTAGCTGATTACGCTGTTGAGAAGACATGTCTGTGAAAGGTGGAGGCAAAAAAAGCAGGTACCACTGGAAGGATGGCAAGGTTCATCTGGTCAAAGTATATGGGTCAGAAAGAAGGCTGGAGAACAGACTCACCAGCTTTGGTGTGTGTCCTGAACTGCCCACAGCCCATGTTCAAATCTTGGCACCACGTATGAGAGGTGCTGTAACAACAGAGGAAGCCCCTATGCTGTGGGATGTTGATCTGAAGAAGGAAAAAAACCACCTTGTGGGGTGAAATTGGCAATGTGCAAGCCTCTGGCTCCACAACAGCTCACGCACACACTCTGGCATCAGTTTACAGTTAGAATTCACACCGGTAAATACGACTTGAAGTTGTAGCGATCAAAAGAGGGTTTATTATTGACACTGTAGTTGATAGAGATGCTCTGTCGCTTTTGGATATATTCACATAACAAAACAAGTGTTTTACAAGGGCTATCTAATGTATTCTTTGAGTTGGTTTTGAAGTACAGTGACCCTTCCTTTAGATACTTCCTAATTACTGAGTTTGTGAAGGGAGGGGTGGACAGGTCTTAAATCCTTTATGACTTAAATAGATGAGGAAGAATGGTGACACTGAAAAGGTTTTGAGGCACTTGAATAATACCTTGGAAGTCTTCAAATGAAATGGTTTTTAAAGGGCTGGGTGGTGGTGCACCTGGTTGGGCTCACACTTTGTAATAATGCACAAGGACCTAGGTTCAAGTTCCTGTTCCTCACCTGCAGGGGGAAAGCTTTCAGGAGTGGTGAAGCAAGGCTGTAGTTGTCTCTTTGTCTCCCTTCTCTGTCACCTCCTTTCAATTTCTGGCTGTTTCGATACAATAAATAAAAAAGATAATTAAAAAATAAAAAAAAAGGCTTTTAGTGAATTCCACACAAGTATGTGTAGATATCACTTATAGACAGTTAGGTGTGTGTCTCTGACCTGGCCTTTTTCTTTTTTAGCTTTTTCTGGGGGTTTAACACCCCTGGCTGGCTGACTTCTTGAGACAGAAAGAGCAAGGCAGGCAGCGAGGGAAAGAAACCACAGCACAGAGGCCTCTTTAATATGGCAGGGGCCAGACTTGAACCTGACTTGTGCACATGGCAAAGCAGTACACTGTGAGACTTCTAGTTTTGCTTTGATGTCAAAGATAACTATTTTTGCTGATAACACATTAGTTGCGGGGAAGTGTCTGCTAAAAAATGAAGTTAAAACATTTTGTGATGGGGTAAGAATGTGATGCTGAGAATTTGTGAACAGAATCAGGATAGTGTGTCTGAAAGGGAAGGAAGCTATGAAGTGTGTGTTGATTAACCAGAAAATCAGATCATAAAACCAGAAGAAAGATTTGATAATTAGGACATCAGTGGTTACCTGTGGAAGTACCTACCTTCCTTCCTTCCCTTTTTTTTTTTTTTAACTGTTGGATTGAGAGGGTAATGGAAACAAGACTAAGTTGAGGTATTTGGTGAGCAGATGGAGGCAATAAGTGTTCTTTTGGACAAATAGTTAAAGTAGTCATTGCTTACAAGATAGAACATAAGTTTCCAGGAGTGTTTGATGGATGATTTGTCTAAGCCTTTGTTTTTGAGATTCTTTGTGAAAGGAAGCATTGAACAGGTTTATATAGCAGATGTAAAGAATGAATTTGATATTTGAATGAAAACAGATTGGTGCATAAGTGACAGGTGTGTTAACATTTATATAAATCACATAATTATCTTTTGATAGATACATACTTAAATTTTATTTATTAATGAGAAAGGTAAGCAGTGAGAGAACGAACCAGACATAATGCTGGATCATGAGCTGCCCGCCAGGGAGTTAACCAGTACCTCATGCTTGAGAGTCTAGCGCTTTATCTACTGTGCCACATCCTGGCCACTTGATAGATACATTCTTTAGGTAACTGACTGGCACTTTAAAAATTTCTTCCAGCATGAGTGAAATAATAAGGATGCCATTAGAGTAACACCAAAGTATTTTTTTTTTTCCAGTCCTCAAGAGCAAGTAAACTTGCAGACTTGAAAGGTTGCAGAAAAACTGAGTTGAAATTAAGAAAAAAATCAGTATTTTTTTTTTTATTCATGGTAGTAGAGATAGTAGTCTTGGGATTGCTCAATAATAAGTCTGTTGAGCCTTTTTAAATTAGTTGTCAAAATATATTTATTTATTTATTTATTTATTTTTTTAATCTTTATTTATATATTGGATAGAGACAGCCAGAATCAAGAGGGAAGAGGGTAATAAAGAAAAAGAGAGACAGTGGTCCAGGGGTGGTGTAGTGGATAAAGCATTAGACTCTAAAGCATGAGGTCCTGAGTTCAGTCCCTGGCAGTACATGTGCCAGAGTGATGTTTGGTTCTCTCTCTCTCTCTCCTCCTGTCTTTCTCATTAATAAAATAAATCTGAGAGAGACAGAGAGAGAGGCCTGCAGCCCTGTTTCATCACTCACAAAACTTTCCCTTTGCAGGTGGGAACCGGGAGCTCAAACCCAGGTCCTTGCACGTTATAACATGTTCACTCAACCAGGTGCGCCACCAACCCGGTCCCTCAAATATTTATTTTTAACAGTTGTTTGCTGGATAATTTAAATGGCTTGTGCAGAGAAGTGAAAAGTAAGAATAACTTAAAATAGGCCATCTGCCTTATGTAAAAATCAAAGCTATGTAGAGTTTTGTTGGATGCAAAGCATATAATTATTATTTAATCACTTTTAGCAGTCATTTGCAATTTATTATATGGAAATAATTAGCAGAGATGTCACTTTACCCCAAAGTCAAAACAAATTAAATGTGGTAATGAATGGATGAAAACTTTCAAGTTTGGAGTGACAGAGCCCTGGTGAGACACCACAGTCCCACCCCTCCTTTAATGCCGCTTTCCCTTTGTATCGTCCTTCCAAATGGGGTTTCCACGAGTTCTTGAGCGTGGTAAAGCACGTGCTTTCCTGTGTGTGTGTGTGAGCTGTGTGTGACCTCTGTTGACTAGTTTTTATGAGACAGACCAGAGCATTACTCAGCTGTAGCATATGGGGGTGCTGAGGATTGAACCTTTGGTCTCAGGAATACAGAGTTGTATGCTTCAGCTATGCTATCTGCAAAACTCCCCATTGCAATAATTTTTGATCAGCTTGCATTTTATTGGGCTGACGATACACACAGGGTAGCACTTACATAGCATCGTGCTTTCCCTGTTGGCCACACCTTGTAAGGGAGTTCAATCTTGTCCACCAGCTGCTTGTCCTGAACAGCTGTGGAGAATAAAAGTATCAGCTTGGTTAGCTCCTGGCACACAGACCCAAGCAGTTGAGCTGCATGGAATTGAGGCCCAGCATTCCTCAGCACCCCTAGCTATCTTCCTCTCTTCTGACTGGGAATGTCAGCTAACTCTTGTCCCTCTGGGCCTCTCAAGTCAGCCAACATTCTTTTTTTTTTTTAAAGTGTTTTTTATATTTATTTATTTTTAATATTTATTCCCTATTATTGCCCTTGTTTTATTGTTGTAGTTATTATTGATGTTGTTGGATAGGACAGAGAGAAATGGAGAGAGAAGGGGAAGACCCAGGGGGAGAGAAAGATAGACACCTGCAGACCTGCTTCATTGCTTGTGAAGTGACTCTCCCCTGCAGGTGGGGACCTGGGGGCTCGAAATGGGGTTCTTACACTGGTTCTTGCACTTTCCGCCACCTGCACTTAACCTGCTGCACTACTGTTCAGCTTCCTATTTTTTATATTTATTTATTGATATCCCTGCTTAGCTTTGGTTTATGGTGGTGCTAGAGATTGGACCTAGTACCTGTTGGTGCCTCAGGGAAGAAAGGCTTTTTTTTTTTTTTTTTTTGCTCCAGGGTTATTTCTGGGGCTTGATACCTACACTACAAATCCCCTGCTCCGGGGCCGGGTGGTGGTGCACCTGATTGAGCACACATGGTACAGTGTGCAAGGACCCAGGTTCGAGTCCCCAGTCCCCACCTGCAGGGGAAAGCTATATGAGTGGTGAAGCAGTGCTGCAGGTGTCTCTCTGTCTCTCTATCTTCCCATCACGATTTCTGGCTGTTTCTATAAATAATAATAATAATAATAATAATAAAAATAATAAAAAAAATCCACTGCTCCTGGAGGCAATTTTTCCCCATTTTGTTGCCTTTGTTTAGCCGTTGTTGTTATTGTTGCCACTGATGTTGCTGTTGTTGGACAGGACAGAGAGAAATCTAGAGAGGAGGAGGGGAGACAGACGGGGGAAAGAAAGACAGACACCTGCTGACCTGCCTCACCGCTTGTGAACTGACTCCCCTGCAGGTGGGGAGCCAGGGGCTCCAACCGGGATCCTTCCACCGGTCCTTGCGCTTTCGCGCCATGTGCGTTTAACCTGCACTACCACCCAACTCCCTGAAAAGCATTTTTCATAGCTGTTTTGCTATCTCACCAGCATTCTGAGTTTAAACTCATCCTTTTCCCTCTAGCAGTTAAAAAAAAAAGATCCTTTGTAGGATAAAGTTGAGAATATTGATAATCTCATAGGAAAGGAGTCAAGAACACATAGGAAGTAAAATTGAAAATAACAAAACAGAAAAGACTCCTAGCATTGCAGTATGCATTGCTGAGGGCCGGAGCATCACTCTGACACATGCCATGTTGGGACTCAAACTTGGAACCTCTGCTTTGAGGCTCTGTGCCTCTTCACCAACTGCTTTCTGTATTTTTTTTAAATTTTTTATATTTATTTATTTTCCCTTTTGTTGCCCCTTTTTTATTGATGATGATGTTGTTGGATAGGACAGAGAGAAATCGAGAGAGATGGGGAAGACAGAGAGACGGGGAGAGTGAGACACCTGCAGACCTGCTTCACCACTTGTGAAGTGACTCCCCTGCAGGTGGGGAGCTGGGGGCTTGAACCAGGATCCTTATACCTGTCCTTGCGCTTTGCGCCACGTGTGCTTAACCCGCTGCGCTACCTACCGCCTGACTCCTGCTTTCTGTGTTTGTTTGTTTTGGTGCCTTCACGATGATTCCACACCCATAATTCCCTCACCCTCACTTCTTTTCACCAAGGTACTGTTGAACTCTGGCTTATGGTGATGTGGGGAATTGAACCTGGAAGTTTGGAATCTCATGCATGAGAATTTCCTTGCATAATCATTATGCTGTGTCTCTGCCCTCCCCCTTTTATTTGCACCACCACCGACCCTCTTTTTAAAAAAGATTAAAAAAAATTTCATTTATTTATTATTGGATAGAGACAGAGAAATTGAGAGGGTAGGAGGAGATAGGGAGAGACACCTGCAACCCTGCTTCACCACTCATGAGGCCTCCTCCCTGCAGGTGGGGACCGAGGCTGTAACCCAGGTCCTTGCACGTCGTGGTGTGTGCACTTAGCGAGATGTGCCACCACCTGGCCCCCCCCTTAATTTTTTTTTTTTTTTGCTGGGGCTTGGTGACAACACCACGAATCCATTGCTCCTGGAGGCCATTTTTCCCATTTCTGTTGCCCCTGTTGTTGCACTTTTTTTTTTATTGTTATTGTTATAGCTGTTGTTGGATAGGACAGAGAGAAATCAAAAGATAGACCTGCTTCACCTCTTGTGAAGCGACCCTCCTGCACGTGGGGGTCCGGGGGCTTGAACTGGGATCCTTATGCCAGTCCTTTCACCATGTTTGCCCAACCCACTGCGCTACTGCCCAGCCCCCCCCTTAATTAAAAAAAAAATCACCATTATGTATTGGATAGAAACAGCCAGAAATCGAAAGGAAAGGGAGTGGTAGGGAGGGAGTGACACCTGCAGCCCTGCTTTACCACTGATGAAGCTTTCCCTGAGCAGGTGGGGACTGGGGGCTCGAACTCAGGTCTTTGCAAACTTTAATGCGTGAGCCCAACCAGGTGCACCACCACCTGGACCCACTTACAGGGGAAAACTTCATGAGCAGTGCAACAGTGTTGCAGGCGTCTCTCTCTCTCTCCCTCTCCCTCCCTCCCTCTCCCTTTTTTCTTAATTTCTCTGCCATATTAAATAAAAATAGAAGGGACAAACAAGAGGAAAATGGCTGCTCCTTATAATGCTGCCGTCAATGACCCTGGTGGCAAAAAAAAAAAGAGGGGACACTTGAGCCCTGCTCATGTCTGCTATAAGGTGATAGAGGAGATTGGACCTGTCTCTGGATTTATAGCAACATATAAATTGTTGCTCTAATGGGCTAAATTAAGCTCCCTGATCCTTGTTTTTCTTTTAGGGTGTGACTTACATGATTTTGTAGATAGTTTTAGGGTCACCTTACAAGTTTCTGTTATTTCCTTAATGTAACTTAAATAGAAACACTGGTGTGTAAACCATTTTCTAAACTCTGGAGGTCCTTAAGAACTCAGCTGTTAAACTGAAGCAGTTTATCTTCCAAAAAGTCCTTGGAAAAAGTTAGTATGACATTTTCTGTAAATGTCCCTTCTAGAGAAGTCTTTGTAGTTTATCAAATCAGTTAGCTTTGCTGATTTATTTGTATTTCAAGTCATTTAGACCATTTTTGTACTTTGAACAGTCTAGGAAGCTTTCCATATTTTGTTGATTTTTTTTTTTTTTGAAGTGGTTAAAAACTTTATTTTTAGCCAGAGCACTGCTCATCTCTGGCTTTTGGTGGTACAGGGGGTGGAACTGGGACACTGGAGCCCTTAGACTGGAGAGTCGCTACATAACCATTATGCTATCTACCCTGTCCCAAAACGAACTTTAAACTTTAAAATCTGTTGCATCTTTGACTTACTTTAAATGAGATATTAAACTTTGTTAGGATAGATTGAAATGTAGGTCTAGTGTTCAAGAACCCGAGGTATGTATGTTTGAGTTTCTACTGGATTATTTTTAGAACCTCTTGCTCTTGTCTGTCTCTATTCTAAGAATTCAGTTGGAACCTATTCCAGGATAGTGGAACTCATGTGGGTGGAGAGTGATAAAGGGAATGGAACACAAGTGTAAACTAAATTCTCTAGTCTGGCAACTGTGTGCTTATTGCAGAAGCATTCCTATTTACTATACACAGCTCTGTTTCTTCAGAAGGGGACAGAGAATTTCACCAAATGACAGTATGTTATTTAAAGTTGTTGATTGGGGGGTAAATTTAGGACCTCCTACTTACGAGTCTGCCACACTAAAAATTAACTTTTTAAATTTTTTTGTTTATTTATTTTTTAGTATTTATTTTATTTATTTATTCTATTTTGTTGCCCTTGTTGTTTTATTGTTGTAGTTATTATTGTTGTTGTCGTTGTTGGATAGGACAGAGAGAAATAGAGAGAGGAGGGGAAGACAGGAGGAGAGAAAAGACAGACACCTGCAGACCTGCTTCACCGCCTGTGAAGCGACTCCCCTGCAGGTGGGGAGCCGGGGTTCGAACCGGGATCCTTATGCCGGTCCTTGTGCTTTGCGCCACCTGTGCTTAACCCGCTGCGTTATAGCCCGACTGCCAAAATTGTTAACTTTTTAAAAATATTAATTACATATGGGAGAGAAAGAATCCCAAGCATCACTTTGACACATGCAGCATGGGGATTTTATCAAACTTGTTGATTTCTAATTAAAACAAAAATGAAAAAAAAATTTTGTTATTGGGTAGAGACAGAGTGAAATTGAGAGGGGAGGGGGGAAATAGAAAGGTAAAGATGTGGTCCGGGAGGTGGCAGAGTAGATAATGCTTTGGACTCTCAAGCATGAGGTCCTGAGTTCAATCCCCGGCAGCACATGTACCAGAGTGATGTCCGGTTCTTTCCCTCTCTCCTATCATTTTTCATGAATAAATAAATAAAATCTTTAAAAAAAAAAAAAAAAGAAAGAAAGGTAAAGATAGGCACACCCGCAGCTCAGTTTCACCACTTGTGAAGCTTTCCCCCTGTAGGTAGAGACCAGGGGCTTGAACCTGGGTCTTGGCATACTGTAATGTGAGCACTTAACCAGGTGTGCCACTGCCTGGCCCCCCACTTTTTTTTTAATCAGGCATTATTCAACTCTGGCTTATGGTGGTTATCAGGGATTGAACCTGGCACCTCAAGCCCTTTACTTTTTTCATTTTTTAAAACTTTACCATAGCAGTGTTCATATCTGGCATATGGTAGCGAAGGGATTGAACCTGCGACTTTGGAAACTCAGGTATAAAAGTCTGTGAGCCTTTCATTTTCACACTTTCTTGGTAGCAATGAAGTTTTCCCCCCAAAAAGTGTATAAAATTTGTTCTACGAATTCTGTATATTTGTAAAGAATGGGACATAAATTCATCTTTTTTAATTTTTTAAGGTTTTATTTGTGAGAAAAGCAGAGCATCACTCTGGTATATATACTGCTGAGGACTGAACTCAGGACCTTGTGCTTGAGCACCCAAAGTCTTAACCACTGCACTACCTACTAGGCTACCCTTTTGGATCATTTTATTGCAGGAATAATGCTTTACAAGACATTTGTTGTAACATGAATCGATGTCTGTACACCAACTTAGCTCCTTATCCATTATTCTGAACTGGGTCCCCAGTGAGCTTCCCCCCAGGTGGTAACAAATTATATAGGTGTTGATATCTGAAGCTTTTATCTGATTTATGAATTTGCTGTCTCTAGAAATTTTGTGAGATTAAGGAAATATATGTTGAAGCATACTTTTATTGACTTAACATATTTATTTTCTGAGCTTTGTAAATGCCCATTTTCAGCCCCGTACTTGCCCTGAAAACTCCCATTTTTACCCTGGAAGCTTTTTTCTTGCACAGTTTAAGTATAAAGACTTAGAGGGTAGGAATGTAGGTCACCCAGTAGAGTGCATGCATTATCATGTCAGAAGACCTAGATTTGAGCTGCCAGGTCACCACATAGGAGCACCTGCATGGCAAGCTTCACAGGGAGTATTGTGTCTCTCGCCTGTTTCTTTATTCCTTTATCAACTAGAACAGAAAAGGAAAGAAAAAAGAGCCAGCTAGGAGCAATGGAATCATGTAAGATTACATGGATGTAGAGCCCAAGCAGTGAACATAAGAGAGAGAGAGACAGACACACACACACACAAATGCGCATGACACACGCATGTGCGCCCCCTTTTTTTTAAAGAGAAGGAATTCAGTCTTTTTGACTTTTCAGTTAGTATGAAGACCTATATTGATAGAAAATAACCTAGTTTGGGGAGTCACGCGGTAGCGCAGCAGGTTAAGTGCACGTGGCGAAAAGCGCAAGGACCGGCATAAAGATCCAGTCATAAAGATCCCAGTTCGAGACCCCGGCTCCCCACCTGCAGGGGTGTTGCTTCACAAGCGGTGAAGCAGGTCTGCAGGTGTCTGTCTTTCTCTCCCCCTCTCTGTCTTCCCCTCCTCTCTCCATTTCTCTCTGTCCTATCCAACAATGACGACAATAATAACAGTAACAACAACAATAATTACAACAGTAAAACAATAAGGGCAACAAAAGGGAATAAATAAGTATTAAAAATATATTTTAAAAAAAGAAAAAGTTAACTAAAGAAAAAAAAAAAAAAGAGAAAATAACCTAGTTTGAATTTGTTGAAGCCAGTATCCTTTGAGGCAAGTCTGGGACCATCACTAGTCTTTTACATTTTTTTTCTTTTAGGATTTTATTTGCAATATTTATGCCAGATTATTTTCTTTTTAAAATATTTATTTATTTCCTTTTTGTTGCCCTTGTTGTTTTTATTGTTGTAGTTATTGTTGATGTCGTTGTTGGATAGGACAGAGAAATGGAGAGAGGAGGGGAAGACAGAGGGGGAGAGAAAGATAGACACCTGCTTCACCACCTGTGAAGCGACTCCCTTACATTTGGGGAGACAGGGGCTTGAACCAGGATCCTCACACAGGTCCTAGTGCTTTGTGCCATGTGCACTTAACCCGCTGCGCTACTGCCCAACTCCCACCAAATACTTTTCCATTGTAAAGCTTTTTATATCATATAACCCAGAGCAATAAACCTTAATTAAGAGATGGTGCTTATTAGTTTCTTAACGTTTTCCCATCTATTGAGGGATTAATTTTTAAAAATTTCTTTATTGGGGAATTAATGTTTTACATTCAACAGTAAATACAATAGTTTGTACATGCATAACATTTCTGTTTTCCATATAACAATACAACCCCCCACTAGGTCCTGTGTCATCCTTTTCCAGGAACTGTACTCTCCCCTCCCCCCACCTCAGAGTCTTTTACTTTGGTGCAATATACAGACAGTTGCTTATTTTCACACAACATAAACATAAAGTGAGCAATAGTATTTCTATATTTCACAAAACAACTGTTGTGATCTATCCATGGAATTAGGGCCATTATCTATAGCATAATCATGTATTCATCATCCAGTATGGATTGAAAAGAATTTCTTAATGTTCATGCTAAGGTAATTGATAACATTTTGTCACAAGGCTATAAAAACTGAAAAATGTTTATTTTATTTATAAAATGGAAATATTGACAAGACCATAGGATAAGAGGGGCATGTACAATTCCACACAGTTTCCACCACCAGAACTCCGTATCCAAACCCCTCCCTGGATAGCTTTCCTATTCTTTATCACTCTGGGAGTATGGACCCAGGACCAATATGGGGTGCAGAAGGTGGGAGGTCTGGCTTCTGTAATTGCTTCCCTACTGAACATGGGCAATTAAAAAAATGATTTTTAAAAATTATCTTTATTTATTTACTTATTGGCTAGAGATAGCCAGGAATTGGAAGGAAGTGTTGGTAGAGGGGGAGAGAAAGACATCTGCAGCACTGCTTCACTACTTGCAGAGCTTTCCCTCTGCATGTGGGGACTGGGGACTCAAACTTGGGTACTTGTGCTCAACCAGGTGTAGTACCAACTGGCCCCCTTTAAAGTGTTTAAATCCAAAAATGTGTTAGTACAAATTGACTGTTACTGAAGTTGCTCACTTTTTAGATTCATTTATCTTAGAGAGAGTTCACACAAACCAGAGATGATTATGGCGTACGCTGTGTTGGGGGATCAAACTCAAGAGACAGTGCAGCGCTCTACCACCGAGTTAGATCCCTGGCCATTATAGCCGTATTTGAATGGCATTTTCCACTTAAAGTCATGTGCTTTCCATTTAATAACTATGAAAACACACACACTCTTGTCTTTATTTATTTATTTATTTTCTTTTGTTACCCTTGTTTTATTGTTGTAGTTATTATTGTTGTCATCATTGCTGGAAAAGAAATGGAGAGAGGAAGGGAAGACAGAGAGGGGGAGAGAAAGATAGACACCTGCAGACCTGCTTCACTGCTTGTGAAGTGACTCCCTTGCAGGTGGGGAGCTGGGGGCTCGAACCTGGGTCCTTGTGCACTGTAATATGTGTGCTCAGCCAGGTGCCTCCACCACCTGGCCCCCAGGTGTCTGTGTTTCAGCCTCTCATCATCCCCTCCCCTTTTTATCTCTGGCTGTCTCTATCCAATAGATAAGTAAAGGTAATTAAAAAAAATTAAACAATATATTATCTTTTTAATTTAATGAATTTTTGCTTTTAGGGTTTATTTCAATTGTTGTTGCTGCTGCTGCTCTTGTTGTTGGATAGGACAAAGACAAATTGAGAGGGGGTCGGGTTGTAGCGCAGCGGGTTAAGTGCACGTGGCGCAAAGCACAAGGACCTACAGTAGGATCCCGGTTCGAGCCCCTGGCTCCCCACCTGCAGAGAAGTCTATCTTTCTTTTTTATTTTATTTATTTTCCCTTTTGTTGCCCTTGTTGTTTTTTTATTGTTGTTGCTGATGTCGTCATTGTTAGATAGGACAGAGAGAAATGGAGAGAAGAGGGGAAGAGAAGACATCTGCAGACCTGCTTCACTGCTTGTGAAGCCACTTCCCTGCAGGTGGGGAGCTGGGGGCTGGAACACGGATCCTTACACCAGTCCTTGCGCCGTGCGCTTAACCCACTGCTCTACTGCCCGACCCCCTCTCAATTTCTCTTTGTCCTTTGACTCTTCTCCTCTCTGCCTTCCCCTCCTCTATCCCATTTCTCTCTGTCTTATCCAACAACGCATGACATCAACAACAACAATAATAATAACCACAACAACATGGGCAACAAAAGGGGGGGAAATGGCCTCCAGGAGCAGTGGATTCATGGTGCAGGCACCGAGCCCAGCAATAACCCTGGAGGCAAAAAAAAAAAAAAAAGAAAGAAATTTAGAGAGGAAGGAAAGGCAGAAGGAGAGAAAGAAAGATAAGATACCTGTAGACCTTCATTGCTTATGAAGCAACCCTCCCTGCAGGTGAGGAGCTGGGGACTTGAACTGGGATCCTTGCTCCAGGCCTTGCACTTTGCACTCTGTGTACTTAATCCCATGTGTTACCACCTGCACCCCTCCCTATTTTTTAGATTTTTAAAATTTGATAAGACAGAAATTGGGTGGGGGGAGAGAAAGATGCTTACAATACTGCTTCACTGCTTCTGAAACTCCCTTCTTTCAGGTGGGGATTGGGGCCTTGAACCCAGGTCCTAGGGCATGATAATGTGTGACTCAACAGTGTGCACCACTGCCTGGCTCCTTAGTAACACATCCTTTGAAGTAAATTGTTGCCAGGTGAAATCTTGGCTGGACCTATGTAACTTTTGTGTTCAAATAAAATAGGAAGAGGTAGGTAGATCTGAGTGTACCTACCAGTGTCTACATAAAGTGGTGAGATGATTTCTGGTTAAAATTGATGATGTTTGAGATTCTTGGTCTTGCAAAAATTATAAACCATAAACTTTAAAATTGCATCTGTGAAATTCAGAGTTGCTGGGAAAATAGGAAATTGTGATTCTTTATCATTGTTGTTAAGATGTATTTATTCTTTTTATGGAGGCAGAGGAAGGCAGGGAGAGAGGAAAAAACAAAACAGCACTTGAATCTGGGTCGTGCAGATAGATGGCAAAGCAGCACACTGTCCAGATAAGTTCCTTCCTTGAGAGGTTGTATTCTAGAGACTTTTGTTTCTTTTATCTCAAGCTTTTGACTTCTATCTCTGTTGTCACTATTATTTATTTTTTTAAAAATCTTTATTTATTTTCCCTTTTGTTGCCCTTGTTGTTTAACATTGTTGTGGTTATTGATATCGATATCGTTGTTATTGGATAGGACAGAGAGAAATGGAGAGAGGAGGGGAAGACGGGGAGAGAAAGACGGGGAGAGAAAGACAGACACCTGCAGACCTGCTTCACCGCTTGTGAAGTGACTCCCCTGCAGGTGGGGAGCAGAGGGCTTGAACTGGGATCCTCACGTCGGTCCTTGTGCTTTGCGCCACCTGCGCTAATCCACTGCGCCACCACCCGACTCCCTGTTTTCACTATTTTTTGCACATTGTGCTGACCATGATAATCTGGTTTCTTGCAGATTTTCCGTTTTGTACATACATTCTTTTGTATATACGGTATATGATGACTTCAGTGAACAGTGACCGCTCCAGAGGTGCTCGGGAAAAAGCGCAGATTTCAGTGACACAGACAACACAGTTACAGAAACAAGTAGTACAAGTAAGTTGTTGGGGAACTCTTTCTTGCTTCATTTGGAATTAAGGAAGTTAAGGGTGTATATATGCTTTCATGTCCTCCCTTTTAGGGAACCTCTGATTTCGAACTTTTGCTTTAAAAAAATATCTATTGGGGGCCGGGTGACAGCACATGAGTTGAGCGCACATGTTAGCTACCACACACGACCTGGGTTGGAGTTACAAGGAGGATGCTTCATGAACAGGGAAGCAGGTCTGTAGGTATCTTTCTCCCTTTCCTTCTCAATTTCTCTCTGACCTATCAAATAAAATAGGAAAAAGAAAAAAGGGGGCCACCAGGAGCAGTGGATTAATAGTGCTACTGTCAAGCCCCAGTGATAACTCTGATGGCAATAATTGAAAATACTTATTTGTAAGAGAGGAGAGAGGGAGCCAGAACATCACTGTAGTGCCATCGGAGGATCAGATTCAGAACCATGTTAATTTAAATTAAAATATTAATTTATTAATGAGGGATAGGAGGAGAGAGAAATAAGCAGACATTACTCTAGTGCTTGTACTGCGGGGATCAAACTCAGAAGAACCTCGTGCTTGAGAGTCCGACACTTTATACACTGTGCCACCTCTCGGACCCCTGTTCCCACCCCACACTTACACCATCAGGATTGATGACAACTCCACTGTTCCCAGGGACCTGCCCTCCCTCACTCCTTCATTCTTCTTTCTCTTCCCACCCTCTCTTTCCCCTCCCTCCCTTCTCCCTTCCTTTTTCCTGATAGAGGGAGAAAGAAAAACACCTGCAGTACTGCTGCACACTGCTTATCTTCTGCAAGTTGGGGCTGGGAGTTTAAATCTGGCCTGTGCCAGATTTTTTTTAACACTAGAGCACTGCTCAGTTCTGTCTTGTGGTGGTGTGGGGGACTGAACCTGGGACTTTGGAGCCTCAGGCTTGAGAATCTCTTTGCGTAACCTTTATGCTGTCCACCCCTTTCCTCCAGTTTTTGCCTCCAGGGTTATTGCCGGGGCTCAGTCCCTACACCACGAATCCGCTGCTCCTGGAGGCTTTTCTTTTTTCTTCTCCCATTTGTCGCCCTTGTTTTTTTTATCGTCATTGTGGTTATTATTATTGTCGTCATTGTTGGGTAGTACAGAGATAATTGTAGAGAGGAGGGTAAGACAGTGGGAGAGAAAGACAGAAACCTGCAGGCCTGCTTCACCACCTGTGAAGCGACCTCTCCTGAAGGTGGGGAGCCGGGGGCTCCAACTGAGATCCTTAAGTCGGTCCTTTGTGCTATGTGCGCTTAACCTGCTATGCTATGCTACCACCTGACCCCGTTTTTATTTTTGTTTTTTTTTAATAGACATGGAGAGGCAGTGAGAGAGAGGGTGAAAGATATTGGAACCATGCTCTTCTGTGGGGGCCAGTCTTGAACCCAGTTTGTACACATGGCAAGGTAGCACACTATCCAAGCGAGCTAGCTACTTTATTAGCCCTCATGAATAGCCTCTTAGGAGAAAAGAAATACAGAGCAAGTTGTAAATAATTGTAGGGACAATTCTACCAGTCTACTAAGAAATTAAATTAAAACAGACCTTGTATTACTGTATTTTTCTAATCAGTAAAGATTAAAAGTATAATCTTTTAAAGGAGGGCCAGTATGGAATGTCCACATTCTCCACCTTCTGCTCAAAAGTCCTTGGGCTGACTTCCAGAGAATTAGTCTCCAGACTAAAGAAGGAAGAGTAACTTTCCTCCTAAAGGTTATCATTAAGAGTTTAGTGGTAACCTGTTGTCAACCTCTACGTGAACACTTAAGGGATGGCTCGTTTTATCTAACTAGAAAGAAAAAATGCCTACTGAGACATGGGGAGGGTTCTTTATATAAAAAGTAGTGTGAGGACTTCTTTAAAAAGCAGCATGTATGTTAGAATAATTGTTAATGTTCATTTGTTTATTAATCCCACATTGGGAAATATTCCCTAAGCAAGCAGCCTTAAGTTGGGGGCGTGGGGAGATAGAGAGCCTTATTCTATAAGATGTCTAATGACCAATTCCTGTGTCCAATGGTAGGGGGTTCTGGGATATGAATTGTTGAGGTAACATAGTTTGAGATTAAACTGTGCTCTAATTTGATTCTCAATAAAACAGTATTTGGGAAGACCACAGAGTGAGACCCTAGGCTTGATCCCTGTGTTCTGACCTTTATTGCTCTTAGTTTTAAAACAAATAATTAATAAAAAGTTGGGTCTCTTTCTTTTTAAAAACTTAATTAACTGGACAGAGACAGACATTGAGAGAGAAGGTGGAGAAAGAGGGGGAGAGGGCAGCAGAGACACCTCCAACACTGCTCTGTGCTTGAGAAGCTTCTCCCCTGCAAATGTGGACTAGAGGCTTGGATTCATTTCATTGAGTGCTCAGCCAGCTGTGCTGCCACCCTGCCCAGGGTCTTTTTACCAGTTACGTAAGTCCCGAATCTCATTTGAAAGGAGAAAGAGAAAAAAAACAAACTTTGGAGTTTTAACCAACCACATGTCTTCAGGGGTCAATATTTTTTAACTTACTTTTTCTTTTTCTCCCTTCTATACAAAGGAGAAACTAGAGAGAGCTTTTTTTCTTAACCTTTTGAGAATAAGTTACAGAGGTTGGTGCTTCTTTGCCCTTAAAAACAAGGAAGCCCTGGGAGGTGGGCGGTAGTGCTGCAGGTTAAGCGCACGTGGCACAAAGCAAAGCGCAAGGACCTGCATAAGGATCCTGGTTTGAGCCCCAGGCTCCCCACCTGCAGGGGAGTCGCTTCACATTACCAAATGAGTTTTCTCCCACACCCTTGATGATTTTTTTAAAAGATATTTTTAAATTTATACTTGGGTAGAGAAAAATTGAGAGAGAGGGTGATAGAGGAGAGAAACAGACACTTATAGCCCTGCTTCACCACTTGTAAAGCTTTCCCCCTGCAGTAGGGACCAAGGACTTGAACCTGGGTCTTTGCACACTGTAATGTGAGTGCTTGTTAGGTGCACCTCCTTGATGGATTTTTTTAAAAAAGGACTTTGATGAAAAAAGCAGTTGAAAAAAATTTATTGCAGAGGTGATTGATTTTTATGTTTGTAAGTTTTTTTCTTTAAAAATATCTTGCCAAGATATTTCTGTTGTTGCTGGGGACTCACTCCAAGTTGAATTTAAAGAGTAATATATATTATATTTTTGCCAGAGCGCAACTGGGGCTTGTGGTGGTGGGGGCAGGGGTTGAGCCTGGGGGATGAACTTCATTTGCATAACTATTATGCTGTTTCCTCCACTCTAAAGAGTAATTAAAAAAAAAAAAGACTTGGGGGCTGGGGAGACAGCATAATGGTTATGCTAAAAGACTCTGCTATCCCAGGTTAAATCTTCAGCACCACCATAAACCAGAGCTGAGCATCAGTGCTCTTGTCTCTTCTCTCTCTCTCTCTCTCTCTCTCACTCATATTTTAAAATAAATAAAATATAATTTAAATTTTATTTAAGAAAAAAGCATTCATTTATTAATAGCAAAGAGAGCGTACACATAGGCTAGACAATCACTGTGGCACATGCAATGCCAAGAATCAAATTTGTGACATCATGCTTAAGAATCCAACACGTGGGGGCGGTAGCACAGCGGGTTAAGCGCACATGGTGTGCTTAACAACAATAATAATTACAACAATAAAACAAGGGCAAGAAAAGGGAATAAATAAATATTAAAAAAATAATTCTGTAGGGAGCTAGGTAGGTGGCAGTGCACCTAGCAGAGTGCAGACAATGCTGTGTACAGGTACCTGGGTTCAAGCCCCTGGCCTGCACCCACAGAGGGAAATTTGAAAGTGATGAAACTTCTGCAGGTATCTCTACGTCTCCTTTTCCTCTCACTTTATCCTGTTTCCTTTTCAAATTAAATAAATACAATTTTAAAAGTCATAAAATAATTTTATGATACAGACTTACTTTCATAAGTGACCAAGATGCCATTTTTGTTTATATGTATATGTATATATATATATATATATTAATTTATTTTCCCATTTGTTGCCCTTGTTGTTTTTCATTGTTGTAGTTATTATTGTTGTTATTGATGTTGTCATTGTTAGATAGGACAGAGAAAAATGGAGAGAGATGGGGAAGACAGAGAGGGAGAGAAAGAGAGACACCTGCAGACCTGCTTCACCACTTATGAAGCGACTCCCCTGCAGGTGGGGAGCCAGGGGCTCGGAACCGGATCCTTTCACAGGTCCTTGCGTTCTTGCGTTTTGTGCCACTACGCTTAACCCGCAGCTCTACTGCCCGACTCCCTATATGTATATTTTAATGTACTTTCAGGATCCCTTTTTTTTTTTTAAATTGAGAGCAAAGCTTTTTTTTTGCTCTTTTGGCAGCAGATGGAATCTGCATCCTGTCTTCTGACTGATTTCTGTTCTTCCACTTTCTTTGATGTTAGCTGCTCCTCCCTAAGGGAGAGAAAATTCAGATGAGTCACATGGCTAATAAAGATGAACAAGGACAGAATGGGATCTGTACACCATTGTGCACTATTGAATCTGATGCACGCTTGGTTATCTTAGGGAACAGACTGTGTGTGTTTCAAGAGGCACACATTCAGTGTGCTTTTTTTTTTTAATTCAATTAGTATTGCTGTCATGCTTGGGACTTTATTTATACAAGACTTTGGCATCTAGCCTGATTTTTGGGTGCACAAAAATTTCACAGTTTTATGTGCTTTCCAGGCAACTGCTGAACAGATGCGTCTCGCTCAAGTGATCTTTGATAAAAATGACTCGGAGTTTGAAACTAAAGTTAAACAGGTATGTTTCTGGCAAAGGGTTTTTTATTATTTAAAAAATAATACCATTATTTTTTAAATCTGTTTTCATTGTACCTACAAAAGTAGTTCAGAGATTTTAAAGCATAAGAACTTCTTGCTAAATTTTAATTAGTTGGAATTTGTAGTTGTCATTAGATACCTTGATCAGTGGCTAGAATAAAGGAGTTGAATGCATTTATCCTTTTGGTAGTAGGACCTTTGTATTACTAGTGTGTATGAATATTGACCTAGACATTTGTGAAAATGTCAACATTATTATTTAAAATAATATTTTTGGGAGTTGGGCGGATAGCGCAGCGGGTTAAGCGCAGGTGGCACAAAGCGCAAGGACCGGCATAAGGATCCCGGTTCCAGCCCCCGACTCTCCACCTGCAGGGGCGTCGCTTCACAGGCAATGAAGCAGGTCTGCAGGTGTCTATATCTTTCTCTCCCCCTCTCTGTCTTCCTCTCCTCTCTCCATTTCTCTCTGTCCTATCCAACAACAACAACAACAACAGTAACTACAACAATAAAAAAACAAGGGCAACAAAAGGAAATAAATATTAAAAAATAATATTTTTATTTATTTATTAAGAAGATAGAGAAAGAACCACAGATATCACTTTGGTACATGCTTCCAGGAATTGAACTCAGGACCTCACGCTTGAGAATCCAGTGCTTTATCCACTGTGCCACCTCCTGGACTATTGTTAACATTATTTATATCTGAAAAGAAAAACGTGGTATTTGCTCTACAATGAAGCCTTTTGTCCTTTATCATGTTCTTGCTTTCATTGTACTAATGGTAATATTTTTAGAAGGCCACAGTATGACTTGGTAAAAACTATAGAACAAATTCTGATCTATGTGCAGTTTGAGATATCTATGTGTGTGTTTTTTATTTTATTATTATTATTTCTTACCAAAGCACTGGTCAGCTCTGGCTGAGGGTGGTGCTGGGGATTGAACCTGGGACTTTGGAGCCTCAGGCATGAGAGTTGTTTGCATAACCATTATAGTATCTATCCCTGTCTTTTTTTTTTTAATATTTATTTTATTTATTTATTCCCTTTTGTTGCCCTTGTTGTTTTATTGTTGTAGTTATTGTTGTTGTTGTTGTCATTGTTGTTGGATAGGACAGAGAGAAATGGAGAGAGGAGGGGAGGACAGAGAGGAGGAGAGAAAGATAGACACCTGCAGACCTGCTTCACCGCCTGTGAAGCGACTCCCCTGCAGGTGGGGAGCCGGGGTTCGAACCGGGATCCTTATGCTGGTCCTTGTGCTTTGCGCCACCTGCGCTTAACCCGCTGCGCTACAGCCCGACTCCCTCTATCCCTGTCTTATCTGTATGCCCTAGCAGATACATGAAGTAGTCATTGTTTCTTTTACTCAGAATTTAATGTTTTAACATTAGCTTTCTAATCTTGTCACTGGGAGGACTTTTCTGCTGACTGGGTGTAAATCCAGTGTACTGCCACCACAATAGCTCCTCAACCCCATCTGTGCAAATAATTTCACATGATACACAGTTGGTTACAGGTCATTAATAAAGAAAATATGAGATTATTAGTAGATATATAAAGATTAAAACATTGGAAAGTGGTAATGTGTATAGAACTTGTACTGTATAATACAGGATAGGATGTAAATCAGACCTGGAGTGGTGTAAAGAGTTATATGTGGGATGGGGGCTATGTAAAGAGACTCATTCCTGAGGCTCCTAAGTCCCAGGTTCAATCCCCTGCACCACCATAAGCCAGAGCTGAGCAGTGCTCTGGTAAAAATAAAATAAGAAAAAGAAAACTTAAAAAAACGTTGTATGTATTAGTTTTATTTTCAGATAGAAACAGAGGGAAAGCGACTATAGTACTGAAGCTTCCTTAAATGCAGAGAGGACTTTGCTTGAAACCAGGTCACATACACACACACTGGCAAACAGTGTCCTATCCAAGTAGCTGTTTTGCCTACCCTTAAGCTATTTTTTTCTTGTTGTTGTTAAAGATTAATTTATTGATATACTTTCAGGGTGAGAGGATAACTATTGTATTGCTCTAGTTTAGGACCACATATGTTCAAATCCAGTATTCCAACCTCTGTTCCCCTCCTGGGCCAAAAGACTGTTTTTTACGGGGGCCAGGGTAAATAGCATAATGGTTACACAAAGACTCTTATTCCTGAGACTCCCAAGTCCCAGGTTCAGTCCCCCACACTACTATAAGCCAGAGCTGAGCAGTGCTCTGGTAAGAAAAATAAATAAAAGAAAAAAGATTTACAACAACTCCTCACTTATTGGCCTGCTTTTTTTATTGACCCCTTGGAGTTACAGTCAGCTTTCCTATGAGACCTTTGGTCATAGAATCAGCAGTGCATAGACCCAGCCTCAAGTACCCATCTCATCTTATCTCACCACCTTTCTGTTTTAGTCTTGTTCCTGCAGTTAGTCAGTGTACGTTATACTAATGTTTTTCATCTTTTGTACCAGAGGCAGTTTATTTCTACATTGAGACCAACAAAATAGAATTTATTTCCTCTTACAGTACACTGCTGAATTAACATGTAGAATATATTAAAAGTGATATGTGGGTAAAGGTGACACTGAAAATGCTTAAAAACTCCCTCTTAGTACATATTCTATACTTGAAACACTGGTGGGGAATTTGTCTTTTATTGACAAATTCATTTATTCACCAGGATTTAGGGATGGAAGTAAGTGAGAGCATTCTTTTGGCATATGGGTTGAACTCAGAACTTCACTATTGAACTCTAATAAGAGATGAGAAGACCAGAATTTTGCAAAGCTTTGCTGTTAGTTTTGTGATCACAGAAAATCACTTGAAATTTTGGGGACCGAGGGTTTAAAATGGCACTGGTAAATTTGAGAAGCCTGTGTTGTTGTGTCTAATCTGTAATTGTTCCACATGTTGCATAAAAAAAAAAAAAAAAAAAAAAAAAACAGAGCATCACACTAGCACAGAGGATGCCAGGGGTTGAATTTGGGATCTGATGCTTGACAGTCCTGTTGCCATGTTCACTGAGCCACCTCTTCGAGCCAAGTAATGTAGTTTAATTACTTTAATCTTCCTTTGTTATCTTTATTTATTTGATAGAGACAGCTGAAAGTTGAGAGAAAGGGATATACAGAAGAAGAGAGAGAGAGAGAGATACATGCAGCCCTGCTTCACCACTCATGAAGCTTACCCCCTACAGATGGGGACCCAGGTTTGAACCTGGGTCCTTGCACATTGTAACATGTGCACTCAACCAAGTTCGCCACCACTCAGCCCCCTGCCTGGTGAATCTTAAGAGAAAAGTGTGTGTAAGTAGGTATCATGGTAGTTACAGAACTTTGCTTTGAGATTATAGGGTGTTCAAACTTAATATGTACGTGGAATTGTGGAACGTTCTAACCCATTCAGTTAGGACTGATAAATACTCATACAGGGAATTTTGTACCAATGTAAAGCACGTGAAATGGTTCGCGGTGGCCACAGACTCAAACTTGACCTTTGGGAAACATACAGTCCCACTTGACTATAACTAGTTCAGATTTTGGGACATCTTTTTCCATTTAATTGAGTTTGAACAGTTAGTGATGTGATCCTGAATATACTGAGTATGCCACTACGTACAAGAATGTGTACGGTTAATTTAAAATGTACATATACAAGCAGAGGGAATAGTAGAGTACAGGACTTGCACACCTTACATGCCCGGTTTGGTCCCCAGTGTTGCATATACTGGAATGGTGTTTTGGTTTTTCTGTCATGGTGGTGAAATTCTCTCTCATATAAAATGAATTTATGGTCAGTTGGGAAGAGAATTGACTTGAAGTTTGATCCTGCCATTATTGGTCAGCCACAAAATAAGGTAAATACTTTATTCGGTTGGAAGTTCAGAATTTAGAGTACGCCTTCTCCATGTGGAAGGATTCAGTCTTTTCTTTTTCACCAAAGCCTCATGTGCATTTCCACTGCTTTGGGGCTGGTTTGTTTATTTTTTTCTCTCCCCCTTTCTGTTGATTTCATATAGGAGACAGGAAGCGGGACTGACACTTGTCTTGGTTCCATTGGTGCTACCATGTGATGCCAGAACTCAAACCCAGGTCTTTGGGCATGCTAAGGCGTATGTCCTACTGGGTGAACTATTTCCCGAATCTTCCCTCTTTGTATAGAAGACTCTTAAAATTATTATCAAGTCTAATTTTTGACTTTCCTAACCATTTTTTTTTAAAAATAATTTCAACAGCTTATGGAAGTGACAGGCAAGAATCAGGACGACTGCATAGTGGCGCTACATGACTGTAATGGTGATGTGAACAAAGCTATCAACATCCTGCTGGAAGGGAGTTCAGACACAGTAAGTTAGTCATAAGTACACGTCATTGATTTGCTTTGCTAGGATTTGCTTTTAATTTTGCCACCAGAACTTCATTGGCTCTTGGTGGACTTTTAAAACCCCCCCCCCTTTTCTCCAAATAGAATGTGAGAGAGAAAAAGAGAGACTGAGAGAAGGAGAGATACCACAGGTCCACTCGCGAACCGTCTCCTTTTGCTTAGTGCTCTTACGTGGTGGCCACGGACTCCAGCCCTGGTCCTTTCACATGATGAAGTGTGTGTTCTGCTGGCCGTCTCCTGTCCTCCAAGATTTGTTTCTTTATCCCATATTGCATTTAGGAATAGATGGGGTTTATGGAGGCTGTTCTACATTTGGCTATTAGCATTCAGAAAGAATGCTAACTTGAAGCAACTATTTTTTGGTATGTTTGGTTCCTTTGTGAAGTTGTAGTACCTGAAAAACTTAAAAATTCTCTGGATTTATAGATGTTTCATTTATATTTTTAGACATTTTTACCACCTGAAATACTTCTAGGCTCCAACACTCATGCTTCCTCAGTTGTTACTCTTTGATTTATATCTTTTTTTAATTTTTTATCTTTATTTATTGGATAGAGACATCCAGAAATCCAGAGAGTAGGGAGAGAGACAGAGAGACACACCTGTAACACTGCTTCACCATTTGTGAAGCAAGCTTTCCCCCACAGGTGGGGACTGGGGGCTTGAACTTGGCTTTTTACGTATAGTAACATGTGTGCTCAATAGGTGCGCCACCACCTGGCCCCTCTTCTATTTATATCTCTAGAGTGATAGAAAACCCAAATTTACTGGTGTGTCTCTCTGTGTGTAAATAGTCTCCAGACACATTTTCATGACATACTGATGTTGTATAAAATGAAACACTTTTTTTTCTCTTTGAAGATTTTATTATTGTGCTGGATTGGGGGGGGGGGTTGGTGTTGAACCCAGGTCCTGTTCATGGTAATGTGTGTGCTCAACTGAATGAGCCATCACCTGATCCTGATATCTAATCATTTTATATGTGAGTTTATTGGAGATTCGTTGACATCAACATTTTCTTTTCCACTGGGGGAAACGCTGGGTTGTTAGAGAAGTCATAACAAGTTTTCTGTATAAAAAAATGCATCATGACTTCCAGCAACCAGTAGCACAGCACGTTACATAGACTTTAATGCCTAAAACCCCAGATGTCCTAGAACTAGTCCCAAACACCACCATAAACCAGAGCTGAGTAGAGATCATTTAAAAAAATTTGGGGGGGGGGAGTCAGTCATTACTGGGGGTGGCGGCAAAATGGCTCACTTGCATAGTGCATTGTTTCGCCACGTGTGTCGCCCTAACCCTTGAAGGAGACTTCAATGCTGTGTTGTCTCCCTCTGCCTCTGCCTCTATCGAAAGGATGGGATGGGTAGACTAGGTGAGAAGGAAGGAAGAATGGGCACAACCCAGGTTTGAGCTTGCCCCCCACCCCTCTGAAGGAAGCTTCAGTACGGTGAAGTCTTTCTGTCTCTTCTCTATCAGCAAGTTGGACTGGAACAGTGAACACCACCTCCCCATGAGAAAAATAAAATAGACATGTATGAATTCTTTTGATTATTGTCTATGCTTTACATGACATCTCTTATCTTTGGTAGACTTCATGGGAGACTGTAGGTGGGAAGAAGAAGAATTTTGGAAAAGAAGGCTCAGAAAACAAAGAGAATAGAGAGAAGAGAAATGAGAGAGAACCGAGTCGTGGACGTGGAAATAACCGGAAAGGAAGAGGTGGCAGTCGTGGGAAAGAATGTAAGTACATACTTCGCTCCTTTATTTTTTATTTTTAATATTTTAAAAGTATTTTATTTATTTTGAATATGGACAGATAGAAATTGAGAGGCAGGAATCGGGCAGTAGCGCAGTGGTTAAGTGCAGGTGGTGCAAAGCAAAAGGACGGTCATAGGGATCCCGGTTCGAGCCCCTCTCTCCATTTCTCTGTGTCCTGTCTAATAATGATGACACCATCAGCAACAACAATAATAGCTACAACAACAATAAAAAACAAGAGCAACAAAAGGGGAAAAAAAAAAAAAGAGTGCTTTCTGTCAGCTTCTCCATTTATTTTTGTTGTTGCCTGGGCTTCACTGCATCCAGCTGACCTTTTCAGATGTAGAAAAGGAACGGCATCATAGCATTGAAGCTCTTTCCCCAGTGCGGTGCTGGCTGATTTCAAACCTGGCTTCCACACACGACCTAGCAGGCGTTCTGTCTACACGCACTATTTTGCTGGCACATCCTACAATTTTAAAGGGTCTTTTCATTCACTGATAGACATTGATAATATAGTCAGAGCTTACAGGATAAGTGGAAAATTGTTGACTAGAGTAGGGTAGTCTGGGCTTACAGGATAAGTGGAAAATTGTTGACTAGAGTAGGTTTTCTCACTGCTTTCCATATGACCCACATTTTAATAGCATTTACCCAAAACAACACTACTGACTGGGTTAAACGCAGGTGGCACAAAGCACAAGGACCGGCTCAAGGATTCCAGTTTGAGACCCTGGCTCCCCACCTGCAGGGGAGTCGCTTCACCGGTGATGAAGCAGGTCTGCAGGTGTCTATCTTTCTCTCCCCCTCTGTCTTCCCCTCCTCTCTCCATTTCTTAATGTTCTAGCCAACAACGATGGCATCATCAACAACAATAATTATAACAATAAAAAAACAAAAGCAACAAAAGAGAAAATTAAAAAAAAAAACATATATATATATATATATATATATATATATATATATATATATATATATATATATATAGACAAACAATAGGGTAAGGGGTAAAATTCCACATATTTCCACCACCAGAATTCCATATCCCATCCCCTCTACTGGAAGCTTTGCTATTTGTTATCCCTCTGGCAGTATGGACCCAGGATCATTATGAGGTGCAGAAGGTATAAGTTCTGGCTTCTGTAACTGCTTCCCCACTGAACAGTGGTGCTAAAACATGTCTTTTAATGAAGATAAATGGAATGTAACAATACATAGGCAAGTAATGTTATTAACCCCCCACACTACCAGGGAATTGAAAGCCAAATAAGCCAGAGCTGAGTAGTACTCTGGTTAAAAAAAAAAAAGTGTGGGGGGTAATATCTTATTTTAATGCTTAGTATATTTTTATTTTATTTTATTTTTTAAATATTTATTTATTCCCTTTAGGTTGCCCTTGTTTTATTGTTGTACTTGTTGTCTGTCTTCATTGTTGGATAGGACAGAGAAAAATCAAGAGAGGAGGGGAAGACAAAGAGGGGCAGAGACAGATAGATAACCTGCAGACCTGCGTCACCACTTGTGAAGCGACTCCCCTGCACATGGGGAGCCGAGGGCTTGAACCCGGATCCTTACAATGGTCTGTGCTTTTGCGCCACATGCGCTTAACCCGCTGTGCTACCACCTGACTCCCAGTGCTTAATATTTTATCCATGTTATAGAGAAATTGTTTCCTGGGGGGAAAGAAAGGTAAAGGGGGGGGGGGCCAGGAGGTGGTGCACCTGGTTGAGTGCACGTTGCAATGTACAAGGAAGCGGGCTGGAGCCCCCAGTCTCCTCCACTACAGAGGGAAACCTTTGCGAGTGCTAAAGCAGGGCTGCACGTGTCTCTCTGCCTCCCTTTCTATCTCCCTCCCCCTCTCAATTTCTGGCTGTCTCTATCCAATCAATAAAGATTAAACAATTAAAGAACGAAAGAAAAGCAAAGAGATGCGGATTCTAAAGACGGGTGTGACAAATTAAATGAATAACTTGGAAAGACCATGATGATAATTCATGTATGTTAAGCCCTGAAAGAGGTGAAGGAGCCAGTGGTGCCACCATTGTTCATGATTTTCTGTACGGTACAGTCACTAATGCTAACGGAGACAAGGAGAAGAGAAGACTTTCTTAACATTTTCTGGATGGCATCGCAAACTAGTTTTCCAGGGACTCAGTGTTTCTCTGATGTTGCCATCTCTTACTGTTGTGTGCCTATCCAGGATTTGAACCTAAGAAACCAATTTTATTTATTGCATAGAAACAGGATTTGAACCTAAGAAACAAATTTATCTTTATTTATTGCATAGAAACAGCCAGAAATTGAGAGGGAAGTGGGTGATAGGGAGAGAGAAAGGAGATACCTGCAGCCTTTCTTCACCACTTGTGAAGATTTCTCCTTGCTGGCGGGGACTGGGGACTTGCTTGAACTTGGATTCTTGTGCTTTATAACATGTGCACTCAACCAGGTGTGCCATGACCCGGCCCCTGTTTATTTGTTTGTTTTTAACCAGAGCACTGTTTACCTTGGAGTGAGGGATTGAACCTGGGACTTCAAAGCCTTAGGCTTGATAGTCTCTTTGCATAACCATTATGCTGTCTTTTCCACCCTGTCGTTTTAGTTCTTGAGTCACTTTTGTAAGGCTTTACTTTTCATATTTTATGAACCCTTTGAGAGCTGTCCTTGGCATCAGTAGTAGTTTGATAATGGTTATGAACATGAAGAATTGTTTTTCTTCCTTAGTTAGAACTGAAGAAAATGGAATTGATTGCAATCAAGGGGACAAGCCTTCAGACCGAGGCAAGCGAGCCCGTGGCAAAGGTAAAACAATAAATTGAGGAAGATTTTTTAAAAAATGTTTTATTTATTAATGAAAGGTCGGGTAGAGGAACGTTTTTGCTTTTTTTAAATCCACCTTGTACCTAGTATCTCATACTATGTAGTTACTTTCAGTAGTACCGCAGTTATTTGATGACATGCCTTTTACAAAACTATGTTCCTATTAAAAACTGACCTGGATTTCAGAAATGATGGTTAGATCTTTTTACCACTTAGAATAATTCCAAAAGGGGCCAGGTGGTGGCACAACTGGTTAAGCGCTCCCATTACAGTGCCCAAGGACCCAGGTTCAAGCGCTTGGTCCCCACCTGCAGGGGGAAGGCTTCACAAATGGTGAAGAAGGGCTGCAGGTGCCTGTCTTTCTCCCTTTCTTCTTCTTCCCCCCCCCCCCTCCTTTTGTTACCCTTGTTTTATCGTTGTTGTGGTTATTATTGTTGTTATGGATGTCATTATTGTATAGGACAGAGAGAAATGGAGAGAGGCGGTGAAGACAGAGTCAGGGAGAGAAAGAAACCTGCAGACCTGTTTCACCACTTGTGAAGCGACCTCCGTGCAGGTGGGGAGTTGGGGGCTCAAACTGGGGGCTCGAACTGGGATCTTTACACTGTTCCTGCGCTTTATGCCACGTGCAGTTAACCTGCTGTGCTACTAACCGACTCCGCTCTCTCCCTGTCTTCTCTTCCTCCCCTCTTAATTTCTCTCTCTCTCTAGCTAATAAATAAGAATAAATTTAAAAAGAGTAATTCCAAGAACATACAGTATCCCAGTTAATACTGACTTAATTTTAACTACTTGTTAACTGATGAATACATCATGCCAACTAAATTGTTATAATTTAATGTTAAGGTCCTACTGCCTGTCAAGGTTAGGCAACACTAGCCAACACCCACCTCTTTTCTCTCCGTCTGCAATGTAGAAACTGCAGGGATTCACTAACTTATGTCCAGATATACCATGGCCTCATGTGTCCCAATCCCAACATTCCAAATTTAGGTTTTTGTCTTCATTTTGTTTGGAGCAACGGAGTCTTTTTTTTTCAATGGCTTCCCCCTTGATCACTTTTTATTTGTTTCCTTTGGCATATTACTATTTGTAGGCATTTGACGGTCCTGTATCTATAAATAGACTGTCCTTTGTGGTCTCCCTTTCTGATTAGAGTGGAATTCAGTTTTGTAATGAGCGAAGTTAAAATTTAGCTCGGGGGGGAAAAAAAAAACAGACAAGAACACTGCTCAGCTGTGACTTATGGTGGGAGCTCAGAGTCAGACATGGAAGTCTTTTTTCATAGTCATTATGCTGTCTGCATGAAATCAGCCAACCAACCTACCTTCCTTGCTTCCCCCCCCCCCCCCCTTCAGGGTTATTGCTGGGCTCAGCACCTGCACCATGAATCCACCGCTCCTGGAGGCCATCCCCCCACCCCCTTTGTTGCCCTTGTTGTAGCCTCATTGTGGTTATTATTATTACCATTGTTAATGTTGTTCATTGTTGGATAGGACAGAGAGAAATGGAGAGAGGAGGGGAAGACAGAGGAAGAGAGAAAGATAGAAAGAGAGAAAGATTGCCTGTAAAGCAATTCCCCTGCAGGTGGGGAGCCGGGGGCTCGAACCAGGATCTCTACGCCAGTCCTTGCACTTTGCGCCACGTACGCTTAACCCACTACGCCACTGCCCGACCCCCCACCCTCCTGCTTTTCCTTTTTTAATTGCCACCAGGGTTATTTGCTGGGGCTCAGTGCATCTGCCAGCAACGATTCTTTCCTTTTATTCTTTTTCTTCTTTTTTTCTATTTTTTTAAAATTAGGTAATATTGAGAAATTGAGAGAGAACAGGGAGATACAGAGAGAGACAGACACCTGCCGACCTGCATCACCACTTGTGAAGCATACCCCCTACAGGTATGAAGCAGGGGCTCAAACCCAGGTCTTTGTGTTTAGTAATATGTGCTCCTAACCTGGTGTCCTACCACCTGCTTCCCCATAATTTTTTATCTTAATCAAAAATATAACGGCAGCTCGGGGGTAAACTCAGTGGATAAAGTGTTGTAGGGTCTCTCAGCATGAGGTTCTGAGTTAAATTCCTGGTAAGGACCTGGGACACACATTTTTACATTCTCCTGTTAGTAACTACAATTTAAAAATTCAAATAAGGTAACATGAATTCTGTAAGGGGGTCTGTTTTATTGATCGCTTCATGTTCTTTACTGAACTAGGCATAGCTTGTTATATATAGTTATGTACATTATGTTATATGTATTATGTATACTGGTTGTGTCAGTATGTTGCTTGGAAAGAATAGTTTTATTGGTGGTCGGGCGGTGGCACAGCAGATTAAGCGCACATGGCATGAAGCACAAGGACCAGCGTAAGGTTCCTGGTTCAAGCCCCTGGCTCCCCATCTGCAGGGGGATCACTTCAGAAGTGGTGAAGCAGGTCTGCAGGTGTCTTATCTTTCTCTCCCCTTGTCTGTCTTCTCCATCTCTCTTGATTTCTCTGTCCTATCCAACAATAATGACATCAGTAACAACATCAATAATAACTGCAAAGATAAAACAACTAGGGCAGGGCAAATAAAAGGGAAAAAAAAAAAGCCTCCAGGAGCAGTGATAACTCCGAGCCCCAGTGATAACTCTGGAGGCAAAAAAAAAAAAGGAATAGTATCTATTCAAGGCGTGGGAGTCAGCATAATGGTTCTGCAAAAGACCATTATGCATGAGGCTCCAAAGTCCCATGTTCAGTCCTCAGCACCACCCGAAGCCAGAGCTGAGCAATGCTCTGGTCTTTCTTTCCATGTCTTTCAGTCAGTCAGTCAGTCAGTCAGTCAGTCAGTCAGTCAGTCAGTCAGTCTCTCTTTCTCCCCCTGTCTCTCTCTCTCTCATTAAGTTGAAAAATAAATAAATTTAAAAACAAAGATCTTTTCAGTGCATTTGTTGGTTGTGGTTAACATGAGGGTGCAGCTTCTGTTCTCTGTAGACAAGTATGTGTACATGTGTCTACAGATTATGGAAATTGGAGGATTTCTTGGATTTTCGTCCTTAGGATTCATTCTTTCATAAATTACTTATTTATACATTTTGTTTTCCTCCTCAGTTATTTCAGATATTTTATGATTTTTTTTTTTACCTTATTTGCCACTTTTTATTATATTTAACCAGTTTTATACCACTTGTTGAATATAAATTATTGTTACCTTTTTTTTTTGCCAGCTGGGTTATCACTGGGTGTTGGCCCCTGCACAAGCAATTCACTGCTCCCAGCAGCCATTTTTTCTTTTCTCTTTTTCTCTCTAGTTTTATTTGAGAGGACCGAGAGAAATTGAGAGGAGAGTACATGATAAGGCACCTTCTGTGCCAGGTGAATGGATTAGTTGGTATAAGTAACAGAGTGTTGCTGGATAGATGTGTATTATAAAGAAGTTGGTAAAAGTAATTATTTTGTAGAACTTAAGAATTTTATACATTAGGGAAAAAAAATTAATTCACTAATGAAAGAGAACTAGGGCATCACCCTGGCACAAGGCTTGAAGTGCTGGGGATTGGTCTCCTTAAGAGTGCATGCTCCAAAGTCTCCAACCACTGCAATGTCCTAGGCCGCACAAATTTTATACTGTACCTTTTTATTTTCTTTAAGGATTTGGCCGTGGCAGAGGGAGAGGGGCAGGAAGATTCTCAACACAAAGCATGGGGTAAGTTTACTAATCTTATTTTTGTAGTTACTGTCTTCTGTTATTTCCGTTCCTCCATACCAGATGCTTTCATATGTATATATTTATATTTATTATTGGATAGAGACAGAATTTGAGAGAGGAGGAGAAGATAGAGGAGAGAGACAGAGAGACACATTCAGACGTGCTTCACTGCTTATGATGCTAACCCCTGCAGCACTGTTCCTCTACTTCTGAAGCCTTCCCCCTGTAAATAGGGACTTCAGTCTGGTTTTTTTAAACTTATTATTATTTAATTAATTAATTATTATTATTTTTTGTCTCCAAGGTTATTGCTGGGCCTTGTTGCCTGCACGACGAATCCACTGCTCCTGGAGGCTTTTTTTTTTTTTTTTTTCACTTTTGTTCTCCTTGTTGTTT
This sequence comes from Erinaceus europaeus, assembly GCF_950295315.1. NCBI lineage: Eukaryota > Metazoa > Chordata > Mammalia > Eulipotyphla > Erinaceidae > Erinaceus > Erinaceus europaeus. Next base: position 19,259,845 of record NC_080171.1, read on the forward strand.
ATCATTGTTGTTATTGCTATTGTTGGATAGGACAGAGAGAAATGGAGAGAGGAGGGGAAGACAGAGAAGGAGGGAAAGACAGACAACTGCAGACCTGCTTTCACTGCTGGTGAAGCAACTCCCCTGCAAGTGGGGAGCTGTGGGCTTGAACCAGGATCCTTATGCTGGTTCTTGTGCTTAACCCGCTGCACTACGCCTGACTCCCAAGGGGAGACTTTTAAAATTTATTTATTTCCCTTTTGTTGCCCTTGTTTTTATTGTTGTCATTGTTGTCGTCGTTGTTAGATAGGACAGAGAAATAGAGAGAGGAGGGGAAGGCAGAGGGGGAGAGAAACACACCTGCAGACCTGCTTCACTGTTTGTGAAGCGACTCCCCTTCAGGTGGGGAGCTGGGGGCTTGAACCAGGATCCTTATGCCGGTCCTTGTGCTTCTCAAGGGAGACTTTTTAAAGTCAATTTTGTGACAGTAATAATTGCTTCCTTTAACCTTGTTCTTTATTTCAAACCCAGGACATTTAATCCTGCAGACTATTCAGAGTCCCCATCTACTGATGTCTGTGGAACAAAACCAATTGTTTGGGAAGCTACTCAGAATGGTACAGATGAGGGAAATGGTAAGTATTGTCAGAGATGTGTGTTAAATGTTTGGTCTATTAACAAAGTTGACATTGCTGTGTGCTGGTCGAACAAAATGAAAAATAGGTGCTGTCTGTTCTCCAGCCCTAGAATCAGGGTTTACATATTTACTAATGGGACATGGACCAGGGAGAAAACAGTGGCTGTACACAGGACTTGCATGCAAGGGCTCCCTGGTTTAGTAGTACCACCACAACTGAGTGGTGCTGTATCATAAATAAATAATGGTATACTTTTTAAATTGATGACAATGCTCTCTTAGACAAATATATTGGTCGACATGGGAATGAGAAATAAGGTAGTTGGTACAACGCAAACGTTCAAGGGCTAGTGGCACACTGGGTTCATCGCGCATAGTACAAAGCGAAAGGACCCACGCTCGGATCTCAGTTCAAGGCCCTCAGGCCCTCCTATCTTCAGGGGATTCAGTTCACAAGTGGTGAAGCAAGTCTGCAGGAGTCTGTCTTTCTCTCCCATTCTCTGTCTTCCTCTCTTCTATCAATTTCTCTCTGTCCTATCCAACAATAACAGTAGTAGCAGCGGCAACAACAATAGTGGGAAGGAAAAAGGTCTCCAGGAGCAGTGGTTTCATAGTTCAGACACTGAGCCCCAGCGATCACCCTGGAGATAAAGAAAATAGCAAAGGTCCAGGGGTGAGTCAGGCAGTAGTGCAGCAGGTTAAGTGCACGTGGCTTGAAGTGCAAGGACCAGTGGAAGGACCCCCGGCTCCCCACCTGCAGGGAGTCGATTCACAGGCGGTGAAGCAGGTCTGCAGGTGTATCTTTCCCTCCTCTGTCTTCCCCTCCTCTCTCCATTTCTGTTTCCTATCTAACAATGACGACATCAATAATAATAACTACTACAACACTAAAACAAGGTTAACCAAAAGGGAAAATAAATATTTAAAAAAAAAAAAAGCCCAGGGATGATAGATAGTTGAGTCACAGTGGCCTGCCAGAGTATAAATATCAGCAACCTCCCCTCTGCGTGGATACATAGCATACATTGATACTAAGCTTTGGTGCTTTCCATTCTTTGCTAATTTGTTGGCACTTTCTCTTTTGAGGAATTCATTAATTACTTTGGTATCTTAAAAGCCTTCTGTTTTAATTTGACCCACAGAACTGTCGTCAAATGCTCACACTGTAGCTCAGGGACTGCCAAACAAAAATTCTTACGGACTCAAAGGTATGACTGTTGTATTTTGAACATTACCTAGGTTGGAGAGGTGGCTCACTGGGTAGAGCACAGGACTTAGGAGATGTGTGAGGCTGAGTGAGGGCTGGAGGATGTGTCAGCTAGAGAGCGCACACCTGGCTGTGTGAGGGCCCACCAGATGGCTGCACTTGTAATTTTGAGGAAGTGTGGTGTCTCTCCTATCCCCTTCTGTTTCTCAAACCCTCTACCTATAGGGAAAAAAATGAATGATTTCACTGGGACCAGTGTTAATCCTCTTGATGCTAATTATCTTCATTTATTTTAGTTTTTTATTCCTGAATTTGTGTCTTTTTTTTTCCCTCCCAGAGGTTTCTACCCTGTCCTTGAATTCATCGGTCTGTGGTTTCCTATTATCTTTATTTACTGGATAGAGACAGCCAGGAATCAAGAGGGAAGGGGTGATACAGAGGGAGAGAGTGAGACACACACACACACCAGCAATATTGCTTCAACACTTGTAAAACATTCTCCCTGCAGGTGGGGACTGGGGTCTCGAACCTAGGTCCTTGCGCATTATAACGTGCGCTCAACCAGATGTGCCACCACCAGGTGCCTCAACTACCACATGACCTCTCAATAGGCCTCTCAAGCATGAGGTCCCGAGTTCAATCCCTGGTAGCACATGTGCCAGTGTGATGTCTGGTTTTCTCTCTCCTATCTTTTTCACTAATAAATAAACAAAATATTAAAAAATATTTTTATTTACTATAGGATACAGATAAATTGCGAGGGGTAGTGGAGATAGAAGGAAGAGAGCCAGAGAAACACCTGCAGCCCTGCTTCAACATTTGTGAAACTTTGCCCTCTTCTGGTGGCGGGACCAAGGGCTTGGACGTGGGTCCTTGTGCAGTCTAATGTATACACTTAACCAGGTACACCACTTGGCCCCAGCTTTGTTGAATTTAGGGCTTCTTCTACTGTATTGATTTTATATGGCAGTGTAGCTTTGTCTTGACATGTTTTGTGCATGTGGAGACCTGAGATAGGTGAGCAGGTGTCTGTATCTGAATGGTCCTAGGCAGAAGCTAGCGATTCATGGTCAGAAATACCTGGTACAGGACTATAGTAACAAGCTTGAGCCAGTCTGGATGGCAGCCAGAGGCTCAAGGTCGCAAGTTCTCAATGGGTGTTAGATTGTTGTGGCAGGGGTTCAGGGCTGATGGCAGACTGTGTATCTCTGGATCTCAGGACAGGCAGTGGGGCCCATTTGTTAGCTGACAGTACTTTAGGAAAACAGTGCTGTGCTTTGCGCCCCCCCCTTTTTATTTTTTTATTTTTTTCCAGAGCACTTCTCAGCTCTAGCTTATGGTGATGCAGGGAATTGAACCTAGGACTTTGGAGCCTCAGGCATGAGATCCTTTCTTTATATTTATTATTTATGATTAATAATGGGTTATAAAATCGGTAGACCGCAGAGTGTAGTTGCACACTGCACTTGCCACCAAAGCAAATAATGTGACAAGCAGGCTCCCCTATAGAACAGCTATTTCACACGCGCTTGTCTTCTCCTGACGGGGCGCATTTCCGTATACCTGCTCTTCAGGCGCTACAACACCAGTCTTTACGTGAGCGGGACTAGTCTAGCTTTACTAGATAACTGCCAGGAAACTATATACTGGGTCTCTTGTGTCATAAAGTTGATGTTATCAGTCCAACTGAAGTAGATGTTAAGCAGATAATTTTACAATGCATTATTCTTTAAAAAAAGAAAAATCCATGACCTGGGAAGTGGTGCTGTGAATAAGGCATTGGACCCTCAAGCCTGATGTTCTTTCATTCAGTCCTGGGTATCACATGAGTCAGTTATACCCTGTGTGATTAGTAAATAAATTATATATATATATATATATATATATATATATATATATATATATATATATATATATATATGTTATTTCATATGCTATGAAGAGTTTCACTTGAGAGTGACAAACCAAGAGCAAGAGCACCACTCTGGTACATGTGGTGCCTAGGATCCAAGTGGTAGCTTCAGGCATGTAAGTCCTGCACTTGACCAGCTGAACTGATCCCCCAGGTGCCTTTTCCCTTACTCTGTTTCACTTTATTTCCTCCTCTTCTGTTCCTGAATATTTTATGTACTTCATATATGAGAGAGAATTTAGGAGTGCCAGTCTAGCATATGAAGCACTAGGCTAAAATTGGGAGCATCGGCGGCTGGGGAGATTGTAAAATGGTTATGCAAAAAGACTTTCATGTTTCAGGCACCAAAGTTAATCCCCAGGATCAACATACACCTGACCTGAGCAATGCTGTGGTAAAGAAGCAGAAAAAAATTCAAATTGGGAGTCTCGTGTATGCAAGTCTTGAACTCTGCCAACTGAACTGTTTCCCTGCATTGAAAAAATTTTTATACTATAAGGATTCAGTTCATTTTTTTAAATTTATTTATTTATTACTCCCAGCCTGCCTCTTTCTTTCCCTAGTAAGGTGTGGCTCTGGAGAAGCAGAGCTCCAGGACACATTGGTGGGGTCGTCAGTCCAGGGAAGTCTGCTCGGCATCCTGCTGGCATCTGGAACCTGGTGGCTTAAAAGAGAGTTAACATACAAAGCCAAACATATTATTGAACAATTATGGACCTTAAGGCTGGAATAGTGCAGATGAAGTGTTGGGGGGTACTCACTGCAGACTATTGTGTACTTTTGCTTTCAGGTATATATTTTGCCCTAGTTTATGGATGCGTGTGAACATGTGTTCTTTCTCAGGGGACCTGGTCTATATCTAGGTTTTCGGACTTTGTTAGAAAGTGAACCACCTGGAATGGAATTAGAGAATACTATGAAAGGAAAGGTCTCACCTGAGTAATGAAGCTGAAGGGTTGTCATTCCACACCTGAAGTCTCTGGATACAGTCTGAAGTGAAGCATGCTGGGGTGGTACTCGTTGCTTTGATTAGGTTGTGATTGGCGGATGCAATGTTATTTGATATGAATTGAGAGAAGCATGCAGGAAAGTGCGCCCCACCCTAAGGTTCCAGGATTGGGGGAAGTATATCTTGTATATATCTGTGCCACTGGTTGCTTCTGTTCTCCCTGGTCTAGGCATTTGAGAGAGTCAGCATATCAAAGACTCAGCCTGTGTATTAAAAAGACTCAGTCTGTGCTTTAAAAAGTTTGAGACGTACAATCAATTTTTCCCCTCTCATATTAATTAGTGATTTATATGACTACAATTTAATAGGAGTGTACATAATCACCATTCCCACCACCAAAAAGACTGTGTCCCATCCCACCCACCCTCCCCTCCCCCCAACTGCACTGGTAAGCGGAATGTCCACCCTCCCCCTCACCACAGAGCTTTTACTTTGTTGCCCTACTCTAGATTTAGTCAAATCCTGCTTTTAGTTTCCCTTTCTCTTCTTCTTTCTCAGCTTCTGTTGATGTGTGGGATCATCCCATACTCATCTTTATCTTTCTGACTTAGCTCACTTAATATAATTCCTTCTACCTCCGTCCAAGATGGGTCAGAGAAGGTGGGTTCATTGTTCTTAATAGCTGCATAGTATTCCATTGTGTATATATACCACAGCTTTCTCAGCCACTCATCTGTTGTTGGGCACCTGGGTTGCTTCCAAGTCTTAGCTATTATAAATTGTGCTGCTATGAACATAGGAGTACACATATCTTTTCGTTTGGGCATTATGAAATCCTTGGGGGTATATCCCCAGGAGAGGAATTACTGGGTCATATGGAAGGTCCATGTCTAGCCTTGTGAGAGTTCTCCAGACTGTTCTCCAGAGAGACTGGACCAATTTACATTCCCACCAGCAGTGCAGAAGGGTTCCTCTGTCCCCACAGCCTCTCCAGCATTTGTTGCTACTGTCCTTTTTGATGTATGCCATTCTCACAGGAGTGTGGTGGTATCTCTTTATTTGCATTTCTCTGACAATCAGCGACCTGGAGCAATTTTTCATGTGTTTGTTAGCCTTTTGGATCTCTTCTGTAGTGAATGTTCTGTTCATATCCTCTGCCCATTTTTGGATGGGGTCATTTGCTTTTTTGGTGCTAAGTTTGCTGAGCTCTTTGTATATTTTGGTTATTAATCTCTTGTCTGATGTATGGCATGTGAAGATCTGCCATTCTGTGAGGGGTTTCTTTGGCTGTGCAGAAGCTTTTCAATTTGATGTAGTCTCATTGGTTTGTTTCTGCTTTAGTCTTCATTGCAATTGGGTTTGTTTCATCAAAGATGTACTTGAGGTTTAGGTGGGAAAGTGTTCCACCTATGTTTTCCTCTAAGTATTTGATAATTACTGGTCTAACATCCAGGTCCTTGATCCATTTGGAGTTGATTTTTGTTTCTGGTGAGATATGGTGGTTGAGTTTCATTCTTCTGCATGTTTCAACCCAGTTTTCCCAGCACCATTTATTGAAGAGAGCCTCCTTCCTCCATTTAATACTTTGGGCCTCCTTATCAAAGATTAGATGTCCATAGGTGTGGGTTCCCCCCCCTCCAGCACCATTTATTGAAGAGAGCTTCCTTTCTCCATTTAATACTTTGGGCCCCCTTATCAAAGATTAGATGTCCATAGGTGTGGGGCTTTAGTTCTGGGCTTTCAATTCTGTTCCATTGGTCTGTGTGCCTGTTTTTGTTCCAGTAGCAGGCTGTTTTGATGATGATAGCCTTATAGTTTTAGATCTGCGAGTGTGATGCCTCCATTTCTGTTTCTTTTCCTCCAGATTGTTTTGGCAATTCTAAGTGTTTTCTGGTTCCAGATAAATGATTGTAGTTTTTGTTCTATTCTCTTAAAGAAGTCACTTCATTATTAAACAAGTTTGTGCCCTCCCTATGTTTTCTTACTCTATGTAGAATTGCTTTGATGTGATCTGTTTTAAGCAAAAATTAATTTGAAACTTTGAATTTTAGTGTAGTATCTAGTTATATTTGAAAATTTCCTGGTTTTATTGATAATCATTCTTGAGCCTTATATTTCTTACATGATTAACTAAATTACTGAGGTATGTAGTACAGTACTTAATAGAGACATTGGGAGTAAGGTATTTGACATTGTGAATATAAAGTATGGTCGCTGTTCCTTCTCAACAGGCGCCTGGAAGAATTCTGTGGAAGAATGGACAACAGAAGACTGGACTGAAGATGTAAGCATTTAGCGTTCTATCAAATCCATCTTTCTTTTGGTTTTTGATGGCTATCATCTATACTTTGAAGCCTGAGATATCTTAATGGATGTTGTTGGCTTCTTTTGAAGAATCTGTTTACCTTTTTTTTAAGAAGATACTTTTCAGAAGGAAATTTGCATTTTTATATTTTTCAGAAATGTAACTATAAAGCATTTTCTTTTAAAATTTTAAAATTTATCTTTAGGGCTGGGGAGACAGCATAATGATTATGCAGAAGCCTTTCAAGCCTGAGGTTGTGAGGTCCCAGGTTCAATTCCCAGCACCACGATAAACCTGAACTGAGCAGTCTTCTGGTCTAGGGGGAAAAAAAAGCAAATAAAATTTTTATTTATTTTTAATGAGAGCACAATTCAGTTCTGGTCGTGCAGGAGTTTGAACCTAGGACTTTTGCGACTCATAAATGTAAGCTTTTTACATGACTATTATGGTGTCTCAGCTATCCTAATGCATCTTCTTAAAAGTAAGTAGAGAATGAGGCTCAGGAGTTGTCTCACCAAGTAGAATGTGGAATTTCTCTGCATGAGGTCCTGTGTCTGATCACTAGCAGTGCATGAGAACAAAGATAGAAATAGTGCAGCTTCAGGGATAATGTAATAGTAAATTGGTGTCTCTTTCTCTCCAAAAATGTAGAGTCAGAATTGTGTTGGAAAGATGTCATCCATGCATGAGACTCTGAATTTAAAATAGAAACAGCTATTTGGTAGGATAGTACAGTTGTTGATACATAAGGATAACTTCTCATATCCTGTCATACGTGTCTAGATGTCGGCAAGACACTGACCGCTCCCTGCATAGGTCCTATTCCCTGGTCATATACCAGGACCCCAACACCCCCATCCATCTCATTCCTTTCCCACCTTCCCCAGAGTTTCTTCTTTGTTCCAATTCAACACACACAGTCCAGTCTTCACTTTGTTTTCCCTTATTGTCCTTATTTCTTAAGTTCCACCTATGAGTGGCATCATTCTGTATTGTTCCTTCTCTCTCTGGATTATCTTACTCGACAGGGTATCCTCAAGTTTTGCCCCAAGATATAGCAAGGGAGATTTCTTTGTTTCTTATAGCTACACAGTATTCTAATATATTTTAATGTAACAGCATTCTTAGCTGTTAATTTGTTGTTGGGCATCTGTTTTGCTTCCAAGTGTGGATTATTACACATCATACTACTAATAGGATAGATGAGCAAAAATCAACTTTCTTGGGTAGGGGTATTTATGGTTTTTTTTTTTTTTTTTTTTAAGGGTATATCTCCATGAAAGTAAATCGTGCATTATAGATTAGGTCAGTTTCTAATTACCTGTATTTATTTATTTGATATAGACAGCCAGAAGTTGAGAAGTAAGGGGGAGAGAAAGAGAGACACCTGCAACCCTGCATCACCACTTACACCACTTTCCCCCTGCAAGTGGGGACTGGGGTTCAAACCCGGGCCCTTGTGTATTGTAACATATGTGCTCAACCAAGTGCACTACCACCCAGCCCCCTATAGTATCTTTCTCACTGTCTCCTTTTCCACCAGTTGACTTCTTGATTTAAAAGAAAAAGTTATAGTGATTTACAAGATATGACAGGAGGGGTGAATTTCCTTCCATACCATTCCCACCACCAAAGTTCTGAGTTCTGATTAGTTATTTTGTAATGCACATTATCCACACAAAGGAAGATTCAGTGTGTAATCTTTATTTTATTTATTGGATAAAGACAGGTATAAATTGAGAGGGAAACAGGTGATAGAAAAGGGGGAGACAGACACCTGCAACACTGCTTCTCCACTTGGATAGCGTTCCCCCCTGCAGGTGGGAACTGGGGTCTTGAACCCGGGTCCTTATGCATTATAACATATGCGCTCAACCAGGTGCGCTATCACCAGGCCCCCTGTAGTATTTTTCAGTATCACTATCTCCTTCCTGTCTGAAAAAGTCAGCCTAGAGGGCTAAGCCCGGTATTGATGGGGAAGTAAGGCCACTTGTTAAATAGTTGGGAAATTTTGTATTAATGACAAGTAGGATAGTGTGCTTGATTATCTTCTGCTGTGTAATCCTTAGCAATCTGGGACCAGGTGGTGGTGGTGTACCTGGTTGAGCACACGTATTACTGTGTTCAAGTACCTGGGTTCAAGCCTCTGGTCCCCACCTGCAGGGGAAGAGCTTCACAAGTGGTGAAGCAGCACTGCGGGTGTTTCTCTCTTTTTCCTCTTTCTATCCCCATCCCCTCTCAGTTTCTCTGTCTATATACAATAACAATAATAATAATAATAATAATAATAGTCCTTAGCAATCTAAAATTACCTTTACCTAAAAATTACCATCAGATTGACAAAACAGTTCATTTGGATAGTGTACCTGCTTTGCCTTGTGCATGACCCAGGTTTGAGTCCTGACCTCTACCACATTGGAGAATGTTATGATGTGGCGCTTTCCTCCATCTTTTTCACTATCAGTCTTTTTCTTTCTGAAAAAGAAAAGTTGGAAGTTGGGCAGTAGTGCAGTGGGTTAAGCGCACATGGCGCAAAGTGTAAGGACCAGCATAAGGATCCCGGTTCGATCCCCTGGCTTCCCACCTTCAGGGTTGTTGCTTCACAGGCGGTGAAGCAGGTCTGCAGGTGTCTCTCTTCCGCTCCCCCTCTCTGTCTTCCCCTCCTCTCTCCATTTCTCTCTGTCCTGTATGACAACAACAACAATAATAACTACAACAATAGAACAAAAGGGAATTAAAAAAAAAAAGTCAGCCTGTAGCAGTGAAGCCCTGGTAATGACAAATAGAATAGGAAAAGGAAATTATTGTTATAGGGCAGCAAGATAGCTTGCCTGGGATGGAGGCAGTTTTGCCATGCGGATGACGCAGGCTCTAGTTCCTGGTATACTAGATGGGAGGGAGTCCAGTAGGGCTTTAGGAAAAGGCGAAAGATTCATGTGGAATTAAGAGGAACCAGAGTATCCAGTAGGCCTTCAGTGTTGTGGTATCTCTTCCTTGTTCTTTGTCTTTGAAAATGTTGGTCCAGAGTACTAAAGCCCATGTGAGAAAGAAACAGATACAAGGAAATTTACAGGCTGGGGAGATAGCATATTGGCTATACAAAAGGTATATTGTATTCATTATATATGAGAGAGTTTCACATGTGAGCAGAGGGAGAAAGAGAGGGAGAGAGAGAGAGAGAGAACACGAACTGTAGTACTAGCAGTGCTGGGGATTGAGCCAGCAACCTCAGGTATACAGACCCAAAGATCTGCCTACCAGTTGAGCTATTTCTTCAGTTGCATTAAATAAATAAATCTTGGTTGGTGTCTCTCTCTCTCCCCCCCACCCCCTTCTCCCTTAAAGGAAAATTCCTGTCATGGCCACTTGTTTGTTTCCCTTTTTTTTTTGCTACTTCATGGATCTTTTTACAATGACAATGTAATGGCATAAAAACATTCAGGAATTGGATATATTTTTGTAATTTCATTGCCTGAAATTAAAGTAGTGTTTTCATCCTTCCAAACAGCTCTCTGAAACAAAAGTCTTTACTGCCTCTTCTGTTCCAGCAGAGAACCATGTGACTTCTGGGCAAAGGTAAACCCTTTTTGTCACCTTTTATCTGCTAGGCAAAGCATAATTGAAATTTCTTGCCATAGAAAATTCAGAGCTTGCTTCTTGTGTTTCCTTCATTTCCCCCCTTCTCTGAAGAGCTAAGAGAACTTCATTATATCCATAGATGTATTAACACAATTCTGCTTGGTTTGTCATTTGTGGAAGAGATTATGCCAAATTTATGTATTAGCTCATTTTTATACCCAGGCCATCTAGTGAACACTTTTTCTTTTTTTTTTTCATAACTTAGAGCACTCCTCAGCTCTAGCTTGTGGTTGGGACTGAATATGGGGCCTCCATTGCTTCAGGCATGAAACTCTGTTGTACCACTAGTGGTATGTCAGATGTGACAGACACAACTAAAGCACTATTTTTCCTGCCCCCCCCCCCCATGTGTGATTTTTTGTTTGTTTTGTTTCTTGTTTTATTTTTCTTCAATACTAGGCAGGAACATAGGGCTTCCAACATGTTTGCCCATGACTGTGTTTTTGTTTTTAGATTTATTTAGGGACAGAGAGAACCAGAGTATCACTCTGGTACATGTGATGTTTGGCATCTTAACACGAGACCTCAGGCTTCAGAGTCCAGTTTGTTAGGAATTCACTGTATTACCTCCACGACCACTGTTTCATGTTTTATAGACAGAGTGAGGGAAGGGGAGTCGGGGAGAGACCAAATCATTGCTCTACCATCCAAAGAGCTCTGTCAGCTTTTGTATTTGGTGCTATCCATGGATTTTCCATGTAGTACAGGGGATCAGAGCCCAGGGCTTCATGCATGAAAAGCATACTCTCTACCACTGAGCTACCTCTTGGGTTCTGTATCTTTTTTTTTTTTTTTTTTTTTTAGTTTTTATTTATAAAATGGAAATATTGACAATTCTATAGGATAAGAGGGATACACTTCCACACAATCCCCACCCCCAGAACTCCATATCCAATCCCCTCCCTTGATTGCTTCCGTATTCATCTCTGGGAGTATGGACTCAGGATCATTATGGGGTACAAAAGGTGGAAGGTCTGGCTTCTGTAATTGCTACCCTGCTGAACATGGTTGCAGGTTAATCCAACATGGTTGATCCATACTCCCAGCCTGTCTCTCTTTGGGTTCTGTAACTTTTTTACTACACAGATGAATTTAATACAAAATAACTTTTTTTTCATCCTATAATGTCTTTTTTTTTTTTTTTTAGGTTTCATTCTAGTGTGAGTTTAACATTATATACGGACTCTACTAGTTTTAATCTACTAGTTTCATAGATTATATGAAAGGGAGCTTTTAGAGTAGTATAAACATTCCAAGAACATGTCCAGGATTGAATTACTACACAACATTTATTGGTGGACCTGGTAGGTGGCACAAAGGATAAAACATTTGAATCTCAAGTATGAGATCCCATGTGCCCAATTATTTTCTGATTCTCTCTTCCTCCCAATAATAAGTAAACCTGTTATAATGCACTTATTTATTTATTGGATAGAGATAGAAGTCGAGAAGGGAGGAGGTGATAGGAAAAGAGAGAAGGGCTAGGTGTTGGCACGCCTTGTTGAGCATACACATACTAATCTAGAAGGTTGAAGGCCTTGATATATATATATATATATATATATATATATATATATATATAGTGCTTGAGAAATGGAGGCAATTGTGAACCTAGCTTCCGCAATCTGATCCTAAATTTGATGTCTGTAAATGATTACAAGGAAATAAAAGTAAACAAGGATTATGTCTTGCAATATGTTATTTTGTGCGTTATTTTTTTACACTTATTTTCTTAATGAGAAAATGAAGCGAGTAAGAGAGCCTGAGCACCACTCCAGCACATCCGATGCTAGGGCTCAAACTCTGCATCAGTTCACTCAGACTTGGTTCACGTCACTGATTGAGGTTTTCATACAGTTGCCATTGTGCCTTTGATGTAGAAAGTTCTGTGACCCCTGTCTGTCTTCAGAGGCTTGCTGCTTCAGTTCCTGTGACTTCATTTATTTATTTTATTTTGTTTCCCAGAGCACTGCTCAGCTCTGTCTTATGATGCTGCAGGGGATTGAACCCGGGGCTGTGGAGCTTCAGTCATAAGAGTCTTTTTTGCATAACCATTATGCTGTCTACCCCACATGTGTACTTCATGTTTAGTGATTGTTGTGCCTTTTGACTCCTTCAAACTCCATTCTCCAAAAATTTTCTTCACCAAGATAATTTTTAGCATTTATGTAGTATTGCATAATTTACTTTGTATTGATTCACCTCTCACATTCTCTGTTGCTAAGATTTGCTTATGACTTGTTCCTCATTTGCTTTTTGTCTGCATAGCATTGATCTAGTAGCCTTGCTCCAGAAGCCTGTTCCTCCTAGTCAAGCTGCAGAAGTCAACTCCTTTGAAACACCCCAACAGCAGGGCTTTGGCCAAGCTCTTGTCTTCACAAATTCTCAGCACAACAATCAGATGGCACCAGGGACTGGCAGCTCCACTGCTGTCAACTCCTATTCTCCTCAGAGTCTGGTAATTCACATTTACTCAGTATGGAATTTCCAGGGGTGTATCAATGAGCAGATTCGTTCTAGAATGACACCTGTCTGAATATCAAAAATTCTTTGTAGTTGACCCTGGTCCAGAAAACAATGATGTGGTAATTTCCAAGCACATATCTGATGATTCCATGTGGAATTCAATTACTCTGAGTTTCCTGGGCCAAGCTATAAAAATATTTCTTTATCATTAGTTGGACCTTTTGAATTATAGTCAGAGTCAAAACATCTTGACTTTTTATATTATCTTTTTTTTCAAAGTCTGTACTTAAAATAGTAAGTTTTCTTTTTCATTTCCAGTGTACTTAACTACAGATGTTTTGTCAGTTTTGGCTTGCTGAGAACACTACAAAACTGTACTCCATTTAATTCCTAGCTGCATTGTGCTATTTTTGCATTTTTGTTTTGTCATTCCATAAAACTTTGATTTTTCTTTCTTAAAATGTCTATCTGATAGAGGATTTTTAATTTAATGTACCTTAATTTTTTGTCACCTGGCTTTGATTGGGACTTCTTATCTACCTGACTCTACTATTCTGGCTGGCTGCTTTCTTGGTGCCTCTGTTTATAAGGAGGGTGAAAGACAGTGAGCAAGATGAACAGGGAGGAAGCAGAGGGACACCATAGCCCTGCTTCACCACTTAGGAAGCTTCTGCCTGTGTGGTGCTCTTGTAGTGGCCAAGGGCTCAAGCCTAGATCATCACACATGGCAAAGTGTGTATTCTATTGGGGGAACCATTGTCTGAGCTCCCAAGGACTTCATCATTTGGATGTATTTTTAATTCATGTAAAACTGATTTCCCTTGAGAATAGAATTGCTGTAGAGACTGAGAGGTGGCTCAGTGCCTGAAATGTTTTGTCTAAGAGTAATAGGTCTTGGGGGGCTGGGTGGTTCCGCACCAGTTTAAGGGCTTATAGTACTAAGCACAAAGATCTGGGTTCCAGCCCCTGGCTCCCCACCTCCCGAGGGGAAGCTTTGCAAGTGGTAAAGCAGGTCTGCAGTGCGCTCATGCTCTCTCTCTCCCCCTCTCTCCTCCCTCCTTTCCTTCCTTCCTCCCTCTCTCCTTCCCTCTGCATCTCCCCATCCCCTCTCAATTTCTCTCTGGCTTATCCAACAAAATGGAGAAAATGGCCTCCAGGAGCAGTGGATTTGTAGTGCAGGCCCCGAGCCTGGAGACAAAAAAAAAAAAAGTAATAGGCCTTGAGTTAAGTCTGGCATCACATATTGCCAGAGTGATGGTCTGGTTTGTGTTCTCTCTCTCTCTCTCTCTCTCTTTCTCCCTCTCTTCCTCCCTCCCTTCCTCATAAATAACATCTTTATTTAAAAAATTGAATGGACTGTCCATTAGAGTTCCTGGCTGATGGATGGGGCCAGGTAGAGTGCATGGTAACAGTGTGCAGGGATCTGGCTATAAGCCCCAAGTCCCTACCTGCTGGGGGAGATGTAGTAAACAGTGCTGTATTCCTCTATCTCTCTCTCTCTCTCCCTTCTTCCCCCTTCCACTTCTTTTTTTTAAATTTTTTTTATATTTATTTTATTTATTCCCTTTTGTTGCCCTTGTTTTATTGTTGTAGTTATTATTGTTGTTGTCGTTGTTGGCTAGGACAGAGAGAAATGGAGAGAGGAGGGGAAGACAGAGAGGAGGAGAGAAAGATAGACACCTACAGATCTGCTTCACTGCCTGTGAAGCGACTCCCCTGCAGGTGGGGAGCCGGGGTTCGAACCGGGATCCTTATGCCGGTCCTTGTGCTTTGTGCCACCTGCGCTTAACCTGCTTCGCTACAGCCCGACTCCCTCCCCCTTCCACTTCTATCTCTCTCTCTCTCTCTCCCTCTCTCTCTCTCCCTCTTCCTCTCTCTCTCTCTCTCTCTTACCAGAGCATTGCTCAGCTCTGGTTTATGCTGGTGCAGGGGATTGAACCTGGGATTTCAAAGCCTCAGACATAAGAGTTTCTTTGCATAACCATTATGCTATCTCCCCTGCCCTCCCCTTCCCTCTCTGTTTTCCATTTCCCTCACAGTTCTCTGTCTCAGGAAGAGAGGGAGGGAGGGAGGGAGGGAGGGAGGGAGGGAGGGAGGGAGGGAGGGAGGGAGGGAAAAGAAAGGGATTACTTGAGCTCTTAGTGGCTTGGAAGGTGTTGCAGCAGCTAGAGAACCAGGCTTGTAAGTTTGAGGTCCCATGTCTGTTCCCAAGCATTTCATGTGCCAGAGTTAAGCTCTGCTTCTCCAACCCCCATAAGTAAATAGGAAAATTTTCTCAGGAACTGTTACTGAAGCATGTGAAAATAGTCTGGTGGGAATGGAATTTTTAAACAAAATCTACAGTGAGAAATAATGAATTTATGGATAGTGTATAACATCTCCCCCCCCCATGACTTAAGTCCTGTGCTCTGTACCCTAGTAAAATGGAGAACTGAATATGCTCACCTTTTATTGCTACCTATTACTTTTTTTTGTGTGTGTGATTTTATTTATTTATCAATGAGAAAGGTAGGAGAGAGAGAGAACCAGATATCACTCTGGTACATGTGCTACGGGAATTGAACTCAGGACCTCATGGTTGAGAATCCGGTGCTTTGTCTACTGTGACACCTCCTGTATCTCGCTGCCTTTTACTTTGTATAGTCACATCAAGTCAAAGTTGTATCTGGCTTGGGAACTTGGCATTTTTAGTGTGCCATTGCTTGAAAAGGGACAGCCTAACTGAGGCGTCATATCGCTTCTGTTTTCGGAGGGCCTAATAATAACCCTTAGATTTGAGTGAGCCAACCATGTTCATGTGTCTATCTGCTGCTAGCACACTGACTATTGTCCTTACAGACTGGCTGAAATCTGTACCTCTTCAGTGAGAAAATAGGTCAAATATGAGGGTTCCCCACCCCATGTTGGTTAGCTCTGACTTATTATGGTGGTATGGGGGATTGAATATGGGACTTCGGGGCCCCAGGTATGAGTCTCTTTGCATAACTATTATGTTATCTACCGCCAGTGATTTTTTTTTTCCTGTCATATTCGTGGCTACACTGCTCCAGGCTGAGCTTTCTTTTTGAGTCAAAGGGTGAAAGGAGGAAAGAGTGCTGAAGCTCCCTTTAGTGTGGTTGGGGCAGACTTGAATCTAGGGCATGCACATGGCAAAACAAGTGAACTGCTTTTCAGACTCAGCTTGAGTTGTTTCGGTTTGTTTTTATATTTTCAGGTGTGTTGCCTTTTTTCAAGAATAGCATCTTTAAGCCACCTCAACACCTTGAGAAACTAGAATACGTATTGTTTCTTTAGCATTTTGGTGCATGAAGCTCAACTCTACTGTACTTTGATAATCAGTGGGCCACTTTAATAGCAACCCTGATGACTGTAATAAAATGCTGTGGCACAGGAGATGGTATAGTTCTCAAGCACGACGTTCTAAGTTTGATGTCTCTTCAGCATCATAAGTGTTTGAGCAACGCTCTGTTTCTCTCTGTCTCTCCCCATCTCCTCCCCCCTCCCTTCACATAGATAAATACAACTTTAAAAAACCAAGTTATTCAGGGAGAAGACAGACAGAAATCAAGAAGGGAATAAGTCGATAGGGAGGGAGAAGAAAACCACCTGTAGCCCTGTTTCCCCACTTTCCCTTCCCCCTGTGGTTGGGGCCCCGGGGCTTAAACCTGGTCTTTGTGCTCTGTAAGATGTGTACTCTACGAGGTGCATCCTCGCCTGTCCCCAATAAACAAACCTTAGTGATAATACTAAAATACTAACGTCTACACTAAGTAAGTCAGCCTCTGGGACAGGGCTCTTGTGTATGTTTTGAATATAGGTGTGACTGTACCTGGCTATCAATGCACACATTTCCAAAACACTTCATTCTTCAGAATGGGTAGGTGGTATTGAGGAGTCCTGTGTTACGTGTCACCTGGGCCATAGTCGTCATGGACTCAGTGATCTATTGCACTTACGTTTTAATTACTCAACAGAATCAGCTAATACGGAATTGGGATAATCGAGGAAGATGAGAAGTATAAGAAAAACAGTACCCCCCCAAAAAAATAAATAACAGAGCATGGTTTGGGAGATAGCCAAGCTGGTAAAGTGTTGGACTCTCACGCATATGGTCCTGGTTCAATCCCTGGCAGTACACGTATCAGAGCGATATCTGGTTCTTTCTCTCCTGTTATCTTTCTCATAAATAAACAAATAAGTAAATAAAATCTAAAAAAAGAAAAGAGAAAAAAATACCTGGGTGTCGGGCGGTGGTGCAGTGGGTTAAGTGCACATGGCCCGAAGCGCAAGGACCGGCCTAAGGATCCAGGTTCGAACCCACCGTACACAACCTGCAGGGGGTCTGCTTCACAGGCGGAGAAGCAGGTCTGCAGGTGTCTGTCTTTCTCTCCCCCTCTGTCTTCCCCTCTTCTATTTCTCTCTGTCCTATCCAACAACAGCAACATCAATAAAAACAATAATAATAAGCACAACAATGATAAAACAAGGGCAACAAAAGGAAAAAAAAATTAGCCTCTAGGAGCAGTGGATTCGTGGTGCAGGCACTGAGCCCCAGTGATACCCTAGAGGCAAAAAAAGAAAAATTACCTGAGAAGCCTTCCTTGGGCACAACTTCTGAAAGGAGCAGGTTCTTTGGTAGGGGTGACGTAAATGGCTACAATCCAGAATTTGCTTTTATAATAAATATTTTTTATTTAATTATTATTTTTTAACCAGAGCACTGTTCAGCTCTGGTTTATGGTGGTGCAGGGTTTGAACCTGGGACTTTGGAGGCTCAGGAAGGGAGAGTCACTTTGTATAACCATTATGCTATCTACCCCAACACCAGATTTTGCTTTTTTTTTTTTTTTTTTTTTTGATAATAGAAATAACTTAAAAAGTAACAGCAATGATTATTAAAAACTACTGAGCTCTAGTTTAGGTTGTACCATTGATTAAATCTGGGATTGCCTTGGGCATTTAGATGGTTTTCATAAGCACTATACTCTCTTCCCTAAACCTTAACATTACTGCTTAAATTTTTTAATCTAGAAACTTTTTTAAAATCCCTTTTTGTTGCCCTTGTTTGTTTGTTTGTTTTTTGGTAGTTATTGATATTGTTGTTGGATAGGATAGAGAAATGGAGAGAGGCGTGGAAGACGGGGAGAGAAAGATAGACACCTGCAGACCTGCTTCACCACTTGTGAAATGACTCCCCTGCAGGTGGGGAGCTGGGGGCTCGAACCAGGATCCTTATGCTTGGTGCCATGTGCTCTTAACCCACTGTGCTACCATCCGACTCCCCTAATCTAGACTCTTAAGGCAAGGTAGATGACGTCTAAGATTCATCTTTCAGATAACAATACGACTGAGGGCTGTACCCGGTTAAGTGCACACACCACTCAGTGCAAGGACCTGGGAGAAGCTGCCGCAAAGTGCTGAAGCAGCTCTGCAGGTGTCTTACTCTCCCCCCCTCTTTTTTATTTAAGAAAGGAGACATTAACAAAACCATAGAATAAGAGGGGTACAATTCCGCACAGTTCCCATAACCCGATCTCCATATCCCATCCCCTCCCCTGATAGCTTTCCCATTCTCTATCTCTCTGGGAGTATGGATCCAGGGTCATTGTGGGTTGCAGAAGGTAGAAGGTCTGGCTTCTGTAATTGCTTCCCCGCTGAACATGGGCGTTGACTGGTCGGTCCATACTCCCAGTCTGCCTCTCTCTTTCTCTAGTAGGGTGGGGCTCTGAGGAAGCAGAGCTCCAGGACACATTGATGGGGTCGTCTGTCCAGGAAGTCTGGTCAGCATCTTGCTGGCATCTGGAGCCTGGTGGCTCCCTGGTCCATGTTTAGGATGCCTCCTTGTTTGTCCCGCCGAAGGCCAGGATTTCAAGGCTTTCTAGCAGTTGATGTCAGAGCCTACTACTGCTCTACTACTTTCTAGCAGTTGATGTCAGGGCCTACTACTGCCTACTGCCGCTGCTACTTTCCAGTCGCCATCTTGGCTCCACCTCTTTTTTTTACTTAAAAATCTTTTATTTATTTATTATTGGTTAGAAACAGAAAAATTAACAAGGGAAGGAGAAGAGAGAGGGAGAGATAGAGATACATGCAGCCCTGCTTAACCAATTGTAAAGCTTTTCCCCTGCAGTTGAGGAATAGGGGCTTGAACCTGGTTTATTGCGCACTGTAATGTGTGTGTGTTTAGCCAGGTGTGCCACTACTTGGCCCCTCTTCCTCTCCTTCTGTGTTTACTCTCCACTCTCAATTTCTCTCTGTCCCACTAGATCAACAAATAATAAATAATATCAGTTGATCTCCCACTTTGTTGTTTGGTGTTGTCTGTGTTCTGCATGCCATCTTGCATCATAATCTGTTCTGTCTTCAGATCTATTCTAGACATTATAGATGGCTCTATACACATTAAAAAATGTTCAAGTTTGTCCTAGTTATTTAGTTCATGGTATTTCTCTCTAGTTAAGAAAATTGATGTCTTTCGTAATGGTAACATCACTTCCCCAATCACGGTTTTAACATCTAGGAAAATGCACTCCATACCTCTTGATATCCTCATAGTCAGAACTAGCCAGTTCTTATCACACAGTGATAATTTCAAGTAGCATGGACGGAGATGAACCCTAATGATTCATATATTCTAGGTTAGCTTTTGTTTGTTTCTTAACTTTTACAAAAATACTTGGTATGTTCAAGAATCTGAGCTAGAAATGCTACTTTACTAAGACATTCTTTTCCTTTACCTTCAAAGTCCTCCGTCCTTGGTTCAGGATTTGGAGAGCTTGCACCTTCAAAAATGGCAAACATCACCACCAGCTCCCAGATTTTGGATCAGTTGAAAACTCCAAGTTTGGGCCAGTTTACCACCACTACCACAAATTCACAGAATAGTACAAGTCCCCCCACCACTACATCCTCTTGGGATCTTAAGCCCTCAGCATCCCAACCCTCGGTCCTTAATCACTTTGGTAAGTATGCATTTGTTTCCTTTAAACTTTATTTTACTTCACGATTGGGGCTGGCTGGTAATTTGAGCACTGCTCAACCTTCTTATGTGTGCCAGTTTCTTCTTTTCTGACAACACCTGTTTGACTACAGTCGTGTTAAGAGATCCAGCTTGGGCTCTCTTGCATGTGAGCATTCTTGTGTGCAGTCTCCTCAGTCCTTCTGTTTGAGGTTGCACCCAGACCCCATTGTACCCTCCCTCCTTCCTCACCATAAGCTCTTACTGGAGGTTTGGACCTGGGGTCTTGGAGGCTAGGCATAAGAGTCTTTTTGCATAATGATTATACTCTCTCTCTACCCTAGTATTGTTTTTAAAAGTGATAGCTATCTATGTTTATTAGATTATTATGTAAACATAAAAATGAATTTGTTCTTTTTTTTTTGAATTTGTTCTTCATATTATTGATGTGGAATAGTCTCTGAAAACAAAATGGTTTGTATGTAAGCAAGAATGCATACTCACATAAATAATTTTGTGTGTTTCTTTGTATAGAGATCAAAATGGTATTTTAAGATATTCAAGAAACTGAGCATAGTATCTGTCTTAGTAAATATAGGGAAGGGATATAAAAGGGTGGTGTGTATTCATGGAATACAATTATTTTTATTGTTCAGATTTTTGTAATACAATGTTTTTTAGTAAGAAAATTGGCAAAATAGATTTTAAAGTTTAGTACAGGGCCAACGGAACTGCTGCTTTGCCATATATATGATCCAGTTTTGAGGCCCGACCTTGCTGCATTAAAGGAAGCTTTGGTGCTGTGGTACACACACACGCGCATGTGCGCGCGCGCGCGCGCACACACACACACACACACTTGATTTTTTACAGAATTCATAGTGTCAACAATTGTCTGTAAACTAAAGACATAAAGTAGCAAGTCCATTCTATCCTCTTCTCCCACAATACCCTATATGCTTCAACACTAATTTTATCTCCTCTGCATGTAGGAAATGAGATACGAATCATTAAGGTATCATTTTCCATTCACTGTTTACTGCTTAGTGTACATTGTATACACACAGAAAGCCAGACAGATGGTTGGTGGAAAGTAGTTATGACTAGCACTTCACTATCAAAAATTGTTGGAGAAGGTGCTGTAAGGAAGGCCATGAGTCTTAGTAATTGTTTCTTACCTTCCCCCTTTATATATTTTATAGACTTCAAATCTCAGCCTGAACCGTCCCCAGTTCTTAGCCAGTTGAGCCAGCGACAGCAGCACCAGACTCAGGCAGTCACTGTTCCTCCTCCTGGGTTGGAGTCCTTTCCTTCCCAGGTGAAACTGCGAGAGTCAACACCCAGAGACAGTACCTCCACTGTGAACAAACTTTTACAGCTTCCTAGTATGACTGTTGAAAACATTGCTGTATCTACCCACCAACCGCAGTCTAAACACATCAAACTTCCCAAACGGCGGATGCCTCCAGCCTCCAAGGTAAGCATTCAGTCCTGAATCCCAGTCGCAGTGGCGGTGCATTTCCCATGAACTCAGTTATTGAGCCAGCACTTCTCACACACTGATGCGCTATTTTCCTGTACATCGTTTACTGCTTTATGAAGATTTATCCTGTGGGGGACTAACGCTAGAAAAGGATGGGTTTATGTGGAGAGACGGGCCCCTAGGTGAGTTATCAGTGTGGTCCAGGGAATTGGATGGTCTTTCATATTTAGCTATCCCTCTAGCTAGAGGCTGAGTGATTCCTCGACCACATAATGCTATCTTCAGAGGCACTCCGACTCACTAGCATCCGTCATCCCCCCTTGTTCTAAGAGACTGACCATTCTCCTGTTTACTTTCCATCTTTCTCTGCTTTTTACAACAGTTATTTCTTTTTCCTTTTCTACCTTGTCATGCCTGCCACTAGTACTCAAAGCTCCCCATAGACTTGAAATCCCTGACCTGTGTTACTGACATAATGGTTTTGCTTTTTCAGGTCCCTGCTTCTGCAGTGGAAATGCCTGGTTCAGCAGATGTTACAGGATTGAATGTTCAATTTGGTGCCCTGGAATTTGGATCAGAACCATCTCTCTGTGAATTTGGATCAGCTGCAAACAGTGAAAACAGTAACCAGATCCCCATCAACTTGTATTCAAAGTCTTTAAGGTACACAAATTCCCACTAATAGTTTTGATTGAATCCCGTCCTCTATTTGCAAAAGAAGACAACAAAATAGAGAAATAGCTGGCAGAGACTGTACAACCTGTGCTAAGGGGTTTGTCCAGAACAGCCAGTCCGTGCTGCATGGAGCCAGGACTCTCAAAAGGTGCTGTGTCCTCGCCCTCTGGAAGCTAGACATTTTGTCCTTTGCTGTAGTAGTTTTCCTGAGAGCCTAGCAGATGTCTTGTGAAACACCCCCCACCCTACAGGTGGGGAGCTGGGGGCTCAAACCGGGACCCCTGTGCCAGTCCTTGTACCTTAATAACTTTTAAGGAATCGAGGTACCTGAAACTTAGGGAACCTAAGTAAAATGTCAAGCTTTTCTTCACAAGCAATGAAGCAGGTCTGCAGGTGTCTTATCTTTCTCCCTCTGTCTTCCCCTCCTCGCTCAGTTTCTCTCTGTCCTATACAACAACAACAAAAGTTCAAAAAATGAGGAAATGCCCTGAGGAGCAGTGGATTTAGATTATAGTTACTGAGCCCCAGCAATAACCATGGAGGCAAAGAAAAAAAAAAAGGCAGCCAGGAGTGGTAAATTCTTAGTGCCAGCACTAAACCCCAGCAAACAACACTGGATACAAAAATAAGAGCAAGTTATGAAGGATCATTAATGCTGCCCTCCTCTCTGTCAATAAAATTAGGTGGATCAAAGATTTGTTAGGATTGCTTTGAATCACAAATTGCCACTAATCCTTTGAAAGAATGCAATAATATAATTGGATTTTATAGACCTGCTTAATTTAAAATATGACAATAAAACGATAAGGTAGTTTTATTTCATCAAGTTCTGTGAAGTGACAAACCTTTATAGCTGATACTTTTTGTTCTTTCTAGTGAGTCTTTGAATACCTCTCTGCCCATTACCAGTGCGGTACAGAACTCCACCTATACAACTTCAGTCGTTACCTCTTCCAGTGTGACCAGCTCGACTCTGAGCTCGACTAGTCCTGTAACTACGTCTTCCTCCTATGACCAGAGTTCTGTGCACAATAGGATCGCATACCAAAGCTCTGTGAGTCCGTCGGAGTCAGCTCCAGGAACCATCACAGTAAGTAGGGCTTTTCAGGTTTATCTTCTGAGGAAGTCCTCTTTGGAATTTAGTGTTTGTTGGGCAATTTAAGAAGTTGAGGCGTCTCAACGATAGATTCATGCTGTGCATATAGGAGACTCCACAGCCAGTCCCCAGCATCACATGAAAAAATGCGAGACTTAAAGGAAAGACTAGACATTGGGGCTGAGATGTCCTTTTGGAGACAGGTCACACTTTTGAGTAGACTCTAGTTTCCTGAATTTTTTGATGGTGGCTATCTTTTCTCCTTTGAAACCTCTGTGTTTAGCAGCACCATGCACTGCAGAGTGTGCATGTACCTGGGAACTTTCTGGAAGGATACAGGGCTACCCCCCAATGCCCCAGCTGTTCATGCTGCTTGGGGTGAGATTATATTGAAAGGCATAATACCCCTCTCTCTCTACCTCCCTCTCTCCCTCCCTCCTGCCTATTTATTATTCTCACAGATGCTTAACGGCTCCAGGCTGATTTTTTTTCTTCTTCTTTCAAATGGAAAGAGAAATACACCATGCACGTAATCTTCCTTCATTATAGTGAGGACCAGGTTAGAACCTGGGTGGGGGTCAGGTCAAAACGTGAACACCACCCAAGGGAGCTAAAGTGCAGGGCCCAAGAGGCACAGAAGACTTTGTTTGGCTTTAAAATACTTATTTGCAGTAGAGATAGAGAACTCAATAGGGAAGGGGGGGAGAGAGAGAGAGAGAGAGAGGGAGATAACACTATTGTAGCTCGTGAAAACTCCCCTACCCATGTCCATGTACACTTTCATGTAATATTTTAGTTTCCTGTGAATCAAAGATGTTCATTATATTGACAGTTACTATATTAGTTATTTATTTTTTATATGATAGAGACAGAAATTGAGAAGGAAGGGATTATAAAGAGGGGGAAAGACAGACAGATACCCTGACAGATACCAGACAGCACTGCTTCATCATTTGTAAGGTTCTTCCCCTGCAGGTGGGGACCAGGGGCTTCAACCCCGGGTCCATGTACACCGTGATGTATGTTTGTCTTTATGGGGATTACATAATTTTTAAATATTTTGTATGTTGTCATCTTTAGCAATAAGCTGTTTTGTGCCTTTCCCTACTGTAATCACACACATTCATTTAGATTAAATAATTAAAATGTTCGCTTCTTTAGGCACATAACCATATCTTAATGTCCAGCATCCACCTATGGTTAGTGGCTACAACATAGGACCGTGCACATAATGAATATTTCCATTATTGCAAAGCATTTTTGGATAGTAGTGACCTATACATTTTCTTTCTTTTTTTTTTTTTTAAATATTTTATTCATTTATTTTCCTTTTTTGTTGCCCTTGTTTTTATCGTTGTTGTGGTTATTATTATTATTGATGTTATTGGGTAGGACAGAGAGAAGTGGTGAGAGATGGGGAAGACAGAGAGAAGGAGAGAAAGACAGACACCTGCAGACCTGCTTCACTGTTTGTGAAGCGACTCACCTGTAGGTGGAGAGCCGGGGCTCGAACAGGGATCCGTAACATGGATCCTCGAGTTTCATATCATGTGCCCATAACCCGCTATGCTACATCCCAACCCCACACACACACCATACATTTTCTAAACCTGACCAGACAATGTGCTGCTGTCCAAGCTCAAATACTGCTCAGATCAGGGTCTCACACAACAGCAAAGCAGCATGCTGTCCAGGCGGCTGTTTGGCTACCCTCTCCGTGCTTTTCAGCCCAGGGGTTGATGCAGCTGCAGAGCACAGAATTTGTAAGCACAAGGCTTTTAGTTTGATCCCTAAGCACTCCTAGCCCAACATTCTTACTCTTAAGGTGAAATGAACTATTTCTAAGACCTGATGGTTATTGTTTCTTGGTCCTCTTTATTTTGTCTTGAGGGGTTTTTTGTTTGTTTTGTTTTGTGTAAGAGAGACACTAGAACATGGTACCATTGTTTACAATGTTTTGTTTTTGTCTTGTGTGTACACATGTGTTGCACACTAGGGGTTCAAACTCAGGGCCTCACTTGTGCAAGTCACATACTCTACCACGAAGCCACTTGCTGATAGAGTTTTGGGAAGTTGTCTTTGTATATCTATGAAGTTTTATGCTGTTACCTCATGCTTGAGATTCCAACCTTTTTATCCTCTGGGCCACATCATACAGATTTAGCGAGTCAATGAACAGAGAAGAGTCGGACTCTGATAGTTTTGCACCCATCTTTACATTAGTAATGCAGTATAGTCTGTTTTCCTTCCCTTGAACTTTTTGTTGGAACTTGAACTTTTTTCCCTAGTGTTTTTTTTTTTTTTTAACATATAAAATTATCTCAAGGGAGCCAAGCGGTAGCGCAGCGGGTTAAGTGCACATGGCCTAAAATGCAAGGAATAGTTCGAGGCCCCAACTCCTCTGCGCTTCACAGGCAGTGAAGCAGGTCTGCAGGTATCTATCTTTCTCTCCTCCTCTCTCTATTTCTCTCTGTCTTATCCAACAACAACAACAACAACATCAGTAACCACAACCATAAAACAACAAGGGCAACAAAAGGGAAAATAAATAAATATTAAAAAATAGTTACTTAAAATTATCGCAAATAACATTTTATGAACAGAAATCGTACTGAACTGAGAGAACAGCTGTAAAGTTTGTCTGTTTCTCTTGTATTTTTATCATTTATAAGAAGATAGTCTTTGCTGACTTGCTGGCATTTCACTGTCCATTGCTTAGTCTAAAGGAGCAGAAGTCCCCTTTGTGAGTATGCCTCCTTGTATGTCATTTAGTTATTTTTAGATTCTGCTCTGTTGGGGGCTAACACACTGTCTTAATCTGATCTTTGCCCACCCAGTTTATAAGATACTGCAGAGTCACATCAGTTTTTCTCTTGTACCTTTATGCTAACAATACAAAGTATGATTATTTGTGTGAAAGTTATCTTTGTGGAAGATACTTGGAAGAATTCTTCTTTTTTCGCCTCCAGGGTTATTGCTGGGGCTTGATGCTGGCACTACAAATTCGTTGCTCTTGGAGGCATTTTTTTCCCATTTTTTTGTTGCTAGGACAGAGAAATTGAGAAATAAAAAGGAGATAGAGAAGGGGAGAGAAAGATACCTGCAGACCTGCTTCACCCTTGTAAGGTGCGCCCCCCCAGGTCTTGGAAGTATTCTCTTCCTTGCAAGAATGGTAGTCAAGAGCCGGAGCGTGCTGTGGTGAAATTTTAATATAAAATTCATAAGGGTCCGGTGGTAGCGCACTGGTTAAGCACACATAATACGGAGTCCAAGGATCCCTGTCATTCGAGCCTCTGGCTTCCCACCTACAGGGAGGTCACTTTACAAGCATTGAAGCAGATCTGCAGGTGTGTATCTTTCTCTTCCCTCCCTATCTCCCCATCACCTTCAATTTCTCTCTGTCCTATCCAATAAAATGGGGAAAGGAAAAAAAAAAAAGCCCCAGGAGCAGTGGATTCATAGTGCAGGCACCCAGCAATGACCCTGGAGGCAATAATATGATGATGATGATAATAATACTTTTAAGAAATTTTTAGACATGTTTCCATACTATGATTACTTGGGCCTTATATAGTATCCTTGCTACTTTATTTTCCCTCTCTAGGATTTATTTATTCATGAGTGAAAAGCAGAGCCTCATTTTTGCACATGTGATGCTGGGGATCAAACGGGATCTCATGGTTGAGATTTCAGTGCTTTATCCTGTAAATCTTTTTTTTGTCTTATAACTAGCCATCTCCCAGGCCATTTCTCTGTCACTTCCCGACATAGCCCAGCCTAGTAGCCTGCCCTTTCTCATTCACTCTCACTCGCTCTCTTTGTCTTCTCTTTTTTCACTGCCACCAGTGTCATCCCTGGGGCTCAGTGCATGCGTAGCTACACCATTCCCAGTGCCTCCTCCCCTTCCTTTTTTGAAGAAAAAGGCAAGACAGAAGAGACATCATAGCGTCTCTTGTGCTTGTGACAGTCACAACACACACACACACACACACACACACACACACACACACACACACACACACACACACACACACACACACACACGCCTGTGACAGTCACAACGCAACCCGAAGCCCAGGGCTCAAACTCAGGCCTCTCATGGTAGGTAATACATGCTGTAGGGCATGAGCTGCCTGCTGCTCACTCCTCAAGTCTGGTGTTAAATAATCATGAGCTTCTGGGACTTTATTAAGAATGTAGTGTATTACAGCTTTTAGTATTAATATAAAATAGGCCCACAGTCCTTGTTTAGTCTGTACCATATGTTCATTGTAGCAAAATCCCATGAGTCATTTATGACGTTATAATTTGATTTTTGAGGGTTTACTTGCTTTCTTCCTTCTAGAATGGACATGGTGGTAGTCGAAGTCAGCAGACACTAGACAGTAAGTATATCCTTATCATAATGGGCAGCAATAAAAGGGGGAAAAAATCATGGTTAACATGATGGGGAAAGAAGTCAATTACTGATTCTATAAAAACAGACACTTGGATTTTTTCCTGATTTATTGTTGGTGTAACTTTCTTTGGCAGAGTTTAGATGTTCTCATAGATTTGTATGTGACCAAGTATTGTAGTTGATGATATCGTTGGGAATATTATGAGGAGGATCTGATAGGACATATTTAGAAGATCCCTTGCCCAGAGGCACAGACTTCTGTATGGTCCAATCGCTGTCACTCCAGTGATGTGACGGAACTTTAGAAACGAGAATTAGCTCTGTAGTTCAGGAAGACATGACTGTTGCCTTTAGGATCAGATGGACTATTGCTAGGAAAAGAGAAAATGCTGTTTTCAGTAAACCCCTAGGAGAACAGGAGTCATCCCCTGCCACTCTTAGTGCAGTGCTCAAAGGTCACTAGATAGGGCAGGTTATTTCTTCCCTTTGTTTTTGACGAGCTCAGCTGTGATTTTTGTTTTTCATTTATTGAAGCAAATGGGTATCCACTATTGGGTATGGAAACCAGAGGATTCCTTTCATATTGTATTTCTTTGGAGTAGGATGTGATTTTTTTTTTTTTCTCCCTCCATCAGGGTTATTGCTGGGGCTTGGCACCAGCACTGTGAATCCACTGCTCCAGGTGGCCTTTTCCCCATTCTTCTTTTCTCTTTCTTTCTTCCTTCCTTCCTTCCTTCCTTCCTTCCTTCCTTCCTTCCTTCCTTCCTTCCTTTCTCCCTTCCTTCCTTTTTTTTTTTAAATTACATAGGTCAGATAGAAATTGAGAGGAGGAGATAGAGGGGGAGAGACAAACTATGACAGCTGCAGACTTGCTTCACCAAACATGAAGCTACCCCATTGCGGGTTCGAAGAAGGGATTGAAACCCAGGTCTCTGTGCATGGCAGCACAACAGGTGATCCACCAACTGGCCCTATGATAGGCGTTTTGTTGCTGTCACCAGGGAGTCACCTCCCCAGGATGACTTTTTCAGAGATTGGAGGTGGGGAGGGTGGTAGCTAAAGGTCGCTTCTCCTTCCTAACTGGAAAAGACAATGATGCTTTATGTCCAAGCACATATCTGAGTTGTATGTGTGGAAAACACAAAAACTGAGTCTTTTCTCCAGCTAAGATTGATTCCATTCAT
Organism: Erinaceus europaeus; assembly: GCF_950295315.1. Lineage (NCBI taxonomy): Eukaryota > Metazoa > Chordata > Mammalia > Eulipotyphla > Erinaceidae > Erinaceus > Erinaceus europaeus. Next base: position 19,288,734 of record NC_080171.1, read on the forward strand.
GTTCTTCTGGAATTCACTAAAGTTACTCTTTCTTTTTTTCTTTCTTTCTTTCTTTCTTTCTTCCTCCTTCCTTTCTTTCTTTATTTCTCTTTTAATGCTTAACACTCCCTCATTTTTTATTTGTGATTACAAGACTTTAAGATTACACCACACCCAGCACTTAGGTTACTGTATTCATTCTAAGGAAATGCTCACTGTGTATTTGAAGGGAAGTTTTGGACACCAAGTGTGTATTTATTTTTTTTTAACCAGAGCACTACTCAGCAGTGGCTTATGGTGGTGCAGGGGATTGAACCAGGGAATTTAGAGCCTCAGGCATGAGAGTTTATTTGCATAACCATTGTCCTCTTCCCCCCCCCCCCCCCCCATGTATATTCTTCATTTTTGACAAGTATGCAAGTATGGTAGTATTTGGACTCTCAGCCCCTACTTTCCTTAAGCTTGCCCGTAAACTTTGTCTCTGAAGCATTCCACATGTTGATGGGGAATGGGGGACTTGAAACCCAGGTCTTTGCACATGGATATGTGTGCATTTAATTAGGGGCACCACTGCTTGGCCCCTAGTGTGAATTTTATCAAGGTCACCACATTTGATTTTGCTTTATTAAAAGCAAAAGCAAAGACCTAATCTTTGGTTGGATTTGTCAATAAGATTTTATTTTATTTTATTCTTTTCTCTCTCCTCTCCCTGTCCACCCCCTCTCCCTCCTTTCCTTCCTTCTTCCCTCCCTCTGTCTGTCTGTCTGTCTGTCTCTCTCTCTCTTTCTCTTTGCCTTCAGGGTTATCACTAGAACTTAGTGCCTGTGCTACGAATCCTCTGTTCCTAGAGGCCATTTTCCCTCATTGTTTGGTTGCCCTTATTATTGCTATTGCTGTTGTTGTTGGACAGGACAGAGAGAAATCGAGAGAGGAGGGGGAAAGAAAGACACCTGCAAACCTGCTTTACTGCTTGTGAAGTGACCTCCTTGCAGGTGTGGAGCCAGGGGTTTGAACCAGTTCTTCTTTTTTTTTTAATTGAGGAGAGAGAGAGAGAGAGAGGGAGAGAGACCTGCAACACTGCTTCCCCTTGCAGGTGAACAGGGCTTTCAGCCTGGGTCCTTGTTAACCATGTGTGTCCCAGCCACAAGATTTTCAGTGTCCCCGTTGTCTTTTGAGGAAAAGTTGCCTCCCATTTTAATCCTAGGTACCTATCTTAGAGTATCCTGACCATTCTGGATGTGATTCAGGAAAAGGTTCCTTTATTCTTTACCTAAAACTTGGGTTTCTAGTCATTGTGGACCTTTAAGCTGTATCTTTCTGGTGCTTTACAGGGACAGTTCCCTTGAGTCAGACTTACTACGTGTCACAACTGAGCTTGAGATGTCTCAGGGTACTGAGCATGTTTTTTTTTTTTTTTAATATTTATTTATTCCCTTTTGTTGCCCTTGTTGTTTTATTGTTGTAGTTATTGTTGTTGTTGTCATTGTTGTTGGATAGGACAGAGAGAAATGGAGAGAGGAGGGGAAGACACAGAGGAGGAGAGAAAGATAGACGCCTGCAGACCTGCTTCACCGCCTGTGAAGCGACTCCCCTGCAGGTGGGGAGCCGGGGTTCGAACCGGGATCCTTATGCCGGTCCTTGTGCTTTGCGCCACCTGCGCTTAACCCGCTGCGCTACAGCCCGACTCCCGGTACTGAGCATGTTTAAGATACTTTTGAATTGCTTCTGGAGTTAAAACAGCTTTTTTAAAATTTTTTTAATAGCTACTTCATCCGTCTCATCTCCAAAGACAACAGATCCTCCCTCCACCCTGCCGTCTGCAGGCTCCCTGCCCAGCACCACCTCCTGCACTACGCTTCTGCCCTCTGCATCCCAGCACACTGCCACTTTGCCCTCCTTGTCGCAGACTGCTGACTTGTCCAGCGGCCCCCTCTCTCAACTTAACAGGTATGGGGGAAAGCAAGGGTCCAGGATGAGAGGCCCATCTGGCTGAGTATTTTAGGCCCATTATAAAAGACCAGGGCAAAACTTTCTTGTTGCCTTAGCAGGATGTCTTTCCTCTGTGGCATCACAGTGACTTTTGGCTGAATCGGTCTTCACTGGGTGGTGTGTCTGCTATCCTAGACCGATGGGTCTCCTGCAGATGGGACAGAGCCATGCTGTCCCTGCTGTAGTTCCTCCAGGGAGTGCCTTGGGTCTAGCCTTTCTCCAGCCTGTGTCTCTTGGGCCCATATCACTGTGGTGCTGGGTGAGAGTAATGGGGACTTTCTGAGCAGGCGTCTGATTTGTACTCGCCATGGATTCAGAGATCGAGTTATTAGAACAGCATGGAGGAAGATGCGACTTTTTGGTTTTTTTTTTAATTTTTGGTGTTATGTCTTCAAATCACACCCTCTTAGTTTGCTTCCCTTCTTCCTCCCCCAACCCACAGCCATTTTTATTGATTTATTTTTTTAACTAGCAGAAAAGTTTTATTTAAATTCTGGAGTTGATGGGAATTCAAGCTCTAAATCTGGCATGTGGGGTTGACCTCAGGGTCTTTCTTCTCTCCATCTGTTTAGCTGGCCCTCTAAAACTAGCATCATTCTTAGTGCAATCCTATTTTTTTACTTTTTTAAAAGTATTTTTACTTATTAATTGGATAGAGAAAGCTAGATATTAAGAGGGAGGGGGAGATAGGGAGAGAGACACCTACAGTGCAGCTTCACCACTTGTAAAGCTTTATCTCCTGCAGATGGGAACCAGGGGCTTGAACCTGGGTCTTGGAGCATTGTAACATGCACTCAACCAGGTGTGCCACTACCTGGTCCCCTATTTTTACTTTTTTACAACCTAACAAATAACTGATTATAGTTGCCTGAAATTGACTCTGCAGGTTTCTCAGGCCAGGATGTACCAGATGCTCATAGAAAGAACCCCCTCTGGGGCTGGGCGGTAGCGCAAAGGGTTAAGCGCACGTGGTGCCAAGCGCAAACAGCAGCGTAAGGATTCTGCTTTGAGCCCCCAACTCCCCACCTGCAGAGGAGTCTTCTCATAAGCGGTGAGGCAGGTCTACGGGTGTCTATCTTTCTCTCCCCCTCTCTGTCTTCCCCTCTTCTCTCCACTTCTCTCTGTCCTATCCAACAACGACAGCAACATCCACAATAAGAAGAAGAAAATCGATAAACAAGGATAACAAAAGGGGGGAGAGCAGCCTCTAGGGAGTCTTGCTGGCACCAACTCACAGTGATAATCCTGGAGGTAAAAAAAAGATGGAAAAAAAAAAGGGAAAGTCCCCCTACTCGGTCATTTCTCAGCATCAGGACACCACGCAGTAAGGAATGATGTGTGGGTGTGAAGCTGGGGCTTCCCTTTAGCAGGAAGGCGTCCAGCCGCCTGCTGAGCGTGGTGGGCTTCACTCCTGTGACTTGGAATGCACATGTGGTGTTCTGTTTTCTCTTCTAGTTCACTCTCCGGCCATCAGAACAGTCTCTCCTCTTCACATGCAACACACCCTTCCAGCACATCACACACAGTAAGTATCCTTCGTGCTTCCTTACCACCCTGTCAACTGAGCTGATCACTTAGGCACTTACAGGTGGGGCCTCAGTGTGTATGTGTATCTGTGTGTGTGATTTTTAAAGGTTCGATCTTTCTTGGCTGAAATGTCTTGATTTAGAAGGTGGTAAAACTGTTGATTTTTCATGCCCCTTTGGAAAATATTTTTCTTACCTCCAGACTTGATAAGTAAATAATTGGCAAGAATGTCAGGTAGTGAATTTTCTCTAACAGTTCACTAAAGGCACCATTATATGGTGTGTATGTCTGTCTCTGTCTCTGTCGTCTCTGTCTCTCTCTCTCTCACTAACCAGAGCATCACTCATCTCTCACGGTGGTACAGAGAACTGAACTGGAGATTTTGTAGCCTTAGGCTATCTCCTCTCCCCAAACTAAATCTTTTTTTTAAAAAAAATTCACTGAGTTCCCTGTTTATTTTATTCTATTCTTCAGATTATGTATATATATAATTTGTTAGACACAAAAATAGAAAGGGAGGAGGGAGAGAAAGATATCTCTCATGTGTGACTGCTTATAATGTGTGTTTAACAGGGTGCACAAACCACCTAGCCCTGGCTTCCCTGTTAGTTCTGGATATCTTTCTGCCTAGCAGGGGAAGTTTTATTTTATGGAGCTTGTAAAGTGGTGAGGCATTTGTGAACTTCCTAGAGAGAATTAAGTTGTTAATTTCAGCTTGTATTCGAAAGAGAACTGTGCATCTTTTGCCACATACATGTCTCTGAGTCTGGCAGCCCTGGTTCTCAGTGTTGTCATTGTAAATGCATTCCAGTTAATTTGTGTTCATGTAGGTTTTCCTGGTCACTGATTTCTCATTTATTATTTCATCATGCTGTCTCAGTCCATCTTTCACAGATCACACGTAGAGTTGTTGGTATGGTTGATATTGAAGGAAGGAAGTTTGGAGTGTGGAGAAACAGGAGTGGAAGTACAAGGGTGTTGCCAGCTAAGAAGTGGAGATGCAGAGGGGCTAGCCCTTGGTGGTGGAAGATAGGGTATATCTTCTTGAAATGGGAAGACAGGGCAGTAGTTTCAATGGCGTGCGGTTCAGACTAGCTGTGGAGGGTTGAAGGATGATCATGAAAGGGCAGAGAGGCAGGGCTGGGGGAGGATACTTGAGAAGCTGGGGGACATTGGAACACAAGAATTAGTAAGAAAGATGCTTGGAAAGAACAAAAATGTGTCTTCTGGGACACAGGAGGCATCCACCCTGGTAAATGGATCCCGGTTGATAGCCAAGTTTTGGTCCAGTGGGCATGAGCAGGAAAGTGTGAGGAACTGGGCGTGGTGGTGTGTTTTCTTTAAGAGATCAAGTCATTTGTCACTGAATGTGGTGAGGGACAAGAATCCAGATCTGGCTAATAGTAGTTTCTGGCTGAATTTCCCACACAATTTTTGCTGATAAAGCACATAGGCTCCTCCTTCCTGGCAGCAGAGCAGACGCCTTTGCCATTCTTGCGTCTCCATGGGTCTGAACAAGGAACTAGGGTACAAAGACGGCAACCAGAATTGGTTGTCCAGGAAGTTCCACATGTTTGTCAGTGTGATAGAATTGCCACTTTGGGGACATTGTAAGATTCAGTCAGGAAAAGAAAGATTTGCGTTCTCTCACCTTCTTTCTTTTGCCCAGCTTCTTTTTTTTCCACCCAGATTAAAAAAAAAAAATTTACTTATTCCCTTTTGTTGCCCTGGTTGTTGTTTTATTGTTGTTGTTGGATAGGACAGAGAAATGGAGAGTGATGGGGAAGACAGAGGGGGAGAGAAAGACAGGCACCTGCAGACCTCTCGACGCCCCGCAGGTGGGGAGCCGGGGCCTGGAACCGGGGTCCTTATGCCGGTCCTTGCACTTTGCACAACCTGCGCTTAACCCGCTGTGCTACTGCCCAACTCCCCCCCCCCTTTTTTTTTTTTTAAAGCACAAAATAGAAGATTCATGGACATGGTCTCATTGCTTCTGCCTCTGCCCTTGGGCTTCTCCTACAGCGGGGTGGGAATGTGTGGTACGCTTCAGCCTTCTTAACCTCAAGATACGTATCTGGTAGGCGGTGCACCATAGACTTGTTTGTTCTTTCCACTGTTCTGCAGTATTGCTTTTAGTTCCTCTGATGGAAATTGAGGGCCATTTTGTGTGTGTGAGTGTGTTCGCACAGTTGGAGCTGCTGGGTACTTCATATCATTGTTGTCTTTGCTTCATTTGCTCTCCCCTGCTGAGACCCCATTCAGATGGAGAGAGGGACGAACACCACAGCACCTGAGCTTCCTCTGGTGCCACGGTCCCTGTCCGACCCGGTGAGCTAATCTCTCCTTGACCCCATTATCAGTCTTGATACAAGAGCACTTATGTTTAGAAGGTGAGTCCACTTGTGGAATCGCTTGGCATTGGTCATCTTATACAAGCTGCCAGATTGCTTGGCATAGTGATTGTAACCTGCTTACCTCTTACTAGAAACACCTTATCTCCCTACTATCTCCTCAGAATGGTGTCACATCACATACCTGTATTCTTCCAGTGTGTAAAGAAGAAATGACATCAGTATAGTTTGTAGCTCTTTTGCTTTTTAAATTGATTTATTTCTGGGGGGGGGGGGAGAACTCCAGGACACCTTGTTCTGGCGCATGCAACCCCAGGAATCAAACCCTGAGCTCTTTCCGGACAGTGTTTATTATTTACAAGAAGCAAGATAAGAGCCAGCCCTGGAGGTGCTCAGGAGTGGTGTGTTCACACCTTTTCTTCTTCATTTTGTTGCCTCCAGGGTGGTTGCTGAGGCATGGTGCCGAATCCACCGATCTTGGTGACTCATTTTTTCCTTCCCCCCACTTATTTTATTTGACAGAAGAGAGAAATTGACGTGACGTGGGGGGTGGAGAGAGAGAGGTTGAGAGAAAGAGAAAACACCTGGGGTCAGTGAAGCAGCCCCTCTGCAGGTGGGGAACGGGGCCTCAAACCCGGGTCCTTTCTCGGGTGCTCAGCAGGGTACACCACCACCTGGCCAACCCCCTCGATCATTAAAAAAAACAAATTGAGGGAGTCGAGCGGTAGTGCAGCGGGTTAAGCACACGTGGCGCAAAGCACAAGGACCGGTGTAAGGATCCTGGTTCGAGCCCCCGGCTCCCCACCTGCAGGGGAGCCACTTCACAAGCGCTATACCCCACCCTACCCCCTGGTTTTTCAACCAGAATACTGCTCAGCTCTGGCTTATGGTGGTGCCAGGGATTAAACCTGAGACTTCTGGTGTTCAGCAGTGACTGCTCCTTAATCTACCATACTATGCACAAGGACCCAGGTTCGAACCCCCAGTCACCACCTGCAGGAGGAAAGCTTTGTGAGTGCTGAAGCAGGGCTGCAGGTGTCTCTCTGTCTCTCCCCCTCTAGTGCCCCTTCCCCCTCAAATTCTGACTGTCTCTATCCAATAAATATATTTTTTTAAAGATTTGCTTGTTTATGAAAGAGAACAGTATCACTCTGACACATGTGACACTAAGTTGGAACCTCTTGCTTGAGAGTCCAGTGATTTTTCTGTTTTTTCCCACTGTACCACTGCCCAGGTCACGTCGTGAACAATTTATTTACTTTAGAAGGCAACTCTTCTGTGGTTTCACCCACAGAGACAAACAGTTGTTTGTTCAAGTCTGTGGTTGGTGGCTAGTGACTGCTTGGTGTAAGAGACCAGCGCTTGCTTTTGCTGACACTGAGTAATCTTGAGTGAACTCCCTGGTTCTGTTTAGAAGGCCATGGAGTGGGTGGGTGCTGGAGTAGCCCAGCTGCTGCTGCTCTGCTGGGCCTCCTTCCCTAGTTGCTGTCCATCTGGTCTAAGGAGCGGTGGGCCTGGGAAGTCCTGGGCTGTCTCCACCTTGCTGAGTAAGCTTGGCTATTAGGACCTGAAGCTGGTGCTCAGATGTGTGAGCTTAGCACATGGTGGTCCCGTTTCCTGGGGCTTTCTGTTTTTCAGCTTCTCCAGGAGAAACTGCCACTTCCTCCCTTGCTTTCCCCAATCAAGTAACTCTTCCAAGGTTCTTTGAGACCTTGCTGGTGCTGTGTCACTGGCCACAAGTTCAACTGACAGGCAGGAATCGTAGAACTCATGCTGTTTTCTGCTGGGGTTTTCTCCCTCCTTCCCTCCTTTCCTTCCTTTCCTTCCTTCCCTTCCTTTCCTTCCTTTCCTTCCTTCCCTCCCTCCCTCCCTTCCTTCCTTCCTTCCTTCCTTCCTTCCTTCCTTCCTTCCTTCCTAGATAGATCTTGCTGGTCAGGCACGGGGACGGGCTGTTTCCTTCTAGGTATGTGGCGCTACTGAACTATAAGGTGACCTGTGTGATGTCACCGAGTTATATAGCAGTGGTGTCTGTTGGCACTTATGGCTCTCAGATGAGAAGAGCTAAAAAGTCCCTGCCCCACACATGCACAGAAGGGACACCCCTTGGAATGTCTGAAGCAGCACCTCCACGGCCTATTCTCCTGGGGGGCTTTGAGGTGGATTCTTAGCCTCACAGTCATATGGTCTGTTTTTCCTTCTAATTGAAGGTTCACTACTTGTTGTGTCTTATTTCAGGTATTGAAGGACTTCAGGGGAGTTTTCATAAAAGGCAGTGATCTCAGGGTTGGGGAATAAATAGCCATCCTACAGAGCATAAACTTGACCGTGTGTGAGGACCCAGGCTGCAGCGCCCGGCCACCACGTGGGAGCACCTGCAGGCCCCGAGCTGTGGAGCAGTGCGGTGGTGCCTCTCACTCCCTCTGTCACCCACTGTCTAAGATGAATGAAGAGAGCGAGGAATAAATAATACAGGAGTGGGGAGCCGTGGTCCTGATGCTCAGCTTCTGTCCTGCGAGCCCTACCGAGAGCACAGAGCCCTCCTGTCACAGACAGCCCCGCCCGGGCCTCCTCGCACCCTGTGCCACATGCACGTGTGTCCCGCTCTTTGTTTTGCCAGCACACCAGTGCGGAGAGCACCACTTCCCTCCAGTCCTCGGCCCCCTTCTCAACGGCAGCGACCCCCGCCTCGAGCGCGCCCTCCTCAGGACTCAGCCTGCCTGGCAGCGTGAACACAGCCAACAGCCTCTGCCTGGCAGGGACCACCGTGAGCGCCCCCAGCAGCAGTACCAGGGCCGCACCCTTGGTGACCTCAGGTGCGTGAGCTCCTGGGACCGCGCTCAGAGCCCGCAGCGCAGGATGGGCGCTTCAGATCACTGATAGTCGTTGAGCTTCTTTCTTCTTTTTCAACCGTTGCTTGCTTGTCCTGCTTGTTCCAGTGACCTCTCAAGGCACTTGGAGGCTTCTGGGTGGGCCCTGCCCAGGCGGAACTAGGCCATTGTCTGGCCTCCCCAGTCTCCGCTGGTTTTCTCCTACAGCTGAGATACCATGGAGGGTGTGGGCACAGCTGACTGGGCTGCTTCTGGCCACTTTGTGGGGCTCTGCAGAGCCTGCCGAAACCCACCGCTGGCACCACTCGTCTCTCTGGCACTGTCCACTTGCTTCTATTCTGAGGAGGCAAGAGTGCTCCAGTTTGCTCACTGCAGGGTGACCTTTGGGATTTGTGGGGTAGCATTTTTCTCATGTGAAAGGCCCCTGAATGTAGCAGCTGGTCCTTCCTCCCTCTCTCCCTCAGCCACCTCCTAGCCCAGGCTGCTGCCTCTGGTGCCAACTGTGGCCTGTGGGGAGCTCGAGGTCCCTCTGCTCCTTCAGCATCTGATTCTCTGTGGTGGACACTTCACTGCATTTTATTCTCCCGTTACAGGCAAAGCACCCCCCAATCTGCCTCAGGGAGTGCCTCCTCTGCTGCATAACCAGTACCTCGTGGGCCCTGGAGGACTGCTTCCTGCCTATCCGGTGAGTCCTGACCAGATCTGGTGAGAAGGATCTGAGGAGCCTCTGTCTCCGCTGCTGATCCCGGGTATTTCTCCCCTGTCTAGACAGCCAGGGCAGGGGCTTCCCCTAGCAGCTCACCCAGGTCCCATTTTGAGTGTGTCTTTCCCTCCATCTTGTTCTGGGTCCCCATATAAGCCAGGCTTCCAGCTATAGGGTCCCTAATGCCCTGTTGGTCCTCATGCAGATCTATGGCTATGACGAGCTCCAGATGCTACAGTCAAGACTGCCGATGGTAAGTGGGCTGTGGTGGTGGGGAGGCAGCTCTCTCAGATGTCCGTCAGTCAGTCACCGGCCTTGCCTGCCACCTTGTCTGGACCTCAGGACACTGGGACCTGGGTACTGAAATAGACAGTCCTCTCTACCAAATATGGCACCTTCTCTTTCCTCTGACGTTATTTTAGATAAGAGACAGGTGGGGTTGGGTGACAGGGCAGAGAGCAAGCCTGCACAGAGCTGCACAGAGCCCGGAAGCTCCCTTCAGTGCAGTGGGGCGAGGCTCCAGCCTGGGTTGTGCGCATGGCAAAGGCAGTCTACTATCCAAGTGAGCTATTTCCCCGCTTAGATGTCAGCTACTTGACAAGACAGGGAGAGGCTTGTCTGCTTGGATTTTTAATGTGCCGCTCAGTGTGCTCGCCTCTGCCTTGGCCATCGGTAGTGCCGCTGGTGACAGCGCTGCTTCTGTCAAACCGGAGTGAACTGCTGGAGCCGATTTGTTAAAAGACCCTCTGGCTCTGGCTTGCCGTCACTGAGGGTGGGTCTTCCTGCTTACAGCTGAGTTCCGAGGCCAAGCTGCCTCTATTTCTTTTTTTAAATAGTTATTTATTCCCTTTTGTTGTCCTTGTTGTCTTATTGTTGTAGTTATTACTGTTATTGATGTCATTGTTGGATAGGACAGAGCGGGGAAGAGAAAGAGACGCCTGCAGACCTGCTTCACCACTTGTGAAGCGACTCCCCTGCTTCGGGTGGGGAGCCGGGGGCTCCAACCCACACTTAAGCCACCTGTGCTTAACCCACTGAGCTACCACCTGACTCTTCGACTGCCTCTTTATTTTAACCTCTGCGCCTACTGTGGTGGCCACGTGAACAGGATGACAGTGCAGCGGCTTGTGGAAGGAAGCGCCTGCCCTGCCCTGACACTGTGGGCTCCCGCATCACTGCTGCTTGTTCTGGGGTTTCCTAGGCTCCCAGTGATTTTTCAGCAACCCGCGTTGTCCGGGGTTGCAGAGAGGGACAAAACTGGACATTGTGGGTCCCTGTCCTGGGTGTGGGGTCTCCTGTGCCCCTCCTTTGCATGGCCATATAGTGTTCAGGCTGTGGCAGGCGCCTCTTCCTCGTCCTCCAGGGCCTGGTGCCACAGCTCTTCTCTCTCAGGTTCTCTGTTTGCTGAAGTGTTTCCCAAGGAGACAGAGGCTGGTGACGGGGGAGTGTGCAGACCGGCAGCACAAGGGCTGGCCAGACTCCCCAGCTTCTGCACAAAGGCCCAGAAAGGAAATTGGAACCATGCTGGCAGATTTCTAGGCTGGTCAGCAGATAGTTTACCACCTTGACACTCGAGAAAACCTCACAAGCCGTATCCTGAAACCCCAGTGCATCAGAATTGGAATGTCAGGGGCCCAGAGCCTGGCTCTCTGTGGGTCCTGGTCAGACCCCTAGAAGTGCCTCACTGGGATCAATCTCAGCTCTGGGAAGCAGAGCTATTTTTGTCATTTCATGCCTTAAAAGAAATGACTTCTGGGGCCAAGTGGTGTCGCACCTGGTTGAGCGCACATTACAGTGTGCAGGGAGCAGGGTTCAAGTCCCTGGTCCTTAGCTGCAGGTGTCTCTCTTTCTTTCCCTTTCTACCACCCCCTTCTCTCTTGATTTCTACCTGTCTCTATCCAATAAGTTTTTAAAAAATATTTATTCCCTTTTGTTGCCCTTGTTGTTTTGTTGTTGTTGATGTCGTTGTTGTTGGATAGGACAGAGAGAAATGGAGAGAGGGGGAGAGAAAGACACCTGCAGACCTGTCACTGCTTGTGAAGCAACTCCCCTGTAGGTAGGGGGCCGGGGGTTCAAACCGGATCCTTATGCTGGTTCTTGTGCTTTGCGCCATGTGCGCTTAACCTGCTGCGCTACCACCCAACTCCGTCTATCCAGTAAATTAAGATAATTTTTCAAAATTTCTTTAAAAAAAATTATTTCTGAACCTACTTTTTTTTTTCCACATGAGCTAGGAGAGAGACCCAGAGCATTACTTTGGCATATGTGATACCACAAATCAAATTCAGGACCTTTTTACTGAGAGTCCCCACAGTTGGCCCGCCATGTGACTGAGCGGCCTGGCCTGCCTTTTGGCAGTCTGCTTCCCTGTGTTCTGGTCATTTTGTGCCAGCTCCCTCCTTTTCATTTTCTGGGAAATGGCTCCCCCTTCTGGGCTTTTCTGCACTCCTCGCCAGCTGTGTATCTACTTCCTCGCGCGTCCTATCTCCAAGGACTCTGCTGAGGATACTTTGGGTTTCCTGGAAGTTACCTTAGGGGGCACCAAAGGGGAGAGAGTGAGCGCCATTCCCGGCCAGGATGATTCCCATTTCGCTGTAGCTGGGCACTGCCGCCCACAGGGTGACTTGGAGGGCTTTGCATTGGCTCCGAGGCTTGGCTTTAGTACATCTAGCACAGCCCCTGCGTGGTGAATGAGACTTCTCAAAGGTCCGCCGCACTGTGTGCAGTGTCAGTCACTACAGAGCGGGTGCAGGGAGGTCAGGCTACACCTACTGCCTCTGTTCCCCTGGCCCATTAGGCCTCGTGTCCTGCCGACTTTTCTAGTTGCTCTTTAGAACTCTCCGCACTGGGTAGGCCAGCAGTGTTGGGCTGGCCAGCCGCCTCCACCTGCATTCAGCTGTGGGCTGAGGTGACATGGATGTGGCTCTGCCTGGTGGAAGCTGAGGGGCTGAACCTTCTGCATGTTATGTGGATGCCACATTGCATAGCTCCAGTGGACACCATTTACTTGGAATTCTCTGTGAAACTGGCCTCTGGAGGTGTGCATATGATGTCCCCACAGTCTAGCCTGTCCTGGAAGCGTGGCATCACCTGGAGCGCTTGTGCTGTCTGCTGGGTCTGCTCTCCTGGGAGTGGGGCGAGGCCATTCTGCTGATTGAGCCCCCTCGTCTCTCTTAGGATTACTATGGAATTCCCTTTGCCACACCCACAGCTCTTGCCAGCCGAGACGGGAGCCTCGCCAATAACCCATATTCAGGTTGGTGTGTCGATGGGGAGGGAGCACTAGGAATGGGGTTGACCTATCTCTAGTCCTGCAAGGGCTGAGGGAAGTTCCTGGCTTCCTGTTGGTGAGCGCAGGGCCAGACCTCTTGTAGTTTGCAGGAGCCGGTCTGGCTCATTCACTCCCTGGTCAGTAAAGCAATCTTCTCCTCCTAGGTGATGTCACTAAGTTTGGTCGAGGTGACTCTGCGTCTCCTGCACCACCCACCACACTGGCTCAGCCGCAGCAGAGTCAGTCCCAGGCCCACCACACAGCCCAGCAGCCTTTTCTGAATCCCGCGCTGCCACCCGGCTACAGCTACACCGGCCTCCCCTACTACACGGGCGTGCCCAGTGCCTTCCAGTATGGGCCCACCATGTTTGTGAGTAATCGTGGGGCTCCTCCTCTCAGCTGCAGGTGTGGTGGGGAGAAGGCTAAGGTTCTTGCTCTGACTTCCAGCACGTTGCACAGCGAATGGTCGTGCTACCCACTTGCTGAGCTTCAGCCACGGGGCATCTTTCCCGCCGCTGCCCTTCCTCACGCCTTGACCGCTTGTCCCACCAGGTCCCTCCCGCTTCGACCAAGCAGCACGGTGTGAACATCAGCACCCCCACCCCGCCTTTCCAGCAAGCCAGTGCTTACGGCCAGCACAGTTATAGCACAGGTGAGAGGTGCTCCCAGCTTGGAGAGACGAGGGCAGGACAGGCATGCCAGCTCACACGTGCCTCTTGTACCCGCCATGCTAGGTTATGATGACCTGACCCAGGGGACAGCAGCGGGAGACTACAGCAAGGGTGGCTATGGTGGATCATCGCAGGCACAAAACAAGTCTGCAGGTTCTGGGCCTGGCAAAGGTAGTGTCTACCCCTCCTTTCCAGGATCGAGGCCCAGAGTAGTTGTTTCTACCCTTACTTTTGGCTCAGGCGAGGCTGTCCCTGAGGGCCCCTGGAGGTGGGGGGAGGCAAGAGCCGGGACCAACTGCTGTGGGAACGACTGTCTTTCCTTTTAGGAGTATCTGTGTCTTCAAGCACCACAGGGCTGCCTGACATGACTGGTGCTGTCTACAATAAAGCGCAGGTGAGGGAGCACAGCGGCAGGCGTGCAGGTTGGAGGTCGGTCCAGCCCAGCCTCATCCTCACCTTCACTGTCTGTGCCTTGCAGACCTTTGACAAGCAGGGATTTCATGCCGGGACCCCGCCGCCCTTCGGCCTGCCTTCTGCACTGGGCTCCACCGGGCCCTTGGCCCCGGGCACGGCCCCTGGCTACGCACCGCCACCATTCTTGCACATCCTGCCTGCCCACCAGCAGCCCCACTCACAGATGTTACACCACCATCTTCCACAGGATGCCCAGGTGAGCCCAGTGAGGGGCAGCCACCCTGCCCTGAGCCGGGGGTCCTGCTCCAGCCTTGACAGCCTTCTCTCCTCCTCAGAGCGGCTCGGGCCAGCGCAACCAGCCCAGCTCCCTGCAGCCCAAGTCGCAACCCTCCAAACCCACTTACGGCAACTCTCCCTACTGGACAAACTGAACCTGAGGAGGACTGGGCTGGGCTGGGGCAAGGCATTCGTTGGGCCGGAGAAGACATGCGAAGCCCATTGCTAAGAGCCCTGCACCCTCTCTAGAATTCCCGAGACTTGTGTCAGCCAAGCCTCTGTGGGGAGCCTGCCTCCCAGACTCTCTGTTGTATGTAATGTATTTATGTATGTATTTGTAAATGTGATAGAAGTCTTGGGAGGGGTGTGGTGGGATGCAGCTGCTTTCCCCACTCAGGCCTCTTCTCTTCTGTAGCAAAACAGGTCCCCTCCCTCCTGCTGCCTTCTCCCAAGCCCTCCTGTCCAGCAGGCTGCCAGGCACCTGGAGGGACTGGTTAGGCAGTCTGGGTATCGGGGTCAGGTACCAATGAAGAATCACGACTTAACTCCTATCCTGACAAACCATTATTTGAGTTTTCTGCCTGTGTAATTACTTTCTCCCTTCTTTTGAGAGACTGGTCCACTTATCCTATGTAATGTTCCCTTCCACCAAATTTTGATCCAGGATATAGCAGATAGCCTGCCCCCCCGTACCCCCCCCCCCCCCCACAGAAACTTGGCACCAATTTGTCTCTGCAGAGCTGGGGATTCTGCTTTTGTTGTCCCCAGAGATTTGCCTTCTTCTGACTGACCATTTTTAAGATGATCTGGATTTGTGCTCAGAGAGGTTCAGTCCGTCAGCTTCCCTTAAAAAAAGATGCTTTCCTCAGTGAGAGCATATCCTTAAGGCTCCTCTATTCCAGTTGTCCGAACCACGTGGGCAGCTGCTTCAGGGGGTTCTTTTGCCCAAACACCTAATAAAATTCCGAGAGCATGCGTGGTTTCTTGTGTGTGACATGACTAAGCAGAGGCCATCCTCACTGTGGTCTGCTCCCTGGCTTCAAGTAGGGGGGGGTACGTGGCCTTGATCCTGAAAACCTGCTGTGAGGACTTGAACTCAACGTTTGTTGCTGGAAGTTGCTCTTGCCCTCCCCCCCACCCCCAACATGGCATCCATTGTGGAGAGGATTTTATTTGTACTTTTATGTTTTTCTTAGCAGAGCACTGCTCAGGTGTGGTTCATGGTATAGGGAATTGAACCTGGGACCTCAGAGCCTCAGGCATTAGTCTGCTTGCATAACTATAATGCTGGCTCCCCCATGGGAATTTTTTAGTAAATAAATAATATGGTTGGGCCTAGGACTGATAGAAATATCTATTGGATAGAGATAGCCAGAAATCCAGAGAAAGGGAGTGATGAAGTGGGGGAAGACAGACACCTCTTAACACCTTTACCACTTGCAAAGCTGGGGGCTCAAACCTGGGTCCTTGGGGATTGCGACACGTGCACGCATCTAGGTGCGTCACCACCCGGCCCCTCAAAGGAAACTTTTTTTTTTTGCAATCGGAAGGTACAGTTTTATGAGTCTGGAAAAGACCGTCACCTACCCTCTTAATTAGAGGCAGGCTTTTCCAAATCTCAAGAACTGATGTAAATGTCTTGTTTTTCATCGAACCAGCACTGTCTTGATTTGACAAAAACTGGTGGAGCAGAGTTCTGTGAAGGCAGGGTGGTATGGGGTAGGCAAGTGTTCTGGGGTAAATACTCTGTTCCAGAAAGTCCCTTCACCTGGGGCTGGGATTCTGACTCTCACCCTAACCTGGTCCATCTTCCAGGCCAGTGGGGAGGATGGTCTATTCCTCAGAAGTTTTGAGTCTTGCTTCCAGTCAGTATGCCTGTACTAACCTAAGGTCAGCTTTTACTTTTTCTGCTTTTGACTTCTCGTGGTGATCATTTCATCAGAGGGAAGTATATACAACTTAAGTTCTCAATTTTTCAGTAAACAGTGTGATCCTTTAGCTGAATCGGGAAGTTCAGAAGACAAGTGACAGTGACAGCAAAATGCTTGGCTGAGGGGGGAGTAAAGCGCTTCTCTGCACTCTTGCTTGCGCAGCTATGTGTTGGCAGATTTTACTCCATTTCAGAATTAAGACTAACATGTCCATTTCTTGGAGGTCTCATTCTACAGGGAGGTAATGGGGTTAAAGAGAAAAAAAAAAGAAAAACACTTTCAGGTGCATCTTGAGTAGTCTGCAAGGGACAAGAATTTTAGTTTATCACAATGGGAACAGGAGGAAGGTTGATCCCACAGGGAAGTAACAATACAGGTATATTTTATTTCACATTTTATTAGTAGACAGATGGGCAGAAAAAGACAAAATAAACCACTAATGGGGAAGTCAACACAAAATGCATCAGAATCTTAAACTGAAGAAAAACAGCTACAATTTCAGCTAAGGAAACTGTTAGTCAGCTGTGCCCTGCTGGTTTCAGAATAGTTGAAAGTTGCATCTGAATCTTGTATATGTAAACCTTATTTAAGGGAGGGGGTAATTTTTAGTCAAGAACTACATTTTCTCTTCAGTTTTACCGTATTGTGTTCCAAACATAAGGAAACCAGCAAATAAAGGAGCAGGTATGTATTTACCAGGGAAAGGGAAAGGAAGGGACTATTAAAAAAAAAAAAGTTCTGCCTAAGAACTCTGGAATGTTTTTAAAAAGAAAGAGGGAAGACTGACAAAGGGAATCGTGGTATTCTCCACCCAGCCTCAAAATACAGACCCAAAGAGCACCCAGAGGCCGCCACTAGAATGAACCTAAAAACGAAGGTTTTTGAGTTCCTTTTATACCAAGTATCAGCACTGCACTCACAGGTTCTGACCTGAATGAGCCTTAAAGCCCCATTCCTTTTAAAAATAAATTGTATCTCAAGTTTCCATTCACCACAGGTTATGCTCTCTCTCGAGACAGCTTGGGACCAGCTTCTGGGTTTTTTAGGTGTTATTCGGAGTTAACAGCATGTTTATGTGCTGGCAAATCTAACATGGTTTTTGTCTAAAACCAACTGAACTGTCCCCAACAAACTCAGTTCCTCCACAGTTAACACCTGAGGCAATGAATACCTTGGCGCTCTGGCTCCCTGAGTCAACGTGCAACAGAGGCCAAAGGGGCCTATGAAGCAGGGTTGAGCACCGTGGCTTCTCCCACTATGCCAAAGTGCCCGCCTGTCCTGGGAAGAGAAATGCAGGGAGGAAAAAAGGCTTACTTTCAGGGTTCAAGATTCAAGAGAGCATGACCAGGCCATGGGGAGAAATGGGTAGGAAGACTGCACTCCAGATTTGCAGACTATGTAGAATAATCAGGTTTCAACAGAATTCCTATCAGTTTGCAATCAGTGTATTTTATCACAAAGGCTTGATTTGTGTTGTGAATCTGAGAATCGCTAGATTCCAGGATGCTAGCAACCCTCACCCAATGAGGACTGGACAAGAAGTTCTGGGACTAGGTTCAGCATTGTCCCATATGCACCACAGCACATCAAATATTCCCAACACCAGACCAAACACAGAGGGCTGCTGGGAACTAACTAGTCAAATAATTGAAGAGCGAATGAAAACCCTGAGATCAGAGGAGGAGGAGTAGGAGCTGAAACGTACCTACACTACTGTAGGGTCTGCACTAGTCCTGTCCCTAATCAGCCTATCAACCCGCTAGTTCATTCTGAGTTGACACGGGGAAGTGAGACAAGTCTTTCTGTATTTTTCTTCCCAAATCTTGAGTTTTTCTCCACTGAAAGATCACTACCCTCCTATGAACTGGCCTGCTCCTGTGAGGAGGAAAAAAATAATCACCTTTCTTGATTGGTGAAGACTGATGCATCTCAATATTGATTGAAGAAACGTGATTGGAACTGGGAGAAATGAAAGGTGCAGCCACTGCATGGCGGGAAGGTACAGCGTCGCCTAACCACCACTGCAGCCAGTTTCTTTGGCCGAGCCAGAAGTCAAATAAGCCCAGGACAAACACCATGCACAACCTCTGCTTGTCACTCCACAGCCACAGCACATTAAGAGGAGATGGTCCAGTCCACATCCAATAGGGAGAGCAGGAACCGGCCATTCATCTTACATGAAGTCCACAATAGTCATTATCAGTATAGGCAGCTCAATGAAAACCAAGACACATGCACCTAGCATTAATACTGAGTAATTAAAACGGGCTACTTAGAAAAGTCCTCGTGGTGAGAGTTTATCTTGGAGGGAGGGAAAGGCCAAGTTACATATATCAAGTGTTCTAACATCAGTCACCACTTGTTTTTTTTTTCCCCAGCAGCCACAACAAAAACAGTGACTTTTAACTCTGCTCCCATTGCTAAGGTGTGTTACACAACCACGCACACAGGCACACGGACACACGCTGATCCCCAACTCTTCCCCACTGCTGGGGGTGGGGGCTGATAACCCTAACTTTAAAATAAATAGCAATCCGGTGCTCAGTTCTATGTAAAGTATGAATATTTATTTCAGGCTTTAGATCCCAATCGATTCAAAAAACAAAACAAAAAAAAACCAAAAACCAAAATCTGCTTTCTCTCTTCAGAGTAGCTGAGGCCGCCATGTCAGGATGGTTTGGGAACATACTTCATCAGGCTCAGCACAAAGTCCCTGATGCTCGCTGTACCCCAGCCTTATGAAGGGAAAGAAACAAAATTCACCACCAAGGGCTGAACAAATGCACACACACTAATGTTAATGAGCAGCTAAACCTTGGCAAATTTTTTTTTTTTCCTAAGTTTTGTGGGTTTTTAAATTTTTTTTTCCATTTTCTTTTGCTATCCAGCATATGCAGCACTTGTGAACTCTCAATGAGTTCCCAGCTTTACACACATTAAACGTCTTGAAAGACTATTCAATTCTTCAGAAATCTAAAAACAGACCAAACGTGTTTTGCTGTGAACACTTTGTAGAGACGAAGTGAGGCGGGTTGGAGCTTAAAAGGGGGAAAAGAATCAATACAGTGATGGAAGGGTAAAGAATGTAAGAATTCAGACATTCTGTGGAGGAGTATTTTCTCTCCATTAAGAGGTCCATAAAAAGGAGCAAACTGAGATCCATAAGGGGAGTCAGCAAGAGCTGCGCTGTTTTCCCCACCCCCTGTTGTAGGTTTTTGCTGAGGGGCCACTGCTGGGTCCCCATTCATTTGCTCCCCTCCCTTTGGCCTGAGACGGCAGGGCAGTACAGGGGCACTGGAGGAGCACGTCACGACTCCTCGTTCCCAGAATCATCATCATCATAACAGTCGGCATCTTCCTCTTCCTCATCCTCATCATCAATGTCATCGTCATACAAGTCGTCATAAAGCAAATCTGAGCTGTTGTCATTGGAAGGCACTTTAGTTTTGATGCAGTATTCTGCCAGGGTTGTGGGAACCTTCACTCCATCCTTTTCTGCTTCGGCTTTAGTGGCTGAAACCTGTTTCCTGAAGAGACAAAAGTTTATATAAGTGTGTCTTGAATATATTGGCTTTGGTTTCCTAATAACTGCTTGAAAGTATCTGATGGAGACCCTCTCTTAAACCAAAAAAGCCTCTCTGTCAGACCATCACCACTGGGTACCATTTTGAAGGACATTCTGAAGAGTTTAGAGCAGTAAATGCCTAATGTTAGCTTTAAACAAGTCACCTCAATGGGTTTGCTTACACTGACCTTACTTGCATACAATTCAAGTCCCACAACAACTCTGACTTCAGTAATCACCTCTATTTAAAATTAGAAGTCTTCTACTTTGTTCAGTTCCAACTGTCTCATTTTTTTCTGTGTGATCATTTGCTGTTTCTCTGATATACATATGATCAACTGCTTTTCGTTACTATTTTCAACTTAAGGAAGGACTCAATTTAAGTCACAATGTCTACTCATTCACATCCTCCTTACTACACTATTATCGCGGTGCTTACTCTTCACAGGGCCTTATGCAGTTTCACCACTCCCAGACTTCTTCATTTAGAGACAAGGGACACCATAGCACCTGAGTTTGTCCCACTATTATGGCACTTCCAGGTGGTGCATGGGTTTGAACCTGGGAAGCATGCTGGGCAGACTCAATAGTGCTGTTTCTGACCTCAATCTATGCCTTCTGAGTTCTAGATCCTTATTTAAGCTTTTTGGATGTCTGCATCCTGATGTTTCATAGGAACCCTCAAAGCAAATGTGCATTTGTCATTTCCTTGCTTTTTTTTTTTTTTTTTTTAAATTTCCACGAGGGCTATTGCTAGGGCTCAGGGCTGGGACTATTAATCTACTGCTGACAGCCTTTGAGATTTTATTTATTTTTTTATTGTTGAAATTATTGTTGTTATTGATGTCATCGTTGGACAGGACAGAGAGAAATGGAGAGAGATAGGGAGGACAGAGAGGAGGAGAGAAAGACAGACATCTGCAAATCTGCTTCACCACTTGGAAGCAACCCCTCTTGCAGGTGGGGAGCTAGGGGCTGGAACCAGGATCCTGATGCCGGTCCGTGCACTTTCTGCCTTATGTGCTTAAGCTGCTGTGCCACCCTGTGTGCTCTCACAAGCTCAACCGTCTCAAGCACAACTATTTCTCTTAACATTACAAACCTAACAGAAAAGTATTGGACGTAAGAACCTGGTTTTACATTTGCTTTGTATGATGACTTGGAAGTAATCAAATGGAAGGCAACATGCCTTACCTAATGATTTCGGCATATTCTTTGTCTTTTCCTTTACTGTCCCTCCATTTCCTGAACATGACTGAAGCATCCACATTGGCTGGGGAGAAGGTGTTGGGCTCATTTAGCAATGAGATTACACTTAACAGGATAGTCCTAGAGAAAGAGGGACAGGGTCAGTTATGGACACTCACAGACTTGAAATAACTGTTTTCCTACCCCCCTTTTGTTGCCCTTATTTATTGTTGTTACTGCTGTCGTTGTTGGATAGGACAGAGAGAGGCAGGGAAGACAGAAAGAGAGAGAAAGACATCTGCAAATCTGCTTCATGACTTGGAAGCAACCCCTCTGCAGGTGGGGAGCAAGGGGCTGGAACCAGGATCCTGATGCCGGTCCAACCTGGACTGCACAAAGAGCAAAGCAGCATACTACCTAAATGACTATTTTGCCCGTCAAAAAAAAAAGTGTATTTAAGTGAAAGCTTTACGTAAGCACTAAAATAATTACCCTAAAAACGTCAAATGGAAAGGTTAAAAAAAAAAAATCACTATGGGGCCAGGAGGTAGCACATCTGGGTAAGCACAAACATTCCAGCGTATAAGGACCCAGGTTCAAGCGCCTGGTTCCCATCTGCGGGGGCAGTTTCACGAGTGGCAAAGCAGGGCTGCAGGTGTCTCTACCTCCTGCGCCCTCAATTTCTGTCTATCCAAAGATACATAAAACATTTTTAAAAAGGGAGTCGGGCGGTAGCGCAGCAGGTTAAGCACACATGGCGCAAAGTGCAAGGGCTGGGGTAAGGACCCCGGTTCTAGCCCCCAGCTCCTCAACTGCGGAGGGTGTGGGGGGGTCCCTTCACAAGCGGTGAAGCAGGTCTGCAGATGTCTATGTTTCTTCTTCCCGTCTCCCCTTCTTCTCTCCATTTCTCTCTGTCCTACCCAACAACAAAGACAATAACTACAATAAAAAACAAGTGCAACAAAGGAGTAAGTATTTAAAAAATATTTAAAATATTTTTTTAGTGTTACATGTTTACAAAATATCACTGCTGTCTTAAAATTTCTCTCCTATTAATTTGCGTCTGTGTATGTTTCCTTTTCCTTTTCTGAAGATTTGTTTATTTATAAGAGGGGTAGGAGAGAACTAGAACATCACTGTCAAGGATCTAACTAAAGAATCCAACACTTTATTTTTTAAGAATTTATTTATTTATGAGAAAGATAGGCAGAGAGAAAAAGAACCAGACATCACTCTGGTACATGTGTTTCCGGGGATTGAACTCAGGACCTTATGGTTGAGAATCCAGTGCCTTATCCACTGTGCTACCTCCTGGACCACAAAAGTCCAACACTTTATCAAGACAAGTAATAGTCTGGGCACACTTCTCATGTAGCATTAGGTTCAGAAGGATGGTCCTTCAAAGTTGATACTGTACAAAAAATGACAGTGATTTGAAGTAAAAATAAATATAGGTGCCAATATTTTTTCATATCCTAAAGACTTTCACTGAGAAAATATCTCTGAAAATACTCAGAAAAAAGAAAACTAGCTTTACAGGATGCCGGGCAGTCGCATACCTATTTAAAGCACGTATCACCATGCACAAGGGTTGAGGTTCAAGCCCCTGCTCCCCACCTGCAGAGGGACGATTCGCCAGTGGTAAGATAGGTCTGCAGGTATCTTTCTCCCTATCTCCCTTCTCCCCTCTGGTCTATGGAATAAAACAGGGAAAGGGAGAGAGGGAGGGAGAAGGAAGAAAGCTCTATAGACTACAATTCTCTACTACCAAGTATTTCCTACAATATTATCCACAAGTCAAAATTCTGTTTGTAATTGTTTATCTGGTGGCTGAGCAATGGTATACCCACCCAGTAGAGCACACTCGTCGCTATACAAAAGGACCGTGGTTCAAGCCCTCAGTCCCCACCTGCAGGGGGGAAGCTCAGTGAGTGGCGGAGCAATGCTGAAGGTGTGTGTGTCTCTCTATTTCTGTCTTTTTTAGATTTTTTTTAATATTTATTCCCTTTTGTTGTCCTTGTTTTATTGTTGTAGTTATTATTGATGTCATTGTTGTTGGATAGGACTGAGGGAAATGGAAAGAGGAGGGGAAGAGAAAGACTGACACCTGTAGACCTGCTTCACCGCTTGTGAAGGGATTCCCCCTAGAGGTGGGGAGCTGGGGGCTCGAACCAGGATCCTTACGCCTGTCCTTGCGCTTTGTGCCACCTGCGCTTAACCCGCTGCACTACCGCCCGACTCCCTAAGAGGCTTCTGAGTCTCACTCTCTTCCTGCCCCCCCCACCCCCCATTTCCATCTGCTCTCCCCTTCCCTCTTTAAAGACAGAAGCATGCAGCTGCTGGGAGCGGTGGAGTGAGCACAGGAAGCAAGTCCTAGTGCTAGTCTTAATGGGGGAGGGGCCAGGCGGTAGCACAGCGGGTTAAACACATACAGCACAAAGCGCAAGGACGAGCATAAGGGTCCTGGTTTGAGCCCGGGGCTCCCCACCTGCAGAAGGTCGCTTCACAAGTGGTGAAGCAGGTCTGCAGGTGTCTATCTTTCTCTCCCCTCTCAATTTCTCTTTGTCCTATCCAACAACAACAGCAATGACAACAATAATAATGACAACAAGGACAACAAAATGGGAAAAATGGCCTGCAGGAGCAGTTGACTTGTAGTGCAGGTGCAGAGCCCCAGCAAAAACCCTAAAGGCAAAATAAAGAATAAAATAGGCTTAAAAAAAAAAAAAAAGGGTGGTCCGGGAGGTGGCGCAGTGGATAAAGCATCGAACTCTAAAGCATGAGGTCCCATGTTCAATCCCCGGCAGCACAGATTTGTGGGCCAGGAGGTGGCACAGTAGATAAAGCATCGGACTCTCAAGCATGAGGTCCTGAGTTCAATCGCCGGCAG
Source organism: Erinaceus europaeus (assembly GCF_950295315.1). Classification (NCBI taxonomy): domain Eukaryota; kingdom Metazoa; phylum Chordata; class Mammalia; order Eulipotyphla; family Erinaceidae; genus Erinaceus; species Erinaceus europaeus. The sequence goes on from NC_080171.1 coordinate 19,312,317, forward strand.
CACATGTACCAGAGTGATGTCTGGCTCTTTCTCTCTCCGCCTATGTTTCTTGTTGATAAATAAATAAATAAATACAACAAGGGCAACAAAAGGAAATAAATATTTTTAAAAAATTATATCAGATTTAATACCAGGCTCAAGTAAAAGAATCCTGGCTACATACAAGTTGTTAAATATCTGAGCAGTCTAATCTAAGGTTCAGATAAAAGTAAAGATCAGGATTTCAATCGGGAGCCACAGATAAAAGGGATATTTAAATAAAACTAAAACTAGAAAACCAAGTACTACATCAATGAATTAAAAAGTGATTTAGGGAAATGAACTACTAATAAAGATGAGGAGAGTAGTCCGGGAGGTGGCGCAGTGGATAAGGCATTGGACTCTCAAGCAAGAGGTCCTGAGTTCAATATCCGGCAGCACATGTACCAGAATGATGTCTGGTTCTTTCTCTCTCCTATCATTTCGAATGAATGAATGAATGAATGAATTAATTAATTAATTAATTAATGTGGTCCTAGTCTTCCTGCTACAAATCCTCACAAGTGTTGGATTAAAGTTCTAACAACCACCACCAACCACCACAATGGAAAAAAGATGGCCTCCAGAAGCAGTGAATTTGTAGGGCAGGCATTGAGTCCTAGCGGTAACACTGGAGGTGAAAGACAGTTTCAAGTTGTGTGTGACCCAGGAGATGGTGCGGTGAAGGCAGAAGTGGCCATGCAAGCACAAGGCCCTGGGTTCAACACGTACCAGAGAACGCTTTGGTTCTGTCTTGTTCATAAATAAAAATGTCACTGTTGGGAGTCGGGAGGTAGCGCAGCAGGTTGAGCACGTGGCGCAGAGTGCAGGGAATGGCATGGGGATCCCAGTTCGGGTCCCTGGCTCCCCACCTGCAGGGGAGTCGCTTCACAGGCAGTGAAGTGGGTCTGCAGGTGTCTATCTTTCTCTCCCCATCTCTGTCTTCCCTTCCTCTCTGTCCTATCAACAATACTGACAACTATAATAGCTACAACAGTAAAACAAGGGCAATAAGAGGGAATAAGTAAATAAATTTTAAAAAAAAGATAACTAAAAAATTATACTGGTGTGGCTACTGGGGCTTCAACAGTACAGGTTTCTTGCTGTTTTGCCTCCAGGGTCAGGAATCTTTAATTCCATATAACTGGAATCCTTTTAAATTGTGAAGGAAATTGCTCAAAAGACAATTACAAGAGATCACAGGCAAAGATTTAAATGATTGCCAACAAATAGAAACTACGAGCAAGACAAAGTTCCTCCACATAAGTTTTAGAGAAGCATGTCTTTGTCAATACCTGAATGTCGGATCTATCAAACACTTTTTTAAAACTTTATTTGCTAGTATAGAGAAAAAGTGAAAGGACATAAAGGACAACACCTGCAGGACTGCTTTGCCACTCGTGAAGCTTGCCCTGTGGGTGGGGGCCGGGGGCTGGGATCTGGGTCCTTGTGCATGCCAGCACCTACACTTAATCAGGTGTGCCATTATCTCTCCACAGATTTCCGCTGGTTTAAGCTATCTAGTTACTGATTCTTGACGAAGGCAGACTTGTGGAGACCAACAAAGACTTTAGTACTAGGAAGTCAGGGGGGTCTACTTTAATAAATACTTTGAAATGTAGAAGTGGTTTAGAATTTAGTAATAAGAGATTTTTTAGTAAATGGGTACGAAAAAGTCTAGATTGCTTTAAAGAGGTTATGAGGCAGTGGGCCGGGTGGTGGTGCACCTGGTTGAGCGCACATGTTACACTGCACAAGGACCCAGGTTCGAGTCCCCGTTCCCACCTTCAGGGGGAAAGCTTCACAAGTGGTGGAGCAGTGCTCCTGGTATCTCTGTCTCTCCTCCTATCTAATCCCCCCTTTTCTCTTTATTTCTGGCTGTCTCTATGCAATAAATAAATAGACAATAAAAAAATTTAAAAAAAAAGAGGTTATGGGGTGGAGGATAGATACATAGTAGTTATGCAAAGAGGCTCTCATGCCTGAGGCTCCAAAGTCCCAGGTTCAATCCCTGGCACCACCACAAGCCAGAGCTGAACAGTGCTGGGGGGGGGGGGGGGGAAGAACAAAGAAAAAAAAATGTGTGTGTGTGTATTGTTAGTACAGATCTCTCTCCTCTCTTTATCCTTTATGGATTTTTCATCCTCTTTTTTACTACCAAAAAAAATTTTTATAGGCTGCCTGGAAATGGCACTGTACAGGCACTATGTCTCAACAATTAACTCTAGTAGTAAAAGTGGGTGGGAGAAAGCTGTATGATGCCAGTTAAAATGACATATACAGAATAAATAAATTTACAGAGACAGAAGACAACAACTCAGGAAGCGGCAGGAATAAAATGCTGGGCTCTCAGGCATGAAGTTCCAAATTTGATCATCATACGTGCCAGAGTACTACTTAGGCTCTCTCCCTCCTTCTGCCTCTTTCTCATATGAATTTAAAAAAAAAAAAGGATTATTTATGATGGAGGGGTGTCTGGAGACCAGACTCAGGAGCTTATGCGTGAAAGTCTAGTGTTTTATCCTGGAACATGATGGCAGAGGAGGACTAGAGGGGGTTGAAATTTATGCAAGAAAATGAGAAATGTTACACATGTACAAACCACTATATTTTACTGGCGACTGTAAACCACTAATCTTGAAAAAATATTAATAAAAAATATAAGTGGGGGGTTACGTTATATGAATTACATCTCAATAAAACCTTTATTTATTTACTTTTAACGTTTAACTGCCACCAGAGTTATCACTGGGGCTTGGTGCATGAATGACGAAGCCATCATTCCTGGATTTTCTTTTCCCCCTTTCTCTTCTTTGAGATAAACTGAAAGGCAAGAGACAAATAGACACACCAGCTTCACCACTCATGAAGCTTCCCACTGCAGGTGAGGACCAGAAGTTTGAAGCTGGTTCTTACGCAGGCTAACGTGTGCTTTACCAGGTGCACTGCTACATATAGCCGCTAAAGCTGCCTTGTATTTTATTCCCTTTTGTTGCCCTTGTTGTAGTTACTATTGTTGTTACTGATTTCGTTGTTGTTGGATAGGACAGAAAGAAATGAAGAGAAGACAGAGAGGGGGAGAGAAAGATAAGACACCTGCAGGCCTGCTTCACCGCTTGTGAAATGACCCCCCCCCCCCCCCCGCAGGTGGGGAGCCAGGGGCTGGAACCGGGATCCTTAAGCCAGTCCTCATGCTTTGCGCCATGTGCGCTTAGCTTGCTGCTGCACTACCGCCTGACTCCCTTAAAGCTGTCCCTTTTTAACTGACAACAAGTAATTGTGATTTTGACTAAAGAACTAGACGGGAATTCATAAAATCTGATATCGCACGTGGTATGAAGTGCAAGGACCAGAGCAAAGATCCTGGTTCGAGCCCCCAGCTCCCCACTTCACAGGTGGTGAAGCAAGTCTGCAGGTGTCTTTCTCTCCTCTCTGTCTTCCCCTCCTCTCTCCATTTCTCTGTCCTATCCAACAATGACAACATCAATTACAACAATAATAACTACAACAATAAAAAACAAGGGCAACAAAAGGAAATAAATTAGAAAAAATTGATATTACCAGGGTTTGCGTGGTAGCACAGCGGGTTAAGCGCACATGGGGCAAAAAAGCGGTAGGACCGGTCTAAAGATCCCAGATTGAGCTCCCGACTCCCCACCTGCAGGGGGGTCGCTTCACAAGCGGTGACACAAGTCTGTAGGTGTCTATCTTTCTCCCCCATCTCCCCTTCCTCTCTCAATTTCTCTCTGTCCTATCCAACAACAATGATAACAATAACAATCACAACGATAAAACAACAAGGGCAACAATGGGGGCCAGGCGGTGGCGCACCTGGTTACAGTGCACAAGGTCCCAGGTTCAAGCCCCTGTTCCCCGCCTGTAGAGGGAAAGCTTCACAAGTGGTGAAGCAGGGCTGCAGGTGTCTCTCTGTCTTCCTCTCTCTATCTCCCCGACTCCTCTCAATTTCTCTCTATTTCTACCCAATAAACAAACAAACAAACAAGGGCAACAAAAGGGGGAAAATAGCCTCCAGGAGCAGTGGATTCATGGTGCAGGCACCGAGCCCCAGTGCTAACCCTGGAGGCCAAAAATTAAAAAATGATCTTACTTCCCTTCAAATTTTATTATACTGTGATATGTAAATAAATTTCTTAATCGCTGCATCTAATATTTATTAGTCCATGTATATCCTCATGTCATGTATATGCAAATATATATACAGAACTAGCACCTATTACTATATATTTTTCATACATATGATTGAAGTTATATCTTGGTTAAGTGAAGAATTATAATTATGGTGGGGGTAGATAGCATAATGGTTATGCAAAGAGACTCTCATGCCTAAGGCTCCAATTTCCCCTGGTTCAATCCCCTGCACCATCATAAGCCAGAGCTGAGCAATACTCTGTTTAATATATACATATGTGTGTGTATATATATAATTATGGATACATGGACTGAAAATAAATATCTACCTGATCATAACCATATTTTCAATAACGGTGGCATACCCAGTTAAGCACACATAGTACGATGGGGAAGAACTCCAGGACCCAAGCCCCTCCCCCTCCCTGCAGGGGAGACACTTCATGAGTGGCAAAGCAGGATTTTATCTTTTTTCCCTGCCTCCCCTTAATTTTTCCTCTGTCCTATGGGGGGGGGGGGGATAACAATCTATTAACAGTAGCTGAATGTTGAAATTATAGTTACAGCAATTATTACAAGTTTTGTTAATAAAAGTACTATAGAAAAAATAATATGAAGCAATCAAATAAAATTCAAGTATCAGGATAAAACTCAGTGGGGATAATGAAATGGAAAATTGAAAATTGAATGCAAGCAGAAAAAAATAACTATATTAATGATAAAAAATACTTTGAACTTTGAGACCTGCAACAGTGTAGTGCATTAAGGTTTTAAAAATATTTTTATGGGCATGTGACCAACTTCCATACATAGACTACAACACCAAACAGGTGATTAAGTAACCATACGTCCAGACAGCAGTGTCATATTCATTATTACTTCACAAAATGCACCTCTTCAAAGTGATGTATATAGGCTGCCTAAAGATCTGGCTGAAGACAACATAAGGAAACAGTTCATTTTTCACTAGTTATAAGGTAATATATTCAATCTTAAGAATTACCTAGGGGTGGGGAGGAGGAGAATTACCTAGGGATCCAATAATTGCTCATACAACCCCTTCCTTACCTGACATTTTGAGTAGGATTCCACCTTTCAGAGGGTAGTTCTCCACTCTGTGGGTCATCTACAGGTGGATGAAGAATTGAAATGCATACATCTCCATTCTATGAGACACAAATACCACATTCAGGAAATACTAAACTATGACAGAAAAAGGGACATCAGTCCTATTGAAATTTCCATTCCTAGAAAGCTTGTGTTCCTAAAAGGAAGTCTATTCTTTTTATTCACATATTGAATCAATATAAGAGTCAGGGAAATAACACAGTGCAATGGTTGCTCAGAAAACTCGATTTAAGAGATCAATCCCAAGATCAATTTCCAGAACCACTAATAGCCAGAACTAAGAAGTATGCTGGTCTCTACCCCCACCAAACCTTACTGACTTCCAGCCCGACCAAGCCAACATTAATCAATTAAATATTTTTATATTTTACTCATTTTGACAAGTCTGTAAGATAGATTTATCCCCAAGATGAACTTCATAGTTAATAAAGAAACAGTATGTCTATAGCACTATCCTTCTAAAAGATCGTTAAAATGAACAAAAATTGCATTTAAAACCATTACTATTAAGTCCTGGATTGAAAATTTTTTCTTTAATATAAACTGAAAATATTCCTTCCTTACAATTAACACATTTGTTATCAGTATACGGAATTCACCAGTATGGCAATATTTTGGTTCAAATATTTAAATTATAGGATTTCCAATTGGAGAAAATAGATATATCTGGACAAAGGACACATGGGAAGTGGTGTGAAAGAGGAACAAGCGGTTAAGGAAACTTTGAAATGTGCACAATTTTAGCAACCCAAGGGAAATTTAAACATGCGAGTGTTTGTCTGGAGAAGGTAAGTCACCATAAGTGTAGACTTACAATGTTCTGAGTAAGTTAATTGTATTTCCTTTATATTGCCGTTGTAGAATGTGACAAATTTAGTAACTTGAAACAACATAAACTTTTTTTAAAGGAAGAAAACTAAATTATCAGTTTTTCCAGGTGAGGCATGGGCTGGGCAAGTCAGAGAAGTAGAAGCTCAAAGCTTATAAGCTTTTTTTCTTTTTTTAAAAATTTTTAAAATCTTTATTTATTGGTCAAGAGGGAAGGGGGTGAGAGTTGAGAGACACCTGCAGCGCTGCTTCACTACTCACAAAAGCTTTCCTCCTGCAGGTGGGGACCAGGGGCTCGAACTCAGGTCCTTGCGCATTGTAATATATGCACTCAACCAGGTGTGCCACCACCCAGCCCCTTCAAAGCTTATATACTTTCGATGAGGTCTTTTAAGTAAGAAAAATATTTTAAAGGAACTGGGAAAAAATACCTTTCTTACCATCCTGACTCCCCAGAGAAGGAAGGGAGATGTGTGCCCAAGAAAGGTAGCTAGGAAAAAGAACTTACACTTTTTTTATTGTTGTTGTAGTTATTATTGTTGTTGATGCTGTCGTTGTTGGATATGACAGAGAGAAATGGAGAGAGGAGGGGAAGACAAAGGGGGAAAGAAAGACACCTGCAGACCTGCTTCACCGCCTGTGAAGCGACTCCCCTGCAGGTTGGGAGTCGAGGGCTCAAACCCGGATCCTTCCGCTGATCCTTGCGCTTTGCGCCACGTGCGCTTAACCCGCTGTGCTACTGCCAGACTCCCCGTATTATACTTTTGTATATCCAAGACTGCTAGTGCTCTTAGAGGGCTAAAGTCAATGTATGTTAGAAACACTGGATTCCTTCCTGAGGTAGTTAGGAAAATCTAGCTTATTCTAACTTTTAAAGGTCACCTAAGTTTTTGCTCTTTATCTTCTTCCTCTACTCCCCAAATCAAGCACTGCTTATTTCTCTGATCTCTCAAATGTACATCCTTCTCATTTTCTGCCTTCCTCTTCCATTAAAAGGAAAAAAACTGTGATTACAGTACCCACCTTGATAATTCAGAATAATCTTAATTTAAGACCAATTAGTTAGCAACCGTAATTGTTGAAAGGTTCCAGAAATTAGGATATGAACATCTCCCATTATTTAATTCTATTTAGATAGAAGCAAAGAGTGTGTAAAAAAACACCACAGCACCAAAGCTTCCTCAATGTAGTGGGGACTAGGCTTGAATCTAATAGACAAGGCAAAGCAGTATACCAGCCAAATGAACTATTTCGCTGTTTGTTTGTTTGTTTATTGATTGTCTCTTTCTCATCACCAGGGCTTCACCACTCTGGGTTGACTTTTTTTTTCTCTTTTTCTATTGCCACCAGGTTCATTGCTAGGGTGTGGTGCTGGCATGACAAATTCAGCATTCTTGGTGGCTTATTTCCAGCCACCACCACCCCACCCCTTCCCTATTTTATTTGATAAAACACAGAGAGAAACTGAATAGAGGGAGGGAGGAAGGGGTGGGGGAAGGACGGGGGAAAGAGAGAGAGAAGACATCTGTATACCTGTTGAACTGCTCATGAAGCATTTCCCCTGCAAGTGTGTGTGTGTGTGTGTGTGTGTGTGTGTGTGTGTGTGTGTGTGTGTGTGTGTGTGTGTGTGTGTGTAGGCTCGAACCTAGATCCTTGCATATACATGGTAATGTGTGAGCTTAATCAGGAGTACCACCAACCGACCCCTCTGGGTTGACTTTTTCAAATAGAGATAAGAGAGGCAGACAAGGGAGTCGGGCGGTGGCGCAGTGGGTTAAGTGCACATGGCGCAAATCGCCAGGACCAGCATAAGGATCCCGGTTCGAGCCCCCGGCTCCCCACCTGCAGCGGAGTCGCTTCACAAGAGGTGAAGCAGGTCTGCAGGTGTCTGTCTTCCTCTCCTCTCTCCATTTCTCTCTGTCCTATCCAACAACAACAACATTAATAACCACAACGTTAAACAACAAGGGCAACAAAAAGGAAAATAAATAAATAAATAAATAACTTAATTAAAAAAAAAAAAAAAGAGAGGCAGACAAAGGGGAAAAAACTATAGCACAGACGCTTTCTCCAATGGGGTGGAGGGGCAGGCTTGAATCTGGTTCATGTGCATGATTAAGCAGCGCACTATCCAAATGAGCTTTTCAGCAGGCCACATAACATCTATTGGTGGGGGAAAAGTTTGGTTGGTGGTTTCAGACCTGCATACCCAAGGCCCCAGGTTCCTAGTTTGATCCCTGGCACCACATATACCAGAATGATACTTTGAATCCTCTCATATATATATGTCTATGTATATGTGTGTATAGACACATACCTTATATACATATAATAAATCTTAAAAAAAAAAAAAAAAAAGAATGTGAACACCTTTGAGGATCCATTATTGTATTTATCCTACCACAGAAGTGAACTAGAGTGGTGGTCTGGGAGGTGGCGTAGTGGATAAAGCATTGGACTCTCTCAAGCATGAGGTCCTGAGTTCAATCTCTGGCAGCACATGTACCAGAGTGATGTCTGGTTATTTCTCTCTCTCCTCTTATCTTTCTCACAAATAAATAAAATCTTTTAAAAAAAGAAGAAGTGAACTAGAGCAGCTGTTTGAATGTAAAAGCACAAGCAGCTCAGGAGGTGGTGCACTGGTTAAAGTGTTGAATTCTCAAATAGGAGGTGTCTCAAGTTCAGTCCCTAGCACTGAATGTGCCAGAGTGATGCTCTGATTCTCCGTGCCCCCCCCCCTTTATACTGGGCAAAACATCTCACCCGGATAGTAAGTCTGCTATGTCATATGTGTAACCCAAGTTTGAGTACAGTCCTTACCACAATGGAGAAAACATTGTTGCTATCATGTCTTCTAATACGTGAATAGTGAAGTGTGCTGAGATTATGTCTTACCATAGCTATGAAGGTCATAGTGAACAAAGTTAAAAACTTTACTGTCTCAGTCATGAAAGTTGTTTTCCATAACTATTATTCTATCTCCCCAACCCCCCTTGGGTATATTTTTAAAGGTGTTTGAAAATCAAAAACTAAAATGGATACGTGTGTGTGTATACATGCTTTTAAGGTGAATTAGTTCTCAATAAGAATAAAGTTTGTCGGGAGCAAGGCAGTAGCGCAATGGGTTAAGCGCAGGTGGCGCAAAGCACAAAGACCGGCATAAGGATCCCGGTTCGAGCCACCAGCTCCCCACCTGCAGGGGAGTCACTTCACAGGTGGTGAAGCAGGTCTGCAGGTGTCTATCTTTCTCTCCTCCTCTCTGTCTTCCCCTCCTCTCTCCATTTCTCTCTGTCCTATCCAACAAAAATGACATCAATAATAAGTACAACAATAAAACAACAAGGGCAACAAAAAAGGGAATAAAAACAAAATTGTTTTAAAAAGTTTGTCCTAAATAATACAATCACAATGCACGTATAATTCGACCACAGGTTTATCCTATTAAAAAGTTCAAGAAAGTTTTATTCATTAAGACACTTCTCTTTCAAATAAATGAAAAAGAACAAAATTTGTCTTTCACACGTGCTCTCTTTCCTTCTTTTTGATAGTGACACAGAGGGAGAGGGAAAAGAGAAATGGAGACACCTATCATTGCTCCACTGCTCCACTGCTTGTGAAGCTTTCCTCCTGCGTGTGGGAACCAGGTTTGCACCCAGGTCCTCGTACACAGTTAACTTGTGTACTCTACCCGGTCCTGAGTTTCTTGTTATCTAAAAAAATGAAAGAATTCTAAAACTGCTAATTTGTCACTTGCTATCTAAAAGAGTTCCCTCTCTACCTATCTAAAATCATCTATACTAGCATGACTTATTTTGGTGTTCAGGATCAAACCCAGGGGCTCAAACAAGCAAAGTGTGTTCTCTACCACTGAGTGGTACTCTACCACCTGTTGTCTAACAAAGTTGTGAAAAATAAAGATTCACTAATTACTCACTTGAGTAAGCACTCAAAAAGTATCTGTAGAAGAAAAACACAAAAACACTTTTATATGTTTTAAATACACTTTAAAAGTTAGGAAACGAGAGCTGGGTGGTAGCGCAGCAGGTTAAGCACACGTGGCACAAAGCGCAAGGACCAATGTGAGGATCCCAGGTCAAGCCACCGGCTCCCCACATGCAAGGGGGGGGTCACTTCACAGGTGGTGAAACAGGTCTGCAGGTGCCTTTCTCTCCCCTCTCTGTCTTCCCCTCCTCTATTTCTCTGCCCTATCTAACAACGATATCATCAATAACTACAATAAAACAAGAGCAACAAAAGGGAATAAATATTTATTAAATAAATAAATAAAAATAAATATTTAGGAAACAGTGAATTAATCCCACAATTTACTGTCTACAGCAGGAGAAATTTCATATATATGTTTTTTTATATATTCTGCTTCTGAACAAAGGTGCTTTATAGTATCCATAAAGGGGGTAAAGGGACACATGAGTAAGGCAGCAAATGTGTTTTTAAAAGCAATTTAAGGGAGTCGAGAGGTAGTGCAGTGGGTTATAAGCGCACGGCATAAGGATCCCGGTTCAAGCCCCTGGCTCCCCACCTGCAGGGGAGTCGCTTTACAAGCGATGAAACAGGTCTGCAGGTGTCTTTCTCCCCCCACCTTCCCCTTCTCTCTCCATTTCTCTCTGTCCTACCTAAGGATGATGACATCAATAACAATAATAACAACAACAATAATAACTACTACAACAATTTTAAAGGGCAACAAAAGGGAAAACAAATATTTTAAAAAATTAAAAGAAAAAGCAATCTAAATGTTTGGGCAATGGATACAATAGAACAAGGCTACTTCAGAGTCTTACTGCAGTGTGTAAGATTACAGAATGGTAAAGGAATAGCTTCAAAGGATATTTCAGTTGATCCTGACATAAACTGTTATCTTGCGAAACACAATACATCATTATACCATCTTTACAGATTAGCTCAAAGCTAAGTGAAGTTAATAAACAAAGGGAGATGTAACTGTTAAAAGAGGTTTTCAGTGGCTCTGCACTAGTCAGTCAAAATGTAGTAGGATAAATGTCTTGGTCTACTAAATAAAAATGCAAATGCTAACATAACATGCATTTTAATGTAGGCAGTAAGCAGCTAGGGTTTATGGCTTCAATTATAAATTAACTACAATACACAATGAGATTACAAAGGTACCTTCAGGTTTTTTTGTTTGTTTGTTTGTTTTTTAACAGAGAGCATTGCTCAACTCTGGCTTATGGTGGTGCAGGGGATTGAACCTGGGACTTTGGAGCCTCAGGTATGAGAGTCTCTTTGCATAACCATTATGCTATGTATCCCCACCCAGTTTTTTTTTTTTTTTCTTTTCAACCAGAGCTAATAGTTCTGGCTAATGATGATGCCCAGGATTGAACCTGGGGCTTCAGCACTTCAGGCCTTTTTTATTGGGGAGGGGGGGGGGGAGGAAAGCTATCACAGTGCCACTGCACCACTTTTGAAGTTTCCCGAGTAGACTACAGACTTGATCCTGGGTCCTCGTGCATGGAAAAGGACACTACACCAGATAAGATATCATAAGAAATCTTTTGTGGTTACAGTATAACTACCAGAGTGCATTGAGATATAAAGATTATTTTAATGGAGTGTATCTAAAATGTAAATATCTTCAGAGAAATTTATGCTAGACGTTTCTTACCTCATAAATGTTGGGATGCCACATTTTGGTCAAGAATCTGAAGGTAGGTGGTGAATATGGGTAGTCAATAGGAAATTTAATATGTGCCTGAAAAGGGAGGGGGGAGAAACAAAAGAAAAGCTAATAAATGAGATTACAAGTTATTTGTCTAGTAATTTACCCTATTACACCCTGGCAAAACAAAAACTCCTTTTTACAAAATATTCTTAGGATTAATATAGTTCGTTTGTATCATTATCTCTAAATGTCAGGGTTATTATTAACATGTTCTTATAGCATCTCTTCAAATATTTACAAGTTTATATAAAAATCACCAAAACTTAACAGCTGTATGATTTAATTGCACACATATAAATAAGCAATGAAAGACACAATTGTGTCACATTAATTGCCTGTGAGGGCCACAACCCTGTTCCTAGTGGACTTACTTACCCTGATGCCACTCCCAGTACTCCTAAGTGCTGTTGGTGGCTCTAACCCAGGTCCGTGTGCATGGCTGAATGTGTGTTCTACTTTTATGTATTTATCTAATGAAATAGAATAGCAAGAACAGAGGGAGAAGGGGAGAGAGACTACTACTCTAGTACACAAGGTAACATCGATTGAACCTGGGACCTTTTGTATGACGATCCTTTGTGGAACCGCTACACAATTTCTCTAGCTGCATTTTCTTTTTTCTGCTACCAGTGTTGTTGGCAGGGCTCCTGCCTGCATAACTCTCCCAGTCCCAGAAGACTCTTTGGATTTTTTCATCCCCCCCCCCCCAGATAGAAAGACAGAGACACCACAGCACCAAATCTCTCCCATGTCAGAGTTGGGTGTATTGCACCAAATAAGAGTCTCTGGGGTAGGTGGGGGGTCCAAAGAGGATGACAGAGGATCTAGTGGGGGTTGTACTGTTATGTGGAAAACTGAGAAATGTTATGTACAAACTATTGTTATTTATTTAATTTTTCTCTATCCTATCAAATAAATATTAAAAAACTGTTTCACTTTGTAACAAGTTATATTCCACTGTTTTCAGTGATATTGAATTTGACCACATCTTAAAGTATTAGAAGCAACAAGAAAATACATGAGAAGCATAAGTTCAATATGAAAAGCATTTGAGGGAGTTGAGCGGTAGTGCAGCGGGTTAAGCACACGTGGAGGAAAGCGCAAGGACGGGTGTAAGGATCCTGGTTCAAGCCCCCAGCTCCCCACCTGCAGGGGAGTCGCTTCACAAGCAGTGAAGCAGGTCTGCAGGTGTCTCTCTTTCTCTCCCCCTCCTCTCTCCATTTCTCTCTGTCCTATCCAACAACAACGACATCAATAACAACAAGGGCAACAAAAGGGAATAAGATAAAACATTAAAAAAATTTTTAAAGACATATAGAACTGAGCCCAAGAGTTGATTTGTCAATCACAAATATAAATCTTGACCATGACTTATGTTTGAAAACTAAGAACTCAAAAAAAAAAGCATTTGATTAGCAAAAATTAGCCTAAATGCAGTCTTTTCCTAACTCATCTTTATATGACATACATTTAAAATTTTCCACTTGTTTTGACCTCAGAGTTCAGTATTTATAAATGGAAAAAATATGGTGAAATAAAATGCTATTTGAGGGTGATGGGTAGATAGCATAATGGTTATGCAAACAGACTCTCATGCCTGAGGCTCCAAAGTCCCAGGTTCAATCCCCCGTACCACCACAAACCAGAGCTGAACAGTGATCTGGAGAAAAGAAACAAAGAAAGAAAGAGAGAGGAAGAAAAGAAAGGAAGAAAAAAAAGAGGGGGGGGGGAGGGAGGAAGGAAGGAAAAAAGAAAAATGGGGGGAGGGAAGGGGAGGGAGGGAAAGAAAGAAGAAATACTCTATTTGATTAGCAGACTAAATAGTTAAAGTAGTTAAACAGATGCAGTCTTATAATTGGGAGAATACAAATATTCAGAGTTGCTTCCTTTACAGAATGATCTCTTAGAAAATTTTTCAATGTGTGGTCCGGGAGGTGGCGCAGTGATAAAGCTTTGGACTCTCAAGCAGGAGGTCCTGAGTTCAGTCCCCGGCAGCACATGTACAAGAGTGATGTCTGGTTCTTTCTATCTCCTCCTATCTTTCTCATTAATAAATAGATAAAATCTTTTTTTAAAAAAGAAAATTTTCCAATGTTTATATAGGAGTGGGGGGGTAACTTTTATAACTCACAAGTAGCACATATATACTCTGATGTAATGGGATGAGGTGTTTATATAGGAGTGGGGGGTAACTTTTATAACTCACAAGTAACACATATATACTCTGATGTAATGGAATGAGGTGTGATAAGACAAATTCTGATTACCTAGTTTCAGTTTCTCTTTCTCACCTTAAAGATTTTCTATAAAGATTCGTGGACTCCAAACATCAAAATAATTCCCAAAATATTCAATAAGGTTTGTTTAAAAAGATAATATTTACAGGGGCCAGGTGGTGGTGTACCTGGATCTAGCCTGTATGGGAAAAGCCTCAAGAGCGACGAAGCAATACTACACATTTCTCCATCTCCCTCTCAGTTTCTGTCTCTCTCCAATAAATGATTTTTTTTTTAAGGGCAGTATTTGGAGAATTCTCACATTACAGCCAAGTCATTAAACAGGCAATACAGGAAGAAAGGTACAGGGGAGGGGAAGCGAGGGAAGGAGAGGGGAGAGACCTAAAAGGAAGGGTGTTTGGGTAGGCAGACTACCGTCCAAGCAGACAGGCAGCTCACAGCATCTTGTAAGTGCTAAGGACCTGAGTTCCACTGCCCAGCACCGCATGAAAATAAAATAAAACTGGGCTTCAGTGGGTACAGTGCATACTTTGCAAACCTGAGGTCCCGTGCTCTGATCTCTAGCTCATTAAATAAAATTTTAAAGAGCAAAGACAGTCTCATATATGGGAGGTAGGTCTCTTTTTTTAACACTGAGGTGCCTCCCTAGCCCCCTATTATATCCCTGTATTATATTTCTAATGGGGAAATTAGATCATCCTTCCCTAGAGATAATAAAAACTGGGTCCAGGTCATGGTGCATCACATCTTACGGTGTGCAAGGACCCAGATTTAAGCCCCTGATCCCCACCTGCAGGGGAAAGCTTCATGAGTGGTGAAGCAGGACTGCAGGTGTGTCTTTCTAGATAAATAAACATACTAAAATCAATCTTTGCAGAACTAGTAGGTAAGAAAATGTGTGGGAGTCAGATGGTGATGCACCTGACTATGCACACACATTACAGTGCACAAGACCCAGGCTCAAGCTCCCGTCCCCACCTACAGGTGGGAAGCTCCACGAGCAGTGAAGTAGTGTTGCAGGTGTCTCATTTATCTCCCTCTCTATTGCTATCTCTATATAAAATATTAAAATAACATACAAACATATTATAAACATATAAATATTAAAATCTGAATGTATGATATATATTAATATGAAAGGCAACATAGGATAACAGCAGTTAACATTCACTAGTTGGGTAGGGTCAGGTCACCTGGATAGTTGTGCTGCTTTGTCAAGTGGCATGAACCAGGTTCAACCCTGGCCCAGACCACACTGAAGGAAGCTTCAGTACTGTGGATTTTCTTTCTGTCTGTCTGTCTGCATCTAAGGAAGGGAAGGGGGGATCCACTACAGCCAAGCAGATGGCACAATGGATAAGTATTAAACTCCTGAGCCTGAAGTCCTGAGTTTGTTTCTGTTTCTAGGTATCATATATGCCAGAGTGATGCTCTGGCTCCCATGTATAACTAAAGTGAGGCTTGTAGGGGCTGGGTGATACACTTGATAGAGCACACATGTTATCATGTGATAAGACCCTGGTTCACTCCGGAGTCACTTACTGTCCCTATTGGGGGAGAAGTTTCATGAGCACTGCTGCAGGTGTCTTCTCATTTCTGTCTCTAATGAAAGAGGAGGGAGAATAAAGGAGGGAGGAGAGAGGCAAGGAGGGGTTAAAGGGAAAAATGGTGATGGAGTTGTTGGATTTTTTTGTGTGTACAGGCACTGAGCCCCAGCAATAACCCTGGTGGCAAATAATAATTTTTAAAAAATGGGCATATAGTACCTATTAATAATTTGCTGTAAGGATTGAGCAGTTAATCCTTGTAAAATATATCAGAGCTGCACCTGGCATAATATATCAAAGATATGTAAGTTTGTTAAAATACATATATATATATATATATATAAATTAGGGAGTTGGGGGATATTTGCTCACCCAAAGTAACAACACTTTTACTATGTGTAAAGACCCAGGTTCAAGCCTCCACTCACATGAGAACACCATACAGAGGGTAAGTTTCACAAGCAGTAGAATGGTGTTTTCTTCTCTCTCTCTCTCTCTCTCTCTCTCCCTCTCCCTCTCCCTCTCTCTCTCCCTCCCTCCCTGCCTGTCTCTTACCCTCCAGTTAGAAAAACAAACAGCAAACAGAAGTTCATCAGAAACAGTAGAATTTGTGCAAGTGTGATGCCCTAGTGAAGCGTCCAACAAATAAGCAATATATATATTTGATAATGAATAATGCTAGAGAGTTACTCTAGGAGACAGAAAAGCGTCTTTTGGAGCTCTATTATGGCAGATGAACAAATGGTGTACCAATAATAATGAGTGACTTGTTCAGAAAACAGTAAAAGCAGCATTCCAAATAAGAAAAGACATTCAAGTAATATTGGGGGTAAATGATTCTCTCTTTGAATGAACGAATTAAGATTAGGAACACCTGAACTGAAAATTAGTTCGAGTTCAATCCCCAGCATTACATGTGCCAAGAGTAATATTCTGGTTTCCCTTTCTCTTGTTAATAAATAAAACAAATCTTTTGAAAACAAAAGAAAACCAGACCTTACAAAATTTTAAGGGAAGGAGAAAAAGACTAAACCTCAACTTCAAGAAGGAATCAACAATAGTGGTAAAGGGCTCCAGGTAGTGAGTGACATGCAGGTTAAATGTACATGTTACCATACTCAAGGACTAAAGTTCAAGTCCCACTCTCTCTGCCTGTAAGGGGGGAAGCTTCATGAACAGTGAAGCTGGTCTCTCCCTCCCTCTCCCCCCTTCCTTTTCTCTCTGTCTTATCAAATAAATAGAAAAGGGAGGGGTGGCTGGCAGGAGCTGTGGATTTGTAGTGCCAGCACTGAGCCCCAGCAACAACCTTGATAGCAATAGTATAGTATAGTATAGTATAGTATAGTATAGTATAGTATAGTATAGTATAGTATAGTACGGTATAATAAAGTACACAGTAACAGTGGTGAAGGTATGATCTCCCCCAAAACAAAAAGTTGTTCATATAGTGGTAGAAAAGACTGAATGCTCTGTAACCACAGTTAAATAGTTATTGAAACCTTTTATTTAAAATGCACTTATTCTTATGAGACCATAGCTCTATTCTATCATGTGTGGTGCCATAAATCTAACAAGGTATCACATGTATGTAGGTTTTGTCCTCTATCCACTAAGTCACATTCCTGGCAGCCAGAACCAGTTTTAAATTACTTAATCAGGACAGTTCAGTAGTTTTGAAACAATTTTAGATTCAAACAACTAGCCCCAATTAAATGTTTTAAGAAGTCCATCTATCACTGACAGTACTTGCTTCTGAAAGCTAGCCAACTGAGAACATATTCATTTCAACAAGCACACTTCTGAATGCCGATTCACCATGACTCCAAAAAAACCCAACCCCTAATCTTCACACTTCTCCCAACCTTCCTGGGTAGTGTATGCCCTGCCACTACTGTAGTCTAGATTGAAGTCCCAGCACTACATGGAAGTGACACAACATAAGGGAAGTTCAAAGTATCTCCTTATCAGTTTCTCTGTCTGAATGGGGTGGGGAGGGGGCTGGAAATGGTGAAAGTGCTCGCCCAAAAGGTACCTGGTTCCACAAAAGTAAATACTTTTCAAATATTTTACTTATGTATGAGAGAGACTGAACCAAAGTATGGCACTGGCAGATATTAATGCTGGGAATCGAACTCAGGATCTCATGCTTAAGAATCCAACACTTAATCCAGTGTGCCACCTCCCAGACCACCATAAATAAATATTTTACAAGATATACAAATATTTTCAGATTTTAAATGTTTGCTGTAGGCAATGGGAGATAGCTCACCAGTTCAGTGTACACTTCACCTTGTGAGAGGACTTGAGTAAGAGCCTCCAGACACTACATGGGAGCATTACACAAAGGAGAACCTTCATAGGCAGTGGAGCAGCACTGAAAACACTCCTGCAAGCAACTCCTTATATCCTTCTTGCAAAATCTTAAGCATAATTATCTCTAAAATAGTTTCTGTACCACATGCCTTATTTAAAATGCCCAGGTCACTCCTAAATATATTCTCAATGAAGTCACTAAACTCCCAAAGTATGTATTTTCAATTATCTAGACTCTTAGCATTTATTTATGGTAACATTTTTGTTTACTCAATCATTCTACATTCCAAAATTGAGAAACAGTCCTGGAAGGTGATAGAACTTTTGGTGTTAGGTGTGGTGTGGAAGTATAATTGCAATCTTAATACTGTATCCCACCACTAGTCACAAAAAATGAAAAAAATAAAATTAACAGAATTTAAAAAGAAAAAGAATACCAGTCCTGTTGCCAAATGCCAATATGTGAGGTTGTAAATATATTTGCTACACTATCCTTATCCTTTGAATAGCTATGATCTAAATGAAAAGACAGAAATGCAAATAAGGAATTACAAGTTAAATGTTTTAAATGGTTTGTCTAGGGCTGGGGAGACAGCGTAATGGTTATGCAAAAGACTTTCTTGCCTCAAGATCTGAGATCTCAGGTTCAATCCCCAACATCACCATAAGCCAAAGCTGAAAAGTGCTCTGGTCTGTCTATCTGTACATATCTCATTAAATAATTATGTTTTTTTTTAAATTTTTTTTCTATTTATGTACTTTCCCTTTTGTTGCCCTTGTCTTTTTGTTGATGTTGTTACTGATGTCATCATTGTTAGATAGGACAGAGAGAAATGGAAAGAGGAGGGCAAGACAGGGGGAAAGAAAGACACCTGCAGACCTGCTTCACCACCTGTGAAGTGACTCCCCTGCAGGTGGGGAGCTGGGGAGCTGGGGGCTCAAACTGGGATCCTTACACCTGCCATGTCCTTGAGCTTTGAGCAGCGTGCGCTTAACTTGCTGTGCTACCACCGGACTCCCAAGTTTTTTTTTTTTTTTGACATGTCTACTAGATGCTAAGAAAGCACTGTAAAAGACATGCCTGAGATGATCAAGGA
This sequence comes from Erinaceus europaeus, assembly GCF_950295315.1. NCBI lineage: Eukaryota > Metazoa > Chordata > Mammalia > Eulipotyphla > Erinaceidae > Erinaceus > Erinaceus europaeus. Next base: position 19,331,338 of record NC_080171.1, read on the forward strand.
AGAAACCAGTCTGAAGACAAAGTTAAGATAAACAGAGAAAACCATGTGGAAGCAATGTGGAAAGGGTTACACATAAGAACAAAGGTGGACCCACACTTATGGACATCTAATCTTTGACAAAGGGGCCCACACTATTAAATGGGGAAAGCAGAGTCTCTTCAACAAATGGTGTTGGAAACAAAGGGTTGAAACATTCAGAAGAATGAAACTGAACCACTGTATTTCACCAAATACAAAAGTAAATTCCAAGTGGATCAAGGACTTGGATGTTAGACCACAAACTATCAGATCCTTAGAGGAAAATATTGGCAGAACTCTTTTCCGCATATATTTTAAAGACATCTTCAATGAAACGAATCCAATTACAAAGAAGACTAAGGCAAGTATAAACCTATGGGACTACATCAAATTGAAAAGCTTCTTCACAGCAAAAGAAACCACTCAGAGACCCCTCACAGAATGGGAGAAGATCTTTACATGCCATATGCCAGACAAGAATTTAATAACCAACATATATAAAGAGCTTGCCAAACTCAACAACAAATAACCCCATCCAAAAATGGGGGGAGGACATGGACAGAATATTCAAAAGGCCGAGAAACACATTTTGAAAAAATGCTCCAAGTCTCTGTCAGAGAAATGCAAATGAAGACAACAATAAGATACCACTTCACTCCTGTGAGAATGTCATACATCAGAAAAGGTAACAGCAGCAAATGCTGGAGAGGGTGTGGGGTCAAAGGAACCCTCCTACACTGCTGGTGGGAATGTCAATTGGTCCAACCTCTGTGGAGAACAGTCTGGAGAACTCTCAGAAGGCTAGAAATGGACCTACCCTACCTATGATCCTGCAATTCCTCTCCTGGGGATATATCCTAAGGAACCCAACACACCCATCCAAAAAGATGTGTGTACACATATGTTCTTAGCAGCACAATTTGTAATAGCCAAAACCTGGAAGCAACCCAGGTGTCCAACAACAGATGAGTGGCTGAGCAAGTTGTGGTATATATACACAATGGAATACTACTCAGCTGTAGAAAATGGTGACTTCACCATTTTCAGCCGATTTTGGATGGACCTTGAAAAACCCATGTTAAGAGAAGTCAGAAACAGAAGGATGAATATGGGATGATCTCACTCTCAGGCAGAAGTTGAAAAACAAGATCAGAAAAGAAAACTGGAATTGGCATAATGCACCATAGTAAAAGACTCTGGGGTGGGTGGGTGGGGAGAATACAGATCCAAGAAGGATGACAGAGGACCTAGAGGGGGTTGTGTTGTTATATGGAAAACTGGGAAATGTTATGCATGTAGAAACTATTGTATTTACTGTTGAATGTAAAACATTAATTCCCCAATAAAGATATAATAATAAAAAAAAAGAACAAAGGTGGAGATAAAGACTCACTTTGAGATATCCAGGAGGTACAATCAATGTGATTTAGTGACTGAGTTGATTTGTGAATTGAAAGAAAGGGGAAAAACAAATGACTTGGTTATTCTGGACTGAGGGAAAAAGTAAATGACAGAAGTGGTGAGAATTATTGCAAAGTGCTTATCAAGTGGCATGCATTGAGTTATGCTTTATATGCTTCATTTAGTCATCATTCAGATATATATATTTTATTCTTTTGCCTCCAGGGTTATCTATCACTGGGGCTTGGTATTTGCACTATAAATCCACTGCTTCTTTTTTCATTTTTTGGATAGGAGAGAGAACTTGAGAGGGGAGGGGTAGAGCGAGAAAGAGACACCTGCAGATCTGCTTCTCCACTTGTGAAGTGACCCCCCTACAGGTGGGAAGCTGGGGGCTCCAACCAGGATCCTTGTGTGGGTCCTTATGCTTTGTACCATGTCCGTTTAACCCAGTGTGCCATCACCTGGCCACCTTCAGATATAAAATTAAAAGATGAGGGTACAGTTATTAATGCACATGACACACTGAAGGATAGGTTATTTTCTAGTCCATTTCTTGCCTAAGAAGCATGACTCCATATTTGTATTTTGTTTTCCTGAATCCATTTACTTCCTGGATATCTTCAACTTCATTGTTCCTTTTGCCTTAGCTCTTCTAAACATCTGTTAACAATGTGCTCTCACTTTATAAATTTATAAATTTCCCTCATCCTCTTATTACCCCCATATGTAGAACATACCAAAACCAAAAGTATTCTAGTCAAAGAGATAAGAGACTTAAACTACATAACCAGCAGCTTATGAGTTGGCACAGTGGATTAAGCACTGGACATTGAAGTATGAGGTCCCAGGTTCAATCCCTTCTCCCCCCCCCCCAATATATATGTGAAAAAAAATATATATATATATGTATGTAAACAGGGCCAGAGAGTGTTGCGTCTGGTTAAGCACTCACTTGACAGTGTCCAAGGACTCAGGTTCAAGCCCCTAGTCCCCACCTGCAGGGGAAAGCTTCATGAGTTTTTCTTTCTTTTTAATATTTCTACTTATTTATTATTGGATAGAGACTGAGAGAAAAACTGAGAGGGGAGGGGAGATAGAGAAGGAGGGAAGGGAGGACGGAGGGAGAGGGAGAGAGAACAAGAGAGAGACCTGCAGCCCCGCTTTAGCACTTGTGAAGTTTTCCCTGGGTCCTTGCACACTGTAACATGAGCACTTAACCACCGGCTAGCCCCTTCACAAGCTTTTCTTTCTCCCCTCCCTTCTCAATTTCTGTCTCTATCCAAAAATAAATTTAAAAACTACTTAAAAAAAATAGGGCAAGGGGTAGACAGCATAATGGTTATACAAAGAATCTCATGCTTGAGGCTCCAGAGTCCCAGGTTCAATCCCCTGCACCACCATAAGCCAGAGCTGAGCAGTGCTCTGGTTAAAAAAAAAAAAAAAAAAAAAAAAAAAAAACAGTGGCCCAGGAGGTGGTGCAGTGGATAAAAAACAAAAACAAAAGTTAATTTATAAAAGAGGAAAATATGTGCAAATAACATACACATCAGTAAACAGATAATATTGACAGGCCCCAATGTACAGTACTAGGTAACTGTTATCTCACTATTTTCACATGACAAGTCATAACAAAAAATATGAATAGTAAAATGTATCCCAATTATTCCATATATGCTTGGTTATTAGTAAAATTTTAAGTAGGTTAAGAAAAAGTTTCCCAGTCCTAAACACAACTATACTGGGTAATAGTAGTTCAGCTGGATTAGTGCCTGGAGTTAAAGTGAACCGAGGACACTCCCACTGCTGGGTTTTTCTGCTATGTCATCAGCACACATCTGCTATAGGATATGTTTGCAATCTAACAGTAAAAGCAATCAAAACATATTTGCTTATTAACTTGCTGAAAGTTGCAAGACTGCTAGTCATTAATAGCAAACTTTTAAACTGCTTACTAATAATATCTGAAGAATATCATAAGCAGCTATACCTACTGTTGCTTTAGTGCTTCAGTCTTAACAAGTAAATAAGTTAAGAACTTTTAATAATTAAAACCTAAAAAGTTTAATTTAATTTAGAGTTGAAAAGTACAACCTAGGCAACCTGGGTTCAAGCCTCATGGTGTAAAGTGCTATGGCAGCAGTGGAACAAAGCAAGCTTCAGTGTTATGGATCTCCTTATCTCTCTCTGAATGAGAAGTAGTGGGGGGTGGGGGGTGTTGGGCTGTGGTTAAGGACTCAGCTTCAAGTCCATAAAGACCATCTGAGGGTGGAGAAGCTTCATTACCAGTGAAACAGGGTGCTCTCTCTACCCTTCCCTTCCCCTCTCAATTTCTATGTCCTATCAAATAAGCAAATTAAAAAAAAAATTAGTTTGGCATAGTTAAATCTTTCATGTACAAAGGTCCTGGTTCCACCAAAATAACTAACTTAGAATCATAATACTTGGCTGAGCACAAATGACTCGAAATGCAAGGACTGGCTAAGGATCCCAGTTCAAGCCCCCAGCTCCCACCTGCAGGGAAGTCACTTCACAGACGGTGAAGTAGGTCTGCAGGTGTCTATTTTTCTCTCCTCCTGCATTCCCCTCCTCTCTCCATTTCTCTCTGTCCTATCTAACAATGATGATATCAGTAACAACAATAATAATAACTACAACAATAAAAAACAAAAGGGATGTCGTTGTTGTTAGGACAGAGAGAAATGGAGAGAGATGAACAGGAGAAAGATAGACACCTGTAGACCTGCTTCACTGCCTGTGAAGGGACTCCCCTGCAGGTGGGAAACCGGGGGCTCGAACCGGGATCCTTATGCCGGTCCTTGCACTTTGCACCACATGCACTTAACCCACTGCACTACCACCCAACTCCCTAAAAAAAATTTTTTAAATCCTAACTTGGTATAATTACCCTAAAATTAAGATAAATAGAAAATTCCCACTGTTTTTACTGAACTCTATTTTTAAAATTCTGTTTATTATTATTAAAAAAATAGGGTGGAGGGAAAATAGTCTGTGCACGAGTATCAGATCTTTGGGCCTCTTCTTCACTGCTGTCACTGACTGGAATGCCAGACTGTCAGTTTATAGCTCAGTAGTGGCAAAAACCAGGGACTTAAAAAGAAAAAAGGGGGAAAAATTATTTACATTGGGTTTGGCAATGATCTTTAGGCTGTGATATCAAAAGGACATCAATAAAAAAATGTACAGATTTAACTACATAAAAATAAAACAAAATTTGGCAAGGATGTGAAGAAACAGGAAATACTGTGCAGTATTGTAAAGATAGTACAACAATCAGAAACAATGGTTCCTCAAAAAAAAAAATTAAATATAGAATTACCAAATGATTTAGCAAGTCCACTTCTGCATTATATGCCCCAAAGAATCAAAAGCAGAAACTGGATATTCACACATCTATGATGATAGCTTACTCATAATAGGTATAAGAAACTCCAAATATTGGGAGTCGGGCAGTAGTGCAGTGGGGTAAGTGCACATGGCACGAAGTGCAAGGACCGGCATAAGGATCCTGGTTCGAGCCCCCGGCTCCCCACCTGCAGGGGAGTTGCTTCACAAGCGGTGAAGCAGATCTGCAAGTGTCTATCTTCCTCTCCCCCCCCACCCCCATCTTCCCCTCTTCTCTCCATGTCTCTGTCCTATCCAACAACAATGACAACAACAGCAGCAATAATAACTACAACAATAAAAAGGGCAACAAAAGGGAAAATAAAAATATAAAAAAGAAATATATAGCTAAAAAAAAGAAACTTCAAGTATCTATCAATGAATAATAAATAAATATAGTATATATACAAATAAATGTATATATAGTCAAGACAGCACAGTGGGTAAAGACCTGGCCTCTTAAGTACAAGGTCCTAGGTTCAACTCCCCGCATCCTCTGTGTCTAAGTGACAATCTGATTCATGTTTACCTCTCTCTACCTCAGTCCCCTCCTTTCCCTATCTCCCCCTCACTCTTTCTCACTCATTAAAAAAATAAATCTTAATAATATAAAAAATGTGATATATGCTTACAATTAATTCCTATTCAGCCTATAAAAGGGAGGAAACTATATTGGCAAGATAGTTCATTGGGTAGGGCACTCCTTTGTCCTGTAAGCAAATTAGGTTTATGCCACACTGAATGAAGCTTTAATGCTTTGTTCTTTCTCTAACTCACTCCAAGTCAGTCCAGAAAGGGTAAAAAGCAAAAATAAATTTGACACATGCTACAGACAGGAATGACCTGTGAAAAAAATAAGTAAAATAAACAAGTCACAAAAAGTAAAATACTGTATGACTCCAGCTTTATAAGTCACCAGGAACTATCTAACACAGAGATAAAAAGCAGAATGATAGTTGTCAAGGCTAAGGAAGGGTGAAATAGAAAGCTGTTTAATGGTTCAGAGTTTAGTTTGAAATGAAAACCATCCTAGAGATGATGGTGGTGATAGCTGTATTACAACAGAAAATCTAAAATGTTACTAAAGGTATAGAAATATTTAGTTTACCAGAGTTCACTTCTGGCTTATGGAACTGTAACCTGGAATCTCAGAACCTCAGACATTTAGTCTTTTTGCATAATCATTATGCTATCTCACTGTCTCACTTTATACATATAGTTTATCTACATACACAAAAAGGATATTTTTAACACTGAATAGACAAGACTTCTAAGAACTCAAAAAAAAAAACAAAAAAAAAAAACACAACAACACTAAGAACTAGGGGTTAGTCGGTAGCGCAGCGGGTTAAGCACACATGGTGTAAAACGCAAGGACCAGTGTAAGGATCCCGGTTCCAGCACCCAGCTCCCCACCTGTGCAGGTGGGTCGCTTCACCGGCAGTGAAGCAAGTCTGCAGGTGTCTCTGTCTCTCTCTTTCGATTTCTCTCTGTCCTATCCAACATCAGCATCATCATCAATGGCCACAAAAATGGGAAAAAATGGCCTCCAGGAACAGTGTATTCACAGTGTAGGCACCGAACTCCAGCAATAACCCTGGAGGCAAAACAAAAAAAAAGAACTTCTGTTTCATCAAATGACATAATTTAGATAAGGAATAACAATCTACTTTATTGTACCTGGAAGTATCCTTGGATATATGTAGTAAGATTTCTACAAATCAGTAAGAAAAAGAGGAAGAAAGGTGGCAAAAAGACTTGAATAGGTTGGGAGTAGGACAGTAGCACAGCAGGTTAAGCACACATGGCGTGAAGCACGAGGATTCTGGTTCAAGCCCCCGGCTCCCCACCTGCAGAGGAGTCACTTCACAGGTGGTGAAGCAGACGTCTATCTTTCTCTCCCCCTCTGTCGTCCCGTCCTCTCTCCATTTCTCTTTGTCCTATCTAACAACGATGACATCAATAATAACTAACAACAATAAAGGACAACAAAAGAGAAAATAAATATTTTAAAAAAATTTTAAAAGACTTGAATAGCATTTCATCATAGAGGACATGAAAATGCAAAAAAATTGATGTTCAGGGAGTTGGGTGGTAGTGCAGCAGGTTATGCGCAGGTGGCACAAAGCGCAAAGACCAGATTAAGGATCCCGGTTTGAGCCCCCGCCTCCCTCTGCAGGGGTGAAGCAGGTCTGCAGTTGTCTTTCTCTCCTCCTCTCTATCCTATCCAACAACAACATCATCAATTACAACAATAACAACTACAATAAAACAAGGGCAACAAAAGGGAATAAACAAATATTAAAAAAGAAGAAAAAATAGATGTTTGATTTCTTCAGATATTAGTTAAATGCAAATTTAAGCAAAATATTTGCAATGAAAGACAAATATGAAAACAAAGTACATTCTCACAGTGCTTGCAGGAATGTAAACCACTTTAGATAACCTTCTGTTGGTTATCGACTACAGCTGTGTATAGATAGTAAAAAATACCACATATACACACATAAACTCAGAAATCCCATTCCTAGATGCATACCCCAAAAGTTTCTATTTTCACTAAGGTACATGAATTAGGAGGTTGATGTTAGCAATATTGACATAAAATCTGAAGCTATCCAAATATTCATCCATAGGAGAATGGGTAACATGTAATAGACATTTACTAGAATACTATATAACAACAAAAATAAGTGATCCACAATTATAGCTTTGAAGAGAAAAAAATTAGACAACAGATTCAAATAACACACAGGCATCTTTTTCGTACAACCCAATAAAAATAATAAATTGTGTAACTTGACAAAGAACTACAAACAAATGCTGTTTTTTATAATATTAATTTTTAACTTTATTTTGATAGGACAGAAAATTCATAGAGAAAGGAGTTAGAGAGATGCCTGTAGTAATGCTTCACCACTTGTGAGCCTCCCCCACCCTCACACCCCACCCCATCCCATGTAGGGACCATGCAGTTGAACCCAGGTCCTTTGGAGAGATATGCCACCACCCAACCTTTTTTTTTTTTTTTTTTTTGAGAAAGACTACAACACAAAAAGCTTCTTTCAATGTAGTGGGGACCAGGCTCAAATCTTGGTCGCACGTCTTCTTCTTCTAGCGTTTGCCCTTCTTCTGTAGCCAGTCAACAGCGTCAGGTTGAGCCTGATGTAAAGTTTCGAGACCTCCTTTGAATCTGGAGAGGTGGCAGTCGTTGACTATGTGGGTCGTGGTCTGTCTGTAGCCGCAGGGGCAGTTCGGGTCATCTCTGGCTCCCCAGCGGTGGAACATAGCAGCGCACCGGCCATGGCCTGTTCAATAGCGATTGAGGAAGGGCCCAACACGTGTGTTGGTCGCACGTAAGACAAAGGAACTGTTCTGCTGACCTCAAATAAAACTACTTTTATTGATTGCCTAACATGTATCCTGCTCTATGCTAATGTAATATCCAGATTCCATTAGTTGTTAGCTCTGTGACCTTAAATGGCCAAACTTTTTTTTTTTTTTTGGGCCAAAGCTTTTTTACTTGGAGTAGGCACTGTGCATGCAGGCTTTCACCTCTCCAGGGTGCTTTTTATTCAGAAGCCAAAGAGTGATATAGTACCTCCTATGTGGTGCCAGGACCTAAACCTGAGCTGAGCATATGTTAAGGCATAAACCCTACAAAGCGATCTATCTCTCAGGCCCACGTTTATTTTAAGGATTTTTTTTAAATTTATTTATTTATGAGAAAGACAGGAGGAGAGAGAAAGCCAGACATCACTCTGGCACATGTGCTGCCAGGGATCAAACTCAGGACCTCATGCTTGAGAGTCCAAAGCTTTACCACTGCGCCACCTCCCAGAGTGCAATTTTAAGGATTTTTATTTCATATGAGACAAGAGTTTCACAAGAGAAAAAGAGATGCCAGAGTGCTATTCTGGTAATTAAATACTAGGGAATGAACCCAGAGCCTCGTGAATCCAAGTCCTACAGCCTACCAACCTGAGCTATTTTTCTAGCCCATTTCCCTCATTTGGAGTAAGACTTTGATAGTACCTATCTCGTGGAGCTGTTTTAAGAATTAAATGAATTATGGTCTGGAGGGTGACACAGTGGATAAAATGTTAGGACTCTCAAGCATGAGACCCTGAATTCGATCAATCCTTTGTAATACATGTGCCAGAGTGATGCTCTGATTCTCTCCCTCTCGTTAATATTATTTTAAAAAAAGAATTAGATGAGTTAATATATGTAAAGAATTTAGATCCCTGCCTTGCACATAATAAACATTCATTAAGTGAGAGCTATTACTACTATAACTAAATCCCAGAGGAAAAGTGCCATTGAACTTGGATCTGTATATATGGGAGAACAGAAGCTTGAGTGCAAGGTTATACAAATTGGTTTCCATTCCAAGTTCTATAGTGTATTAATGATATATCTGTCTACCTTAATTATATTTTGCCCTTACTCCCATAAGAGGATACTTAAATATTAAGACAGATTTGTCAGAAAGTTGTCTGGGTAAGAGGATCATTTAAGACCCCCTGATACCAGAATTTGGAACATAATAGACTTCAGGAAGCGACATTAGCCATGGCAAGCTGAAACTCACTAGACTTTGAGAACAATTTCTTCAGAATTATAGTTGGGGTTCACAATGGCATTTGGAAGAAAGGTGGAATCCAGTAAATTCTGAGGATTAGGAACTATAAATACTAATGAAGTCAGAATCGCTCCTGGAAGTTAACGATGCGTTGACTTTGTGCACGTTGAAGGTGACAATAACTACAAGGATGATTCTGGCAGAAGTTGGGAAGGAAGCTATATTTATTTCATTTTTCTTTTTCTTTTTTAATGTTTTAAATTATCTTTATTTATTGGATAGAGACAGCCAGAAATCGAGAAGGAAAGGGGAGATAGAGAGGGAAAGAGACAGAGACACCTGCAGCCCTGCTTCACCACTCGCAAAGCTTTCCCCCTGCAGGTGAGGACTGGGAGCTCGAACCCAGGTCCTTGAGCACTGTAACGTGCACTCAACCAGGTGTGCCACTGCCCAGTCCCCTATTTCATTTTTCAATCACCTGAACCCACTCTTCATTTCCTGATATTAAATTTACCATGCTCTGATATCAGCTGGACTTATAAATTACCGAACTCAAGCTTTACATGCTCTTTCATCTATTTCCTGGTGGTTGATGATAAGCGACTTGCCTATCTGGATTCCTGACTTCTGACTTTACTTTTTAAAATCCTGTCAATACAGACTCCTTACTGCCTTCACATGACCTATGACATTTCTATCCTTTCTATTTTGTGTTGTTTTCTTGCTGTGCCAGGGCCTTATGAGTAACTTTTCTGCTCGGGGACCTGCTCTTTCTTTCTCTCCTCCTCTCTGTTTTCCTACTTATTCTTTATTTCACAAAGAGTAACAGAATGGAAGAGACACCGCAGCACTATGCCACCATCCATGAAGCTTCCTCTGATGTCACGCTCCCATATGGCTCTGGGCCTTAGCCCTACTAGATGAGCTTCCCCTGACCTTTCTTCTGGCCTTTTATTAATTTCTGTACTTATGAAAATAATTTAATATGTAGACTTAAAAAGTTAAACATATTATAAGGCTTGTGAGAAGAAATGTATGTGTATCTACCTGCCACTCCCCACTCCTCAGAAATATTGGTAATTCCAGCTATTTGAGAAGTGGAGCAAGGGTGAGGACCAACAGGCTTTCATGTCTAAGGCACTGACAGAAATCCCAGGTTCAGTCCTTAACACCACCACACACCAGAGCTGAGGAGTGCTCTGGGAAGGAAAAGAAAAAAGAAAAAAAAAAGGAGCAAAAGTTACCTCCAGCATATAGTCACACCTGAGATGAGCCAATGCTCCTGACTCAGTCACATATGCCATTATTCATATAAATAAACTGCATGCTTTGCTGTAACTAGGATTGACTTAGTAATACTTCATTCATATCTCACTGGTTTGCCACACCAGACCTTTTCTTGTAGATTCATTGGTTAATATGTATACATTTCTTTTTATTCCCAGTCATACTTCTCTTCTTCCTTTCCTTCTAATCTAATCTGTTAGGCACCCCGACAAATTTGTTTTGGCAGACCTTTTTTCAAAAGAAAAGATTGTCTCTCTCCTTTTCTCTGACACCCCCTTCCCTCTTGACTTCTGGCTGTCTCTGTCCAATAAATAAGACAAAAAAAAAATTAAGAAGGCTGGGAAGTGGCACAGTAGATAAAGCACTGGATTTCGGTCTGGGGTTTGGTGTATCTGGTTAAGCAAGTGCATGTTGCCATAAAGCACTAGACTCTCAAGCATGAAGTTGCGTTTGATGTTTGGCCCCACATGTACAAGACTAACAGTACTGGAGTTGTACCCCTCCTACCTTATGTTTTTGTTCATTAATCCTTTCTTAAATAAAAAATTAAAAAAAAAAAAGACTAACAGTACCTTAAAAGTTAGATTTCTCAGAAGTTGGGCGATAGCACAGCGGGTTAAACACAGGTGGCGCAACGAGTAAGGATCCCAGTTTGAGCCCCCGGCTCTCCACCTGCAGGGGAGTCACTTCACAGGCGGTGAAGCAGGTCTACAGGTGTCTATCTTTCTCTCCCCCTGTCTTCCCCTCCTCTCTCCATTTCTTTCTGTCCTATCTTACAATGATGACATCAATAACAACAACAATAACTACAATATCTACAACAACAATAAAAAACAAGGGCAGCAAAAGGGAAAACTGTTAAAATAAATAAATAAAACTTTATTTTAAACAATGACAAACTAGATAAAAGTTAATAAACTGGGGGTCAGGTGGTAGCACAGCAGGTTAAGCGCAGGTGGCACAAAGCATAAGGAACTGCGTAAGGATCCTGGTTCGAGCCCCCGCCCCGGCTCCCTACCTTCAAGGGAGTCGCTTCACCAGCAGTGAAGCAGGTCTGTAGGTGTCTGTCTTTCTCTCCCTTTCTCTGTCTTCCCTCCTCTCTTCATTTCTCTCTGTCCTATCCAATAATGATGACATCATTAACAACTACAACAATAAAACAAGGGCAACAAAAGGAAATGAATATTTTTTTTAAAAATTTTTTTTAAAAAGTTAATCAACTTCCTAAACCAAGAGTAAATTGAGTATCTTTGACTATCAATAATCTCTGAATATCCTGGAATTTATTTCTACAAACAGAATTATTTTACCTAACCACAATATAACTATCAACAATCACAAGCTAATGTTGAAATGTAAGTACTACCTAATCCTCAATCCTAATACTGTTTTTCTTAAGCTGAAGGATCCAGTTCAGAATCATGTGTTACTTTTAGTTACTGTCTCCAGTTTCTTTCAGACTACAAGGTAATCATTTATTACCTTAGTTTTTTCTTTCTTGCTGTTTTTGTTTTTTTGATTGGTTTTTATATTTTGCAGCATGAAGGCGTGAAGCCTGTATGCTTCTACCACTTCCAGGATAACATCAAAGCACCACTCTACCACCTGTGGAGCTTTCCTCAGTGCTGTGGTGTTCCCATTTGGTGCCAGTGGTAGAGAGAAGGGAAAGGTGGGAAAATAGAGGGCAGGGGAAGAGGGAAGAGGGGGAGAGAGGAAGGAGGAGAGGGAAAGAAAGGAAGAAATTAAAAGAGGGTGAGGGAGGGGGAAGGGAGGAGGGTAGAAAGAGGGAGGGGGAGGGGGAAAGAGAGAACAAACAGGAGGGGTGCCAGGAGATAGTTTATGCTGTATGACAAACCAGATTTGAGCAAAAACCAGCTGGTGGGAGTAGGGCAGGGCTGTGGATGGGGGAAAAAAAATGAATTTTTTTGAAAGCAAGTTATGGGGGTGACCAGAGGATGTTTTCACATTGCTTCACACTGCTATATAGGATCACTACAAATTACAGTAAAGGCTCAACTCTAATACATATTGCTGTACTATGATGTTTTAATTTACTTATCAGAGCTAACATGCATTTCAAATGCCATACACTAAGGCACAATGTAGTGTGTTTTGTCATCAAATTAGGTGGTAAAAGTCTTAATACTATTATGCAATTACATCATAACTACGCTAAAAAGAACACATAGTATTACTAGATTGCACTTATCACAGCATGCCAATTTCATGCAATAATCAGAAAAAAAATAGGAATTTTAAATGAGTGTCTCATCAAAGAGTTCCTTCATAAAACAAAACAAAACTGTAACCGAACTAGGTGTGTGAATGATCTGTCAGTTTAACAAGTAAAGTTATTTATTTACTGTTTCGTTTTGTTTTTTTAACCAGAGCACTGCTCAGTTCTGACTTAAGGTAGTGGAGAGGCCTGAACCTGGGACTCAGGCAAGAGTCTCAGGCAAGAGAGACTGCATAACCATTCACTACCCCCCCCTTTACGATGTTAAATTGTGTTTTGAGTACAGTAGTCAAAGAAATATATCCAGAGAAAATAAACCCATTTAAGATTACTAGTCTTCCAGCAAGAACAGTAGTTTAACCAAGCTGAGGATATCAGAAGCAGTGTAATAGTCAATTAGCAACCAAACCAAATGATTTTAAGTCTTGGACGTAGATGTCAACAGATGTTGCTGATTATTGCTTAGCTGTATCTCAGAGCAGTCAACAGACTTTAAACTTACTAAAGGACAGAGAGGGAGAGAGAGAGAAGCACCTGTAGTAATGCTTTATCACTCAAGAACTTGGGCTTGAACCCTTGATTCTTGTTCATGGTAACTATACTCAACCAGTCGCACCACTACCCAGACCCCAGCTTCTGTAGTTTGATCCAAATTGTATATATCTAGAGAAGGATGCACACAAAAGGAAACATTACTTTGCTAAATAGAATCATGGATAATTTCTTCTATCGGGTTGTCAGAAAAGTCAAAGAATTTTTCTATGTTTACCTATGCAAAAATACATCATGACTTTTCTAACAACCCATTATTTGCCTACATATATCTTCTTTTAAAAATATGTTTATATATTTCTTAGTGACAGGGACAGATGGGGGGGAAGGGGAGGGAAAAATCAGCTACCTGGTACATTTGCTGCCAGGGATCAAGCTCAGAACCTCATGCTTGAGAGTCCAATGTTTTATCCACTGTGCCACCTCCTGGACCATCTACCTATATTTCCTAATTTTTATATAATGAACATGTGTGATTAAATATTACATAGTAGCCATTTAAAAGCTAATATAGGGAGTTGGGCAGTGGCGCAACAGATTAAGCGCACAAAGCTCAAGGACCGGCTTAAGGATCCCAGTTTGAGCCCCTGGCTCCCCTGCTTCACAATCGGTGAAGCAGGACTGTAGATGTCTGTCTTTCTCTCTTCGTCTTCCCCTCCTCTCTCCATTTCTCTCTGTCCTATCCAACAACAACGATTATCAATAACAGCAACAATGTTAAACAACAAGGGCAACAAAAAAGGGAAAATAAGTAGATATTTTTTAAAAGCTAGTATAAGTAAATATCATAAAATATAGTGAAATATTTAACTATGGGACTCTGCCTCCACCTAAATAACAACTGTGCCGGCAAGAACTGTATAGTAACTCTTGAATTCTGTAGTCTAGTTAAACAGTTGCAGCATTCAACATAACTCACAATAGCCAAAAGGCGGAAACAGTCCAAGTTGCATCAGTAGATGAACAGGATAAACAAAATGTGGTACATGCATACAGTAGAATATTTTTCAGCTATTTAAAAAAAAAAAAAAATCACAAATGCACCATGTTATCCCACAGATAAACCTTGAAAACATTTTACTAATTGAAATAAGCCAGATGCAGAAAGGGCAAAATGATGTAAAATCCCATTCATCTGATGTTATCAAGAACAGAGATTCAGAAAGCAGAGAAGGGGGACAGGTGGCAGTGCACCTGGTTGACTGCACATTACAATAGGCAAGGACCTGGGCTCAAGACTCCAGTTCCCACCTGCAGGGGGAAAGCTTTGCCAGTGGTGAAGCAGTGTTGCAGGTATCTCTGTCTCTCTCCCTCTCTATTTCCCTTTTCCCTCTCCATTTCTGGCTATCTCTATCCAATAAATAAAGATAATAAAAAGATCATTTTAAATATTTAAGAGTAGAAGTCACCATGGACTAGGGACGATTATAGATAATACAGGACATGTGGCTAAATGATGACAACTAGCAATAAGCCATCTAGTAACATAATTTTACAAGTCCCTGACAATAAACAGCTTTGTTTGTTAAATCTGTGATAGGTAAGCTATCTTTGGACCCCAACACTTTTTTTTTAAAAGATTTTATTTATTTATGAGTATCAAACCTATGACCTCATGCTTCCAAGTATAATGTGTTAGCCACTGTGCAACCTCCCAGAATTTTTTTTCTAAACCAGAGCATTGCTCATTCTGGCTCATGGTGATGCTAGGGATTAAATCTGATATCTCAGAGCCTCAGTCATGAAAGCCTTTTTACATAACCATTAGGCTATTTCCCCAGCCCCACCTTTTTATAAAGGTTTATTTTATTATTTATTGAAGAGGCAGAAAACCACAGCATTGCACTGGCACAAGAAATACCAGGGACTGAACTGAGAACCCCAATGCTTTATCTACTATGTTACCAATTGGGTCCCCAGTAATCACTTTGTTAAAAAGAACAAATAAATACTCCTATGCTGGAGTAAAGGCTAGATTTTATTTATTTATTTATTTAGAATTTATTTATTGGGTGAGGGTTGACAGCATAATGGTTATGCAAACAGACTCTCATGCCTGAGGCTTCAAAGTCCCAGGTTCAATCCCCCGCACCACCATAAGCCAGAGCTAAACAGTGCTCTGGTTAAAAAATAAAATAACTCCAATAGCACAGCTATATACAAGATACTGGGTACTGTACAGCAAACCATAACAAAGGGACTTTTCAAAGTTAACCTAATTAACAAATAATGTGATGATAATATTAACTATCGATTGTCTTTTTGAACCCTAAGACAGCAGGAACCTCACATCTTCACTATAGAGCCCCTACTTCCCCCAGTCCTGGAACCCTTTATAGGGCCCACTTTCCCGTATGCATCTCCCAATCCAAACCAAGTAATATTGCATCCGCTGATCACAACCTAACCAAAGCAACGATTGCCACCTCAACATGCTTCACCTCAGGCTGTATCCAGAGACTTCACATGTGGAATGACAACCCTTCAGCTTCATTACTCGGGTGAGACCTTTCCTTTTATAGTATACTCTAATTTCATCTCAGGTAGTTCACTTTCTAACAAAGTCCCATAACCTAGATATACACCAGTTTCTGTGAGAGAGAGCTTATGTGCACACGTATCCATAAACTACTGCAAAATATATACCTGAAAGCAGAAGTACACTAGAGTTTGCAGTGAGTACCTCCCTAACACTTCCTCTCCACTATTCCAAGCTTGGGATCCATGATTGCTCAACAAATTGTTTGACTTCATATGTTAACTCTCTTTTCAATCACCAGGTTCCAGATGCCACCAGGATGCTGGCCAGGCTTCCCTGGATTGAAGACCCCACCAATGTGTCCTGGAGCTCAGCCTCCCCAGAGACACACCTTACTAGGGAAAGAGAGAGGCAGACTGGGAGTATGGACCGACCAGTCAACGCCCATGTTCAGCGGGGAAGCAATTACAGAAGCCAGACCTTCTACCTTCTGCAACCCTCAATGACCCTGGGTCCATGCTCCCAGAGGGCTAGAGAATGGGAAAGCTATCAGGGGAGGGGGTGGGTTATGGGGATTGGGTGGTGGGAATTGTGTGGAGTTGTACCCCTCCTACCTTATGTTTTTGTTCATTAATCCTTTCCTAAATAAAAAATAAATAAATAAATAAATAAAATAACATGGTCCGGGAGGTGGCGCAGTGGATAAAAACGTTGGTCTCTCAAGCATGAAGTCTTGAGTTCAATCCCTGGCAGCACATGTACCTGAGTGATGTCTGGTTCCTTCTCTCTCTCCTATCCCTCTCATTAATAAATAAATAAAAGAAATGATAAAAATTAAAAAATAAAATAACAATACAACCCCCACTAGATCCTCTGTCATCCTTCTTGGACCTGTATTCTCCCACCCACCCACCCACCCAGAACATCATGCAGTGCCACATGCAATGCTGGGGATTAAAAACTCAGGATGCCATGCTTGAGACTCTAACACCTTATCCACTACACCACCTCCTGGGCTGAAAAAGTAAAGTAATGTTATGAAAAAGCAAGGCTGCAGGTCTGTCTCTCTCTCTCTCTCTCTCTCCACCTCCCTTCTCAATTTCTCTATCCAATAATAATAAATTTAAAAAGTTTTGTTTGTGGGAGTTGGGCAGTAGTGCAGCAATTAAATGCAAAACACAAGGACCAGCGAAGGATCCCGGTTCGAGCTCCTGGCTCCCCACCTGTAGGGGAGTCACTTCACAGGCGGTGAAGGTCTGCAGGTGTCTTATCTTTCTCTCCCGTTCTCTGTCTTCCTCTCTTCCCTCCATTTCTCTCTGTCCCATCTAACAATGACGACATCAATAAACAATAATACTACAACAACAATGAGAAACAAGGGCAACAAAAGGGAAAATAAATAAATAAATATTTAATAAAAAAAATTTTTGTGTGTGGTCCAGGAGGTGGCACACTGGATAAAACACTGGACTCTCAAGCATGAGGTCCTGCGTTCAATCCTCAATAGCACACATACCAAAGTGTCTGGTTCTCTCACTCCTATCTTTCTCATAAATAAATAAATCTTTAAAAAAAATTTTTTAAGAGAAAAAGAAAAAACATCTATAAAATGTAAATTTAAAAAAAAAACATGGAGGGGTGGGTAGCATAATGGTTATGCAAACAGACTCTCATGCCTGAGGCTCCAAAGTCCCAAATTCAATTCCCTGTACCACCATAAGCCAAAGCTGAGCAGTGCTCTGGTTAAAAAAAAAAAAAAAACATAAAGAGGTCCGAGAGGAGGTGGCGCAGTGGTAAAGCTTTGGACTCATGCATGAGGTCCCGAGTTCGGTCCCCAGCAGTACATGTGCCAGAGTGATGTCTGGTTCTTTCTCTCTCCTGCTATCTTTCTCATAAATAAATTAAAAAAAAAAAACATAAAATAAAATAAAAAATAGTAAAAAAATGTTTTAAGGGAAAATAACTTGTATTCTATGTACAGTAGAGGTGGGATGCCTACAGTGTCTACTGCTATCCTAATGGATTCTTCTGGAAATGTCACTGTTGATTATCCACCCCAAAGTGGCCTATAAGCCCATTCCTCACTCACCCTTCCCCTAGAGAAGTCTAAAACGAAACAAAGTTAGAAGAAAAAAGAAAGTTTTGGGAGTTGGGAAGTAGTGCAGCGGGTTAAGTGTAGGTGGTGCAAAGCACAAGGACTGGCGTAAGGATCCCAGTTCGAGCCCTCAGCTCCCCACCTGCAGGGGAGTCGCTTCACAGACAGTGAAGCAGGTCTGCAAGTATCTTTCTCTCCCCCTCTGTCTTCCTGTCCTCTCTCCAATTCTCTGTCCTATCCAACAACAACAACAATAACAAAACAAGGGCAATAAAAGGGAATAAATAAATATTAAAAAGAAAGTTTTAAGTTAGGGCTGGTAAGACAGCTCAACCTGAGAGGGCACATATTTTCAACCCAAGTATGAGCTTTCACCGCTACAGCACTGAGGGGAGTTTTGGTGGGATATTATCTTTCCTCTATCTGAAAAAGTTAACCTGTGAGGATAAAAAAAAAAAAAGCTCTGAAAGGAGCAAGAAAAGTAATTATACTTGTAATGATAATACAGAGAAATTTAGAATCCTCATACAGTATTCATGGGGATATAATGTATGAGGGATTACATCATGGGGATGTACTCACATAGTTGAGAAATTCTTCAAATGGTAATATAGATTATCATATGATTTAGCAATTCTACCCCTAGGGTAAGCTCCCAAGTGAAATGATAATAATTGTCCAAACTAAAACATATATATAAACATTTGAATGTTTCTAATAGTCAAATAGTGAGAAGCCACTCAAATATCCACAACTAATGAATGGATCAACAAAGTGCCCATATAGTAGAACACTACTTAACAGTAGAAAAGTAATGAAGGTGGAGTCGGGCGGTAGCGCAGCAGGTTAAGCGCAGGGAACGCAAAGCGCAAGGACTGGAGTAAGGATCCCGGGTTTGAGTCCACGGCTGCCCACCTGCAGGGGGGGTCGCATCACAGGCAGTGAAGTAGGTCTGCAGGTGTCTTTCTCTCCTCCTCTCTGTCTTCCCCTCCTCTCTCCATTTCTCTCCGTCCTATCCAACAATGATGACATCAATAACAACAATAACTACAACAGTAAAACAAAGGCAACAAAAGGGAATAAATACATAACTAAAATTTAAAAAATTAAAAGAAGAAAAGTAATGAAGGTGGTCTGGAAGGTGATGCAGTGGATAAATCATTGGACTCTCAAGCATGAAGTCCCGAGTTCAAACCCCAGCAGCACATGTACCCGAGTTGTGTCTGGATCCTTTTTTTTTTTTTTGCCTCCAGTGTTATTGCTGGGACTCAGTGCCTGCACTATGAATCCACTGCTCATAAAGGTCATTTGTCCATTTTCTTGTCCCTGTTGTTGTTGTTACTGCTGTTGGATATGATAGAAATCGAGAGAGAAGGGGAAGAGAAAGACAGACACCTGCAAACCTGCTTCACCACTTGTGAGGTGACTCCCCTGCAGGTGGGGAGTTGGGGGCTCAAACCAGAATCCTTACACTGGTCTTTGCTGGCACCGTGCGCTTAGCCCAGTGCACTACCAACCAGTCCATATGTATTAATACATAACCAGAGTTCAGCTCTGGCTTATGATGGTGTAGGGGGGATTGATCCTGGGACCTTGGAGCCTCAGGGATAAGAATCTTTTTGCATAACCATTATGCTATCTACCCCAACCTATCTTCTTCACTTCAAAATAAAGTCATTCAAAGATGTATAAGTATAAATTATGATTTACAAATGATGCTCTAGTTCTCTCATAACTTTTTTTTTTTTTTTTAAGCAGAGCACTATTCAGCTCTCCTTTATGGTGGAGCAAAGGATTGAACCTGGGACTTTGGAGGCTCAGGCATAAGAGTCTGTTTGTATAACCATTATGCTATCTATCCCCCCCACCCGCCCTCAAATAAATCTTTTGTTTAGAGTAGAGAAATAGCATAGTAGTTCCATAACAGGCCATGATGCCTGGAAGTTCCAAGCTCCCAGGTTCAACATACTACACGATAGAGCTAGTAGTGCTCCGGCTATAGGTTATAAAGATAAAAGACTTAATGCTCAGGATCTCTTTCTCACTAACAAGTCAATCCAAAAATACTATTAATAAACAGAATTAGACAAATAAAGTAAGAGTATGCTATAATCTGGAAATCACTGTCAGGCATAAAGGCTAAGTTTGGAGGCTCCCGGGGAGACAGAAGTGGGTGGCAGAGGAGTTCGATGGCTTACCCAGTAGAAAACATGTTCACATGCAAGAGGATCGAGGCTCAAGGCCCAGGTGCCCACCTGCAGAAGGAAGAATCTCTCTCTAATAAGTAAGTGTTCATTAACTGCTGACCTGATCAGTAACTGACTCTTCTGGAACATAATGAAGTCCCTAGTTGTGGAGCCAAACAGCACAGTGGTCATACAAAGACTTTCATGTATGTGTACTGCACCCAAGTAAAAGACTCTGGGGTGGGGGGGAATGTTCAGATCCTGGAAAATGATGGCACAGGAGGATCTGGGGGTTAGATTGCTATGTGGAAAACTAAGAAATGTTACACAAGTACAAACTACTGCATTTTACTATCAACCGTAAACCATTAATCCCCTCAAAAAAGAAAAAAACTTATGATGGAACCAGTGGTGGTGTAAGCCCCCAGTCCCCAACTACAAGGGGGAAGCTTCACAAATGGTGAAGCAGTGTTACAAGTGTCCTTCTCTTCCTGTTTTCTTTCAACTTGTCTTTACACCACCAAGTCCAAAGGTATTCTCAGAGTTTTTTGAATCTTTTGTAATTTAAGGAAAACTTCAAAGCAGCAAGTAAATTCAGTAGCTCAATGAAGAAACTGAAAGGGAGTAGATAGCATAATGGTTATGCAAAAAGACTCAGGCCTGAAGCTCTAAAGTCCCAGGTTCAATTCCCACACCACATAAGGCAGAGCTGAGCAGTGCTTTGTTTAAAAAAAAACAAAAAAACTGGGTGTTAGGCAGCAGCCAACAGGTTAAGCATACGTGGCACAAAGCACAAGGACCGGCGTAAGGATCCTGGTTTGAGCCCCCGGCTCCCCACCTGCGGGGGGGGATTCACTTCACAAGTGATGAAGCAGGTCTGCAGGTGTCTATCTTTCTCTCCCCTACTTTGTCTTACCCTCCCCTCTCAATTTCTCTCTGTCCTATCCAATAAAATGGAAACAGTGGCCAAAAAGAGCAGTGGATTCAGGGGGCTGGGCAGAAAGCGCACATGATGCAAAGTGCAAGGACCTGTGTAAGGATCCCAGGTCCAGCCTCCAGCTCCCCACCTGTGTGTGGGGGGGTCACTTCACAAGTGGTGAAGCAAGTCTGCAGATGTCTCTTTCTCTCCCCCGTCTTCCCCTCCTCTGTCTATTTCTCTTTCCTGTGAAACAACAGCAATGACAATAAATACAAGGGCAACAAAACGGAAGGGGAAAAAATGGCCACCAGGAGCAGTGGGTTCATAGTGATGGCACCCAGCCCCAGCGATAACACTGGAGGCAAAAAAAAAAAAAAAAGCAAAATAAAAACCAGTGGTTTAGGAGTCAGGTAGTGGCAAACCTGGTTGAGAACCCCAATTCAAGCGTCTGGTCCCCACCTGCAGGGGGGAAACTTCACTAGAGGTGAAGCACTGCTGCAGGAGTCTCTCTTCCCTCTGTCTCTATCCTAAATACTAAAAGAAAAAGGAGCCAGCACTGTGGAATATAAAAGAATCAAACCTTAAAATAAAAAGAACATTAAAAAATAATCAAACCTTAAAAAAAAAATCAGGGAGTCAGATGGTAGCGCAGTGGGTTAAGCACAAAAAAAAAAAACAAAAAAAACTGGGTGTTGGGCAGTAGCCAACAGATTAAGCATACGTGGCACAAAGCACAAGGACCAGCAGAAGGATCCCAGTTCAAACCCCCAGTTCCCCACCTGCAGGGGAGTCGCTTCACAGGCGGTGAAGCAGGTCTGTAGGTGTCTGTCTTTCTCTCATCCTCTGTCTTCCCCTCTTCTCTCTATTTCTCTCTGTCCTATCCAACAACGATGACATCAATAACAACAATAACTTCAACAATAAAAAACAAGGGCAACAAAAGGGAATAAATATTTTTTAAAAATCAAAGGTTTAAAAATTATAGCCAGTGCAAACTACTCATGATCATAAATTTGCGTTTTTTGTGGTCCAGGAGATGGCGCAGTGGCTAAGGCACTGGACTCTCAAGCATGAGGTCCTGAGTTCAATCCCAGGCAGCGTATGTACCAATGATGTCTGGTTCTTCTCTCCTCCTATCTTTCTCATTAATACATAAATAAAATATTTTTTTAATTGCTTTTTTCCTCTGTCATCTATGGATTTCACCACTCTGGGATGACTTTTTTTCAGAGACAGAGGAAGAGAGTGAGAGAGTGACACCATTGCACCACCGTTTTCCAGTGTGGTGGAATCTGGGCTGAACTTGCTTCACATACATAGCAATGCAACATACTACCCAAGTGAGCTATTTTGCCTGCCCTGAGACCCCAAGCTGGATGCACAGCATCACATGTGCAGAAGTCATGCTCTCACTAGCCCCTTCCTCCCTCTATCTCCTTCCCTCTCTCTCTCTCCTATCATCAGGGGCAAGATGAGCATAATGATTATACACAAGTCTCTCAGGCCTGAGGTTCCAAGGTCCTAGGTTCAATCCTGGCACCACTATAATCCAAACTAAGGAGTGTCCTCTTTAAAAATAAATCTTTAGGGAGTCGGGCGGTAGTTCAGCAGGCTAAGTGCAGGTGGCACAAAGCGGAAGGACAAGAGTAAGGATCCCAGCTCGAGCCCCTGGCTCCCCACCTTAGAAGGGGAGTCACTTCACAAGCGGTGAAGCAGGTCTGCAGGTGTCTTGTCTTTCTCTCCCCCTGTCTTTCCCTCCTCTCTCCATTTCTCTCTGTCCTATCCAAGAAGGATGACACCAGTAACAACAACTACAACAATAAAAAACAAAGGCTGTGGTCTGGGAGGTGGTGCAGTGGATAAAGCATCAGACTCTCAAGCATGAGGTTCTGAGTTCAATCCCCAGCGGCACATGTACCAGGGTGATGCCTGGTTCTCTCTCCTATGTTTCTCATTAATAAATAAAATCTTTAAAAAAAATAAATAAAAATTAAAAACAAGGGTAACAAAAGGGAAAGTAAATATTAAGAATATATATAAAAATAAATAGATAAATAAATCTTTAAGGGGTCGGGTGGAGGCGCACCTAGTTGAGCATACATGTTACAGTGCTCAAGGACCCGGTTTCAAGTCCTCGTCCCCACCTGCAAGGGGAAAGCTTTGCGAGTGGTGAAGCAGGGCTAAAGATAAAAAAAAAAATAAATAAATAAATCTTTTTAAAAATGCAGGGCAGGGGCTGGGCAATAGCGCAGCAGGTTAAGCACACATGGGGCAAAGCGCAAGGATTGGTGCAAGGATCCGGGTTCAAGCCCCCGGCTCCCTACCTGCAGTGGGGGGGGGGTCACTTCACAAGTGGTGAAGCAGGTCTACAGGTGTCTATCTCTCCCCTGTCTTCCCCTCCTCTCTCCATTTCTCTGTCCTATTAAACAACAATAACAAAAACAACAACAACAATTAACAACAAGGGCAACAAAAGGGGAAAAAATGGCCTCCAGGAGCAGTAGATTCCTAGTGCAAGTACCGAGCCCCAGCATTAACCCTGGAGGCAAAAAAAAAAAAAAAAAAAATGCAGGGCTGGAGAGACAGCATAGTGGTTATAAATAAGACAATTACAAAATAGTATGGAAGGATTCCCTATGGTGTTTATGAATTTAAGTTAAATGCTTTCTGATTTCAGTATTATTTTTTAAAGCTTTATTTTATTTGATAAGAGAATTTTGTCTGCAGGTATCTCTCTCTCCCTCTCCCCCCCAGCATAGTGGTTATGCAGAAGATTCAAATTTGAGGCTCTAAAGTCCCAAGTTCAAACCCCAACACCACAAGCCTGAGCTGAGCAGTGGTCTGGTCTTCCTCTCTTTATCTCTCATAATAGGTTAAGTAAAAAATTCTCTGGCATTTATCAAATAAAATAAAATTAAAAAAAAAAAATACTGGGGCAGGGGTACATAGCATAATGATTATGCCAAGAGACACTCATGCCTGAGGCTCCAAAGTCCCAGGTTCAATCCATAAGCCAGAGCTGAGCAGTGCTCTGTTAAAAACAAAAAACAAAAAAAAGAAAAAAGAAAGAAAAAATAATACTGGGGAGTAGTGAGGTAGCACATCGGATTAAGCGCACGTGGTGCGAAACACAAGGACTGGCTTAAGGGTCCGTTGGAGCCCCCGGCTCCCCACCTGCAGGGGAGTCGCTTCACAGGCGGTGAAGCAGGTCTGCAGGTGTCTATCTTTCTCTCCCCCTCTGTCTTCCCCTCCTCTCTCCATTTCTCTGTCTTATCCAACAATAACGACATCAATAACAACAACAACTATAACAATAAACAACAAGGGCAACAAAAAGGGAATAATAAATATTTTTTAAGTTTTTTTAATTAAAGTTTAAAATAAAAGATTTAGGGCAGGTAGCTTAATGATTATGCAAAGAGACTCTCATAACTGGGTCTCCAAAGTCCCAGGTTCAAGTCCCCCGCACCACCATAAGCCAGAGCTGAATAGTGCTCTGGTTAAAGAAAAAAAAAAAATATATATATATATATATATATAGGTGGGGGCCATGTGCAAGGATCCAGGTTCAAATACCGGTGATGCATTCTTCAAATGTCTTTCTCCCTATCTCTCCGTTCTCTCTCAGTTTCTCTCTATCCTATCAAAGATTTATGGGAAGGGAGGAAGCATAATGGTTATACAAAAAGGTTTTCATGCCTGAGACTACAAAGTCCCATGTTCGATCCCTGGCACCACCATAGGACAGAGGTGAGCAGGGTGAAGCTAAAAAACAAACATCAGTGAGACACTCACTTGGATAATGTGCTGCTTTGCCATGGGTATGACACAAGTTTGAACCCAGTCCCCACTACACTGAAGAAGTTTTGGGACTATGGTCTCATTCACTTTCCCTCTGCCTTTTTTTTTAAATTTTTTTACCAGAGCACTGCTCAGCTCTGGCTTATGGTGGTATAGGGGTTGAACCTGGGACTTTGGAGCCCCAAGCATGAAAGTTTCTTTGCATAACCGTTATGCTATCTACCCTCCTCCCCTGCCTCTCTCTATCTTTACCGGGTGGTGGCACATCTGGTTTATTGCCTATGTTGCAATGCTCAAGGATCCAGGTTCGAGCCCCTAATCCCCACCTGCAGGGGGAAAGCTTTGCAAGTAGTGAAGCAGTGCTGCAGGTGTCTCTCTCTCCCGCTTTGTCTCTCCATCTCAACTTCTGGCTGCCTCTATACAATAAATAAAGGTAATAGAAAACACAAGTAGAACCTGAAATGGAATTGGCATATTGCACCAAAGTAAAAGACTCTGGGGTGGGTAGGTGGGGAGAATACAGGTCCAAGAAGGATTCAGAGGACCTATTGGGGTTTGTATTGTTATATGGGAAACTGGGGAATGTTATGCATGTACAAACTATTATACTTACTGTTGAATGTAAAACATTAATTCCCCAATAAAAAAAGATAATAAATCAGTTTTTTAAAAGAAATGAGATAGACAGACAGACAGATAGATAGATAAGATAGATAGATATGAGAGAAAACATGAGAACCAAAGCATCACTATGGCCTTACTAAATTCTGGAGACTGAATTCAGGACCTTAGGCAGCAGAGCCAGTACTTCACCCACTGTGCCACTTAGAAGCTCATTAATATTTATGAAAGAAAAAAATATCAGTGGTGGGGGGGATGTGCAGTGAATAAAGCACTGGACTCTCAAGCATAAGGTCCTGAGTTCAATTCACGGCAGCACATGTGCCAGAGTGATGTCTGGTTCTTTCTCTCCTGTCTTTCTCACGAATAAATAAATAAAATCTAAAAAAAGAAAAAGAATTGAACTGAATTCAGGGGTCCCGCAGCATAAGTCCTGTGCTCTACCACTGCACTGTACTGTTTCCAACTGAGAAGGTTCTCCACACTCCTTTCTAGGTTACTCAGGCAAGAAATCCTATAGTTTACAACCAATCACTTCCTTCCACACAGTTGTAAGTTCACTAGTGAGAGGTTATTCTAACTACCTGTCATTTACCTTAACAACTGTCACAATGATACTTTTTGGAAATTAAACTTTATCCCAGGGGGCAGCAGGACAGCTCACCTGTAGTGTGCCTGCCTTGTCAAGTGAAGGGGTTGGGGTTTGAGCCTGCAACACACCACCACACGTGATGGCTTCAGTGCTATGCTCATGTATTTGAAGTCTGTTTACAGTTGTGAAACTGCACATGTTGGAGTTCCTGCCATACCCAACAAAAAACCTTTGTTCACCTAAAGTTAGTCAGCAGATTTTGTTAAATAATGCCTTGCCAGAAAAGACACCACATAAATGTATTTTTATGCAACTAATTTTCAAGTATCTGTAAATGAGAATTCATAACAAGAAATATTTCTCAATGTGAACAGAACAGTACCTTTCTCAGTCAGTCTACTATTATAGATTGGCATGTTTACTTAGAAATTTAAAATATGGGGGCTGGGTGGTGGTGCACCTGGTTGAGCGGATGTATTACAATGCTCAAGAACCCAGGTTTGAGTCCCCGGTCCCCACCTGCAGGGGGAAAGCTTTACAAGTGGTGAAAGCAGGGCTGCAAGTATTTCTCTGTCTCTCTCCTGCTCTATCACCTCCTTCCCTCTTGATTTCTGGCTGTCTCTATCCATTAAATAAAGATTTTTAAAAATTAAAAAAAAAAACACAGAAATTTGAAATATTGGGGGGGGGGGGGCCTGGCCTAAAAAAAAAAATGGGGCCAGGCAGTAGTGCACCTGGCTAAGCACACACTTTACAGTGAATAAAGACCCGGGTTCACGCTCCTGGTGCAGGGGGAAAGCTTTGAGAGTGGTGAAGGAGGGCTGCAGGTGTCTCCACCCCCTCCCCATTTTATTATTAGATAGGACAGAGGAGAGTTGAGAGAAAATGGGGAGATAGAGGGAGAGCAAGTCAGACACTGCAGATCTGCTTCACCCATCGGCAAGCAGACCCTCTTCAGGTTGGGAGAAGGGGGCTTGAACCCAGGTCTTTGTGCTTGGTAATGTGTGCTTAACCGGGTGTACCACAGCCTGGCCCCCTCTCTTTCCTTCTCGATCTCCCCTCCCCTCTCAATTTCCTTCTGTCTCTGTCCAATAATAAGTAAAAATATTTTTAAAACATTTAAATATCTACATCTGAACTGTGAATGTTGACCATAAAAAATGGAATATAGTTGGTATGGACAATATTCACAGTATTAAAAAAAAAAAAATAGGGCTTTGGGAGTCGGGCAGTAGTGCAGCAGGTTAAGCCCAGGTGGCACAAAGCGCAAGGATGGGAGTAAAAATCCCAGTTCAAGCCCCTGGCTCCCCACCTGCAGGGGAGTCGCTTCCCAAGTGGTGAAGCAGATCTTTCTCTCCCCCTCTGTCTGTCTTCCCCTCCTCTCCTCATTTCTCTCTGTCCTATCCAACAATGAGGACATCAATAGCAACAACAATAACTACAACAATAAAACAAGGGCAATAACAGGGAGTAAATAAATATTAAAAAGAAAAAAAGTAAAAAAAATAGGGCTTAACTAAGCATTTAATAACTATCATGGGCACGAATATTAACATTCCCCTATCAACTGTTCACATTTTTTACAAAGTTGACCCAATTCCAAGTGTGAGTTTGAAGCTTCTACCTTTAGTAAACAGAGAAAACAAAACTAATGGGGTAATCCTAAAAATACACATCATAACTACATGACTAAGATGCTCACTGAAAACTTTTGCCAAGACAGCCTCTCCCTTCAAAACAAAGATTGACTCATTGCTCTTTTCTACTTAATTTTGGAGACTGAAAAAAAAAGAAATAAATATAAACGGATTCCTAAGCATTCGTTTGCTTTGTCTCTCTCTGCTTCCATCATTTAAAACATTCAGCTTGTAATCTGTGACTCGTTCCTCCAGACCTGGTAACATAAAAAATAAAGTGAGGAAAAAAGAAAACAAACAAACAACAACAACAAAGCAATGATCCCAAGTTATCTGCTTTGAAGTTAAAAAAAATAATAATAAAAAAAAGATAGTAAGATGAAAGAGCACACACACTAGATACTAGATTCAGAAATAGTGAGGAAAACAATAGAAACAATGTCTGTGGGCGCTAGGGAGCATCCCACCCTCGGCGGCAGCAGCTCCCTCACCTCGGGTAACAGTTCTCGAGTCACGACCCCGGCGGAGCTCGGCGCCCCGCAAGCAGAGGCCAGCCCCCCCCTCGGCTCGCCGCACTCCGCGGACAGTCACCCACGGGGGTGGCAGGGTGAGGACAAAGGGCATTTGGACACCAGTCCTGAAGTCAACGGAGGATGAGGACAGCAGCGGGTGGGGGGCGCCTACACGCAAAGTTCGCTCCGGGGCAGAGCTGCGGGAAAAACAAAACCGCACACCGACGCGGGCACCCGGGCACCCGTGTCTGCCACCCCTGGGCCGGGCCGGGCCGGGCTCGCCTCACCGCCGCCTCGTGGAATGCGAAGTTGGAGCGAGCAGCAGGCCGGAAAGCCCGACAAACGCTCAAAATGTCAGGTCGCTCGGGCCGCCTCCGGGAATGACAGGCCGGCACCCCCTCCCCCACCGCCACCCCCCAAAAAAATAAAGAAAGAAAAGCTTCGACCCAATAAAAGGGCAGGTCACCCTGCCCTCTGGGGCAGCTCCAGCCGGTGCGGGGATGGCCCGGGGTGGGGGGAGGGGGGAGGGGGACACGACACACGAGAGGGAGACGGACCGACAGGCCGACAGGCCGACCACCGTTCCTCCCACACGCCGCGAGCTGGGGAAGGAAAACAAAGCCAGCCCGGCTCCTCCAGCTCGTCGGCGGCCACCGGCCCGAGCAGGGCGGCTTTCCCGGGGCCCGGCCTCCCGCCCCCGCCCCCATGACAAAGACGAGGCGCTCGGGGAGCCGGGCCTTCCTGCCTCCGTGCCGGGGTGGGGGAGGGGGCCGGGCCGGGGCCGGGGCCGGGGCCGGGGCCGGGGCGGGGGCGGGGGCCGGGAGCGGGCAGCCCCCTCCGATCGCTCACTCGCGCCCGCACGCCCGGCCCTACCCGGCCCGGCCCGGAGAGCTGCCGTCAGCGGCGGGGGAGCCGCGGCCTCGGGGGCGGAAAGCCCGGGGTCGGGCGGGGGTTGCGGAGTACCTTGAAGTAGCCGCCTTCGTAGAGGGTGTTGGGGGGTCCGAAGATGGCCACCTCCCAGTTGTAGAGGTCGGACTCATCCACCAGGGTGATCCGGAAGCCCTCCACCGGCTCCTCCTGCAGGGATTTCAGCTCGAGCATCAGGGCCTTCTGCGAGCTGGTCATCTGCTGCTGGGCCATCGCGGCGGCGGCGGCGCGGGGCCGGGGCCCCAGTCCTCACGCACCGACCGGCCGGGCCGGGCCGCACCACACCAGGCCCCTCCGCTCCGCTCGCCCTCGGGCCGGGCCGGGCCGGGCCGGGCCGGGCCGCGCCGCAGCGGGCCCCGGTCTCGCACAGCCGGCGGGCCGGATCAGGCCCCAGACGGCCCGTGGGCCGGCCGGGTTCTCCTCACACACGACGCGACGCGACGCGGCCGGGCCCCTCTCCTCGCACTCGGGCCGGGCGGGGGGCAGGGCGGAGGGAGTTGGGGGAATTCGGTCCCGGGCCTCCCCCCCCCCGAGGGGGCCTCAACTTGGGTGGAAAGAGGGGGGGAGAGGCGGTGGAAGCCGAGGAAGGTGGCGAAGGGCCGGCGATGGTGAAGGGAGGGGGCCGGGCCGGCCCGGGAGCGCCGCGCTCGCTCGCTCGCCCTCTCGTTCTCCTCAGGGGCCGCCGGGGCCTGAGGGCGCGCGGGGCCGAAGGGCGGGGGGAGCGTGGCGAGCGGGGCGAGCGGGGGTCTCGCGGCGGCGGCGGCGGCGGCGGCTGCGCGGGGGGAGGGGCGAGCGACGGCGGAGCAGGAGGAGGAGGAGGAGAGCTAGAGCACCTCGCGCCGCGGGAGCGACGGAGCCGAGAAGAAGAAGGGAGGGAGGGGGGGGAGGAGGAGGAGGAGGAGGGGCCCGCGCCGGGAGGGGGGCGGCTCTCGGCGGCGGGCGGCCCGACGCCCGTGCGCGTGCGCGCGCCCCGCCCTCCTCTCCCTCCTCCTCCTCCTCCTCCTCCTCCTCTTCCCACTTCCCACTTCCCCGCCTCTTCCCAGCCGCCAGGCGCGGCGGCGGCGCTTTGTGACGCCGGCGCGTGTCCTCCGCCCTTAAAGGGCCCGGCGCCTTGTGAGGCCTGAGGCGGGCCACAGGGTCCCCCAGAAGCACTGCGGTGTGCTGTGCGGTGTTGCTCGACGCCCGGGGCAGGGACTTCTGGCCCCCAAAGACACCAGTGTTCTCCATCCCCCGTGGTGACCACCTCACACACACAGGCCCCTCTCCCCACCCGGACGGCCAGCCCTGCACAGGACGTGCGTGGCCCGGGCTGTGCAGAGAATAGGGGTCCCCATGTCTGTCCTCACGACGACAGTGTGTCCTTGGAGGGCAGTATGTTCACCACACACCCGGGGAGGAGGGGGTTCCGTTTTGCAGGAGAGAAATAAGCTACATAGGCCGGCTTCCACTTCCCTTAACTAACTACAAAGAGGAAGTTGTGGAAAATGAGCAATGCTGACTTAGCCTGAGTTCCTGGCCCTTGCTTCCCTGGGTGATCTGGGGGTGGTTATCCCTGTTTACTCCTGTGTAAACTGAAGGTCTGCACTTGAACCTGGGACCTGCAAGAAGACCCTCATGCTTAAAGCTCCAAAGTCCCAGGTTCAACACCTCTGCACCACTAAAAGCAAGAGCTGATCAGTGCTCTGGAATATAAAATAATAATAATAATAAAATCCGGGGGATAGATAACAAATGATTATGCAAACAGACTCTCATGCCTGAGGCTCCGAAGTCCTAGGTTCAATCTCCCCCGAACGCCATAAACCACTCTGCTCTGATAAACGTAGTAAAGCTTTAGACTCTCAAGCATGAGGTCCCGAGTTCGATCCCTAGCAGCACATGTGCCAAAGTGATGTCTGGTTCTTTCTCCTCCTACCTTTTTCATAAATAAATAAAATGTTAAAAAAAAAATCTTCAGTTCCAAGTTGCACCCTGAAGCTGAAACTCCTATAGTTTTTTTTTTTTTTTTCTTCCAGGGTTATCACTGGGGCTTGGTGCCTGCACTAGGAATCCACTGCTCCTGGAGGCCATTTTTCATTTTTCTTGGATAGGACAGAGAGGATTTGAGAAGGGGGGGAGAGACCCCTGCAGACCCCGCTGCTGCAGGTGGGGAGCCGGGGGCTTGAACGAGGCTCCTCTTAACCCAGTGTGCTACCGCCCAACCCTCCCTCCCCCGGTGGAGGTCTGCAGGTGTCTATCTTTCTCTCCCCCTCTCTGTCTTCCCCTCCTCTCTCCATTTCTCTCTCTCCTATCCAACAATAACAACATAATAATAACTAAAACAATAAAACAACAAGGGCAACAAAAGGAAATAAATATTTTAAAAAAAAAGTGGTCCGGGAGGTGGCGCAGTGATGAGGTTTTGAACCCGATCCCCGGCAGCACATATGCCAGAATGATGTCTGGTTCTTTCTCTCTCCTCCTATCTTTCTCACTAATAAATAAATAATAAAATCATTAAAAAAAAAAAAAAAAAGACACCTCCCTTAATGTTCCCATGGAAAGTCAGACACTGTGAGAGAATTCAACATACTTAGAATTTGGAGAACAGAAACAACCTTGGTTCCAACCCAGACTCCAAATTAACATGGTATTACCTCTTCCTTTTTCCTCAGCTTCTGTAAAAGATAGTTAATTATACCTAACACAAGCTATTGTAAAAAATAAATTGGACATATAGACAGCGTTTAGCACAGTGAATGGCACCTGGTAAGTGATCTATAAATAGGAAGTTTAAAATAAAAGGAAAAAAATTAAAGGTTTTTTTCATTGTTGTTGTACTTATTGTTGTTGTTGTTGATGTCGTCGTTGTCGGATAGGACAGAGAGAAATGGAGAGAGGAAGGGAAGACAGAGAGGGGGAGAGAAAGACAGACACCTGCAGACCTGCTTCACCGCCTGTGAAGCGACTCCCCTGAAGGTGGGGAGCCCGGGCTCAAACCGGGATCTTTACACCCATCCTTGTGCTTTGCACCTCTGCGCTATGGCCCGATCCCGAGGGTTTTTTGTTTTTTTAATTCATGAGAAAGAGCAGGAGAGCATCATGTGATCACCTGCACTGCAGGGGATCAAACTCAGGCCACCATCCTTGAAGGTCCAATACTATATCTACTGTACTACCTCCCATGCTACTAATGTAAAAATTTAAAGCATAGCTGTGTGCTGGATAGCTGGATACTTTCTTTCTTTCTTTCTTTTCTGCTTTTATCAGAGCAGAGCACTGCTCTGCTCAGCTATCTAATGGTGATGGGAGGGACTGAACCTAGGACCTCAGAGCTTTAGGCATGAGAACTTCTTGCATAACCACTTAGCTATCTTCCTCTACCCTTTTAATATACTTTTTTTAAAATGAGTTGATTATGAAAACCACTTATTTATTTTTTTGATTTTATTTATTTATTTTCCCTTTTGTTGTCCTTTTTTATTGTTGGTGTAGTTATTATTCTTGTTGGTATTGATGTCGTCGCTGCTAGACAGGACAGAGAGAAATGAAGAGAGGGGAGATAGAGAAGGGGAGAGAAAGATAGACACCTGCAGATCTGATTCACTGCCTGTAAAGTGACTCCCCTGCAGGTGGGGAGCCAGGGGCTCGAACAGGGATCCTTATGCCGGTCCATGCGCTTTGCACCATGTGCGCTTAACCCGCTGTGCTACCGCTTCTTTTTTAAATGTTATTATTGTTTGTTTGTTTACCAGAGCGCAGCGCAGCTCAGCTCTGGCTTACGGTGGTGCAGGGGATCAAACCTGGGACCTTGGAGCCTCAGACATGAGAGTCTGTTTGCATAACCATTATACTATCTACCCCTGCCCATATTATTATTATTTATTATATAAATAATAATAATATTTTATCTTTATTTATTTATTGGCTAGAAACAGCCAGAAATTGAGAGGAAAGAGGGTGTTACAGAGGGAGAGAGACAGAGAGACACCTGCAACACTGCTTCACCACTTGCAAAGCTTTCTTCCTGCAGGTGGGGTCCAGGGGCTCAAACTCACGTCCTTGTGCATTGTAACATGTGCATTCAGTCAGGTATGCCACCACTCGGCCCCAATAGACTTTTTTAAAACAGTAGTATTAGGATTATATAAAAAATTAGAGGGCTGGGGAGATAGCATAATGGTTATGCAAAAGACTCATGCCTGAAACCATGAGGTCCCAGGTTCAATTCCTAGCACCACCATAAGCCACAGAGCTGAGCAGTGCTCTGGTATCTCTGCCTCAATAAAATAAATAAAATATTTTTTTTAAAAAACAGAAAAAAAGATTAAAAGATTCATGGTCCAGGATATGGCCCAGTGGATAAGGCATTGCACTGTCAAGCATGTGGTCCTGAGTTCAATCCATGGCAGCATGGCAGCACATATACTGGCTCTCTATATGTCTATCTGT
This sequence comes from Erinaceus europaeus, assembly GCF_950295315.1. Taxonomy (NCBI): domain Eukaryota; kingdom Metazoa; phylum Chordata; class Mammalia; order Eulipotyphla; family Erinaceidae; genus Erinaceus; species Erinaceus europaeus. The sequence continues at coordinate 19,365,022 of NC_080171.1, forward strand.
CTATCTATCTTTCTCTCTCATAAATAAATAAATAAATAAAATATTTTTTTAAAAGAAAGATTAGGGTGGGGATATAGCATAATGTTTATACAAAGAGACTTTCATGCCTGAGGCTCTCAAGTCCCAGGTTCAATCCCCCACACCACCATAAGCCTGAGCTGAGCAGTGCTCTGGTAAAAAAAAAAAAAAAAAAGGAAAGAAAAATTAGAAAGTTGTAGAGTTTCTTTTTTAAAAAATATTTTATTTATTTGATTTTTGAGAGAAATGCAGGGAGAGACACAGAGAGAAACACCAGAGCACAGCTCAGCTCTGGCTTATGGTGGTGCGGGGGATTGAACCTGGGATTTAGGAGCTTCAGGCATGAGAGTCTGTTTGCATAACCATGATACTGTCTCCCCTGACCTTAATTTCTTTTTTTTTTTTTTCTTACCAGAGCACTGCTCAATTCTAGCTAATGGTGGTGGTGTAGAGGGATTACCTGGGACTTTGGAGCCTCAGGATATGAGAGTCACTTTGTATAACCATTACACTATCTCCTCCTGTCCTTTTTTTTTTTTTTTTGTAGTTTCATGTACATAAGACCCCCCCCTTTAAAAAATTGTATTTATTTATTCCCTTTGTTGCCCTTGTTGTTGTGGTTATTATTGTTGTTGTTGTTTTTAGATAGGACAGAGAGAAATGGAGAGAGGAGGGAAAGACAGAGGGGGGAGAGAAAGACAGACACCTGCAGACCTTTCACCGCTTGTGAATTGACCCTCCTGCAGGTGGGGAGCCGGGGGCTGGAACCTCCATCCTTATGCAGATCCTCGAGTTTCACGCAACATGCGCTTAACCCACGAGGCTACAGCCTGACCCTCTACGGACCTCTTTTTTTTTTTTTTTTATAAATATTTATTATGCTTTCTCAATCTTTCCTTGGGTTTGATGGCTTTGGCAGTTTCAAAGTGTACTACTTAATTATGTTGTAGAATGTCCATTGATTAGTATCTGTTGTTTTTCCTTGCAACTAAACTAAGATTATGAGTTTGAAGAAGGAAGAACACAGAGCTAAAAATGACATTTTCATCACATCGTATCAAAAGCTCATAATATCAACATAACTCATAGGCACTTATAAGACCACCCTTTAAAAAATTATTTTATTTATTTATTCCCTTTTGTTGCCCTTGTTGTCTTATTGTTGTAGTCATTATTGTTGTCGTTGTTGTTGGATAGGACAGAGAGAAATGGAGAGAGGAGGGGAACACAGAGAGGGGGAGAGAAAGACAGACACCTGCAGACCTGCTTCACTGCCTGTGAATGTGAAGCGACTCTCCTGCAGGTGGGGAGCCAGGGGCTGGAACCTCCATCCTTATGCTGGTCCCCGAGTTTCACGCCATGTGCGCTTACCCCACTAGGCTAGAGCCCGACCCTCTTTTTTTTTTTATAAATATTTATTTATTATTATTTATTTTATTTACTGGATAGAGACAGCCAGAAATCAAGAGGGAAAGGGGTGATAAGGAGAGAGAGACAGAGAGACACCTGTAGCACTGCTTCACCACTTTCAAAGCTTTCCCTCTGCAGGTGAGGACTGGGGGCTTGAACAAGTGTCCTTGTGCACTGTAACATGTGCACTCAACCAGATGTGCCACCACCCAGCCCCAATTTTTTATTTATTTTAATGAGAGATACAGAGAGAAGGGAGAGAGACCAGAGCACTGCTCGGCTCTGGCTTATGATGGTGCTGGGGACTGAACCTGGAACCTTGAAGCCTCAGGCATGAAAGTCTCTTTGCATAACTACTGTGCTGTCTCCCCAGCCCAATGGACCTCTTTTTTCCCCTAACTTTCTACACTGTATTCTTTAGAAGGAAGTTACTATACACAGTTCACACAAAGCCCCGTCTTTGTGTTGTTTTCATTATTCTCTCCATTCCCCCCCCCCCACCCAGAGATGAATCTCAGTATTTTAAGAAATTATTCCCTAGTTCCCAACTCTAAGTCTTGTAACAAAACCCCACTGAAAATAGACCTCACGTACGTCAGAAGAGGAAAGGTGTCTCAGTTATTAGGGCCCTTCCTCCCAAAATGATAGTGTATGACTGCTTCTGACTTCCCCTCCTCCACCACTCTATTTAGAGACAAGATGATTGCTGACCTGGAAATGCGGGTGATGATGTTGACACCTTTAATAACAAGGCTATGGGTAGACAAATAGGCGGAAAGTTCATCTTCAAAGCTTCTCACCCACATGAAGTCATCACAGCCCCACCCTGACCCAGAAGATGGTAAATCCCTAACCTAACTCACCTGGCATTCAGACTGGAAGTTACTCCCTGGGTCAGATCAACTCACAAAACTTATGTTAATATGCACAATAGCTATGGCCTTACTGTGCGGGAGACTCATAGCCTCATGTGTTCATAGTTGTGTACTTAGGGCTGTCCATTTTCAGGTCAGAGGAACTAAAATTCCACAGAACTTACCTCATGTTTTGTTTTGGTTTTGTGTGTGTGCTAGCAGGTAAGACATTTGTTTATTAGTAGATTGCAACTGTGTCTTATTCATGCCTAGATCCTCATCAACCAGCACACCTGACACCTAAGTAATTGTTCTCATGGTCAAAGGCAGGAAAATAATCCACAGCAACCAACCAAGAAATCATAAATTGAACCCCACTTTCCATCTCCCTCCCTGGTATACTAGGATCTCTCAGTAAGTAGGAGCTCAAGATTAAAGGTCAGACTCAATCACATATAAGGGATTATATTGTCATACATCTAGCAGGTGCTCAAAATATAGTCTTCAAAAGAATGAATGACATAAGATTTCCAAGACATTGGGGCTGGGCAGTGAACATACTGGTTACCATGTGCAAGGACTAAGGCTTAAGTCCCCAGCCTCCAACTGCAGAGAGTAAGCCCACAAACTGAAGCAAGGCTGCAAGTGTCTCTCTTTCTGCCTCTCTATCTCCCCATCTCCCTCTCAATTTTTCTGTCTCTATCAATAATAAATAAAAAAAGAGTGGTCCGGGAGGTGGTGCAGTGGATAAAACATTGGACTCTCAAGCATGAGGTGCTGAGTTCAATCCCCAGCAGCAATGTGCCAGAGTTATGTCTGGTTCTTTTTCTCTCTCCTATCATTTTTCATGAGTCGATAAATAAAATCTTAAAAAAAAAAAAAGCTTGAGAAAGCATCATAGCCTAAGAGTAGCCTAACAAAACATGATAATTAAATATATTGCAAGCCAGGTAGCACAGTGACTAAAAAATAAACAAAATGGTGGGGTTGGGTGGTGGCACACCTGGTTGAGTGCATGTGTTACAAGGCACAAGGGCCCAGGCTTGAGCCCCCCGGTCCTGGCAAAGCCTTACAAGTGGTGAAGTAAGGCTGCAAGTTATTTCTTTTTATTTCTTTTTTTTAATTTTTATTTATTTATTTTCCCTTTTGGTTTTATTGTTGTAGTTATTATTGTTGTTATTGAAGTCTTCACTGTTAGGACAGAGAGAAATGGAGACAGGAAGGGAAGACAGAGAGGGGGAGAGAAAGACAGACACCTGTAGACCTGCTTCACCACCTGTGAAGCGGCTCTAAAGCAGGTGGGGAGCCGGGGGTTCGAACCAGGATCCTTACACTGGTCCTTGTGCTTTGTGCCATATGCACTTAACCCGCTGTGCCACCGCCCCACTCCCTGCTGCAAGTTATTTCTATGTGTCTTTTCCTCTCTGTCTTCCCATTTCCTCTTGATTTCTGACTCTCTATCAAATCAATAAAGATAAAAAAAATAAATGTTTAGGAAGTAGGGTGGTGGTAGCACAGCAGTTAAGCGCATGTGGCGCAAAGCACAAGGACCGGCCCAAGGACGCTGGTTCGAGCCCCCGGCCCCCCACCTGCAGGGGAGTTGCTTCACAATCGGTGAAGCAGGTCTGCAGGAGTCTATCTTTCTCTCCCCCTCTCTGTCTTCCCCTCTCTATTTCTCTCTGTCCTATCCAACAACGATGATATCAATAACAATAATAATTACAACAATAAAAAACAACAAGGACAACAAAAGGGAATAAATAAATAAATATTAAAAAATCTTATAACCCACTATTAATCATAAATAAATAAATGCTTTTTAAAAATAAGATTTCCAAGAGTTTTCTCATGATAATAGTGACTGGTAGAATGTGTAAAAGCCAGGAGCCTGGTGGTGGTACACCTGGTAGTACACACTCAAAACCAGGTCCTAGGACCCAGGTTCAAGCCACCAGTCCCACCTGCTGGTGGGGAAAGTAACAGTGGAAGCTGCAGATATCTCTTCTCTCTCCCTTCCTCCCCTTCCCTCTCAATTTCTCTGTTTTGATCTGAGAGAGAAAGAAAAATCAAATCAATAATAAAGAAAGAGAAAAGGGGCTGCTGGCGGTGCACCTGGTTGAGTATACATGCTATAATAGAGATGCCCCTGGTCCCCACCTGCAGGGGGAAAGCTTTACAAGTGGTGAAGCATAACTGCAGTTCTCTCTCTCTGTCTCTCTCCCTCTCTGTCTCCCTTTCCCTCTCAAATTCTGGCTGTCTCTATCCAATAATAAGTAAAGATAATTTTAAAAAATTAGAAAAACACAAATACAACAACAGCAATAGTAATTACAATAATAAAACAACAAGGGCAACAAAAGGGAATAAATAAATATTTAAAAAAAGATTGAGGGAGTCAGGTGGTAGCGCAGCGGGTTAAGTGCAGGTGGCGCAAAGCACAGGGACTGGTGTAAGGATCCCGGTTCGAGCCCCTGGCTCCCCACCTGCAGGGGTGTCACTTCACAAGCGGTGAAGCAGGTCTGCAGGTGTCTGTTTTTCTCCCCCCCCCCCGTCTTTCCTTCCTCTCTGTCCTATCCAAAAACAACAACAATAATAACTACAACAATAAAATAACAAAGGCAACAAAAGGGAATAAATAAATTTTTTTTTAAAAAAAAGATTGATTTATGTTAGCACAAGAGATTAAGGAGAATGATCTGGGAGATGGTGTAGTGGATAAGGGCATTGGACTCTCAAGCATGAAGTCCTGGGTTCAATCCCAGACAGCACATGTACCAGAGTGATGCCTATTCTGTCTCTTCTTCTATCTTTCTGATGAATAAGTAAATAAAATATTTAAAAAGATAGAGAGAGAAGGAGAAGGAACCAGAGTACCATTTTGGTACAGGGATTAAACTCAGGACCTCATGGTTTTTTAAAAATTTATTCCCTTTTGTTGCCCTTGTTGTGAACCTCATGTTTTTTAGTCCAGTGTTGTATTCACTGTGCTACCTTGTGGATAACTATAATAATAATAATAATAATACAACTATTTATTTTTTATTATTATTTCACCAGGTCTGCCTTATGGTAGTGCTGGGAATAGAATCTGGGACCTTTGGTGCCTCACGCATGAAAGTTTTTTTTTTTTTTAATAGCATTCACTATTAAGGAAACTGATTTTTTTTTTACATTTTAAAATTATTTTTATTTATTTATTGGATAGAGACAGCCAGAAATTGAGATGGTAGGGGGAGATAGGGAGGGAAAGAGACAGAGAGACACTTGGAACACTGCTTCACCACTTGTGAAGCTTTCCCCTGGGTCCTTGCGCACTGTAATATGCCCGCTCAACCAGGTGCGCCATGAAAAGATTTTTTTGTATACCATCTCTCCAAACTTAGAATTTCTCTTATTAAAGGATCAACATTTTATTTTCTCGTTTATTTATTTAAAATTTATGTATTTTCCCTTTTGTTGCCCTTTTATTGTTGTAATTATTATTGTTGTTACTGATGTCGTCGTTGTTTGATAGGACAGAGAAAAATGAAGAGAGGAGGGGAAGACAGAGGGGGAGAGAAAGACACCTGCAGACCTGCTTCACTTGTCAAGTGACTCCCCTGCAGGTGGGGAGCCCGCGGCTGGAACCGGGATCCTTACGCTGGACCTTGCGCTTTGTATCATCTGCACTTAACTCGGTGCACTACCGCCAGACTCCCCCTTTATTTATTCCTTATTGGGGGATTAATGTTTTACAGTCGACAGTAAATACAATAGTTTGTACATGCATAACTTTTCGCAGTTTTCCACATAACACAACCCCCACTAGGTCCTCTGCTATCTTGTTCCAGGACCTGAACTCTAATCCCCCCACCCGAAATCTTTTACATTGGTGCAGTAGGAATTACATTTTTTAAACCTTTTTAAATATTTATTTATTTTCCCTTTTGTTGACCTTGTTTTTATTGTTGTTGTAGTTATTATTGTTATTGCTATCGATGTCATCGTTGTTAGATAGGACAGAGAGAAATGGAGAGAGGAGGGGAAGGCAGAGATGGGGAGAGAAAGATAGACACCTGGCAGACCTGCTTCACCGCCAGTGAAGCAACTACCCTGAAGGTGGGGAGTTGGGGGCTCGAACCGGGATCCTTACGCTGGTCCTTGCGGTTCACGCCACGTGCGCTTAACCCGCTGCGCTACCTCCCAACTCCCTTTTTTTTTTTTTTTTTTTGACATTTTAAAGCATATGTTAACACCTGTTTGCTTTTCACTTTTCTTTCTCCACCTGCCCTCCCTCCCATGGTTATCACTGAGGCTCAGTGCCTGCATGATGAATCCACTGCTCCTGGAGGCCATTTTTTCTTTTTAATGTAATAGGATAGAAAGGGAGAAAGACAGGCACCTGTAGCCCTGCTTTACTGCTCAGGAAGCTTCTCACTGGCAGGTGGGGAGCCAGGGTTTGAACCTGGGTCCTTGTACACCCTAACATGTGCATACTGGTTAAGGCAGCATGTCCTGTTTAATATTAGTTTTTTTTTTTTTTTTTTTTTACCAGAGCATTGATCAATTCTGGTTTATGGTGATGCAGGGGATTGAACCTGGGACTTTGGAGCCTCAGGTTTTACAGTCTGTTTGCATAACCATTATGCTATCTACTCTCTGCCCTTACTTATTAATGAGAAATATAGGAGGAGAGAGAGAAAGAACCAGACATTACTCTGGTATACGTATTGCTGGAAATTGAACTGAGGACCTCATGCTTCAGAGTCCAATGCCTTATCCAATGTGCCATCTCCTGGACCACAAGTTTGCTTTTTTTTTTTTATTTAAAGAATTTGGTTGGGGGCCAGGTGGTGGTGTAGTGGATTAAACACACATAGTGGGAGTTGGGCGGTAGCACAGCAGGTTAAGTGCACATGGCACAAAGCATAAGACCGGAGTAAGGATTGGGGTCCAGCCCCGGCTCCCCACCTGCAGGGGAGTCGCTTCACAGGCAGTGAAGCAGGTCTGCAGGTGTCTTTTTTTCCCCCTCTCTGTCTTCCCCTCCTCTCTCCATTTCTCTCTGTCCTATCCAACAACAATGACATCAATAACAACAACAATAATAACTACAACAACAATGAAAAAAAACAAGGGCAACAAAAGGGAAAATAAATAAATACTAAAAGAATAAAAATAAAATAAACACACACAGTACAAGAATTTATTTATTCATGAGAAAGACAGGAGGAGAGAGAGAAAGAACCAGACATCACTCTGGTACATGTGTTGCCAGAGGTTGAACTCTGAACCTCATGGTTGAGAATTCAATGCTTTATCCACTGCACCACCTCCCAGACCACTCGTTTTCCCTCTCTATCTCCCCATTTCCACTCAATTTCTGTCTCTATGCAAAATAACTGAAAATATTTTTTGTAACAGCCCTTAAAAAAGATTTATTTATTCATCAATGGGGGGGGTTGAAAAAGAGGAGAGCCAGAGCACTACTCTGGCACATAGCAATGCTGGGAATCGAACTTGATACCCAATTCTTGAGAATTTAATATAAAATCCACTGGCCCACCTCTTGGGTCAAGACCCTTGGTTTGACCCCTGGCACATGATTGTTCCGTGAACAGCATAAAAAAAAAAAAAAAAAAAAAAAAACCTCCATAGATGGTGAAATGGTGATTTAAATAAAATAATTTAAAATGTGGGAGGGCAGGGGAGACAGCTTTTTTTTTTAATTATTTATTAAATGATAGAAATGATAGGAGAGAGAGAACCAAACATCACTCTGGTACATGTGCTGCTGGGGATTGAACTCAGGACCTCAGGTTTGAGAGTCCAAAGTCTTATCCACTGCGCCACCTCCCAGACCACGGAGATAGCTTAATGATCATGCAAAACAGACTCTATGCCTTAAGCTCCAATGTCCCAGGTTCAATCCCCCAGTCTCCATGAGCCAGAGCTAAGCAGTGCTCTGGTAAAAAGAAAAAAAAATTTTTTTTAGGGCCCAGGGATAAAGTTATCCACAATGGATAAAGCATTTGACTTGCAAGCATGATACCCCAAGTTCAGACCTTAGAATTCCTAGTACAGGAACTCCGGCGGTAGTGCAGTGGGTTAAGCGCATGAGGCTCGAGGCGTAAGGGCTGGCATAAGGATCCCGGTTCGAGCCCCCAGCTCCCCAACTACAGGGGAGCCACTTCATAAGCAGTGAAGCAGGTCTGAAGGTGTCTATCTTTACCCCTCTGTCTTCTCCTCCTCTCTTCATTTCTCTCTGTCCTATCCAACAACGACATCAGTAACAACAACAATAATAATAACTATAACAACGGCAACAAAAGGGACTGAATAAATAAATATTAAAAAATAATAATAATATTTTTTGAAGATTTTATTTACTTATGAGAAAGGAGGAGAGAGAAAGAACCAGATATCACTCTGGCACATGTGCTGCCGGGGTTCGAACTCACGATCTCATGCTTGAGAGTCCAAAGCTTTACCACTGATCATCCCGGACTACTATAATAAAAAATTTTTAAAGAGTGACACTGCATTTCTCTATTCTCTCATTAACAAATAAATATTTTATTTATTTGTTTATTCACTTTTTGTTGCCCTTGTTATTTTATTGTTGTAGTTATTGTTTTTGCTATTGATGTCGTCATTGTTGGATAGGACAGAGAGAAATGGAGAGGGAAGGGGAAGACAGAGAGGGGGAGAGAAAGACACAGACCTGCTTCACCGCTTGTGGAGCGACTCACCTACAGTGGGGAGCTGGAGGCTCGAACCAGGATCCTTCTGCGGTCCTTGAGTTTGCGCCATGTGTGCTTAACCCTGATGCACTACCACCAGACTAATTTTTTTTTTTTTAAACCAGAGCACTGCCCAGCTGTGCCTTATGGTGGTGCGGGTGATTGAACCTGGGACTTTGGTACCTCAGGCATGAGTGTCTCTTTGCATAACCATTATGCTATCTACCCCCGCCCAGAACCATCTTTTTTTTAAAAAAAATATTTATTTATTTATTTTCCCTTTTGTTGCCCTATTGTTGTAGTTATTACTGTTATTGATGTCGTTGTTGTTGTTGGATAGGACAGAGAGAAATGGAGTGAGGAGGAGAGAAGGACAGACACCTGCAGACCTGCTTCACTGCTTGTGAAGCGACTCTCCTACAGGTGGGGAGCCATGGGCTCGAATCAGGATCCTTACACCGGTCCTTGTGCTTTGCGCCACCTGCGCTTAACCGGCTGCGCTACCGCCCGATTCCCCCAGAACCATCTTTTTAAGACCATAAATGGAGCCAATTAGATAGCTCAGCTGGATAGTGCACCTACTTTGCCATGTGTACTATCTAGATAAGAGCCCCAGGCTGGGAAGTCGGGTGGTAGCGCAGCAGGTTAAGCGCACGTGTCGCAAAGCACAAGGACTGGCAAAAGGATCCCGGTTCTAGCCCCCGGCTCCCCACCTGTAGGGGGGTCGCTTCACGGGCAGTGAAACAGGTCTGCAGGTGTCTGTCTTTCTCTCCCCCCTCTGTCTTCCCCTCCTCTCTACATTTCTCTCTGTCCTATACAACAACAACAACATCAATAACAATAACTACAACAACAATGAAAAAGAACAAGGGCAACAAAAGGGAAAATAAATAAATTTTTTAAAATTCAAAAAAAAAAAAAGAGCCCCAGGCCCCCACTATTCTGAGGGAAGCTTTGGTGCTGTGGTGTCTCTCTGTAAAAATGTCTCCCAGAGGGGGTCGGAAGGTAGCACAGTGGGTTGAGCCCACGTGGAGCAAAGCGCAAGGACGGGATCCTGGTTAGAGCCCCCAGCTCCCCGCCTACAGGGGAGTCGCTTCACAGGCAGTGAAGCAGGTCTGCAGGTGTCTTTCTCTTCCCCTCTCTGTCTTCCCCTCCTCTCTCCATTTCTCTCTGTCCTATCCAACAACAGTAACAACAATAATAACCACAACAACATTAAAACAACAAAGACAACAAAAGGGAAAATAATAGCCTCCAGGAGAGGTGGATTTGTGGAGCAGGCACCGAGCCCCAGCAAAAACCCTAGAGACAAGGAAAAAAGAAAAAGACAGGGAAACCATGGTGTAGTCTTCCTACAGTTCTGTAGTACTCCCATGTGGTACTGAGGACTTGAACTTACGTTGCACACATGGCAAAGCCCTACTAGGTAAGCTATCCTCACAGCCCCTGACTTTCTATTTTTTGTTGTTGTTACTGGGGCTCACTTCAGGCTGACTTCATCATCTTCTTCTCCTTCTCCTCCTCCTCCACCTCCTTCTTTTATTTCTTTCTTTCCTTGTACTTGGTAGGGCAGATAGACAATGAGAGGAAGCAAGAGAGACATCTGTATAGACCTGCTTCATTAATTATAAAGCTTTGCCTCTGCAGGTGGCTAATAGGAGCTTGGACCCTGGTCCTCAAGCATGGTAGTGCGCTCTGCTGTGGGTGTGCCACCACCCAGAACCTCCTAAGATAACTTTTTTCACATAGAAAAAGAAAAAGGGGATGGGAAGCAGGGCACAGAACTTGGGTGATAGGTGTAGTGTGGAATTATACCTCTATTATCTTACAATCTTGCAAATCACTAATAAAACATGCAGATAAAAAAGAGGGGTGGGGGTCGATACGATAGCATAATGGTTATGCAAACATACTCTCAAGTCTAAGGCTCCGTCAAGTCCCAGGTTCAATTCCCCGCAGCACCATAAGCCAGAGCTGAGCAGTGCTCTGGTAAAAAAAAAAAAAAAAAAAGAAAGAAAGAAAAAGAAAAATGAAAGAGAAAACTATATCACAGCATGGAAGCTTCCTCCAATGCAGGGGGGCTTGGCTCACACCTAGGTTGTGTGCAAGATAAACCAGGAATATTATTCAGGTGAGCTCTCTTCTTGGTCCTTCTCCTCCTCCTCTTCCTTATTATAAGACTTATTTTTGTTCATTCATTCATTCATTTAATTTTCCCAGAGCACTACTCAGCTCTAGTTTATGGTGGTGCTCGGGATTGAATTTGGGACTTTGGAGCCTCAAACATAAAAGTCTTTTACATAATCACTCTGACATGTATAGAGCAGGGCATTGAACTTGGGAACTCATGCCTTAGAGTTGAATATTTTATCTACTGCACCATCTCCCAGGCTGCCACCCCCGACCCTCAATATTTCTTAAGTGTTATTCAATGCCAAATGAATGGTGACTAGTCTATCAATTCTTTGGTCTTTCTCAAATTTCAATAGTGATGCTTCCTACTCTTAATTAATTCAAATCATACTTCAAAACTTAGCACAAACACTATATCTTCTGAATACCTTAAAATACATATGTTTGGGTGAGGGAGATAGCATAATGGTTATGCAAACAGACTCTCATGCCTTACGCCCCGTGGTCCCAGGTTCAATCTCCCACATTACCATAAACCAGAGCTGCAGTGCTCTGGTGTCTATCTCTTCTTTCCTTCCTTCCTCCCTCCCTCCCTCCCTTTCTTTCTCTTTGTATCTCTCTCATTAAAATAAAACAAAAATATTTTAACATTGCTTATCTTTGTTTTATGGTGATGTGGGGGATTAAACCTGGGATTATTGAAGCCACCCACTGAATAACTTTTTTCAAACAAAATTTCTTTAGTCATAAAGAAAAAAGAAATGATGCCATTTATGAGAACATAAGTGAATAGTGAGGGTATTATGCTAAATGAAGTAAGTCAGAAAATACAAATACTGTAATAATCTCAAGACTGAGCTATCTCGCCTGGTGGACCACATGCCTTACCATGACTGAGGATCTAGGTTCAGTACCATAAAGGAGCACCATGGAAAGTACTCAAAGGGAAGTTTCACAGATGGTGGAGTGTTGTGGTATGTCTCCTTCTTTCTCTGTTTCTTTCTCCATCTGAAATAAAAATAATGAAAATAGTCTATATGATCTCAAATGTAGCATTAGAAAAGTCAAACTCACAGAAACAGAATTAGATGATGGTTGTGAGGTAAAAAGGATAAGGATATATTGGTGAAAGAATACATGTGGGACTATGTGGAAGTTTGGTAGAGCTTAGGGAAGCTCCCCCCATCTTCACAGATGGAGGTCTGAAAAGACACCTCTCTTGTTAGCCTCTCTCCATAGAGATGAGCCAAGAGAGAAAGGTCTATCAGACTCAGCTTGCCTCTGTAAGACTCCCGCTTCACAAAGAGCCTACATCCCCCGCTGTCAGCCAAATGGTTACACTCACTCAAAGTTCACACATTCCACTTCACCTTTTGATCACAAAGGCAGAGCACATCTTGTCACACACTCCTAACATGGGACAAGTGAAAAGCCCCCCAAAACCCTATTTCCTGGAACCCTTTTGATGTCTTTAAAGCCTTGTTCTTCCTTCTCTATCTCACCTTACTGGTTCGACCCCTATTCTTCTTTCAAATGCCTTTGGATAATTAAATGCCTGCATCAGGAGACTAATTGTATTGATCTTTATGTATCAGCTCTTGTCATACCGGCCCCTGCCATAGGGGGCATGCTGACCTTTAAGAAACCTGTGAATTCTGACGTATGTGAGAACTGTTCTTTGTCTAGCCTTCTATATGAACCCAAACCCACTCCCCAATAAACGAGTGTGTTCGAACCAGAATCCTCCCCGTGTTTCTTTTAATTTAATTTAATTAATTTATTTATTTTATTGGGGGAATTAATGTTTTACATTCAACAGTAAATACAATAGTTTGTACATGCATAACATTCCCCAGTTTCCCATTTAACAATACAACTCCCGAGTTTCTTTCTTTGCATGCAGTCTCTTGAACTGGTGATGAGAAATTTGGTAGTTTACCTTTCTAGCTGAGCACTAACCCACGCGAGCTCTGACAAATACAGATATTTAGATATTAAAGGAATAAGTTATTGGGTTCTAATATACAGCATGGTGACCATGTTAAGAATATTGTATTTCAGGGTCAGGTGGTAGCACACGTGGTGAGCACACACATTACAGTGTACAAGGCCCTGTGTTCAATTGCCTGGTCCTCCCCTGCAGGGCGGAAGCTGCAGGTCCTTTCCCCCCCTTGTCTTCCCTTTCCTTCTCAATTTCTCTGCCTCTGTCCCAAAATAAATCAATAAAAATATATAAAAAGAATACTGTATTATATACTTGGAAGTTCCTAAGAAATTAGTTCTTTAATCCTTTCACATAGGCCAAGTGGTGGCACACCACTGAGCACACATATTACAATGCTCAGGGATCTGGGTTCAAGCCCCTGCTTCCCACCTGCAGGGGAAAAGTCTCACAAGTGATAAGATAAAGGGGTGCTGTAAGTTAGTCAGTCAGTCAGTCCCCCCCCCCTTCCTCCCTCTTATCAAAACAAAAAGCAAAAACCAAAAGCTCACTTAGATAATGGCCTTGCTTTGTATATGATCCAGGTTCAAACCCACCCCTCACAGCACTAAAGGAAGTTTTGCCACGGTGGTGTCTTTCTTTCCATCTACCTCTGTCTCTTTATATCTGAAAGAAAAAGTCTGGAGCAGTGAAGCCCCACTGATGACAAAAACAAACAAACAACAACAACAACAGCAACACATTATAACTATATCAGGTGACAGATTATTGAAGGTGTTAGCTGTCTTTACCTTGGTAAGGATTCAATTTTTACTCACATAACTAATCAACACATTGTGCTTTATTTTATTTTTAGTTTTATTTGATGTAAACTTCATATTTACTAGGGCATAGCTTAGTTATGACTTATGGTAGTGCTAGGGACTGAACCTGGGACTTGGAGCGTTAGGCATGAAATTTATTGAAGAATTGCTATTCTACATCCCCAGCCCTACACTTCATTTTAAAATTTATTTTGCTTTTTGAAATTAACTTATGTTGGATAGAGACAGAGAGAAATTGAGAGTTGTGGGGGGGAGGTAGGGAGAGAGAGAGAGAGATTAGAAAGAGATGGCTGCAGCACTGCTTCACCACTCCTAGAACTTCCCCTTGAGAGTGGGCATTAGGGGCTTGAACTGGGGGTCTTTGTCCATTTTAACATGTGTACTCAACCAGAGGTATGTCATTGCTTGGTCCATACATTTGATTTATTATTAAAAATTAATATTGGGGTATTATAAATAAATATAATGTTATTTAATATTTATATTATAAATATTGTAGATGTAATATTTATTTATTCCCTTTTGTTGCCCTGTTTTTTATTGTTGTAGTTATTATTGTTGTTGTTATTGATGACCCCCAAGTCTTACTTTTCAATAAAGTATTTAAAAAATAAAATGTATGGGGGGAGCGATAGCGCAGCGGGTTAAGCACACGGAGCCAAGTGCAAGGACCCATCCAAGCCCCCCCCTCCCCACCTGCAGGGGTGTTGCTTCATGGGCGGTGAAGCACGTCTACAGGTGTCTTACTCTCCCCCTCTCTGTCTTCCCCTCCTCTCTCCACTTCTCTATGCCGTATCCAACAACAACAACAATAGCAATAACAACTACAAGGGCAACAAAAATGGGAAAAATCGCTTCCAGGAGCAGTGGATTCATAGTGCAGGCGCTGAGCCCCAGAGATAACTCTGGTGGCAAATAATATTAATATTAATAATAATGATAATAATAATAATAAACAAATAAATGAAGAGTCAGGCGGTAGCGCAGTGGGTTAATCGTACGTGGCACAAAGCAAAAGGACCGGCGTAAGGATCCCGGTTCGAGTTCCAGGCTCCCCACCTGCAGGGGAGTCACTTCACAGGCAGGTGGTGAAGCAGGTCTGCAGGTGTCTATCTTTCTCTTCCCCACTGTCTTCCCCTCCTCGCTCCATTTCTCTCTGTCCTATCCAGCAACAACGACATCATCATCATCAACAACAACAATAACTGCAACAATAAAACAACAAGGGCAACAAAAGGGAAAATAAATATTTTTTTAAAGTGGGCAGGGGTAGATAGCATAATGGTTATGCAAACAGACTGTCATGCCTGAGGCTCCAAAGTCACAGGTTCAGTCCCCCGGACCACCATAAACCAGAGCTGATTAATGCTCTGGTAAATAATAATAATAATAATAATAATAATAAAAAGTCTTAAGTAGAAATGACGGGTTCCTGCTGTCTTAGGGTTCAAGAAGACAATAGTTATTCTCATAATCACATTATTTGGTATTTGGGTTAACTTTGAAAAATCCCTTTGTTAGGATTTGCTGTATAATATCCACCATCACCATAATTTATGTCCTTTGACATTATTTATATATTTCCCCCAGTCCTGGAACCTTAGGGTGGGGCATACTTTCCTGCATGCTTCTCTCAATTCATATCAAATAACATTGCATCCACCGATCCCAGCATAATCAACACAATGAGTACCACCCCAGCATGCTTCACTTCTGACTGTGTCCAGAGACATCAGGTGTGGAATGACAACCCTTCAGCTTCATTACTCCGGTGAGACCTTTCCTTTCATAGTATTCTCTAATTCCATTCCAGGTGGTTCACTTCCTAACAAAGTCCCAAAACCTAGATATAGACCAGGTTCTGTGAGAGAGAGCATATCTTCACACGTATCCATAAACGAGGGCAAAATATATACCTGAAAGCAGAAGTACACTAGAGTTTGCAGTGAGTATCCCCCTAACACTTCATCTCCACTATTCCAGCCTTTAGGTCCATAATTGTTCAACAATTTGTTTGGCTTTGTATGTTAACTCTCTTTTAAGCCACCAGGGTCCAGATGCTAGCATGATGCCGACCTGGACTGAGGATGCCACCAATGTGTCCTGGAGCTCCGCTTCCCCAGAGACCCACCCTACAAGGGAAAGAGAGAGGCAGACTGGGAGTTTGGATTGACCAGTCAACTCCCATGTTCAGCGGGGAAGCAGTTACAGAAGCCAGACCTTCTACCTTCTGCAACCCACAATGACCCTGGGTCCATACTTCCAGAGGGATAGAGAATAGGAAAGCTGTGGTCCCGGAGGTGGCACAGTGGATACAGCATCGGACTCTAGGGAGTTGGGCGGTAGCACAGTGGGTTAAGTGCACATGGTGCAAAGTGTAAGGATGGGTTTTAAGGATCCCGGTTTGAGCCCCCCGCTCCTCACCTGCAGGGGAGTCGCTTCACTGGCAGTGAAGCAGGTCTGCAGGAATCTGTCTTTCTCTCCCCCTCTCTGTCTTCCCCTCCTCTCTCCATTTCTCTCTGTCCTATCCAACAATGACGACATCTGTAACAATAACAATAACTACAACAAGGGCAACAAAAGGGAATAAATAAATAAATATTAGAAAAAAAGCATCGGGGGAGTCGGGCTGTAGAGCAGCGGGTTAAGCGAAGGTGGCGCAAAGCGTAAGGACCCGCACAAGGATTCGTGTTCGAGCCCTGGCTCCTTCACAAGCAGTGAAGCAGGTCTGCAGGTGTCTATCTTTCTCTCCCTCTCTCTGTCTTCACCTCCTCTCTCCATTTCTCTCCGTCCTATCCAACAAGGATGACAATAATCATAACTACAACAATATAACAACAAGGGCAACAAAAGGGCATAAATAAATAAAATAAATATTTTTTAAAAAGCATCGGACTCTTAAGCATGAGGTTCTGAGTTCAATCCCTGGCAGCACATGTACCAGAGTGATGTTTGGCTCTTTCTCTCTCCTCCTATGCTTCTCATTAATAAATAAAATCTTTTTTTTTAAGCTATAATTGTTATTAAAAAAAAGAAAGGAAAGCTACTAGGGGAGGGGATGGGATATGGAGTTCTGGTGGTGGGAATTGTGTGGAGTTGTACTTCTCTTATCCTATGTTTTTTTAATGTCTCCTTTTTTAAAAAAAAAAAGAATTTATTTATTTATTCATGAGAAGGATAGGAGGAGAGAAAGAACCAGACATCACTCTAGTACATGTGTTGCCGGGAATCAAACTCGGGACCTCATGGTTGAGAATCCAGTGCTTTATCCACTGCGACACCTCCCGGACCACAATGTCTCCTTTTTTTAAATAAAAAAAAAAAAAGTCTTAAAAAAAAAGTAAAATCTGGGAGCCAGGCTGTAGTGCAGTGGGTTAAGCGCAGGTGGTGCAAAGCACAAGGACAGGCATAAGGATCCCAGTTCGAACCCCTTCAGGGGAGTCATTTCACAGGTGGTGAAGAAGGTCTGCAGGTGTCCATCTTTCTCTCCCCCTCTCTGTTTTCCCCCATTCTTTCCACTTCTCTCTGTCCTATCCAACAATGACTACATCAATAATGACAACAATAATAATAACTACAATAATAAAACAACAAGGGCAACAAAAGGGAAAATAAATAATAATAATAAAAATATATATATAGTAAAACTTATTGGGACAAGGAATCAGTATAATGGCTATGCAAAAGATTTTAATGCCTGAGGCTCCTAAATTCAATCCCTAGCACCACCAGAAACCAGAGCTGAGCAGTGCTATGGTAAAAACAAAAACAAACATAAAGAAACTTATTTATGCGAGATAGAGAGTTTCATGTAAGACAGAGTGTAAGCAAGAGAGGACAGAGCACATGTGTTGCTATGAATTGAACCAGGAGCCTAAAGGATGCAAACCTATTCTTTACCAGCTGATCTATTGCTCCAGTCATATTATACACGGTATCTGATTTTTAAAAATATTTATTTATTCCAAAATTCCAAGTGGATCAAGGACTTGGATGTTAGACCAGAAACTATCAGATACTTAGAGGAAAATATTGGTAGAACTTTTTTCCGCATAAATTTTAAAGACATTTTCAATGAAACGAATCCAATTACAAGGAAGACTAAGGCAAGTATAAACCTATGGGACTACATCAAATTAAAAAGCTTCTTCACAGCAATAGAAACCACTACCCAAACCAAGAGACCCCTCACAGAATGGGAGAAGATGCCATACATCAGACAAGAGTTTAATAACCAACATATATAAAGAGCTTGCCAGACTCAACAACAAGACAACAAATAACCCCATCCAAAAATGGGGGGAGGACTTGGACAAAATATTCACCACAGAAGAGATCCAAAATAAACACATGAAAAAATGCTCCAAGTCTCTGATTGTCAGAGAAATGCAAATCAAGACAACAATGAGATAATCACTTCACTCCTGTGAGAATGTCATACATCAGAAAACGTAACAGCAGCAAATGCTGGAGAGTGTGGGGTCAAAGGAACCCTCCTGCACTGCTGGTGGGAATGTCAATTGGTCCAGCCTCTGTGGAGAACAATCTGGAGAACTCTCAGAAGGCTAGAAATGGACCTACCCTATGACCCTGCAATTCCCCTCCTGGGGATATATCCTAAGGAACCCAACACATCCATCCAAAAAGATCTGTGTACACATATGTTCTTGGCAGCACAATTTGTAATAGCCAAAACCTGGAAGCAGCCCAGGTGTCCAACAACAGATGAGTGGCTGGGCAAGTTGTGGTCTATATACACAATGGAATACTACTCAGCTGTAAAAAATGGTGACTTCACCGTTTTCAGCCGATCTTGGATGGACCTTGAAAAAATCAAGGTGAAATAAGTCAGAAACAGAAGGATGAAATAAGTCAGAAACAGAAGTGAAATAAGTCAGAAACAGAAGGATGAATATGGGATGATCTCACTCTCAGGCCGAAGTTGAAAAACAAGATTAGAAAAGAAAACACAAGTCGAACCTGAAATGGAATTGGAGTATTACACCAAAGTAAAAGACTCTGGGGTGGGTGGGTGGATGGGGAGAATACAGGTCCATGAAAGATGATGAATGACATAGTGGGGGTTGTATTGTTAAATGGGAATCTGGGGAATATTATGCATGTACAAACTATTGTATTTACTGTTGAATGTAAAACATTAATTCCCCAATAAAGAAATAAATTATTTTAAAATATTTATTTATTCCCTTTTGTCACCCTTGTTGTTTTATTGTAGTTATCATTGTTGTTGCTGGGTAGGATAGAGAGAAATAGAGAGAGGAAGGGAAGACAAAAAGGGGGAGAGAAAGACACCTGCAGACCTGTTTCACCGCCTGTGAAGCGACTCCCCTGCAGGTGGGGAGCCGGTGGCTGGAACCCTGATCCTTATGCGGGTCCTTGAGCTTTGAGGCACGTGCGCTTTTCCCCCTGCGCTACCGCCTGATTCCCGGTATCTGATTTCTATTTAACCAGAGCACTGCGCAGCTTTGGCTTATGGTGGTTAAACTTGGGACCTCAACTTCAGTCATGAAGATCTTTAGTATAACGAGTATGCTATCTTCCCAGCCCTATTTCATTTTTAAATATTTATTTACTAACAATGAAGAGGAACAGACCAAATGACAGAGGCAGAGCCTCACTAGGGTCTAGATTGTAACTGGTGTCAAATTCAGGACCTCAAGCTTGCAAATATGGTGTTTTAACCACTACTCCAACTTGAGAACCTACACATTGTACAGTTTAATATTTCATTCATTTATTTTGGGTAGAGACAGAGAAATTGAGATGGGGAGACAGAGAGGGAAAGAGACAGAGAGGCAGAGAGACCCCTACAGCCCTGCTTCACCACTCATGACGTTTCCCTCCTGCAGGCGTGGACCATGATCTTGAACTGAGGTCCTTGCACATTGTAATGTATGCTCAACTGGGTGCACCACCACCACCAGGTCCCTTTGTACACTTCCTTTTTTCCCATTTTTGAAATTTGTGATTAATAGTGGGTTACAAGATTGTAAGATCACAGCATACAGTTTTACTGCACACTTTTTTTTTTAAATTTACATGATGGCAGAGGAGGACCTAGGGGAGGTTAGACTGTTATGTGGAGAACTGAGAAATGTTACTCATGTGCAAACGATTATACTTACTGTCGACTGTAAATCATTAATTCCCCTCAATAAAGAAAAATTAATTAATTTATTAATGGGGAGGGAAGACCTAGCTTCACGTGTGATGTTGGAGATCCCAAGTTCACAGGTCTAAGGGAAGAAAACAAGACAGAGTAGAGAAATTTCAAATAGTGTTTTGATATGACTGGGGCACAACATTTGAGAAAGATGGTAGAGGTAGAAAGACCCAAGGTTGAGTGAGTGGTCCGAGAGGTGGCTCAGTGGATGAAGCATTGGAATCTCAAGCATGAGGTCCGGGTTCAATACCGGGCAGCACATGTACCACCAGAGTGATGTCTGGTTCTTTCTCTCTTCTATCTTACTCATTAATAAATAAGTAAAATCTTAAAAAAAAAAAAAAAGAAAAAGAGAGAGAGTCCCCACCTACATGGGGAAAGCTTCACAAGTGGGGAAACAGAGCTTCAGGTGTCTGTCTCTTTCCCTCTACCTTCCCCTCCCCTCTCAAATTCTGTCTATATCTAATAAATAAATAAATTAATAAATTAAAAAAAGAGAGACACAAAAGTGAAAGGTTATCATTTATTGAGTGTACGATGCTGGGCACTGGGCCGATATTGTAGATCTGGTCTTTGTTTTCATGGATTCAGTCAAGGATGAAAAGAGAAACAACTACAAACTGTAAACAATAAGTGCTAAAAGGGAAAGAAACAGGATGATAAAATAAGGAAAAAAACATACTGGGTGGCCAGGGAGGGTCCAGCAAAGAGGAGATAATTATGATGACTACTGAGGGATGAAAAGTCAAGCAATTGTGGTCTGGGAGGTGGCACGGTGGATAAAGCATTGGATTCTTTTTTGTTATTATTATTATTTTTCTATTTTTTTGCATTTTTCTTTTCTTTTTTTTTATTGGGGAATTAATGTTTTACATTCAACAGTAAATACAATAGTTTATACATGCATAACATTCCCCAGTTTCCCATATAACAATACAACCTCCACTAGGTCCTCTGTCATCCTTCTTGGACCTGTATTCTCCCTACCCACCCACCCCAGAGTCTTTTACTTTGATGCGATACGCCAATTCCAGTTCAGGTTCTACTTGTTCTTTTTCCTTCTGATCTTGTTTTTCAACTTCTGCCTGAGAGTGAGATCATCCCATATTCATCCTTCTGTTTCTGACTTATTTCACCCAACATGATTTTTTCAAGGTCCATCCAAGATCGGCTGAAAACGGTGAAGTCACCATTTTTTACAGCTGAGTAGTATTCCATTGTATATATAGACCACAACTTGCTCAGCCACTCATCTGTTGTTGGACACCTGGGTTGCTTCCAGGTTTTGGCTATTACAAATTGTGCTGCCAAGAACATATGTGTACACAGATCTTTTTGGATGGATATGTTGGGTTCCTTAGGATATATCCCCAGGAGGGGAATTGCAGGGTCATAGGGTAGGTCCATTTCTGGCCTTCTGAGAGTTCTCCAGACTGTTCTCCACAGAGGTTGGACCAATTGACATTCCCACCAGCAGTGCAGGAGGGTTCCTTTGACCCCACACCCTCTCCAGCATTTGCTGCTGTTCCCTTTTCTGATGTATGACATTCTCACAGGAGTGAAGTGATATCTCATTGTTGTCTTGATTTGCATTTCTCTGACAGTCAGAGACTTGGAGCATTTTTTCATGTGTTTATTTTGGATCTCTTCTGTGGTGAATATTTTGTCCAAGTCCTCCCCCCATTTTTGGATGGGGTTATTTGTTGTCTTGTTGTTGAGTCTGGCAAGCTCTTTATATATGTTGGTTATTAAACTCTTATCTGATGTATGGCATGTAAAGATCTTCTCCCATTCTGTGAGGGGTCTTTTGGTTTGGGTAGTGGTTTCTATTGCTGTGAAGAAGCTTTTAAATTTGTGGTCCGGGAGGTGGCGCAGTGGATAGAGCACTGGACTCTCAAGCATGAGGTCCTGAGTTTGATCCCCGACACATGTACCAGAGTGATGTCTGGTTCTTTCTCTCTCTCCTTTCTCATTAATAAATAAATAAAATGTTTAAAACATTAAAAATTCCTATTAAAAAAAAGCTTTTTAATTTGATGTAGTCCCATAGGTTTATGCTTGCCTTAGTCTTCTTAGTAATTAGATTTATTTCATTGAAGATGTCTTTAAAATTTATGTGAAAAAGAGTTCTGCCAATATTTTCCTCTAAGTATTTGATAGTTTCTGGTCTAACATCCAAGTCCTTGACCCACTTGGAATTTACTTTTGTATTTGGTGAAATACAGTGATTCAGTTTCATTCTTCTGCATGTTTCAACCCATTGTTTCCAACACCATTTGTTGAAGAGACTCTGTTTTCCCCATGTAATAGTCTGGGCCCCTTTGTCAAAGATTAGATGTCCATAGGTGTGGGGGGCACTTTTTTTTTTAAAATTATTTATTCATGAGAGAGATAGGAGGAGAGAAAGAATTAGCTATCACTCTGGTACATGTGCTGCCA
The DNA here is from genome assembly GCF_950295315.1 of Erinaceus europaeus. Taxonomy (NCBI): domain Eukaryota; kingdom Metazoa; phylum Chordata; class Mammalia; order Eulipotyphla; family Erinaceidae; genus Erinaceus; species Erinaceus europaeus. Next base: position 19,387,545 of record NC_080171.1, read on the forward strand.
GGGATTGAACTCAGGACTTCACAGTTCAGAGTCCAATGCTTTATCCACTGCGCCACCTCCTGGACCATGAGCGCCAGGACCCAGGTTTGAGCCCCGTCCCCATCTGCAGGGGGAAAGCTTTGCAAGTGGTGAAGCAGGGCTGCAGGTGTCTCTCTGTCTCTGTCCCTCTCTGTCATTCCCTTCCTCTCAATTTCTGGCTGTCTTTGTTCAATAAATAAATAAATAAATAAATAAATAAATAAATAAAGATAATAAATAATATAAAATGTAAAAATAAATAAACACCCCCCTCCTCAGATCTCAGACGAGCTCCGCCCCTCCGCGACCCGCCCAAATGGCGGAAGTGCGGCATAAGAAGCGACCGCCCAGCCGTCGCTAAAAATTCCGTTCTGACGTCGTAAAGGAGCGCCGGATAGCCGGGTCTGGCTCCTCCCCCATCATGGGCGGTCCTAGAAAGTGGCGGAGGCCAATGACGACACGCAGCTAATGGCACCCGAACTGGGCGGGGCTTCGTCGCGCGCCGCGTGCCTACTCTCCTGCCGGCGAAAAGCAGCGGATCCCTAGAGGTGCTCCCGGGGTTGTTCGCGGCGCTTCGCAAGATTTGCCAAGGGCCTCACGTAGATCTCAGGTCGTATAGACAGTTGTGCAGGCACGGGGACTTTAAACCCGAGGTGCGGGACCTGGAGCTGGACACGGGGACATGGGGCCGGCGCCTCGTGGAGCTGCTGAGGAGCCGGAGGTGGGTGAAGCATCCGGCACGATTTGCCCAAAGTGTTTGCAGGTGGCAGAACTTGGCGGCAGCAGCTTGCCGGCATGGGTCCTGAAGGCGGTTCTGTCCGGAGGAGTTTCACTCCTCCAGTGAGCACTTGGACTGTTGGGGCTTGCTCGGTAGATGGAGCCTTAACTTGCTGGTATGAAGCTGTGCCTGCACGTTTAAATTAATCTGGGGATTTGATTCATTTCCTTGGCCAGACCTTCCCTCTTGACATTAGGGTGGATCTTCCCTCTGATGCATAGTATTGCGTTCAGTGCACTAGGACTTTGGAGTGTCTGTTTTCTGCTAGGATTATTGTGAAGACTGGATGGTGTACGGAATACATTTTCTGGAGTCAGACTCTAGCTTTCTCCGTCGTTGGGCACTTACCTGTATATAGGTTTTTTAAAATTTATTTATTTATTTATTTTTCTGTTGAGGTCAGAGTTGGATCTTATCAGTTAATTATTTATTTTAATTATTAGATAGGGACAGAGAAATATTGAGAGGGGAGGGGAAGACAGAAAGGGAGAGAGACAGTGGTCCGGGCGGTGGTGCAGTGGATAAAGCACTGGGTTCTCAACCATGAGGTCCCTGGCAGCATATGTACCAGAATGATGCCTGGTTCTTTCTCTCTCTGCCTATCCTTCTCATGACTAAATTAATAAATTCTTTAAAAAAATAAAGAAAGGGAGAGAGACAGACACCTGCAGCCCCACTTCCCCACTTGGGAAGCTTTCCCTCTGCAGGTGGGAGATAGGGCCTTGAACCTGGGTCCTTGAACTATAAAGTGTGCACTTTGCCAGGTGCGCCACCACCTGGTCCCAGTATGTATAGTAGCTTATATAGTTCAGGGCTTATAAGAAAAGAGGATTTTAGTAGGCTTGGATAGACCAGTAATGAAATGGCGTTTGTGAAGTTCAGGACTAAACCAGCAGCTGGGGAGAAAGTAACTCAGTTGTTAACTTAGGGCAGTGCCTAATATGTCATTACCCCTAACAGCTACAAGCAGAGCTCCGTGCTTGTGCTGTCTGATGGACGACTCAAGGAGTTTTTAGCCTGCAACTCAGTAATGTTTTCCTGAGTTACTGATTATCCTGGCATGTGCATAATTTGATTCCCAGCTAAAAGAGGAACCACGGGAACCCAGGAAGTGGTGCAGTGGATAGAACCCTGAACTCGGGAGTATGAGATCCCAAGTTCAGTCCCTGGTATCTCATGTGCCACAGTGATATTCTAGTTCTCTCTCTCATTAAGTAAGTAAATAAATCTTAAAAATATAGAAGAGGGAGTCAGTCGGGCAGTAGCACAGCGGGTTAAGCGCAAGTGGCGCAAAGTACAAGGACCGGAGTAAGGATCCTGGTTCGAGCCCCCGGCCCTCCACCCGCAAGGCTGTCGATTCATAGGCGGTGAAGAAGGTCTGTAGGTGTCTGTCTTTCTTTACCCCTCTCTGTCTTCCCTTCCTCTCTCCATTTCTCTCTGTCCTATCCAACAACGATGACATACATCAATAACTGCAACAATAAAACAACAAGGGCAACAAAAGGGAATAAATAAATAATAAAAGGTATACTTAAAAAATATATAGAAAAGACGCAGGCGGGGCAGGGTGGTGGCTCACCTGGTTGAGCCGCATATATTACAATGTGCAAGGACATGGGTTTGAGCCCCCGGTCCCCACCTGCAGGGGGGAAAGCTTCGTGAGTGGTGAAGCAGGGCTGCAGGTGTCTCTCTGTCTCTCTCCCTCTCTATCACCCCCTTCCCTCTTGATTTCTGGCTGTCTCTATCCAATAAATAAAGATTAAAAAAAAAAGAAAAGGATGCAGGAATAGGTGAGACACTTACAACTACATATGATGGTGGCACTTTAGATAATGGATGCTAGACATCTACGAACTCTTACTGACTTCTGCCTGTCAATGGCTGTAGCTGATGGAGCCAGCTGTAGAAGGCACAAGCAAGAAGGGGAAGAAGGAATCCTCTAAGAAGCGCATAGCAACGGACTGTCCAGTGGAAGGCCTCCTGCAGCCAGTGAAGCTTAGTCGGGCAGAACTATATAAGGAACCTACCAATGAGGAGCTGAATCGCCTTCGGGAAACGGAAAGCCTGTTTCATTCCAGCTTACTTCGTTTGCAGGTACTGTTGGGTTTCTGGGGCTTTGGTTAGAGGGTGGGTTTGGGATCTTGAAACTGAAGGACTCTTTGCCCCTTTTTACAGGTAGAGGAGCTACTAAAGGAAGTGAGACTGTCAGAGAAGAAGAAGGAGCGGATCAATGCTTTTCTGTTGGAGATCAAACAGCGGGTTATGAAAGTGCCCTCCACTCCTGAGACAGAGGTGAGCAGGTTGTTGGGGAACTTTTTTTATCGTTGGGGTGCAGGGCTAAACACGACAAATCTACCACTCCTGGTGGCCATTTTTTCCTTTCTGTTTTATTTGACAGAACAGAGAGAAATTGAGAGGGGATGGGGAGCTGTAGAGGGAGAGAGACAGAAAGACACCTACAGACCTGTTTCACTGTTTATGAAGTATTTCCCTGCAGGTGGGAAGCTGGGACTCAAACCTGGGTCCTTGCACATGGTAATATATGTGCTTAACCTGGTGGGTCACTACCTAGTCCCTGAAATTTTTTTAAAAATATTTTATTTATTATTATTATTTTTTTTTAATTTTCCCTTTGTTGCCCTTTTTTATTGTTGTTGTAATGGTTATTATTGTTATTGATGTTGTTGTTGTTAGGTTGTGCAGAGAGAAATAGAGGAGGGGAAGACAGAGAGGGGGAGAGAAAGATAGACACCTGCAGACCTGCTTTACCCCCTGTGAAGTGACTCCCCTGCAGGTGGGAAGCCAGGTGCTTGAACTGGGATCCTTGTGCTGGTCCTCGCGCTTTGGGCCACGTGCGCTTAACCCCTGCACTACTGCCTGACTCCCTTTTAATTTGTTTTATTATCTTTATTTATTGGAAAGCGGCAGCCAGAAATTGAGAGGGAAGGGGGAGATAGAGGGAGAGAGACAGAGAGACACCTGCAGCACTGCTTCACCATTTGTGAAGCTTTCCCACTGCAGGTGGGAACCAGGGACTTAAACCTGGGTCCTTGCGCACTGTAATATGTGCACTCAACCAGGTGCACCATCACTTGGCCCCCAGGATTTGGGACTTGAACCCAGGTCCTTGTGCATGTGTGCTAAACTGGATGAACCACACCCCAGGCCCTGTGTGGGGGAACTTTTAACAGATTTCTCTGTTCTCTGGGGTTGGAATGATGGCAAGTTCATTCTCACTGCCAGGAGCCTCAGTTAGGAGTGGATCATTCATGTATTCATTCAATCAACAGACATTTAAATGTCCTACAGTAGATGTGCTGTCAGGATAACGAGTGAACAAGGTGGCCTATGGTCTGGTGTTGCTTATGGACAGTAGATAAGTGTGATAGCTAAGCTATATGTCAATGTTAGGTAGCAAGCGCTATGGAGAGAAAGAAGAGTGGGAAAAAGAGATGGTTATGAGAATAATCTTTTCTTTTTTATCTTCTCATAGTACTGCTCAGCTCTGGCTTATTGGCTTATGATTGTGTTGGGGGTTGAACCTGGGACCTTTGCCTCAGGCATGAAGGGCTCATTGCGTAACCATTATGCTGACTCCCTAGCTGCAGATTTTTTTTTTCCTCCAGGGTTATCATTGGGGTTCAGTCCCGGCACTATGAATCCACTGTTCCTGGCAGACAGTTTTCCTCATTTTTTATTGGATAAAACAGAGAAATTGAAAGGGGAGGGGGAGACAGAGACAGAGAAAGATAGACACCTGCAGCCCTGCTTCATCACTTGTGAAGTGGACCCCCCCCCCCCCCCCCCGCAGGTGGGGAACCATGGGCTTGAACCCGGATCCTTGTGTTTTGTGCTGTGTTCACTTAACCTGGTGTGCCGTTGCCTGACCCCTTCCCCCCAGCTGCAGGTTTTTTTTTTTTTTAAATAAACATGTTTTCATTATCTTCATTTATTTGATAGAGATAGCCAAAAATCGAGAGGAGGGGAGACAGAGGGAGAGCCTGTAGCCCTGCATCACCACACATGACGTTTTCCCCTTGCAGGTGGGGACCAGGGGCTTGAACCTGGGTCCTTGTGCACTCTAACATGTGTGCTCAACCAGGTGTGTCACCATCCAGCCCCCCCCCCAGCTGCAGTTTTAAATAAAGTCATAATAAAGTTTTATAGCAGTAGATTTTATTTATTTATTGTGTGTGTGTGTGTTTATATTTGTTTATTTATGAGGAAGAAAATAAAACAGCATCACTCTGGTACATGGGATGCCAGGGATAGAACTGAGGGCCTCATATTCACAGGTCAGATGCTCTGCCCACTGCACCACCTATGGGGCCTCAAGGTACATTTTATTAAAGTGACATATATTGTGTGGAAAAAGGAAGTGAATTGGGCATATAGATAACTTGGGTAAGAATAACATTCAAGGAAGGAGACAGAGACAAAATGAAGGCTTACACGCAAGAGTGTATCTGCTCCACTGAATGAATGAGGGGAAAATGAAAGGAGATCATCCAGAAAACTAATAGAGGAAGAGAGCATATCATGTAGAACCTTGCACCAAAATAAGGACTTTTTTTTTTTTTTGAAAATTTCTTTTTTTTAATATTTATTTATTCCCTTTTGTTGCCCTTGTTGTTTTATTGTTGTAGTTATGATTGTTGTTGTTATTGATGTCGTCGTCATTGGATAGGACAGAGAGAAATGGAGAGAGATGGGGAAGACAAAGGGGGAGAGAAAGACACCTGCAGACCTGCTTCACCGCTTGTGAAGCGACTTCCCTGCAGGTGTGGAGCCGGGGCCTCTAACTGGGATCCTTACGATGGTCCTTGTGCTTGGCACCATGTGCGCTTAACCTGCTGCGCTACCACCTGGCCTCTGATGGGCCAGTACTTAAGCCACTGTACTACCTGCTGGGTTGCAAAAATGGCCATTAACAGAGAAGAGTCAAAGTGATTTATCTATATATTTACTACTTATTTAGGATAGAGATAGGGATTGAAAGGGATGGGAGAGACAGAGGGAGAGTAACAGACACTTGTAGTCACTTATCACTCGTGAACCTGCTTTATCACTCGTGAACCTCCTTTCCCTTCCCCAGGTGGGGACTGAGGGCTTGAACCCAGCTTGCTCATGCTCTACCAGGTGTGCCACTGCCTAAACCTGATTTACTTACTTATTTATTTTGGTAGAAATTGAGAGGGGAGGGGTGATTGAGAAGGAAAGAGACAGAGAGACACCTGCAGCTCTCTTCACTCAGAAAGCTTTCCCTCTGCAGTTAGGGACCAGGGGCTTGTGCACTGTAATGTGTGCTTAACTGTCTGGTCCCCCGATTTAATTATTTTTGACTTGAGTGACTAGTGTGTAGTTATCTTAAGATATGGAAAGATTAGGAGCTTAGTTTCAAACAAATACATGTAATTAAAAAAATATATATATTTATTTATTTTACCAAAACACTGCTCAGCTCTGGCTTATGGAGGTGCAGGGGATTGAACCTGGGACTTTGGAGACTTAGGCATGAAAGTCTTTTTGTATAACCATTATGCTGTCTACCTCTGCCCAAGTATATATATATTTTAATATATTTTGTTTTATTTTAGTGAGTTCTGATTTCATTATTCTTAGGCATTGCCAGGGTTTGAACTCAGAGCCTTATGGGATATAAGGCATGTGTCTACTACTGAGCCACCCACCTCCCAGGCCCCAGTGTGGTGGAAATGGGATGCTTGTAGGCATCCAGGAAACATGTTAAGAATGAAATCGAATCAAGTTGTGTCACTTTCTCCGTCCCTACAGCTGACTGACCAGGCATGGCTACCAGATGGGGTTCGAGTCCCCCTCCACCAAGTGCCATACACTGTGAAGGGCTCTTTCCACTTCCTGCCCCCCACCCATGTCACTGTTGTGGGCAGCTACCTTCTGGACACCTGCATTCGGCCAGACATAAATGTGGACGTGGCACTGACCTTGCCCAAGGTACGATCCAGAGTTTGAGGAATAGAGGGACCTGTCACCTCACCACTTACCAGTCCCTGCATCCCACCTGTTACCTGCCAGGGGACTGGAGTAGGACTTCTAAATCAAACGGGCAGACCATGGCAGTAGTCCAGAGGGCAGCTTAGATGCACTCTTGGGCCAATTGTTGCCCCTTTGGCACTTGGCTTTCCTTATCTAAGAACTGAGGATGGTATCGCTAAGCCTGGCTCGGCCACTCCGTCCACCAGCACATCCTTGGGGTTATTAAACTGTGACTGTAACCTTTTATCTTCATCCAGGCTCCCTATCAACAAACACTTATGGGACTCCCCGGCTTTCTCTTCTTATCCTCTCCAGGAGATCCTACAGGACAAGGATGCACTGAACCAGCGGTACTTCCGCAAGCGGGCCCTCTACCTGGCCCACTTGGCTCACCACCTGGCCCGAGACCCCCTCTTTGGCAGCGTTCGCTTCTCCTACACCAAAGGCTGCCACCTGAAACCCTCGCTGCTGCTGCGGCCACATGGTGGGAGGCACACACTGGATTTAGGGCACAGTTTGGGCCGATGAATTTAGTGGGGGAGGCACAAGGATCCCAAACCCGAGATGGGAGCAGGGAAGGTATAGGAACCTCAAGCTTTGAGGTGGGCAGTCTCACCTGGGATCCCCACGTAGAAGGATTGTGCCTTCAGGAGGCCCCTCTGACCTCAAGAGACTCAGAGTCTTAGCTCCCCGTCTTGCCCTTCTTTGTGTCGTCCCCCCCCCCCCCCAGGGAAGGATGAGCGCCTGGTTACAGTACGTTTGCATCCATGCCCACCACTCGATTTCTTCCGCCCGTGCCGCCTGCTGCCTTCTAAGAACAATGTGCGCTCTGCCTGGTACCGAGGCCAGAGCCTTCCAGGGGATGGTGAGCAGCCTTGGAGTCAAGGTGACATTGGAGGGAAGGGTGTTGTGGGGACTTCTCTCATGACTCGCTTCTGCTTTCCTCTCACAGGAAGCCCAGAGCCCCCCACACCTCACTATAACACATGGATCCTGCAGGATGTAGGCCTCGAGTCCCACGTGCAGCTGCTGTCAACTGTACTGGGCTCAGCCGGGGGCCTGAAGGACGGTGTGGCACTTCTGAAGGTCTGGCTGCGGCAGCGGGAACTGGACAAGGTGAGCTGGGCCTGCTGTAGCCTCCATGCGTGCTGAGTGGTGGGTGGACTGACTGTAAGCTCAGCCTTCCTCCTCCTCTCTTCCAGGGCCTAGGGGGATTTAGTGGGTTCATTGTTTCCATGCTGGTGGCCTTCCTCACGTCCACACGCAAGATCCATACCACCATGAGTGGCTACCAAGTCTTGAGAAGTGTCTTGCAGTTTCTGGGTAAGGCGGCTGGACTCAAATGGCATGGGTTCCACACATCCTGGCAGTCCTCTCATCCAGTGATGGTTTCTTATCATCAGGCCAATGGGCAGAGGCAGGCAGTTGGAGCCACCTGGCCAGAGGGAGGGCATCATTTGGGCTAGATCTCAGGGAAGGATGATAACCTGCTTACTTACCCAACTTCTCTGGTTTACTTCAGCCACCACGGATCTGACAGTCAGTGGGATCAGTTTGTGTCTCAGCTCAGATCCCTCCTTGGTGAGTGGGGCTGGGCCGAGTCTGGACATAGGGTCATGTAGGTAAGGCCCCGGCCTTGATGAGTCTTTCTTCCCCTCAAGCCGGCTTTGGCTGACTTCCACCAGGCCTTCTCTGTTGTCTTCCTGGACTCTTCAGGCCGTCTCAACCTCTGTGCTGACGTCACTGCTTCTACTTACCACCAGGTACTGATGGTCCCCAGATCTGCCTCTCGAACTAGCACCAGGACTCTTGAAACTCCTCACTAGAGAGCCGAGGTTAGGGGGCTGGGCTGCGGCACACCTGGCTGAGTGCTCATATGACCATGCGCAAGGAACTCGGTTAACTTCCAGGGGGGAAGAAAGCTTCATGAGTGCCGAGGCAGAGGTGCATGTCTGTCTTTCTCCCTCTGTATCTCCCCCTTTTCTTTCAATTTCTGTCTCTATCTAAAATAAATAATTTAAAAAAATATTTATTTATTTATTTATTCCCTTTTGTTGCCCTTGTTATTTCTTTTTATTGTTGTTACTATTGTTGTCATCGTTGTTGGATAGGACAGAGAGAAATGGAGAGAGGCGGGGAAGACAGGGGGAGAGAAAGACAGACACCTGCAGACCTGCTTCACCGCCTGTGAAGCGACTCCCCTGCAGGTGGGGAGCCAGGGGCTCGAACTGGGATCCTTAAGCCGGTCCTTGAGCTTTGCGCCACCTGCGCTTAACCCACTGCGCTACTGTCTGACTCCCTATAAATAAATATTTTTAAAAAATGAATATGGGGTGATTCCACTCATAGACAGAAGTTGAAAAATAAGAACAGAGGGGAAACCATAGTAGAGCTTGGTCTGGAGCTAGTGCACCAAAGTAAAAGGACTGGGCCAGGGGGATGTTCAGGTTCTAGAACGTGATGACGGAGGAGGACGTAGGTGGGAAGTTAGTGTTATGTGGAAAACTAAGAAATGCTATACATGTACCAGCTACTGTGTTTTACTGTATACTGTAAACCATTAATCCCCCCAAGAAAGACAAAAGCAAACCAAAAAAAGAGAGAATTAAAAAAATAAACCCTTTTCTCAGGAAAAAAAAACAGTAAAAAAAGATTTTTTTTTTTTACATTTTTATTTTGGATGGAGACAAAGAAGAATTGAGAAAGAAAAGTAGAGATACAGAGAAGACACAGCATTGCTTTACTGTTTATGAAGCTTCCTCCTGCTGGTACAGACTGGGGGCTTTAAACAAGGTCTTTTTTTTTTTTTAAAAAGTGGGGGGTCAGGCTGTAGTGCACCGGATTAGGTGCACATGGCACAAAACTCGAGGTTGTAAGGATCCCAGTTCGAGCCCCTAGCTCCCCACCTACAGGTGGGTCCCTTCACAAATGGTGAAGCAGGTCTGCAGGTGTCTTTCCCCGGCTCTTGTCTTTCCCTCCTTTCTCCATTTCTCTGTCCTGTCCAACAACAACATCAATAACAACAACAGTAATAATCACAACAATGATTAAAAACAACAAGGGCAACAAAAAAGTGGTCTAGGAGGTGGCACAGTGATGGATAAGGCATTAGGACTCTCTCAAGCATGAGGTCCTGAGTTCAGTCCCCAGGAGCACATGTACCAGAGTGCTGTCTAGTTCCTTCTCGCCTATCATTTCTCATGAATTAAAAAAAAAAAAAAACCAAAAAAGACCTGAGATTAGTGGTTCAGAAGGGGGTGTGGGGAAGTCGGGCGGTAGCATAGCGGGTTAAGCGCACGTTGCGCAAAGCGCTAGGACCAGCAGAAGGATCTCGGTTCGAGCCCTCGGCTCCCCACCTGCTCTCTCCATTTCTCTTTGTCCTAGCCAACAATAATGACATCATCAACTACAACAATTAAAAAACAAGGGTAAAAAAGGGAATAAATAAACAAATAAAAATTAGAAAAAAAATTGGCGTGGTGGGTAAGGCATTGGAAAGAAGAGAAGGGTACCTAGTTAGGCTTTTCTTGGTCTGTGCCCTGTGATCACAGAGGAGTGACCACGGTGGTGGTGGGGGGGAGTCTCACGTCTGTTCCCATCGTCCTTCCCTGTGTTTGCACCCAGGTGCAACATGAGGCACGGTTATCCATGGCACTGTTGGACAGAAAAGTTGATGATGGATTCCAGCTGTTGTTGATGACTCCCAAACCCATGATCCGGGCTTTTGATCACGTCTTGCAGTAAGTTTAGGAAGGGCAGGGCATACCAGTGGGGTTTGTTTCCTTGGAGTTAGTGGGATGAGGTGTAGCTTTTCAGGTGGTTAAATCTTCCTGGTTTGAGGTAAGGGGTGATAAATGTGACTAGCAGTCCCTGATTCCTCACTTTTTGTCCCTCTCTGTCCCCAGTCTCCGTCCGCTGAGCCGCCTACAGGCAGCGTGTCACCGAATGACACTGTGGCCAGAGCTGCAGGACCACGGTGGAGACTATGTCTCCGCTGCTCTGGGGCCACTGACTACTCTCCTGGAGCAGGGCCTGGGGTCCCGGCTGCACCTGCTGGCCCATTCTCGGCCTCCAGTCTCAGAGGTGATGAGGTGGTGTGTCAGGGAGTTTGACTTCAGTGGGTGTGGGTCCCAGAATACACACCATCCCTCTAGTTAGAAAGTGGCTTTCCAGACCACACAGAGGAGAGGAGTTCTTGGGTTGAGCTCAATGTTTTTATACCCTGCAGTGGGACATCAATCAGGATCCACCGAAACACCGAGATTCTGGGACTCTGACACTGGGATTGCTCCTCCGGCCTGAAGGGCTAACTAGTGTCCTTGAGTTGGGTCCAGAAGCTGACCATCCTGAGGTGAGGAGCCCCAGGGTGACTCGTGCCTGTTACGGGAAGCCCAGTCTGTTGACTGGAAGGAGTGGAGCATGTCGCCCTCATTCCCTGTCCCCTGAATTGGCACCTGTCAGGAGTCCTGACAGCCTTCTTCTGTTGACCTTCCCCAAACCCTCTCGCCTCCGTGCAGGCTGCTGACTTCCGCCAGTTCTGGGGTTCTCGCTCGGAGCTTCGGCGTTTCCAGGATGGAACCATCCGGGAAGCTGTGGTCTGGGAGGCAGACTCTTTGGCTCAGAAGCGCCTTATTCCCCACCAGGTGGTCACCCACCTCTTGGCACTGTGAGTGTTCAGCATCTAGATGCCAGGAGGCAACAGCGGCCTGGGAAAACTTCTAAGGTCTATCTACCCTAGATTTGGGGGGGTGGAATAAGCAGCTCTACTTTATAGTCCCCAGTGCCCACCCTATCTGTGCTCCTTTCTTAGCCATGCTGACATCCCAGATGCCTGTGTCCACTATGTGGGGGGCCTCCTGGACTCGCTTATCCAAGGCTGGAAAGAGGTAAGTGTTCAGGCTAGGGATTTGGAATAGGCAGTGTGCCCACACTGCGTAGGGGATGGTGAGCTCTAGTCTCTGCCTGGTTGCACTTCTTGACATGTCCAGCAGAGGGGGCACTGGCTCCACAGCAGTTTGAGTCCTAGACTCCCAGGTGATTTGTATTGGTTTTCTGCCCGCCTGACTGCCTGTTTTTCCCCTCAGACCTCCAGCACAGGTGAAGAGGCGCTGGCAGCAGTGGTGCGTTGCTATGATGACCTCAGCCGCCTGCTGTGGGGTCTGGAAGGCCTCCCACTGACTGTCTCTGCGGTGCAGGGAGCTCACCCCGTGCTGCGCTACACTGAGGTGAGGCTGCAGGGAGGCCAGGAACCCTGTGTGCTGGATCACTCCCCACCTCTCACCGCTCACACCACTCCCGTGTTCCCCCTTCTGACTCCTGCTCCGGGGTGCACGCCCAGGCCCCATCCTCGTTGTCCTCTCCTGTAGGTGTTCCCACCAACTGCAGTTCAGCCAGCCTTGTCTTTCTACAAGTACCTGCGAGAGCGGGCCTCACTCTTGCCCCGGATTGACAAGCCCTGTCCGGCCTATGTGGAACCTATGACTGGTGAGGGGCCTGTGGGGAGGGAGGCCACTCCATAAGCTCACTCATAGGTGGGACTAAGAGACAAAGCAAGGGGCGATAAGGGTGAGACTCAGTGGACTGGAGTTTCCCACAACAGATTGGGGGCTGGGGACCAGTGCTTTGTGGTGGAGGATGACTGTTCTGTAGAGGGTAACGTGTGCTGACACCTCTCTTGGGGGGAGATATGGAGCTATACCTATGTCAATAATAGTCTTAGAAATTACTATTTCTTGGGGGTTGGGCGGTGGCGCAGTGGGTTAAGCGCATGTGGCGCAAAGCGCAGGGACCGGCGTAAGGATCCCAGTTCGAGCCCCCGGCTCCCCACCTGCAGGGGAGTCACTTCATAGGCGGTGAAGCAGGTCTGCAGGTGTCTATCTTTCTCTCCCCTTCTCTGTCTTCCCCTCCTCTCTCCATTTCTCTCTGTCCTATCCAACAACGAATTGCGTCAACAAGGGCAATAATAATAATAACCACAACGAAGCTACAATAAGGGCAACAAAAGGGGGAAAAAATGGCCTCCAGGAGCGGTGGATTCATGGTGCAGGCACCGAGCCCAGCAATAACCCTGGAGGAGGAAAAAAGAAAAAAAATTTAAAAAAAAATCTATTCCCTTTTGTTGCCTTTGTTGTTTTATTGGTGTAGTTATTATTGTTATTGATGTCGTTGTTGCTGGATAGGACAGAGAGAAATGGAGAGACAAGGGGAAGACAGAGAGGGGGAGAGAAAGACATCTGTAGACCTGCTTCACGGCTTGTGAAGTGACTCCTCTGCAGGTGGGGAGCTGGGGGCTCGAACCAGGATCCTTACGCCAGTCCTTGTGCTTTGCGCCCCGTGCACTTAACCTGCTGCACTACTGCCTGACTCCTTTTCTGTTTTAAAGTCGATTTATTCTTTTTAAAAATTATTATTTTTATTTATTTATTGGATAGAGACAGCCAGAATTTGAGGGGAAGGGGGAAGTGTGGGGGGGCAGAGAGATACCTGCAGTACTGCTTCACCATTCGTGAAGCTTTCCCCATGCAAGTGGTAACCGGGGGCTTGAACCTGGGTCCTTGGGCATTGTGACACATGCACTCAACCAGGTGTGCCACCACCCGACCCCTATTCTTTTTTTGTAGCCAGAGCACTGCTCAGCTCTGGCTTATGATGGCGTGGGGGATTGACCCTGGGACTTTGGAGCCTCAGGCATGAGAGTCTCTTGGCATAACCATTATGCTGTCTATTCCTGCCCAGAAATCACTATTTCCTCAGTCAAGTAGTTAAAAGGAGAAAAAGGGTAATTTTTCCCTCTAGGCAATGGTTCAAGACCTCTCACCTTTCTTCCCAGTGGTATGCCACCTGGAGGGCAGTGGCCAGTGGCCACAGGAAGCTGAGGCCATACGTCGGGTCAGAGCAGCATTCCAGCTGCGGCTGGCAGAGCTGCTGAAGCAACAGCATGGACTCCTGTGCCGAGCTGCGGCAACGTACACAGACGTGCTCAAGGTTAGGTTCTGTGGGCCAGGGGTGCTGCCGAGGTGGAAGGGAATGGGTGTCCTGTCGCCCTGGGCTGACATGACATGTCTTTCTCACCCCACAACCTTCTCTAACAGGACGGGTTTGTGTTTCGCATCCGTGTGGCCTATCAGAAGGAGCCCCAGATTCTGAGGGAGATGCGGAGCCCTGAGGGGATGATCTCACTGAGGGACACGCCAGCCTCCCTCCAGCTTGAGAGGGACACTCGGCAGCTGCCCTTGCTCACCAGCGCCTTGCACGGGTAGGGCTGCCGCAGTGTCTTTGGTCCATAGGGCTTGTGTTCCCGCTCTGCTGTCCTCACCACCTGCCACTTTGGGAAGCCAGCTGGTTCAGTAATTTAGGAATGTGAGTTCTGGAGTCAGTCAAGATGTAGATTTTTATTTATTTATTTTTAACCAGAGATAGCGGTGTGGGGGATTGAACCTGGGACTTTGGGACCGACCTCAGGCATGAGAATCTCTTTGCACAACCATTATGCTCTCTGCCCTTCACCGATTCCCCCCCCCCCCCCCAACCAGAGCACTGCTCACCTCTGGCTTAATGGTAGTGCTGGGGACTGAACCTGGAATCTCAAAGCCTCAGGTGTGAAAGTCATTTTGCATAACCATTAGGGTGTCTCACCAACCCCCAAGATAAAGAATTCTGACCCTGTCACTTTACTGTGTCCTTTTAGGCAGACTTCCCCACACCCCCACTATCAGACATGGAAGTCTTTTTGCTAACCTTATGCTATCCTCCCACCCACTTTAACATTATTTTAAAAATATTTATTTACTTATGAGAGGGAGAGGGCTAAAGAGCAAAACAGAAAACCAGAATCTCGTGCTGGCCTTTGCAGTGCCAAGGGGTAAACTCGGAACCTTCTCCTTCAAAGTCCAATACTTTATCCATCACGTCACGTCCTGGGATTCCCACCTTTCCTCCCTCCCTTCCTCCCTCCCTCCCTTCTTTCCTTCTTTCTTTCTTTCTTTCTTTCTTTCTTTCTTTCTTTCTTTCTTTCTTCCATTTTATGTATTTATTAATGAGACACATAGGAGGAGAGAGTAAGAGCCAGATGTCACTCTGGTACTGCTTGAACTGGGATCCTTGTGCTGCTGGGAATTGAACTCAGGACCTTATTCCTGAGAGTCCGATGCTTTATTCACTGCGCCACCTCCTGGACCACTTTCCCTTTTTTTTTTTTTTGCCTCCAGGGTTATCACTGGGGCTCAGTGCCTGTACTAGGAATCTGCTGCTCCTGGAGGCTATTTTTTCCCCTTTTGTTGCCCTTGTATTTATTGTTGTCATTGCTGTTGTTGGGCAGGACAGAGAAGTGGAGAGAGGAGGGGAAGACAGAAAGGGGGAGAGAAAGACACCTGCAGACCTGCTTTACTGCCTGTGAAGCGACTGCCCTGCAGGTGGGGAGCTGGGGGCTTGAACTGGGATCCTTGTGCTTTACATTATGTGCACTTAACCCGCTGTGCTACTGCCCGACCTCCCCCCACCACTTTTCTTTTCACATCTGTAAAATGGGAATCATAAAAGGATTGACCACTTGGGACTTTTGTTAGGAACATGAGGTCATATATTTAATGCATTAACACAGCGCTGAGTGGCAGTGGTGCTGAAACTCTGTCCCTAGACTCTGAGTGTCTAAATCTTATTGTCATCACCCCTACCCCCGACAGGCTTCAACAGCAGCACTCGGCCTTCTCGACTGTGGCTCGACTGGCCAAGCGGTGGGTGCGTGCCCAGCTTCTGGGAGACGGACTCACGGATGAGTGCCTGGACCTGGTGGCTGCTGCCTTGTTCCTGCACCCAGAGCCCTTCACCCCCCCCAGGTGACTCCCACCTTTGACTTAGGGAGGAAATTCTCTTGGGCCCATTTTCATTTAGCTGTATCTTCATGGGGGGGGGGGGGGAGGGACAGGGGGGTTTAGTTTCAGAAGCAGGTGGTAGAAGATCTTCTAAGACACCACCCACCCACACCAAGGTATAAGACCCCTAGGACCCCAGACGCCTAGGGGTATGTGACTGAATCCCAGACTTCACACTTTTTCCTTCCCCATAGCTGCCCTCAGGTGGGCTTCCTTCGGTTCCTTTACCTGGTGTCAACCTTTGATTGGAGAAACAACCCCCTGATTGTCAACCTCAACAATGAGCTCACTGGTAAGTGGCCAGGACAGGGCTCAGACTAGTAGATTCCAGAGAGGAGGTCTTCCCTGCTAGTCTGCTGGGTTTTCTCTGTGCTCCCCCATCCCAGATAGGTATACCTGCCATGATATACTGGGCTGTTGGGGTGAGGAATTATCAGAGGGGGGAGGAGGCCCAGAGCATTCCTTTAGGGAGCCTTGCTATAAGGATGCGATGACCAGAAACAGAATGGCCTGGGGGTGGTGGTAAGCAGGTCGAATGGGGGGCTCTGGAGGAGAGTGGGAGGGGCCCTGAATAAGTATGTGAGAAGTCTTGCAGGGGACAGGGAAGGGTCCAGATTAGAATAGATGCCCAGACCTCACGGAGAGCTGTAATATGAGGAACTCCTGGTCTCAGCAGAGACGAAGGTGTCAGCTTCCTAATTCCCCAGGTGTATGGGAGCACAGGGTGGAAGGGGGGCAGGAGCAGGCCTCAGCTTGTGCAGGCCCAGAAACAAATCTGGAGTGCCAGGCAGTGGAAAATTCTGCCTTTGGGCCGAGGCTGGGAGTTTCACACCCCGCCCGGTTAAGGCAAATACAGTGTCCCTTTCATCACCTTTGCACGTGAAGGAGGGAGGGAGAGGTGTTGGGAAATCCCTGTGACGGGCAGCTGCTGGGTGTCCAGTATGAGGACCTGGGACAGGAGGGGGGCAGGCTGACCCAGGACCCTCTCTGTTCTGCCCACAGCGGAGGAGCAGGTGGAGATGCGCAGTAGCTTCCTGGCAAATCGGACTCGACTTCCTGTCTTGGTCATCTTTACCCCCCAAGACCGCAAAAGCTCTGTATGGACGCAGGATGGACCCTCTCCACAGGTTCAGTCCCATCCCTGTGCCCAAAGGCTTCTCTCCACTCAAGAGAAAGCAGGTTGAGCCTGAGCGAAGAAGCCCTCAGTTAGGTCTGACCTCTCTGCTGCCTGTGTGCCCTCAGATCCTACAGCAGCTCATGGTCCTGGCAGCCAAGGCCTTGCCTGTGCTGGAGAAGCAGCTAATGGGGCCCCAGGGACCTGGGGACATCCGGGTAAGCCCCTGACCAGGAGTTGACTCCATAGGCTCTGGGCGTCCTGGGGAACCCTGGAAGTCTGGAGCTTCAGGGACTGTCCTAGGACACCCAGTCCCCTTGTTTGGTGAAAGTGGATGCAGAAAAGGCATTGAAGCTGGCTGTGGTGTTTGGCAGCGGAGGAGCCTGGAGGACAGCCTGGGTCCTGGCTCCATCTTGGCCGCGTGTTTCAGGCCTCACTCTTTCTGCTGGACCCAAGCCAACAACTGACTGAGACTTGGTGCTCCTGCCAGGACGAGGGGGTGGGGTGGACAGAAGAGAAAGAACCCAAGTGGGCACGTGGGAGGCTTTGTGATCCGTCGTCCAAGTGAACACTGCTGACCCCCATCTCTCCTCCCTTAGACAGTGTTCCGGCCACCCTTGGACATGTATGATGTGCTGATCCGCCTGTCTCCCCGCCACATCCCTCGGCACCGCCAGGCTGTGGACACTCCAGCTGCCTCCTTTTGCCGGGGTTTGCTCAGCAAGTCAGGGCCCTCATCCCTGATGCCTGTGCTGGGCTACGATCCTCCTCAGCTGTATCTGACACAGCTCAGGGTAGGTCCCAGGTGAGGCAGGGCCTTGAGGTTGCTCTCAACTACCCACTTGTAACCTCGTTTCTCTCTCCTGCCTGTCCGTAGGAGGCCTTTGGGCACCTGGCCCTTTTCTTCTATGACCCACATGGTGGAGAGGTGATTGGTGTCCTCTGGAAGCCCACCAGCTTCAAGCCCCAGCCCTTCAAGGTGTGCTGGCTAGTGACAGTTTGTGTGTCCACGTGCTTCTGTGCGGGCAGGCATGTCTCTGTGTGGTGGGGCTGTGTGAGTGACCCGCTGTCAGGAGTGAAGTGTGTGGGCTTGTGTGTCTGTCTCCACTGCTACCACTCCAACCCTGGCTTAGTGCGTCCAGGCATGCCTTTGTGACATCCCTCTCTCCACGTTTCTGTTCCTCTTCTAGGCCTCCAACACAAAAGGATGCGTAGTGGTCTCTCAGAGTGAAGAGACACTGACAGTACCCAATGTAGAAGCCATCCTGGAGGACTTCACCACCCTGGGTGAAGGTCTGGTACAAGCTGTGGAAGCCCGAAGTGAGAGGTGGGCTGTATGATCTCCAGCCCCAGGAGCAAGCTGGCGGTGAACAGCCGGACTTCACAGAGCACCTCTGGGGCTCTCAGTGGCATGACCTCCATTTTCATCAATGTGGAACCTCCATGGAGGGTCTGCTGGCTTGAACACGCAGATCACTCTCAGTGAAACTCCTGACTCAAGTTTCTGTCTTGTGCCTTTACAGTGGCTGTGGTGTCCTACAGAGCCCCTGGACCTAACTGTCTGAACTTTCAGAAGAGTCTGAGCCAATTCAGAGAGGAAATTGAATGAGTTTAGGAGATTCATCCATCTGTCAGCCCTAGTACCTGGTACTTAGTACCTTCCAGAAGTCTGGAGAGGAGGACTCGTACCCAGGGCAGAGGTTGTGTTCCCTTTCCGTTGCCAGGATGTGGGCTCAAGCCTCAGCGTTTCCTTTGCTGTGGCAGCGGACCTTTAAGTGGGGCCCTTCCTGAGAGTCACATGACCAGCACCGAGCAGTGGAGAGGGGGCTTCATGTGTATGAATAGACTACATTGAAAGGGCACAATAGCCTCCTGTGTTGGTGCTCATGTTGCCCAGGGTGTGGACATGGAAAAGTACAGAAGACAGGAAGGGGCTGGGTGGGTGAAGAGGGGAGGGGCGGGGAGGTAGTGGTCTCCCGGTCTCCCGATTCAAGAGAGATGCAGGATGCGCTGAGTCCCGCCGGGGCCCCTCACTATCTGAGTCCCGCCAGCCCTGTGCACCTTCCCCTGGCTGCCTGCCCGGCCATGTCACAACCACCCCCATTTGACTCCCACATCGTGGGTGCAGAGGTGAGGGAGTTTTCAGTGCCCTGGGGAAGAGGAGACATGGCGCCTCCCTTTAGCTTGTTCCACACCCCCTTTCCGGCAGCCTCTCCCTTCTCTGTCTCCCCTAATCCTGGTTGTTTTTCCAGACTCGGCTCAAATAGTGCCTCCTCCTTAAACCCTTCCCTTGCCCCCAGCCTGAGGTACTCTTTTCCTCCTCTGAAACATTAGAGCAGTTGCTGTCTGTTCAAGTTCATATCCCAGTCACGTGCTGCAGTGTGAACTCTCGTTCTCAAACTGATTTAAAATTAAATCACTTAATTTCCTCATGTTCCTGACTGGTCTTTTTCCAGAGGACTTTATCCATGTTTCCTACATGTAAGCTCTCTCTCTCTTTTAAACAAATATTTATTTATTTTACTGAGAGAAAAAGAGACCAGGGCACTGCTCAGCTGTGGCATATGGTGGTGCTGGGGATTAAACCGGGAACCCCAAGAGCCTCAGGCATGAGAGTCTTTTGCAGAGCCATTAAGCTATCTCTTCAGCCTCCATATATGTAAGCTCTTTAGAGAACATGTCTGAATGCAGATTTCTTCCTTTTTTTGTTTATTTGCTTATTTGCTTTTACTAGAGCACTGCTCAGCTCTGGCTTATGGTGGTGCAGGGGATTGAACCCGGGACTTTGGAGCCTCAGGCATGAGAGTCTCTGCATAACCATTATGCTGTCTACCTCTGTCCCAGATTTCTTCCTTTTTTATTTACTAATTTATTATTATGGATTGAGACAGGGAAATTAAGAGGGAGGGGGGAGAAAAGGAGAAAGACACCTGCAGCACTGCTTCACCACTTGTGACTTGCTCCTCGCAGGTGGGGACAGGAGGCTCAAACCTGTGCCCTTGCACACTATAATGTGTGTACTCAACCTAGTGTTCCACTACTGAGCACCACTTTCTTCCTTTTATAGTTAATTATTTTAAAAAGTTGTTTTAATATAAAAAATACAGAGGGACCAGAGTGCTGCTCAGCTCTGATTTATGGCAGTGCTAGGGAGTGAACTTGGAACCAGGGAGCCTAAGGCATGAAAATCATTTGCATAACCATTATGCTATGTCTCCAGCCTTCTGATTTATTTACTAATGACAAGATGAAGAGTTAGAGCCAGAGCATTACTCTGGCACATGATACCAGGGACTCAGGACCTCATGTTTGCAAGTCTAATTCTTTTTTTTTTTTAATCTTTATTTTTTGGATAGACAGTCAGAAATTGAGAGGGAAGGGGCCAGTAGGGAGAGAGACAGACACCTGCAGCCCTGCTTTACCACTTGTGAAGCTTTCCCACTACAGGTGGGGAACAGGGATTCAAGCTTGGTTCTTTGTGCACTGTAACGTGTGCTCAACCAGGTGCACCACCACCTGCCCCCCCTTTTAAAAAAGATTTTATTTATTGATTCATGAGAAAGAAAGAACCGGACATCACTCTGGTACATGTGCTGTCAGGGATTGAACTCAGGACCCTATGCTTGAGAGTCCATTGCCTTATCCGCTGCGCCCCCTCCTGGACCATTGTGAGTCTAATTCTTTACCGATTTTCATCTTCCAGGCTATGTGAATACAGGATGGCTTCACTCAGGAAGTATAGAAATTGAGTCTATAAATATGAAGAAGTCAACCTATTTTCAATACTTAACTATGGTGGTTGGTTATCTATGTGGGGGTTGGGAGGGGGTCACAGACGTTTAGTGACAGGAGTGGTGAAAATAATTTAAAAAATTAAAAAGGGGCCAGACAGTGGCGCACCTGGTTGAACGCATACATTACAGTACGCATACATTACAGTACGCGAGGACCCAGGTTCGAGCCCCCACATGCAGGGGGAAAGCTTTGTGAGTGGTGAAGCAGTGTGGCAAGGGTCTCTCTGTCTCTCCCTCTCTATTACCTCCTTCCCTCTTGATTTCGGGCTGTCTCCAATAAATAAATAAAGATAATTAAAAACCTTATATATATATATATATTTTTTTTTTTTTTAAACACCTTATATATTTATTCCCTTTTGTTGCCCTTGTTTCATTGTTGTAGTTATTGATGTCGTCGTCGTTGTTAGGACAGAGAGAAATGGAGAGAGAAGGGGAAGACGGGGAAAGACAGATACCTGCAAACCTGCTTCACTGCCTGTGAAGCGACTCCCCTGCAGGTGGGGAGCTGGGGGCTTGAACCAGGGTCCTTACGCCGGTCCTTGTGCTTTGCGCCACATGCACTTAACCTGCTGCATTACTCCCAATAAAAAACCTTTTTTTAAAAAAGAAATATGGACAGACCTGTCTCAACACTTGTAAACCTTCCTCAGGCTGTGGGTAGGAACTGAGGGCTTGAACCCAGGGCTTTGCTCGTGGTAATGTGTCTTCTAAACCTGGTGCATCACCACCTGGCCGCCAGGGGAATCAATTTGTTCTCTCCAGAAGAGGCAGGTGGGTTGTGATGGTGATGATAAAACCCGGGAGTTGGGCAGTAGTGCAGTGGGTTAAGCGTATGTGGCACAAAGCGCAAGGACCAGTATAAGGATCCCAGTTCAAGCCCCCAGCTCCCCACCTGCAGGGGAGTTGCTTCACAGGTGGTGAAGCAGGTGTCTATATCTTTCTCTCCCCTTCTCTGTCTTCCCCTCCTCTCTCAATTTCTCTCTGTCCTATCTAACAATGACAACAGTAATAACTACAACAACAATAAAAATAAGGACAACAAAAGGGAAAATAAAAAAAAAAAAAAGATAAAACCCAAGAGGTAAAAAGTTATTGTTTAGTGAATGTCTAATATTGGGTTTTGGTGTTTTTGTTTTTTTTTCCTTTTTTATTTAAGAAAGGATTAATTAACAAAACCATAGGGTAGGAGGGGTACAACTCCACATAATTCCCACCACCCAATCTCCATATCCCACCCCCTCCCCTGATAGCTTTCCCATTCTCTATCCCTCTGGGAGCATGGACCCAGGGTCATTGTGGATTGCAGAAGGTAGAAGGTCTGGCTTCTGTAATTGCTTCCCCGCTGAACATGGGCGTTGACTGGTCGGTCCATACTCCTAGTGTGCCTCTCTCTTTCCCTAGTAGGGTGGGTCTCTGGGGAAGCGGAACTCCAGGACACATTGGTGGGGTCTTCAGTCCAGGGAAGCCTGGCCGGCGTCCTGATGATATCTGGAACCTGGTGACTGAAAAGAGAGTTAACATATGAAGCCAAACAAATTGTTGAGCAATCATAGACCCAAAGCTTGGAATAGTGGAGAGGAAGTGTTAGGGGGGTACTCACTGCAAACTCTAGTGTACTTCTGCTTTCAGGTATATATTTTGCAGTATTTATGGATACGTGTGATATGGATATGCTCTCTCTCACAGAAACTGGTGTATATCTAGGTTTTGGGATTTTGTTAGAAAGTGAACCACCTGAGATGGAATTAGAGTATACTATGAAAGGAAAGGTCTCACCTGAGTAATGAAGCTGAAGGGTTGTCATTCCACACGTGAAGTCTCTGGACACAGTCTGAAGTGAAGCATGTTGAAGTGGCAATCGTGTTGGTTAGGCTGTGATCGGCAGATGCAATATTATTTGATATGGATTGGGAGAGGCATACGGGAAAGTGGGCCCTATCCAAGGGTTCCAGGACTGGGGGAAGTAGAGGCTCTATAGTGGAGATGTGAGGTTCCTGCTGTCTTAGGGTTCAAAAAGACAATCAATAGTTAATGTTATCATCACATTAATTAGTAATGGGGTTAACTTTGAAAAGTTCTTTTGTTAGGGTTTGCTGTACAGTACCCAGTATCTTGTATATAGCTGTGCTATTGGTTACTTCTGATCTACTTGGTCTAGGCTTTTGAGAGAGTCTGCATATCAGTTATACAGCCTATATATTAAAAAGATTCAGTTTGTGTTTTGAAAAACTTCGAGACATACAATTAATTTTCCCCCTCGTATTAATTAACTAGTGATTTATATGACTACATTTTACTAGGAGTGTACATAAATACCATTCCCACCACCAAAAGACTGTGACCCATCCCTCGCACCCACTCCCACCCCCCACTGGCCCAGGAAGCTGCATGTCTACCCCTCACCACAGGGCTTTTACTTTGGTGCCCTACTTACAATTTGGTCAGGTCCTGCTTTTAGTTTCCCTTTCAGATCTTCTTACTCAACTTCTGTTGATGAGTAGGATCATCCCATACACATCTTTATCTTTCTGACTTAGCTCACTTAACATAATTCCTTCTAGCTCTGTCCAAGATGGGTCAGAGAAGGTGGGTTCATTGTTCTTGATAGCTGCATGGTTTTGGTGTTTTTGATCAATCATTCCAGCCCTCTGACTGTGAATGTATATATATAGTAATATATAATACAGTAATAAAGTGAAATATAGTAGTTTGAACATATATAACATTTCTCAGTTTTCCACATAAAACTTTGGCCCCTTCTAGATCCTCTGGATATATATTTTTAAGATTTTACTTATTGATTGATGAGAAAGATAGGAGAGAGAACCAGAGGGGGCCAGGTGGTGGTGCACCTGGTTGAGCTCACATGTTACAATGCATAATAAAGACCTGGGTTTGAGCCCCCTGTCCCCACCTGTAGGGGGAAAGCTTTGCAAGTGGTGCAGCAGTGTTGCAGGTGCCTCTCTCTACCTCTCTTATCTCCTTCCCTCTCAGTTTCTGGTTGTCTCTATCCAATAAATAAAGATAATTAAAAAATTAAAAATTAAAAAAAAAAAGAACCAGACATCACTCTGGTACATGTGCTTCCAGGGATCAAACTCAGGACCTCATGCTTGAGAGTCCAATGCTTTATCCACTGTGCCACCTCCTGGACCACTAATATATTTTCACTAGAGACAGAGAGAGGGAGAACATAGTATTGCTCAGGCTTGACATATGAAGGTGTTGAAGATGGATTGAATCTGGGACGTCAGGCATGAAAGTCTGATATACAAATGTTGTGCTATCTCCCCGACCCTGAAGTACATAATTTAAATTATCCTCATTTTTCTGAATAATGAAACAGGTGGAGCCTGCGAGAGACATCCTAGCTCCCAGGCTTATCCTTGGGGTGAAAAGCCAGGAGCCCTGACCTCCAGTGTTGTCCCAATTCTGTTATTCTTGGTGAACCTATGCCAGCCCCTACCTGTCATTGCCAATGGGACACTTGATTACACACGAGACAGGAAAGAAGTCAGAGCACATCCTGGTGTATGTGGCACTGGGGATTGAACTGGGAAGCTGGGGCAAACAACTCTACTAGTTGAACCACTTCTTCATCTGCTCCCCTCATTAATAAATACATCTTGAGATAAGCATAAAAGATGCTACATAGATTGGCTATCTGAGCCGGGGCCTGCATCCTGCTGTAAAATGCCTTTTTTTTTTTTTTTTTTTTTGCTAGGACAGATAGATTGAGAGGAAAGAGAGATACCTGCAGCATCTGCAGGAGAAGGTGGGTGGCTTGAACAAGTCTTTGCACATGGTTATGTGTGCTGACCACCCAACCCCTAGACCAGCTTTTTATCTTAAGTGAAAAACTCAGTCCTGGGGGCTGTGTGGTAACACATTAGGCTAAGCACACATGGCGCAAAGCGCAAGGACCAGCTCAAAGATTCCAGTCTGAGCCCCTGGCTCTCCGCTTGAAAGGGGAGTCAATTCACAAGTGGTGAAACATCTGCCAGTGTCTATCTTTCCCCCTCTGACTTCCCCATCTCTCAGTTTCTCTCTGTCCTGTCCAACAACAACAGCAATAACAATAACAAAATGGAAAAAATGGGGTTGCATATGGTTATGCAAAGAGACTCTCATGCTAGAGGCCCCAAAGTCCCAGGTTCAGTCCCCTGCACCATCATAAACCAGAGCTGAGCAGTGCTCTGGTTAAGAAAGAAAGAAAGAACAAATGGCATTTGTAGTGCAGACACTGAGTGAGCCTCAGTGATAACCTTGGAGACCCCCCCAAAAAAAAAACAACAAAAACCTCAGCCCCTGCTGTCAAGTAGCCCCACAGTTGTGCTTGGCTCCTCTTCAGCTTCCTTTTCCTTGGTTCCTCGTGCAGTTTTGTCACAGTCCCTCTGGATCTAGAAGGAGTATGTTCTGCTGGAGACCCCCAGGCTTGTTCCCAAGCCTTTGGACAAAGCCAGTCTGAATCTCTGAATCAGCCCAGTGTGGAAAGGGCGTGGGATCTGCCCCCCAGACAAGACTAGCACGTGGCTCTATTGGCGCAGACAGAGCCCTGCTGCAAAGGCCCCTGCTGCCTTCACATGCGGCCCTGGGCCAGCCACTTGCCCTGCTGGACTGTCTCCTCACCTTTAAAACAGGCAAGTTAATGCTGTGACCCTGTGCCTCATGAGGGTGGAGCATTCAGAAACCAAGGAACTGCATATCCTTTTTGTGCTTCCACTTCAGCAAGTAGATCAGGGAAGAAGGCCAGGCTTTAGTTTCAGTGACTCACTTTGCGGCTCTGACCAATATCCCATTTCTCCCTTTCTTTCTTTCTTTCTTTCTTTCTTTCTTTCTTTCTTTCTTTCTTTCTTTCTTTCTCTCTCTCTCTCTCTCTCTCTTTCTTTCTCTTTCTTTCTTTCTTTCTTTCATATTTATTTATTCCCTTTTGTTGCTCTTGTTTTATTGTTGTAGTTATTCTTGTTGTCATCATTTATGGATAGGACAGAGAGAAATGGAGAGAGGAGGGGAAGATGGGGAGAGAAAGACAGACACCTGCAGACCTGCTTCACCGCCTGTGAAGCGACTCCCCTGCAGGTGGGGAGCTGGGGGCTGGAACTGGGATCCTTGCACTAGTCCTTGCGCTTTGCACCACATGTGCTTAACCCACTGTGCTACCACCCAACTCCCCCATTTTTTTCTTTTTCTGGCTAATAGGTGAGGAGATTGTGGTTTAAGATGAATCTTTCATTCTTTCCTTTTTTTTTTTTTAAATCCATCTATTTATTATTGGATAGAGACATAAAGAAATTGAGAGGGGAATGGGAGATAGGGGAATTTTGAGAGACATCTGCAGCCCTGCTTCACCATTTGTGAAGTTCCCCCCTTGCATGTGGGGCCCAGGGGCTCGAACCTGGGTCCTTGTGCAATGTGATGTCCCCTTTTCTTTACTTTTCTTCTTTCTCTTTCTGGAGAGGGTAGCGATTAGAAGCTAGACCCTAACCCCAGTGAGGGGAGGGGAAGGAGAAAAAACTAAAAAGTACCCCTTCCCCATTAGAAAGGACAAGTGGGAGTCGGGCTGTAGCGCAGCGGGTTAAGCGCAGGTGGCACAAAGCACAAGGACCGGCATAAGGATCCCGGTTCGAACCCCGGCTCCCCACCTGCAGGGGAGTCTCTTCACAGGCGGTGAAGCAGGTCTGCAGGTGTCTATCTTTCTCTCCTCCTCTCTGTCTTCCCCTCCTCTCTCCATTTCTCTCTGTCCTATCCAACAACGACAACAACAATAATAACTACAACAATAAAAACAACAAGGGCAACAAAAGGGAATAAATAAATAAAATAAATATTAAAAAAAAAAGAAAAAAAAAGAAAGGACAAGTAGGGTGATAAGGTTACACATGCACATGGGTGTGTCTGCTCTGTGGGCCTCTGCATTTAACACTGTAGGTGAGCGGCCAGGAGTTGGGCTTTGGACATGCCACATGAGGACCCTGGTATCCCCAGCACCACCTATGCCAGAGTGCTGCTTTGGCCTTTGTCTTTTCTCTCTATCTCATGAGATAATCATAAAAAACAAACAAAGGGAAAAAGCAAACAAACAGGACACTTGCGTGCAGATGTAGTGGGAGTCCAACGTGAGGCACAAATGCCTTGGCTGCTGTGTGTTGGGGTGGACTGGGGGTTGGGCTGTGCGAAGCAGTGTGCACGGGCCTGTGTTCAGGGTTTGGTTTCCATCTCTGGGTTTCTGTAAGTGGCAACATCTGTCTTTGAAAACCCAGGAGAAAAAAAAAGTAATGGGGAGGGGGAGATAGCATAATTGTTAGGAAAAAACTTTCATGCCAGAAGCTCCAAAGTCCCAGGTTCAGTCCCCCACTAGAGTTGATCAGTACTTTTGGAAAAAACAAAACAAAACAAAAAACCCCTGAAAATATAAAACAACTTTTTAATAGGAGGCAAGAACTCTGGAATCTGAATTTCTATGAATAATACCTTCTTGGTACATCCTTTTAATCCTTTTTTCCCCCTTTCCATATGTTTTATTTACCTATTTAATGGTTAGAGACAGAGACATTGAGAGGGAAGGGGAAGACAAGAGAAAGACACCTGTAGCACTGCTTCACCACTTGCAAAGTTTCTCCTCTGCAGGTGAAGAGCAGGGCCTCGAACATATGGTAACATGTATACTTGTTAGGGTACACCACTACCCGGGCCCCCTTTTAAGCCTTTCTTTCTTTTAAAATCTTTTAAAAATTATCTTTATTGGATAGAGACAGCCAGAAATCAAGAGGGAATGGGGTTACAGAGAGACAGAGAGACACCTGCAGCTCTGCTTCACCACTTGTAAAGATTTCCCTCTGCAGGTAGGGACTGGGGGCTTGAACCTGGGTCCTTGTGCACTGTGACATGTGCCCTCAACCAGGTGTGCCACCACCCAGCACCCCCTTTTAAGCCTTTCTATGTAGGCACATTTAGTAAAGGGCCCTAGCTATAGTAT
The DNA here is from genome assembly GCF_950295315.1 of Erinaceus europaeus. Lineage (NCBI taxonomy): Eukaryota > Metazoa > Chordata > Mammalia > Eulipotyphla > Erinaceidae > Erinaceus > Erinaceus europaeus. Next base: position 19,415,113 of record NC_080171.1, read on the forward strand.
CTGATACTCCCCTTCTGCATTGTAACATTTGTGCTCAATCAGATGTGCCACTGCCTGGCTCTGGTATCTGATAGCTCTCGAAATCAAAATGCTTTTAAAAAGCCTTTTTTTTTTTTCATTTTGTTCATTAATTTTATACTTTAAAGCATGTTTTTTAAGTATTTTATTTATTTATTTACTTATTTATTTTAAATATCCCTTTTTCTTGCCCTTGTTGTTTTATTGTTGTAGTTCTTATTGTTGTCGTCGTTGTTGGATAGGACAGAGAGAAATAGAGAGAGGAGAGGAAGACAGAGAGGGGGAGAGAAAGATAGACACCTGAAGACCTGCTTCACTGCCTGTGAAGCGACCCTGTGCAGGTGGGGAGCCGGGCGCTCGAACTGGGATCCTTACGCTGAGACCCTATTCTGCGCAGGTTCTTCTTTTGGGGGGAAAAAAAGCAAAGCCTCCAAACCTGTGGATTCCTGCAGTGGGTTACACTGAATGAAGTTTTGAGGGCTGCTCAGTTCCTGATAATTAAGTCAAATTTAGCTAGCCAGCGCCCCACCCCATCAAGAATTACACATTTAACCCCCCTCCAACATCCTGTAAGCACTTTGTGAGTCACAGATTACTTCAGGTGAGTGATAAGGGCGAGGGAAAGCCTAGGGCACCCTGCTTAACCCCCTGCAGTAGGGGGGAGGGGAGAGGGGAGGGAGGCACCTTGGCTGCTCTGAGAACTAAGGGAACATGGGACTCAAACCCCAAGAAGAGTCACTCCCCAGTGAGAACATCTGGGAGAGGGAGAATAGTTGCTCAGGTTTGCATGAGGCCCAGAGAGGGTCACACAGGGAGCTGGGGGTGGAGCTATAAAAAATCTAGGAGTCTTGTTGCTGAGCTTGGCCTTTGCTGGAGCCACCGGGTGGAGTGTGCAGACAAAAAGCAGAAGTCTGAGCTGTTGAACTCTCCAATGGGGCAGGGAGGAATGCACTCTCTGCCTTCCTGGGCAATTCTGAGTTGCCTGCCAGTCTTGTCTCTTTTCAGCTCAAGGCAGTTAAACGAAGCTGTTATCAACAAGATACAGAGAAGGAGGGACAAACACAGGGACTGTGTTGGGAGCTCTTTGGTCCATCTTAGCTCAAGTCAAAATAACCATTCACCTGACTGGAATCTGCTCAAAAGCAGAATGTAGCTCTGCATCCACTGTTCTCCCAGATGGGAAACCAGCAAAGGACAGGGCTGGTTTCCTTCTCCTTTTCTTTCTCCTTCTCCTCCTTCTTTTATTAGTGATTTAATACTGATTTACAAAATTATGAGTGGTCCAGGAGGCGGCGCAGTGGCTAAGGCACTGGATTCTCAAGCATGAGGTCCTGAGTTTAGTTCCCGGCAGCACATGTACCAGAGTGATGTCTGGTTCTTTCTCTCCTCCTATCTTCCTCATTAATAAATAAATAAAACCTTAAACCCCCCTTCAAATTATGAGGCAACAGGTGTAATTCCACATTGTTCCACCATCAGAATTCTGTGTCTTCATCCCTCCGTTGGAAATTGCAGTAGTTCTCCCAAGGTCACAGATCTGGGTTGACTATTATTCATATATATTTATCCATTTTTAAAAATTTCTTTATTGGGGAATTAATGTTTTATTTATTTTTTATGCATTAAATTCTGTATTAGGAGACTTTTATTATTATTATTATCTCTTTATTAGGGAATTAATATTTTACATTCGACAGTAAATACAATAGTTTGTACGTGCGTAACATTTCCAAGTTTTCCATATAACAATACAACCCCACTAGGTCCTCTGTCATCCTTTTAGGACTTGTCCATTTTTTTTTCCTTATGGTCTTTCCTTCTCTTCCTTTATAAGCCACACCTCTACCTATTGTTACTTTCAAATGCCCTTCTTCTTTTCCTCTTCTTTCTCCGGGTCTTGACAGAATTGGAGCTCACAACCCTCTGGTCATCTTCTCCCAATATCCACCCCCCCCCCCCCCCCCCGCTTCTCCACTGGGCATTGGCAGGTGGATCCATACCCAGGGCTGGGACTTGTAAACACTGACCAGGTTGCAGCTGGGAAAATGGTTCAGCTGGTGGAATGTAGAGCTTGCATGCCTGTGGTTTCTGGTTTGATCGCCAATACTGCATGTACCAGAAAGGTGACCTGGCTCTCTCCTCCCCCCACCCCCTCTCTCTGTGTGTGTGATGTAAAATTCTGACATATCAATCTGTAATAAATAAATTAAAAGAAACACAACAGACATGGTTGAAGCCTGGGAGTGGTGCAGTGGGTAGAGCACTAACCTTGTAAGCATGAGTGCAATCCCCAGCACTGCATATGCCAGAGTGATGCGCTGGTTCTCTCCTTACATGAGTTAAAAAAAAAAGAGAGAGAGTCAGGCGGTAGCACAGGGGGTTAATCGCAGGTGGCATAAAGCACAAGGACCAGCATAAGGATCCCAGTTCAAACCACCAGCCTCCTACCTGCAAGAGAGTCACTTCACAAGCAGTAAAACAGGTCTGCAGGTGTTTATCTTCCTCTCTCCCTGTCTTCCCCTCCTCTCAACATTTCTCTCTGTTCTATCCAACAACGACATTAATAACTACAACAGTAAAACTACAAGGGCAACAAAAGGGAGTAAATAAATAAACAAAAAGAAAAAAAGAAAAAAATTTAAAAAATTAAAAAAGACTGAGTGGGTCAAGTTTGGGCATTGGCTGGGGATGAGTAGGCACTGGGATCCAGGCTCGTGTTCCACTTGATGAATAAGGGTTTGAATGAAAATGATAACCAGATCTGGTATCCTGACCTTTCATCATTTCCCTCCACAACATCTAACTGTTGGGGCTCCTTGGAGCTCAGTTCCACTGACCCCAGGTCTGGATCTCCTCAGGAAGTCATTCCTACAGTCTGACTGCAGAATCTCCAGCTGGAGCCTGCTCCCACTCCAGGGCCCTTCCCCTGTGACCATCCCCGGAGCGGCAGCTGCTGCCGCCCTGTAATTACACCAGACTGGGCAGAGATGAGCAGAGCTATGGTGAGGCTCACACACGCCCATCACCTATCTGGAACACCAGATGCAGAGCTGCCTCCTCCTGCCTCCTCCTGTCTCCTCCTGTCTCCTCCCCCACTCTGCGGACATGGGCCTCTCAGGGCTTAGGGCCTCCCCATGGTTTCAGCTTCCTGTCTACCCAATTCTGTCCACTTCTGACTTTAGCGTTTGGTCCGCTATGCCTCTTAAGTCCCAAGTTCAAATCCTTTTTCCTCTTTCTAGTCATTGCCCTGCATCTGGCCTCTTACCCTTCTTTTGCTGTGGCTTTCTTCCAAATTTTTGGGCTTCATTCTCTTTCTCTCTCTCTCCCTCTCTCTCTCTTTCTCTCTTTCTTTGTTTGAGACTAGAACAATGCTCAGCTCTGGCTTATGGTGGTGCTGTGGATTGAACCTGGGATCTCAGAGCCTCAGACATGAAAATCTTTTGCATGACCTTTATGTTGTTCACCCAGCCCCATTCTCTCATTCTCTAACCCATCCTCCACTCAGAGAGATCCTTTTATTAATTTTGTTGCCAGAGCATCACAACTACAAATTTCTACTGCTCCTCGTGGACTGTTTTCCCCCCCTTCTTCGTTCCAGATAGAGGGTGAGAGACAGTGGAGACAGCACAATACTACGCCGCGGATGATTATCTCTTCCCTTTGTAGGACGCTCCCATATGGTGGCTAGCGGTGTGCGCTGCTATGTTCCATCGCTGGGGAGCCAGAGACGACCCGAACTGCCCCTGCGGCCACAGACAGACTATGACCCACATAGTCAACGACTGCCACCTCTCCAGATTCAAAGGAGGTCTCGAAACTTGACATCAGGCTCAACCTGACGCTGTTGACTGGCTACGGAAGAAGGGCAAAGGCTAGAAGAAGACAAGTGTGTGCAAAGTCTGCACTCTGTTATGTGAGCTATCTCCCGGGTGCTGAAATGGCTATATATAAATATATATATCAGTGTCAGGGTATCATGCATGCATAGTTTTACCACTCCTATGTTGAATTTTTCATTAGAGATAGAGAGAAAGAAGTAGACAAAATGATGCCGTTGTATTTCCCATTAGGTGCATAGCAAGGCCTGCCTGTTACCCAGTGAGCTATCTCTCTGGCCCCGGTGTGTGATTATTTTAAATTTTATTTATTTTATTTTATTTATTTTAAATTTATTTCTTTATTGGGGAATTAATGTTTTACATTCAACAGTAAATACAATAGTTTGTACATGCATAACATTCCCCAGTTTCCCATTTAACAATACAACCCCCACTATGTCATGTATCATCCTTCTTGGGTCTGTATTCTCCCCACCCACCCACCCCAGAGTCTTTTACTTTGGTGCAATACGCCAATTCCATTTCAGGTTCTACTTGTGATTTCTTTCTTTTTTTTTTTTATAATTTATTTCTTTATTGGGGAATTAATGTTTTACATTCAACAGTAAATACAATAGTTTGTACGTCCATAACATTCCCCAGATTCCCATTTAACAATACAACCCTCACTATGTCATTCATCATCTTTCATGGACCTTTATTCTCCCCACCCACCCACCCACCCACCCCAGAGTCTTTTACTTTGGTGCAATACGCCAATTCCATTTCAGGTTCTACTTGTGTTTTCTTTTCTGATCTTGTTTTTCAACTTCGGCCTAAGAGTGAGATCATCCCATATTCATCCTTCTGTTTCTGACTTATTTCACTCAACATGATTTTTTCAAGGTCCATCCAAGATCGGCTGAAAACGGTGAAGTCACCATTTTTTACAGCTGAGTAGTATTCCATTGTGTACATATACCACAACTTGCTCAGCCACTCATCTGTTGTTGGACAGCTGGGTTGTTTCCAGGTTTTGGCTATTACAAATTGTGCTGCCAAGAACATATGTGTACACAGATCTTTTTGGATGGATATGTTGGGTTCCTTAGGATATATCCCCAGGAGAGGAATTGCAGGATCATAGGGTAGGTCCATTTCTAGCCTTGTGAGAGTTCTCCAGACTGTTCTCCACAGAGGTTGGACCAATTGACATTCCCACCAGCAGTGCAGGAGGGTTCCTTTGACCCCACACCCTCTCCAGCATTTGCTGCTGTTACCTTTTCTGATGTATGACATTCTCACAGGAGTGAAGTGATATCTCATTGTTGTCTTGATTTGCATTTCTCTGACAATCAGAGACTTGGAGCATTTTTTCATGTGTTTCTCAGCCTTTTGGATCTCTTCTGTGGTGAATCTTCTGTCCAAGTCCTCCCCCCATTTTTGGATGGGGTTATTTGTTGTCTTGTTGTTGAGTCTGGCAAGCTCTTTATATATGTTGGTTATTAAACTCTTGTCTGATGTATGGCATGTAAAGATCTTCTCCCATTCTGTGAGGGGTCTCTTGGTTTGAGTAGTGGTTTCTTTTGCTGTGAAGAAGCTTTTTAATTTGATGTAGTCCCATAAGTTTATACTTGCTTTAGTCTTCTTTTTTATTGGATTTGTTTCATTGAAAATGTCTTTAAAATTTATGCGGAAAAGAGTTCTGCCAATATTTTCCTCTAAGTATTTGATAGTTTCTGGTCTAACATCCAAGTCCTTGATCCACTTGGAATTTACTTTTGTATTTGGTGAAATACAGTGATTCAGTTTCATTCTTCTGCATGTTTTAACCCATTGTTTCCAACACCATTTGTTGAAGAGACTCTGCTTTCCCCATGTAATAGTCTGGGCCCCTTTGTCAAAGATTAGATGTCCATACGTGTGGGGCCTCATTTCTGGGCTCTCAATTCTATTCCAGTGGTCAGTGTGTCTGTTCATGTTCCAGTACCAAGCAGCTTTGATGACAATGGCCCTATAATACAGTTTGCGATCTGGGAGTGTGATGCCTCCGGTTCTGTTCTTTTTTCTCAAGATTGTTTTGGCAATTCTAGGTCTTTTCTGGTTCCAGATAAACATTTGTAGCATTTTTTCTATTCTCCTAAAAAATGTGCTTGGGATCTTGATGGGGATAGCATTAAATTTATAGATAGCTCTGGGTAATATATTCATTTTGATGATGTTAATTCTTCTAACCCATGAACATGGAATATCTTTCCACTTCTTTGTGTCTTTTTCAATTTCTTTGAGTAGTGACTCATAATTTTCAGTATACAAGTCTTTCACTTCTTTGGTTAGATTTACTCCTAGATATTTTATTGTTTTTGTTGCTATAGTAAAAGGAATTGATTTCTGGATTTCAATTTCTTCTAACTTAGTGTTTGCATAGAGGAATGCCACCGACTCTGGAATGTTAGTTTTGTAGCCTGACACCTTACTGTATTGCCTGATGATTTCCAAAAGCTTCTTGCTGGATTCCTTAGGTTTTTCCATGTAAATTATCATGTCATCTGCAAATAAGGAGAGTTTGATTTCTTCTCTTCCAATCTGTATCCCTTTAATTCCTTGCTCCTGCCTGATTGCTATGGCAAGAACTTCCAACACTATGTTGAATAGTAATGGTGATAGTGGGCAGCCCTGTCTAGTACCTGATCTGACGGGAAATGCTTCCAGTTTTTCACCATTGAGTATGATGTTGGCTGTAGGTTTGCTATATATAGACTCCACTATCTTGAGGAATTTTCCATCTATTCCCATTTTTTGTAGTGTTTTGATCATAAAGGGATGTTGTATTTTGTCAAAGGCTTTCTCTGCATCTATTGATATGACCATGTGGTTTTTGGTCTTGCTTTTGTTGATGTGGTGGATCACATTGATTGATTTACGTATATTAAACCAACCTTGCATGCCTGGGATAAACCCCTCTTGGTCACGATGAACAATCTTTTTGATATACTGCTGTATCCGGTTGGCTAGAATTTTGTTTAATATTTTCGCATCTATGTTCATCAGAGATATTGGTCTGTAGTTTTCTTTTTTGGTTGTGTCCCTGTCTGCTTTTGGTATCAGGGTGATGTTGGCTTCATAGAAGCTGGCAGGGAGTATTCCAGTGTCTTCAATCTTCTGGAAGACTTTTAAAAATAAAAATAGAGGTATTAGTTCTTCTTTGAAGGTTTTGTAGAATTCATTTGTAAAACCATCTGGTCCAGGACTTTTATTTTTGGGGAGATTTTTGATAACTGTTTCAATTTCATTAGCTGTGATGGGCCTGTTCATGTTATCCACTTCCTCTTTACTTAGTTTTGGAAGTTGGTAGGTATCTAGGAAATCGTCCATTTCTTCCAGGTTCTCTAGCTTGGTGGCATATAGTTGTTCATAGAAGCCTCACATGATATGTTGAATTTCTGCGGCGTCTGTTGTGATATCTCCTCTTTCATTTACTATCTGATTTATTTGGGTCTTCTCCCTTTTTTGTTTTGTGAGTCTGGCTAAAGGCTTGTCGATTTTGTTTACTCTTTCGAAAAACCAACATTTACTTTCGTTGATCTTTTGTATGGTTTTCCTATTCTCAATGTTATTTATTTCTGCCCTAACTTTAGTGATTTCTGACCTTCTCGTTGCTTTAGGATTCCTTTGTTGTTCTTCTTCTGGGTCTTTAAGATGTGCAATCAGGCTGTTTATTTGTGCTTTTTCTTGTTTCCTAATGTGTGCTTGTATAGCTATGAACTTCCCTCTTAGGACTGCTTTAACTGTGTCCCAAATATTTTGATAGCTTGTGTCTTCATTTTCATTGAACTCTCGAAACATTTTGATTTCTTCCTTGATTTCCTCTTTGACCCAGAAGTTGTTAAGAAGTGTACTGTTGAGCTTCCACATTTTGGGACTGTTACTAATCGTTTGTTCATTGTTAAGTGTTAGTTTAATTCCACTGTGGTCTGAGAAGATGCTTGGGATGATTTCAATGGTCTTGAATTGGCTGATGCTGTCTTTGTGACCTAACATATGGTCTGTCCTTGGGAATGACCCATGTGGATTTGAGTAAAATGTGTATTCCAGTTTCTTGGGATAAATGACTCTGAAAATGTCCAATAGTTCTAGTTTATCTATCTCTTCATTTAGCTCCCTTATGTCTTTATTGATTTTCTGCCTGGATGATCTGTCAAGTTGAGAGAGTGGGGTGTTGAAGTCCCCTACTATGATTGTGTTACTGTTAATATATTGCTGTAGCTCTTTCAGTAGAAGTTTGATGTATTTAAATGGCTTCTCACTGGGTGCTATTTTAAATTTTAAATGGAGGTTGGAGCTGTGGTGTCTCTCTCCCCTCTGTCTCTCTATTTGAGTAAAAACAATGAGACAGAAGTAATAGAATTGTGCATGTGCAAGGTCCTGACTCTGAAAGAAATAATTAATAAATAAAATAAATAAATAAATAAATAAATAAATTCCCTGGAGGTGTTGCAGAAAGTAGAGCTCAGTTTGCAAGCATAAGATCCTGAGTTTGATTTCCAGCATTAGATCTGGCAAAGTGATGCTCTGTTCCTCCCCCACCCCACTCTTTGAATAACTGGCTTAAAAACCAACTACATAGATGCTAAGAATAAACTAAATGACAAATGAAAGCCATGTCACACTCCCTGTTTAAAACCCTCAGGTCTCCCATCAACCACTGTTTCCGGTGGTGGAACATTCATCAGTTGTAATCCTGTTCAGATGTAAGATGTTAAAATGCTGTCTCTGAAGCAGGAGGTAGGGCCAGGGGTTCTGCCTCATTAGCTGTCCTTGCCCCGTCTCTGGCTGCAGAAACACTTGTGAGAGATTCTGCAAGGCCTTTGGACTTAAAGAAGCCCAGCTTGAAAGTAGCTTTGGTGAAGACAGGTGGTAGTGCATCTGCTTGAGCACATGTTAAAATACACAAGGACCTGGGTTCAAGAACCTGGTCCAAGCCCCTAGTCACCACCTACAGGGGAAGTAATACTGCAGGTGTATCTGTCTATCATCTATCTGTCTATCTATCTCTCTCTCTCTCTATCTATCTATCTCTATCTCCCCTTACCCTCTGGCTATTTCTATCCAATAAATAAAGATAATAATAAAAAAAATAGCTTTGGTTCCATGATCTGGAAAGTGGTCATTAGATGTCATATTGGCCTCTCAAGTGTGAGGTTCAGGTTTGATCCCCTGTAATGCATGTGCTGATTTTATTTATTTACTCATGAGAAATGATAGGAGAAAGAGAAAGAACCAGGCATTACTCTGGTACATGTGCTTCCAGGGATTAAACTCAGGACCTCATGCTTGAGAGTCCAATGGTTTATCCAGTGCACTACCTCCTGGACCACAAAGTAAATAAATATAAGTATATTTAAATATTCTTTCTTTATTTTTTATTTTTATTTTAATTTTTTTATTTAAGAAGAGACATTAACAAAACCATAGAATAGGAGGGGTACAATTCTGCACAGTTCCCATAACCCGATCTCCATATCCCATCCCCTCCCCTGATAGCCTTCCCATTCTCTATCTCTCTGGGAGTATGGATCCAGGGTCATTGTGGGTTGCAGATGCTGGCATCCGGAACCTGGTGGCTGAAAAGAGAGTTAACATACAAAGCCAAACAAATTGTTGAACAATCATGGACCTAAAGACTGGAATAGTGGAGATGAAGTTCTGGGGGGTATTCCCTGCATGCTCTTGTGTACTTCTGCTTTCAGGTATATATTTTTCCCCTAGTTTATGGGCATGGGTGAACCTATGCTCTATCTCAGGGGACCTGGACTATATATAGGTTTGGGGACTTTATTGGGGAGTGGACCACCTGGAATGGAATTAGAGAATACTATGAAAGGAAAGGTCTCACCCGAGTAATGAAGCTAAAGGGTTGTCATTCCACACCTGAAGTCTCTGGTCACAGTCTGAAGTGAAGCATGCTGGGGTGGCACTTGTTGCGTTGACTAGATTGCGATCCGCAGATGCAATATTATGTGATTTGAATTGAGAGCAGCATGCAGAAGTGGGCCCCACACTAAGGTTCCAGGACTGGGGGAAATATAGGCTCTCTAGTGGAAATGTGAGGTTCCTGTGGTCTTAGGGTTCAAGAAGACAATGGATAGTTATTGTTATCGTCACAATATTTGGTGATATGGTTAACTTTGGAAAGTCCCTTTGTTAGGGTTTGGGGTATAATACCCAGCATCTTGTATATAGCTATGCTACCGGTTGCTTCTGTTCTCCCTGGTCTAGGCTTTTGGGAGAGACAACATATCAAAGATAGTCTATGTATTAAAAAGACTCAGTCTCTGTTTTAAGAAGTTCTAGACATATGATCAATTTTTCCCCTCACATATTAATTAAATAGTGGTTTATATGTTTACACTTTAATAGGATTGTACATAAACACCACTCCCACCACCAAAAGACTGTGCTCCATCCTCATCACTCACCCCCGCCTCCCCCACCCCCCTGCCGCGCCGGGAAGCCCAATGGCCACCCTCCCCTTCACCACAGTGTTTTTACATTGGTGCCCTGCCCTCGATTTAATCAGATCCTGCTTTTAGTTTCCCTTTCTGTTCTTCTTTCTCAACTTCTGTTGATGATTGGGGACATCCCATACTCATCTTTATCTTTCTGAATTAGCTGACTTAACATAATTCCTTCTAGCTCTGTCCAAGATGGGTCAGATAAGGTGGGCTCATTGTTCTTAATAGCTGCATAGTATTCCATTGTGTATATATACCACAGCTTTCTCAGCCACTCATCTGCTGTTGGGCACCTGGGTTTCTTCCAGGTTTTAGCTATTATGAATTGTGCTGCTATGAACATAGGAGTACACACATCTTTTTGGTTGGGCATTATGGAATCCTTGGGGTATATCCCCAGGAGAGGAATTACTGGGTCAAATGGAAGGTCTATGTCTAGCCTTGTGAGAGTTCTCCAGACTGCTCTCCAGAGAGGCTGGACCAGTTTACATTCCCACCAGCAGTGCAAAAGGGTTCCTCTGTCCCCACAGCCTCTCCAGCATTTGTTGCTGCTGTCCTTTTTGATGTATGCCATTCTCACAGGAGTTAGGTGGTATCTCTTTATTTGCATTTCTCTGACAATCAGCGACCTGGAGCAGTTTTTCATATGTTTTTTAGCCTTTTGGATCTCCTGTAAAGTGAATGTCTTGTTCATATCCTCTGCCCATTTTTGGATGGCGTCATTTGCTTTTTTGGTGCTAAGTTTGCTGAGCTCTTTGTATATTTTAGTGATTAGTCTCTTGTCTGATGTTTGGCATGTGAAGATCTTCTCCCATTCTGTGAGAGGTCTCTTTGTTTGTGTGATAGTTTCTTTTGCTGTGCAGAAGCTTTTCAATTTGATGTAGTTCCCATTGGTTTGTTTCTGCTTTAGTCTTCCTTGCAATTGGGTTTGTTTCATCAAAGATGTTCTTGAGGTTGAGGTGGGAAAGTGTTTCACCCATGTTTTCCTGTAAGTATTTGTTAGTTTCCGGTCTGACATCCAGGCCTTTGATCCATTTGGAGTTGATTTTTGTTTCTGGTGAGATAAACTGGTTCAATTTCATTCTTCTGCATGTTTCAACCCAGCTTCCCCAGCACCATTTATTGAAGAGAGTCTCATTCTTCCACTTAATACTTTGGGCCCCCTTATCAAAGATTAGATGTCCATAGGTGTGGGGGTTATTATTTATTTCTTATTGGATAGAGACAGAGAGAAGCTCAGAGGGGAGGGGGGGAAATGAGGGAGAGAGACAGAGAGACACCTGTAGCCCTGCTTCGCCACTCGTGAAGCTTTTCCCCTACATGTGGGGACCAGGGGTCGGAGACTGTGTCCTTGCACACTATAATGTGTGCACTTAACCAGGTGTGCCACCACCTGGCCCCCAAAATAAATATATACATATTTTTTAAATTTTATTTATTTATTTTCCCTTTTGTTGCCCTTGTTGTCCTTTTATTGTTGTTGTGGTTATTATTATTGTTGATGTCATCATTGTTAGACAGGACAGAGAGAAATGGAGAGAGGAGGGGAAGACAGAGGAGGGAGAGAAAGACAGACACCTGCAGACCTGCTTCACCACCTGTGAAGCAACTCCCCTGCAGATGGGGAGCTGGGGCTCAAACTGGGATCCTTATGCCGGTCCTTGTGCTTTGCACCACATGCGCTTAACCCACTGCACTACCGCCCGACTTCCGAAAATAAATATTTTTTTGAAAAGAAAAGAAAATACCTTTGGTCCTTTGGATAAGACCCCGGCTCCCCACCTGTAGGGGGATCGCTTCACAGAAGCAGGTCTGCAGGTGTCTGTCTTTCTCTCCCTGTCTCTGTTTTCCCCTCCTCTCTCCATTTCTCTCTGTCCTATCTAACAACAATGACAACAACAACAATAATAATAATAACAACAATGATAAACTGCAAGGGCAACAAAAGGGAAAGAAACAGCCTCCAGGAGCAGTAGATTCATAGTGCAGGAACTGAGCCCCAGGGATAACTCTGTGGGCAAAAAAAAAAAAGGTAATAAATATAAATAAATAAATGCAGGTTTTCTCAGGACTCAGCTGGCCAGTGGCTGGACATGCCTGCAAGGGCAGCTGGAACTCAGACCCTCCACCACAGCCTCACTGGAGACGGGCTGGCAGTGTTGGCACAGGAGGAGGAACTCGCCAGCCTGGGGACGCTCATAACAAGGTGATTCAGCTCTGCTCTCCACTCCCCGTTCCTGAGCACAGAACCAGCCCCTAATTCCCAAGACCTGGAAGCAGGAAAGCTGTCCAGCTGTGGCCACAAAGTGAGCTCGAGCATGTAGGGATTCACTGGGTTGCAGGGTCCCTGTCCCCCTAGTACCTCTCTCTGGCTGTGGTTTCCCAGCCTCTCACCTTCACCACTGCTCCTCTTCATCTGCATAAAGTTGGAATCCCAGCTCAACACTCTTTGAGAGAGAACTTAACAGCTGAATTCTTTCTCTCTCTCTCTCTCTCTCTTTTTTTTTTTTTTTTTTTTGCGTTCAGGGTTATTGCTGGGGCTCAGTGCCTGCACTACAAATCAACTGCTCCTGGAGGCCATTTTTCCCATTGTGTTGCCCTCGTTACCTATGTTATTGTCATTAATATTACTGTTGTCATTGCTGTTGCTGTTGTTGGATAGGACAGAGAGAAATCGAGAGAGGAGGGAAGATAGAGGGGGAGAGAAAGATAGACACCTGCAGACCTGCTTCACCACCCGTGAAGCGACCCCCCTGCAGGTGGGGAGCCGGAGGCTCAAACTGGGTTCCTTATGCTGGTCCTTGTGCTTCATGCCATATGCACTTAACTTGCTGCGATACCACCCAACTCCACTTCTCTCTCTTTTCTTTAACTAAACAAAGTTTAATTCCTTGAGCCTTTTAAAAAATAAATCCCTTTTTTTGGCTATTATTTTTATTTATTGGATAGAGACAGCCATAAATCAAGAGGGAAGGGGGTGATAGGGAGAGAGACACCTGTAGCCCTGCTTCACCACTTGTGAAGCTTTCCCCCTGTAGGTGGGGACCAGGGGCTTGAACCTGGGTCCTTGAGCATTGTAGCAAGTGTGCTCAACCAAGTGCACCACCACCCAGCCCCGAGCTGACTTCTCTCTAAACCTCAGTTTTATTATCTTTGAAAGTGGACTAAAGGCTGGGGAGAAAACATAATGATATGTTAAAAAAAATCAAGGGGAGTTGGACGGTAGCGCAGTGGTTTAAGCGCAGGTGGCACAAAGCACAAGGACTGACATAAGGATCCCGGCTCGAGTCCCCAGCTCCTCACCTGCAGGGGAGTCGCTTCACAGGCGGTGAAGCAGGTCCGCACGTGTCTATCATTCTCTTCCCCTCTCTGTCTTCCCATCCTCTCTCCACTTCTCTCTGTCTTATCCAACAACAATAACATCAACAATAACTACAACAATAAAACAACAAGGACAACAAAAGGGAATAAATAACTAAATATTTTTTTTTAATCATGCCTGAAGCACCAAAGGTCCCAAGTTTAGTCCCCAGTACCACCATAAGTCAGAGCTGAGCAGGACAACATATATAAAAAGAGCAAAGATCTGTGGGGGGGGGGGGGGGCTTTGAAAGTGATAAAAGAATGCTGTAGGTGTCCTCCTCCCTCCTCCCTCTTGGTTTCTCTGTCTTTATCCACTATGTAAACAAATAAAAAGATAAGAAAAAGAGGAGGACTTCCGGAGGTGGAGCTATGAGCAGCAGATAGATTTCTTTCCTCTCCTCTCCTGGATCAGCTAGGAATACCAAAGGAGACCACCCAGGACTGAAACAAGACATGACCACAGGAACCCAGTAAATCACCCGTGAGTACAAACACATGTGGCTGGTGACAGAGAGGAGAGAGGGGCCTAAGGAGAGATTAAGTGACTGTTAACAGTTCAGCAGTTTATCAGTTGAGACACCACCTCCTGTCTGCTCCGCCAACAAAGGGACAGTTTAAGGGAGGAGAGGGACTCCCCAGAGACTCACCAAGTGCAACTCTGAGTCTCCATTGCTACTACCCTCAGAATCTGGAGCAGTGAAAGGGAGGGACACCAGGGGACAGAGATCTAACCGGGAAACTCAGGAGAAGACCTATACCTTGGTGGCATAGCTGAGGGGCTGTGAAAGTCTCTTTGCATAACCACTGGATTATCTCTGCCACACCTTGCTTTATCTCTTGGTCAGGAGTCAGTGATTAAGCTAAGAAGCCTATTGATAGTTTAAAAGCCCTCAGGCTCCCATAGCCTACAGGGAAGAAAAAAAAAAAAGAGGCTTTTAAACCACTGAGCTCCAACTCAGGGATTGAAACAAACACAGACTTAAAGTGAAAGGATGGAAAACTATCATACAAGCCAATGGCCCACAAAAAAGGGCAGGAGCAGCTATTCTCATATCTGACATGATAAACTTTAAAATAGAGAAGATTAAAAAAGATAGGAATGGACACTACTTAATGCTCAGAGGATCAGTCAATCAAGAGGACTTAACAATTGTTAGCATCTATGCACCCAATGAGAAGCCATCTAAATACATCAAACTTCTACTGAAAGAGCTACAGCAATATATTAACAGTAACACAATCATAGTAGGGGACTTCAACACCCCACTCTCTCAACTTGACAGATCATCCAGGCAGAAAATCAATAAAGACATAAGGGAGCTAAATGAAGAGATAGATAAACTAGAACTATTGGACATTTTCAGAGTCATTTATCCCAAGAAACTGGAATACACATTTTACTCAAATCCACATGGGTCATTCCCAAGGACAGACCATATGTTAGGTCACAAAGACAGCATCAGCCAATTCAAGACCATTGAAATCATCCCAAGCATCTTCTCAGACCACAGTGGAATTAAACTAACACTTAACAATGAACAAACGATTAGTAACAGTCCCAAAATGTGGAAGCTCAACAGTACACTTCTTAACAACTTCTGGGTCAAAGAGGAAATCAAGGAAGAAATCAAAATGTTTCGAGAGTTCAATGAAAATGAAGACACAAGCTATCAAAATATTTGGGACACAGTTAAAGCAGTCCTAAGAGGGAAGTTCATAGCTATACAAGCACACATTAGGAAACAAGAAAAAGCACAAATAAACAGCCTGATTGCACATCTTAAAGACCCAGAAGAAGAACAACAAAGGAATCCTAAAGCAACGAGAAGGTCAGAAATCACTAAAGTTAGGGCAGAAATAAATAACATTGAGAATAGGAAAACCATACAAAAGATCAACGAAAGTAAATGTTGGTTTTTCGAAAGAGTAAACAAAATCGACAAGCCTTTAGCCAGACTCACAAAACAAAAAAGGGAGAAGACCCAAATAAATCAGATAGTAAATGAAAGAGGAGATATCACAACAGACGCCGCAGAAATTCAACATATCATGTGAGGCTTCTATGAACAACTATATGCCACCAAGCTAGAGAACCTGGAAGAAATGGACGATTTCCTAGATACCTACCAACTTCCAAAACTAAGTAAAGAGGAAGTGGATAACATGAACAGGCCCATCACAGCTAATGAAATTGAAACAGTTATCAAAAATCTCCCCAAAAATAAAAGTCCTGGACCAGATGGTTTTACAAATGAATTCTACAAAACCTTCAAAGAAGAACTAATACCTCTATTTTTATTTTTAAAAGTCTTCCAGAAGATTGAAGACACTGGAATACTCCCTGCCAGCTTCTATGAAGCCAACATCACCCTGATACCAAAAGCAGACAGGGACACAACCAAAAAAGAAAACTACAGACCAATATCTCTGATGAACATAGATGCGAAAATATTAAACAAAATTCTAGCCAACCGGATACAGCAGTATATCAAAAAGATTGTTCATCGTGACCAAGAGGGGTTTATCCCAGGCATGCAAGGTTGGTTTAATATACGTAAATCAATCAATGTGATCCACCACATCAACAAAAGCAAGACCAAAAACCACATGGTCATATCAATAGATGCAGAGAAAGCCTTTGACAAAATACAACATCCCTTTATGATCAAAACACTACAAAAAATGGGAATAGATGGAAAATTCCTCAAGATAGTGGAGTCTATATATAGCAAACCTACAGCCAACATCATACTCAATGGTGAAAAACTGGAAGCATTTCCCCTCAGATCAGGTACTAGACAGGGCTGCCCACTATCACCATTACTATTCAACATAGTGTTGGAAGTTCTTGCCATAGCAATCAGGCAGGAGCAAGGAATTAAAGGGATACAGATTGGAAGAGAAGAAATCAAACTCTCCTTATTTGCAGATGACATGATAATTTACATGGAAATTTATATCCTAAGGAACCCAACACATCCATCCAAAAAGATCTGTGTACACATATGTTCTTGGCAGAACAATCTGTAATAGCCAAAACCTGGAAGCAACCCAGGTGTCCAACAACAGATGAGTGGCTGAGCAAGTTGTGGTATATATACACAATGGAATACTACTCAGCTGTAAAAAATGGTGACTTCACCGTTTTCAGCCGATCTTGGATGGACCTTGAAGAAATCATGTTAAGTGAAATAAGTCAGAAACAGAAGGATGAATATGGGATGATCTCACTCTCAGGCATAGTTGAAAAACAAGATCAGAAAAGAAAACACAAGTAGAACCTGAAATGGAATTGGCATATTGCACCAAAGTAAAAGACTCTGGGGTGGGTGGGTGTGGAGAATACAGGTCCATGAAGGATGATAAATGACATAGTGGGGGTTGTATTGTTAAATGGAAATCTGGGGAATGTTATGCATGTACAAACTATTGTATTTACTGTTGAATGTAAAACATTAATTCCCCAATAAAGAAATAAATTAAAAAAAAAGAAAAGAAAAGAAAAAGAAAATACACTGTACTTCTGGGGTGGTTGTTTTGCAAATTGGAGGACATGCTCACTAAAACTTGAAAATGTCTCATTGTGTTTTTTGATCTGTTTCTCCTGTATTTGACTCCAAGAAGGGAGGTGGGTGGGGAAGTTGAGTGAGTTTGAAGTACAGTTTGTTTTGTGCCCACTCTTTTACTAGGCTGGCTCACACCTCATGGGTTCACGTGACTCATATCTCTCCTCTGTTGGTTCAGGCTGTTCCCATTCAGGCCAAAAGGGTTGGGGGGGGGGGTAGGAAACGAAGGGCGTGTCACCCCTTATAGGGCCCTGCCAGCCCCTTTGGTTCATCAGGCTGGGACTTGAATTTTGAGCCCTTCCCTTGCCTGGGAACCCACTCCCCCAGCTCTGACCTCAGAGTCATGGCCTCTCACAGGGGGATGGGCTCTCAGGTCATCTTCTAGGGTTCACCCTCCTGCCCAGGTGAGACACAGGCGTCGCTCATGATACCCTGGGAAGAGGCCTCTTCATATACCTTCTCCTGAAACTCCCAGTAGCGCAAGGCTTCCAGTCAGCACACAGCCCAGGATTTCCTTCTTAAAGTGCAAGAGGGAGCCCAGAGGGCTCTGGGTAAGTTGTATGATTCAGCCAGGCAGTTTAATGACATCCCCCAATCCCCAACCATGTCCCTTGTTCTCCTGTAGAGCTGAGGAAAGAACTG